>NC_081844.1:83223378-83827893 GCF_963259705.1 Myotis daubentonii | reverse complement strand
AGGGAGCCAGAGGCCTCCCGCACAAGGGAACTCAGGAGCATAGATAGCATAAAGCCTTCTGAGACCTCCATCCACAGAACAGTCAATTTGGGGCCTTACCTTGACCTTCAAGGCCCCTCCATCAGACCTAACCTATAAACCTCCAATAGACCTATGAAAGCATGCCTAGTGCTCCATAAATATGTGCTCAGCCAATGAATGGGGGAGCTCTGTGTTGTCCTGCCCCTGCTTTGTGTCTTCTCTCCCCAAATCTATCACAGCTCCTCCAGGGCTAGGACCAAGGACTTGCCGTATCTTTGGAGCCCTCATAGGCCCTCACCCAGGGCTCTTCACAGTGTAATATTAAACTAGAGTGAGCACAGTTCCCTATGGTGTGCAAGGCATTTTATTACTTACTTTCTATTCTGCAATAATGCTGGGGGCAGGTGTTATACTATTTTATACTGGGAGAACCAAAGATTCAGAGAGGTGAAGGCACTTGTCCCAACCACATAGAAACTAAGGCATAAACCTGGGATGCCAATCCAAATCCTCTGAATTCAAATCCTAAACTCTTTCCACACCATTCATTCATTCATTCATTATATAAATATTGAGCATCCTTCTTATACTAAATGTTAAGCTTTCGTCATAGTGATCTAAAAGTAGGTGACATTATTCTCTTTCTAAAGATTAGGAAATAGAGACTTCATGGTAAAATGATTTGCCCATGGTAACACAGTGAATAAGAGATAGAAGTAGATTCAAACCATGGTCTTCTGATCTCAAACCTGGGGGCTTTGCCATTGTCTATACCACACATAATTTTTGTAGTAACATTCATGAAGGGCTTGCTATATGCTGAGCACTATCACATGTAATCTTCACAACATCTGACTAGGGTTCTATGATCACTCCCTTCTTACAGATGAAGAAACCGAAACTTTAAAAGTTCCATGTCTAGTGGCCAGGATCAGATTTGAACTGTGTCTATGACTCCAGAATCTGAGCGCTAGGTTCTGCTGGCTTTCTGATGATAATAAAAACCACTCATTACACATCCAAATAATCAATGCGTATTGGTTGAGTGACTGGTCACTGTGGATATAAGGTTCCTAGCACAGCTGGGAAGAGCAGTTGTCCATTCTGGGCTTCCGGGCCAACATCTGGCCCTTGGTTCACACTGTGCCTCACAAAGCCCCCTGTAGGTTGTAATAACTGCCCGCATTTCCTGAGTGCTCACTCCACGCAAGTGCTGTGCCAGGCCCAATATGCACTGTCTCTTTGTAGCTTCACATACCTTATGCCACGGGTATTATTTTCCCCACTTGAGGGATGTAGAAACCAAAGCTCAGAGAGATTCAGTCACTAGTCTCTGGCCACACAGTATATCAAAGAGATATCACTGTGAAGATGCTATCTCTCTTCTCCGTCCTGGAAACCCTCCGGGGGCAGCTGCTCTAGTCCTAGCTCCCCACTAGAATCACATGTAGGGATTATGGACATTATTTCCCTGGAAGTTTAGAAAGAGCGTGGGAATATGGCCCAAGGGCCACACGGCAGCTGGAGACGGTGCTCAGTGCTAAGTAGAGAGGCACATAGATCCTGGGTTAAAACCCTGCGGGGAGATAGGTGGGAACCAGGAGTCATGGAAGAAGTTGTTGGGAGAACAGCTGCCTTCTGGGGACTACAGTGCCCATTACTGGCTTGGATCCCCCAATCCCACCCCTCTACAGTGGAGAACTGCTCAAGCCTCCTTCAGGAGGGGGCCCCCCTAAAGAATGACTGCAGCATCAAGGGGCTCCAGACGTGTCCCTATTGCTTCTCATTGATGGATGAGTGTGCCTCCGCAAATTGGATAAATAACTAATGTGCTACTCCCAGATCCTGCTGCCTGGGAGCGCAGGGGGCTCTTCTGGGTTAACCCAAGAACTGGGAGGAATCAATCCCCTGAATAACAACCCAAAGCTCCCAGCCTGGTGGGGGTGGAATTACATTTCCTACAGGGTATTCTCCGTGTCACCTCTCATCACCATAATATTTACATCAAATGCAAAAGGCCTCCTCGGAATAGAACCCCGAGGTTGTAAATGCCAAATCCAAGAATGTCAGTGAATGCAAAAGATCAGGTTCTTGGAGCAGCAGTCTCTCCCTCCCCAACACAGCGTCTGCCGTGTCTGCCACACCCCCGGTTCAGGCGGGGTGGGCTGTCAGCAGCCCTGAACCTCTCCCAAGATGGGGAAAAGCTGGGGTCAGGCAGGGGGCCCATGGACACCCATCTCTGGTCCAAAGATGCCAGGAAGCCTGTCCCTTTCACCTGGCTTCACACAAAGTCTGAGGAAACCTGTCCACACATATTCCCTGTGTGGAAAGGGAGGCCAGGCCACCTCACAGTCAGACAGGTAGGCTCTCTTCTATGAACCCCAAAGCCTCAATGATCAGGCCTCAATTTGGTCTGAAACCCAGCAGTCAAGTTCTCTGCCCAGCGTGTCTCCCATGCCCCTCGCTGCCTCCTTGGGGCCCAGGGAAGCTTTTCTGAGGTCGTTCATCCACTGAGCATTTATTGAGCACTTACTTAGTGCCAGGCCCTGCAAAACCTGAAGAAGTTATATTCTAGTGGCCAAAACACAATGAACAAGTTAACAAATAAACAACTTCAGACGCTGTTAAATGCTGAGAAGAAAAGAAATTGGGATGAAGGGATAGAGACGGACGGAGGAGGGTCACTGCGGCCTGGGCAGTCAGGGAAGGCCTCTCCAGGGAGGTGGCATTTCACCTGAAGAATGAGGAGGAGCCTCCCCATGAATATTTTGGGGGAAAGTATTCCAAATAGGAGGGACAGCAAATGCAAGAGCCTTGTGAAGAGATTGAGGTGTCTGCTAGAGGAGCAGAAAGGGGGACAGAGTGAGCAATGAGGAGTGGAGATGAGGTTAGAGGTGCGGGGTCTTGGCAGCCCTGGAAAGGAAAAAGATTTCAAGCTGAAGACACTGGGAAGCCATGGGAGGGATTCAGGCAGGGCATGGCGCTCTTGGATTTGCATTTTTAAATTTGTCTCAGATAATAAGTCTTGGTCTAGGTCTGACTTTACAACGTACTCACTGTGTGATCCTGGGCCAAGTTCCTTCCTGAATTAATAAACCTTAGTTTCCTTAAGAACTTCTTGGGGAGTCAGAAGGATGACATGAGTTAACATGCATAGTGTGTGTAGTTCAGGGCTTGGTGTCAGCAGGTGCACAATGAATGACCCTCATTGTGTCTCTCCCACTCTGTCTTTCCACTGAGCCCCAGTCTAGCCCACCTTTCCCCAGCTGTCACACACCAAGTGCACCCAGGGCCTTAACTGGGGTCGGAGAACAAGGGGACGGGCCTTGTCCACTGGCATCAGGACTAGCTGAGGTGGGCCCAGTGCTCCCTTCCACCAGTGCCCCAGCATTTGTGGGCACCACCTCTTGGGATACAAGAGATCAGACTATAGAGGGGGCTCTCCGGGGGCTCTATGCTGCTCCTGGAGTGACCACGATGCCTGGGCACATCTGCATCAGATGCTTTGCATTTCCACACATTTGCATGTCCTTTGCTGCACCAATAGGGCAGGCACAGTGTCCAGGGGAAAGGTTATCATTGCCACCCAAGGCTGTGCTCCTCTCTGCTCATCTGCATTCCTCCCCAAGTCCTTTGTACCTGATCTTTGACCCCAGAAATTGTCTGGGGAGGATTAGAGAAAAGGGTGGAAGCAACTGGAGGGAGAAAATGATAAAGGCTTTTGTCAGACAATGTGGAACTAAGCCAAGGCTGAGAACAGACAGGGTGACCCTCACTTCCTCCTGGGGCAGGGCTTACCCTGCAGCGAGCTTCAGAGTGGGGAGAGGGCGGCCGATCTGAGAGAGAATCCCCCAGCACTGCCTGAGTAGCCACATGTCCACTTGACTGTCCTCAAGGGACAGGCACTTCTCCTGCCTCCCTCCCTGCACTGGGCTCCACAGAAAGGAGGCGATGAGGTTAATTAATTACTTGTAGAAAGTCCTTTGGCAGGAAGAGAAGGAGCAAGAGAGCCATCCGTCTGGAATCTGGAAGATCCCAACACAGTGCCAGCAGTGAAGTCCTGTGGGCTCCAGCAGGGGGTGCAGAGGGCAGGGTGAGGGGCTCTGGTGGCAGCAGGCAGGCACAGGAAGTGGGTGGGGAGCCCACAGAAGGAAAAGTGTTGGTTGGGCAAAGGTGGCAAGGCTTACGTTGGCTCAGCCCAGAGCCTGAGGCAAGTGGGAGGAAAAACAACCCCAGCCACAGGCACTTCTTCCCCCTCCTCCCACTGGCTGAGTCTGAAGCCAGGGGCTCTCCCCCCATGCCTCCACCCCACTCCCTGCCCCTCTCCTTGGAGATCCTCCTCCCTCATTCTTTTGGGGATCAGTGCACTAAGTTACTCATGAGTGGACCTCCTATGCCCATCCAGCTTCTCAGAAGCTTCTGTAGTCCCAACGAGACCCCCAACTATAATCTGAACTTTTCAAGTAGGTCCACTGTACTCTGCATCTCCACCAAACCCCGAGGATTAACATAAGGCAGGCTGGGGACAGCAGACAAAGCCCATGCAGCAGGAACCCAGCGGGTACTGACCAAGGTGCTGAAGAGCACCAGTTCCTTCTACAGAACCTTCACAATTCTCCCTGTGCACACTTCTCCCATCCCTACCCACATAGCCACCTGGCTGCACCTCCAAGGCTTAAATGTGAACCACATAAGGGCTGATTGGTCAGGAAGCTGATCTCAAGGAGCTCCTCTAGGTTACAAGCCTCCTCCCGAAAGCAGCAGCCTCCACCCCTCCCCTCCTGTCCTTAACACAGGCTCCGTCTGTTCTATCAACCCCGTCAAGGACAGCCCCCTGCAATCTGACCAGGGCAGCAGCTGGCAGGGCCCGGGGCTGCACTTGACATCCTGATCCAACCATATTCTCAGAGAGGAAGCAGGTTGGGAGTTCCGCATGCTTGCACACACCTGCGCATACCACACACACACACTCACACCCTCAATGTCAGCCTAGACTAGAGAGGTGGCTCTTAGATCTCCTGAATCACAGACCCCCCTGGCCATGATGAAAATCAGGCACTCTTTCCCCAGAAAAATGCACATAACCATTTGTATGTTATTCCAGGAAGTCCAGGGATAGTCCAGGGATAGGAAGGACCCTTCCCCTGATTCCTGCCCTTAGCAGGAGCCCTTGTTCCCTAAGAAGATGTGTTCCAGAAAAGTGGAGATTCAGCCAAGTCACAAGACTGAGTTTGGGGGACTCCCCAGGAGCAGCGCCAATGGGGCTGGCTAAGGGGCAAGAGGTCTCTGAACCATCTCTATGGCTACCTTCAGCTCTCAGACTTGAAGGTTCAACAGTTCTGTCCCACACATGCCTCTTGCTAACCAATGCAGTCCAGGTACCATCCTCCCTGTCTTCGTAATCCAGATCAGGTGAGCTCTGAGCTCCTGATAACTAATGACACACTCTGACCAGGTTTTGGGTTTTGCCATCCACAGGGTGTACCTTCATGCAGATTCTGGGCTCTGCCTAGCTTCGCACTTCCTGTGACTAACACAAACCCACTGCTTTGGGTTCAATGCACATCTGCAGATTATCTACACACATGCACTGACAGCAAAGCACTCAGAGATTAAGACACACACACACAAACCATGTGAGAACATGCAGAAACACACAAATCATAACAGGATGAAACATGAAAACTCCAAAAAGCTCATGAACAAACCAACTATTCACATAAACACTACAGTCATGCAAACCATATGTACACACACACTCTAACGTGTAACTTCAATCCTACCTCCTAGGGAACATTCTGGCCCTACTGAACTTTCTATTTCTCTCTGCTATGCTCTCTTCACTCTCCATGCCTTTGCATAGTCTGTTCCCTGTGATGGAGTCATTCTTCCCTCCTTTTCCTCACCTGACAGATACCTAATTTGCCTAGTACGCCTCTGTTTTAAGGCTGTCCTATGGCTGCCATAACAAAGTATCACAAACTGGATGGTTTATAACAACAGAAATATATTCTCTTAATTGTTCTGGAGGCCAGATGACCAAAATCAAGGTTTCAACAAGGTTGGTTCCTTCTTGGGGGCTCAGAGAGAGAATCTGTTCCATAATTCTCGCTTAGCTTTTGATGGTTGCAGTTCTTGGCATCCCTTGACTTGTGGACACATCACCCCAATCTCTGTCTCTGAAGTCACATGGGCTTCTTACCATGTCTGTGTCCAAATTTCCCTCTCTTATAAAGACACCAGCCCAGCCAGCATGGCTCAGTGGTTGAGCATCGACCTATGAACCAGGAAGTCTCAGTTCAATTTCCAGTCAGGGTACATGCTTGAGGTTGTGGGTTTGATCCCCAGTGTGGGGCATGCAGGAGGCAGCTGATCAATGATTTTCTCTCATCATTGATGTTTCTATCTCTCTCTCTCCCTTCCTCTCTGAAATCAATAAAAATAAAAAGACTCCAGTCATTGGATTGGGACCCACCCTAATCCCATATGACCTCATCGCAACTTGATGACATCAACAAAGACTCTATTTCCAAATAAGGTTACATTTGCAAGGAGTTAGGACTTGAACATATTTTTTTGGTGGAGAAACACAATTCAACCTTCAACAGCCTCGAAGTCATAGCCAAATTTTACCTTTCTACATGAGTCCTTCCCTGGCCTGTCTCCCTAGACCAGCCAAAGTAAGTGCTCCCTCCATGTGCTGCTCCATCGTGACACTTAGCTCACATTATGGTTATTGCTTCTTTAATGGTCTGTCTTCCCATCTCTGAGGGGCTAGAAGAGTCTCTTTCTTTACTCACCATTGTAGGCCCAACACTTGGCATAGTACCCAGTAATGGGGTCTCAATACCATAAATGCTTGTTGAATAAATTAAGCCATTTATACACATGGTAAAATATGTGAATCATATTCACATACATGAACACATGCACTCTACATGTGTGTACAAACATGTAAATCAAACAGACAATGAAAAATGTACAGACACAGAAATGCCAGGCCCTGAACTCAGTCCAGCAGGTTCCAATTAGTGAACCATTAATGACTGAGTTCCAAAAAAACTCAGCTCTTTTCTAAGTCCACTGGGAGAGGCATAAAGGGGTCATCTATGGTCTCCTGTCCTCAAGGGACTGACAGGCTAATTGGAAAAACAAGACTAATATATGATGAAAGATACTATAGAATTTAGTTCTTTTTTGTGAGCTGAGGGTTCAGAGGAAGGAGCTCTTGTTTTTAACTGGAGTAGCCAAAGAAGGCTCCCTGGGGAAGGTGAACGTTGAGTTTGGCCCTCCTATGTGGTCAGGATTTAGACAGAAGGAGAGGAGAGGAGAGGAGAGGAGAGGAGAGGAGAGGAGAGGAGAGGAGAGGAGAGGAGAGGAGAGGAGAGGAGAGGAGAGGGCATGTGTAAAGGTTCAGGGGCCTGTTCATAGAACCAGTCTGAGGGGAGAAACCCATGATAATAGTTGGAACATGGAAGGGAGACCTAGATGCTGAGGCCTGCAATGCCAGGCTGAGGATCTCCAGATTCAGGCAGTTCGATCTCTTCCTGTCAGGTACAGGGAGAAATTTCCCCACTCTTGTGACCCGGGCTTCAGGGGGCTGGGGGTAGGCAGGGATATGCTGTGTACCTCAAGCAGTGTTAACACGAGGCAGCCCCTGGCAGGTCTCTTCTCCTCCCTCTGACGCTGGGAAGCTATAGGTAGGAGCAGCACCTGCTGGAAGGGCAGGGTCAAGTGCAATGACTGGTCTCTCCACCCACTCCGTCCCTGGGAGAGGTAACTGACAAGCTAGCAGAAAGCTTCGAAACACCTTAGTTGCCAAAGCAGCCCCTGTCAGCCACTGACAGGGCGGGGGTGGGTGGCCAGTGGGAAGAGAGGAAGCCTCTCAAAGCTCCTTCCCAGCCCCCAGCCCTGACACCAAAGGTCCCCAAAGGGCCAGCCACACAGTAGCGAGTAAAGGCTCCGCAAGGAAGAGGGGCAGTAGTGCCTGTTCCCACCAGAGAGGATGGAGGGGTGGTAAGCTCCTTTGTTTGGTACTTTGAGAAACAATCATGTGTTCTCTCATCCAGCAGGGACAGAGCAGGGCTGAGTCTGGGGCTCCAGAAACACATTTAAGGCCCGTATCACCCTGCAGGCCTCCTCTCTAACCTTGAAATTGTCCATTTCCTAGGGATGTGGGCCAGGGAGTAGTGGTTGATACGGGGGCTTGGAGAAGAAGAGAGTGGAGACTTCCAGGAAGAGGAGAGGGGCTGAGGATTCAAGCATGAGAAATTTGGCCTGAGCACCTTCTTCCTGTAGCATCTGTCCTTCCATGGGAAGCTCAGAAAAGCCCCCAGTGTGGGGTAAGAAGAGTAGGACAAGCTCTGTGTCTGAAAGGTTAAGTGATTTTCTTGAACTTGCAGTGATTGGGTTCTGGAAAACCAATCTCCTGGGGCAGCTGGGTGAGTCGCTGAAGAGCAGCTGGGCAGGCAGGTGGAGCAGGAGGCAGCAGCCAGGGAAGGGATGAGCCCTCCCTGACTCCTGGGCATCATCGCTGGCTGCTCCCTCTGCAGTGACACCGGAGGCAGCCCTCCTGCAGGAGCCCAGAGCACGGTAAGTGGTCCAGGCCGAGTGAGGGCAGGAGATGTGAGAAAAGTGCTGGACAGAGAAGGACAAGAGGAAGGCCACAATTGGACAAAAAGGACAGATGGAGGGGGTAACACAAAGGGGGCCAGAGGGCAAGGGAGGGGAGTTTGGGGGACAGGCAAACAGGGAGAACTGGGGCAAGCTGACAGGGGGCCACCTCTCAGGCCATGAGACTCAGCAGTTCTCAGCCATGTCCATCTGGGAGCCCAGTGACAGCCTCACAAAGGGGCCATCAGGTCTTTCTTGGCAGCCCCCCTGCCCAGCTCTTCACAGGATTCAGTCTGCTAACTTGACAGCATTTACTCAAGTTTATCCCACCACCAGCCCCTGGGCATGAACAGCCAGGGAGTCTGAGGCCAATTTTCTGTGCTTTAAGGTGGAAGAGGCTGCTCCACTGGACTCCCTGGGTAACCCTCGGTGGAGGAGCTCCTGGAAGACCTCTCCCCGTCCCCCACAAGCCCAGGGATGTCAGAGCCCACTCTGCCTTCTCCTCTCTCAAGAACCAATCTCCTAAGTCACAGCCAAGACACAGTGAGGTTTTGGGGGGTGACGGGGAGGCAGTCCTAGATGTTGTTTTCTCTCTTCTTTCTCTGTCTGGCCCAGAATGTCCTGCCCCTGTAGCTGCTGGGCCCCACGAGCTTCTGTGAAACCTCATTTCCTCTCCATTCAGTGACACAGTCCCTGCCTCAGACTCTCTGACTTCCGTCCCACATCCTGGGCATTTCTGGGCCAGAACCTCTAGCCACCAAGATCACAGAAGCCTGCTGACCCCGCAGTTCCAAGGAGGCAGGAACGCTAATTGGCATTAACAGAAACCAGGCCAGCAGCTCACAAAAGATCCTCTCTTCCTGACCAGAGCCATGCCTGGGGCACAGCCAGCTCCTGGTGTCTGCTAGTGGGGGAGGGGCCCCTTCGGGTGGAGGGGAAGAGAAGGGGCCTCTCGCTGGGACTTACTGTCTTCCTGGGGCTCAGCTACACTCAGCAAGAGGCTGGCTCTTCTTGCAGTCCCTCAACACAACTCTTCAGGTAGCACAGCTCACCCAGGGACTTTGTCCCCTCGAAGCCCACCACCCTATATGCTCATTTTAACCTGATCCCACCTGGAATAGAAAGCTCTGAAGTCAGACTGCCTGCCTTGATATTTCAGCACCACACCTAACATGGATGACCTGGGACAAAAAAAAAATAGTGCCTCCGTTTTCTTGTCTGTGAAAAGGGTTGGCGTGAAGATTCTGGCATAGTCCCCAGCATGTAGTAAACACTCACTGAATGGTAGTTGCAGTCATACGATTATGATTGTTCTTTCCTGGACTCTGTGCCCTTTGCCATAGGAAGTTCCCACTTCAGGACTTCACCACTGAGCATAGAGAATGGAATAGAGCAGGTACCCAGGGAAGGTTGTTGAATAGATGGGAGGAAGGGAGGGAAAGAGGGGAGGAGAAAGGAAAGTGGATATATTTATCATAGTTAAAACCAGTTTTATGCATAGCCCAGAAAGTCCCCATTCAATACTCCATCTAACAGACTCTCTGCCTAGAACTTCACCAATTCTTTAAAAAAAATTTTTTTTAATTTACTTATTGATTTGAGAGCGAGAGAAATATCAATTTATGTTCCACTTATGTATGCATTCATTGGTTGCTTCTTGTATGTACCCTGACCAAACATTGAACTACAACCTTGGGCTATCAGAAGGATGCTCTAAACAACTGAGTTAATTTATTCCTTTCAGCAAAGCACCACCCTATTCCCATTGGTCCCAATTAAGATGCAAACAATCACACTTTAGTTTAAATGAGTTATGAGTTTGACTGATGGAAAGAGGCGGTTTGAAAGCATGAGAGCCTCAGTGGGGAGGAAGGGAATTTTGACATGGAAGGTGCCAAAGGGATCATACAATTTTGCAGGAGGCTGGCCGTAAGAAAATTGAGTGCAGGATGCCGCAATTTCCCTTAGTAACAGTTCAGATGTGACTCAACCTCATATTCAAGAATGTCTTCCTTGTCTCCATCCTAAATCCTTCATGCTATGGATTATAGAACAAAATGATCATTTATTGCTCCACGTTATGGGCCCAGCACAGAAGGTATGACTGTATTTGTTACTGACGATTTTTTTTTCTCGAGGTAGGAACTAGTCATATGCAATCTCAATCCTAAAGTGATTTTCATTTGCTGGGAAATTTTGAAGACTATCTCTTGCCAGTCTGAGGCTAAACACAGAGGAAAATCTAAATGCAATTTTCCTGTTTGAGAAACAGTTACAATATTTTTAAGCAATTGAAGCTTCAAAATTTCAAATTTAACGTGCAGTTAGGCCTCAGCCACAAGAACTACAGATTTTGCAAAGTTTACAAAACTGTGGAATATCTCCGTGGCTTTCCCCCGAGTGCTGAGCTTTTGAGTGTTTCATAAACGAAGAGGTTCCGAGAGGCTAGGTGCAGTTTCATTGCTGTGGGCTTTTGGCTGGGGCCTTTTAAAGTAAACGTTACAGGGGAAAATAAGAGGAAAGATGTTATAACAAAGCGCCGGAGCAATGATACATTTTTAATAGCATTATTTATCAACATTTATTGGCGTTCGGAGTTAACAAACACGCTGGCCCATCCCCACTGAGCGTTTGCAGTAATTTAAAGGACTTGTCTTGCCTTTGGCGCCGTGAAAATGACCCAGCGAGGGTCCTGGTGCCGTTTTTGCAGAGGCAGAGCTGGATGCTGGGGCAGAGCGCACACAGATACAGAGACCATAGCTGGTCCCTACCCTTCCCCAGTCTATTCCCCAGGCCTGGAGAACCCAGTCTGCTTTAGGAGTTTCCCCCAAGCCTCTTCCTGACCTACAGCCTGCAGCAAGCAGACAGAGGGCCCCAAAACACTAGGATCACGCTGCCCACTCTACCAAGGCTACCAAAGGGGCAGCCACAGGGGCCCATCTTTGTAGCCACAGCCGAGCAGGCCATTACCAGGAACCTGGTAGGGGCTCCACAGGCCAGGAACCTCTGCTGGGGCCGGTGGGAGGAAAGAGGTGAGTTGAATTAGGTTTTCTCTTCAGGGAATCTAAATAGGCAAGTATAAGGACTATTGTTTGCCTGTACAGAACTCATTTCACATTTTCCTGGGAATAGTATCCCCATATTCCTTGGAGAGCAACTCTTCCACTTCTTCCAGTCCCTAGAGTTCAGGTGAGCTGGTCCCAGCCCCAGATTCAGGGATAGAGCCCCAATCCCAAGTCTGGCTAATATAACAAAGAGACCCATATAGCAGTGCCTTAAACAAGGTACGGGTTTGTCTCTGTCCCATATAAAAGCTCAAGTGGCTGCAGCAGCTGTGCCCCACAGAAGTCCTCAGGGGCCCAGGCTCTGGGAGGTGGGGTTGGTCTCCTCACAGTAGGACCTTCGTCCAGAGCCAGGGGCCAGGGAAAAGGAAGGGGGAGCATGACCTTTCCTTTAAGGGAACAGCCCAAAGTTGCACACATCACTTTTGCTCACATCCCATTAGCCAGAAATCAGTCCCAAACCAATCTACTTGCAAGGGAGGTCATATGGCCAGCCAGAAGCGTCTACCATGTTGGAAAGAGAGGGGAAGGGCTATTTCGAGACAACCAGAGGCCTCTGCTATCGGCCATCCTGTCACCATGATGGGAGAGTCTGTTCAAAGAGGGACATGACACAGAGGAAGGAAGAGTAGAGGGATGCAAGGACATTGTTGGAGCCCACAGGGCCAGCCATGCTGAAAGCTACTTCTACCTTTGATTTTTCAGTTGTGTACGCCAATAAGTTCCTTTCTTTTTTCTGTTTTCTTCCTTCCTTTATTTTTCTTACTTCCTCTTTCTTTTTAAAACTACTTTGATTTGGATTTCTGGCACCTGAACCTCAAGAGTCTGGGCTAATTCATGGCAAGATCAGAAGGTAAAAGGTCATAAGGAACAAAGAGGGCAAAGGGACCAGGAAGGGGAAGCCAGCATCCTAAGGAAACAGGATCCTCAAGATCTTGAAAAGCAGAAGCCACAAGACATGGAAAAAGTCCTGAGAGTCAGCGGGTGGTGGGAGGGGAAGAGGTGGACACGGGGAAGCTAAGCTGCCTGAGCTACTACGTCCTCCTGCACAGGTCCCTCTAAGCCAGTGGTTCTCAACCTTCCTAACGCCGCGACCCTTTAACACAGCTCCTCATGTTGTGGTGACCCCCAATTTCATTGTTACCAATTGAACATAATTAAAGTGTAGTGATTAATCACAAAAACAATATGTAATTATATATGTGTTTTCTGATGGTCTTAGACGACCCCAGTGAAAGGGTCGTTTGACCCCCAAAGTGGTCACGACCCACAGGTTGAGAACCACTGCTCTAAGCCACTTTGAGGTTCAAATAATGACCTTCTAGTTCAGTTACAATGTATGGAAAGTTGTGTTATTCTTCAAAAAAGTTGCTATCCCTCCCTTGGGCGCCCTTTCTGAAGGAGGGATACAATTCCTTCCCATGGATGCCAGGCTTGGTCATGTGATTTGCTTTGGTCAATAAGATGTCAGGGGAGCCCTAGCCAGTTTGGCTCAGTGCATAGAGTGTTGGCCTGTGGACCGAAGGGCACGTACCTTTGGTTGCAGGCTCCTTGGCCTGGGCTCTGGCTGTGGTTCGTGCAGGAGGCAACCAATGGATGTGTTTCTCTCACATCGATATTTCTCTCTGTCTTTCCCTCTCTCTTGTTCTCTCTCTAAAAAGCAATGGAAAAATACCCTTGGGTGAGGATTTAAAATAACGTCTGGGGAAGCTTTAAGATACAGTATGCTCCTCTGTCAGCCTGGGCTCCCGAGCAAATCTTCAGCTGACCATGACAGGCATGGAACATAAGGGAGAAATAAGTATTTGTCATAAGCCTCTGAGATTTGGGGATTGTTTGTTACTGTAGCATAACTTAAGCTGACTGCCACAGTGTCTGCACGACCTGTATTTACTACAGCTCCTGCTGAAATTGAAGTTTGATTGTTCATCTTTTCAGGCACATATTTCCTTATAGTACAGCCTCTCCTTATAGCCAATAGGGAGTAGCCTTGAACAATCATCTTGATATATAGTAACTTTGGAGAGCAATATCCACTAAGCCAGAATGACAGGTCAACGTTTCATGACCAAGTACCCCTTATTAGCGAGTCCCTTTCCAATTCCTACTCCCCAATACTTCCGGTAGCCCTAAGAGGACACGGAATAGATCCAAGTATTATAAAACTGAGTAATTGCATACTCTAAGTACGTTCAAGTTTGTAAATTTTACAGAATTTCTGTAAAACAAAATCAGAAATAGGTCACTTTACAGATGCTGACTTCTCAAACTTAAGGCAGTTTCAGGTTAGAGTACAGGCTGCACTCGTGAAGATAACGATGACGGCGACAGAAATTTGTGCAGCACGTTTATATTTCCAAAGCGTGTCACGTATTTGCTCCCTTTTCGTTCACAATAGACTGCAAATATCCCCACTTTACATACATACAGGGAGACTGAGAACGAGAAGGTGGGAGAGACTTTACAAATTACGGAGCTGGTTCTGTATCTCCTGGCTCCTTGTCCTGCTTCTCCCATTCCTGCTACATTAGTCATAGCAGGAGAGCACCTACCCCCCTGACAGGAGCTGGGGAAGGGCCATCAGAGACAGCTGTGATTTGAATAAATAGCTGAATGCATGAAGATATGACTAAATGAATTGATGGATGGATGATGGATAAATGGATGAGTAAACTGATGGACAGATAAATGGGTGGATGAGCACATGAAGGATGAACAGATGAATGGCTGGATGGATCTCTTTTGTATGGGTGGATGGGTAGATGGATGGATGGAATTCATGTGGTCTGAGGGAAAAGGCAGCAGTATTCGCCCAGAGTCTGGAGAGTGTTCACAGACACTCCTAATACTCTACCACCCAGAAGGCCCTAGGCAGTACTTGGCCCATGGAGAGTTAAAACACTTGACAGGATTTAACCCTGCCTTCCCAAGTCTTTTTAACTCTCCATCACCCCCAAGAAGATAGAATGTTTTACCCACAAGGTTGTCTATTGCTACTGTCCAAATTATTAGCCACGTTCACTCCAACTCTCCTTGCCTTAGTTTCCTCATTTGTAAAATGGAGATGAAATCAACATCTCCTCCATAGGGTTGTTGCAGGAACACATAACATATATCATTTAGTAAAGTGCTTAGCCTATTACACGTTCTCAATAAATAGTAACTATTAGCGTTATTATTCCCTAAAGTTCAGGCTGGTTGCCTGTGGAAATCAAGCTAAGTCCCCACTAAGCCTACCATATTGTGATTACGGTCTTTAGCCTTTTTCATTAGTGGTTGAATCTGTAATAATACAATAACCTTTATTTTATTACATAGCCCTTGGAAATTGAGGGTTTCATCCGTGTCAATTAATTCCTTCGCAGCCCACGTTGGCAGTGACAATCAGAATGTCAAAGTGTCTCCGAGGATTCCTGCGAAGTTTGAGCACTTGGAGGAGCCTGCCCAGGTGAGAGACCAGCCAGAGTGAATCCTTAATGTCCTTCGCAGAAAGGGGGACTCTTTGGAAATGCTAATACAATCAACCTGAAAGGCAAACTTCAAGCTTCCTGCTCTGTGATCACAGAGGCGCTCCCAGGGCTGGGGCGCTCTCCACTGAGGCCAGAGGCTGCCTCCTCGCCTGCCCGCCTGCCAGGCAGGAGCAGCCCATCCTCAGCACATTGCAGCTGCCGGCAGGGCCCGCAGGTACTTCCTGTCGAAGCCAGGGTGGCGCCCAGACTGTCTCTGGCCACTGGGGCCCATGTCTGCTCCAAGGAGACAGCCCATTTCTGGAGGAGGCTTAGCCTAGAAATCGCCCCGCAGTGAGGAAGGAGAGAAATGTCTAGAAGAATGAGGAAATGCCCAATCCCCCCCCCCCCACACACACACACACAACGCACCCCACCCACGTGTGCTCCAGGGACCCACTTTGTAGCATCCTCTGGTGCCTCAGTTCAAACCCTGCTCCCCCTCTCCCCAGGCCCTCGCCGTGCGGCCTTGGGTACATTACTTAACCTTGCCTGCCTTACTTTTCTCATTTGTAGAATGCATATAATAACAATACTACCTCCTAGGATTGTGAGAGGATTTAATGATTTAATAAAGCACTGAGAACAATGCCTGCTGCATAGAAAGCACTGTATGTTCTGTTATGATTTATTCTTTCTTATATTTCTTCATTCATGCATGCATTAATTCTCCCACCCATTCATTTACTCCTGCATTCATGCACACATCTATCCAACATCCCAACGGAACCTCTGATGAGGTCAGGTGAAAAATGAATTATAAATATCAAGGTTAGGTCTGAGAGACAAAGAGCTACCCTGGAGAGCCTGGGGGAGGTATCCTAAGCCTCCACTTTGTGCAGGCAACATTCCACACAATCTCCAACAGCATGCCTTTGCTCATGTGGTTTTCTCTCTTCGGATGCTTCTGTCCCTCTTCTCCCCTCTGAAAACTCTTACTCATCCTTCAAGGCCCAGTCCAAGGATCACCTGGGTGAAACTTTTCTAACTCCCAGGTATAATTATTCTCCATCTCCTCAATGAATGCTTGCTTTAATGAGTAAATGATTGATTGGATGAATAAAGGCTCCCAATGCTCTTTGTTCATATTAATATTATAGCCTGTATCACCTTGTATTATAATTTGTGACTTGTGCTCTTCCTTCTGCCTGGAACGCTCTTCCCCGTACAAGTAGGCCATGCTTATTTATCATTCAGGTCTTGGTTTAGAAGTCACTTCTTCCAGGAAGCCTTCTTTGACTTACCAAATGTGGTCTTGGGACTTCTCCTGCAAGCTCTCACAGCTCCTCCCCTATCACCACACTGGTCACACTGTGAGGTCACTCCTGGTTCACTGGACTGTCACTCCAACGGAACATCACCTTCCATAAGGTTAGGGACCAGGTCAGTCTTGCTTACCATGGCATTCCCAGCATCCAGTGAAAGTGTCAGGTAAACGTGTCCATAGTATGAACAGTGCCCCCAGAGGGTTGGGTGTTGCACAACTGTACATAGCAGCCATGCCCCAGAATGGAGCCCAACACCGAATGTTTGGTGAATTCATAGATGGTGGCAAAGCTCAGCGATCCCCAGGTGCCTGGGCCCGGTGTCTCCCATCGCTGCTCTAGGCCCCTCCTGGAGTGGGCAAAGGTGTTGCAGGCTCTCCGCTCCCTCCTCAGTTGGGAGGCTCTATGTGTTTTGGAAGCTCAAAGAGCACTTGGAGAGAATGGATGGTGGAATGAAATGGGATGGAGAAGGTGCCTCCTGGAGCCTAAAAGGAAGGAGGCAGCTGCTCTCACCTTGGTAACTGGACACACTGAGTGCTTCCTGCAGATAATGGAGGCCCCACCCCACCTCCCTCCAGCTCTGACAAAGGGCCCCATAAGCCCCTCCTTCTCAAAACATTTAGGCATCCCTGGACTGAACCCACAGAAGGCAGAATAGAGGGGTGGGTAAGAGCTGGCCCCATCTCAAATCCCAGCCCACCTCTGATTAGCTGCTTGGCTTTAGGCAGGTTGCTCAGCCTTTCTGAGCTCCACTCCCTCCACTGTTTAAGGATCAGACCTCACAAGGGAGGTCTGGGGATTAAATGAAATAGTACATGTCATCTGCCTGCCACAGAGTAAATGCCACACGGTGTTTGCTGGTATTATTGTTGTTGTTAATCATCTTCTCAGAGTGAGATGGGGGCTCAGAGCTGATGTGTGACATGGCACTGATCCGCCCTCACCTCAACCCAGCCCCTCACGGAGGCCCAGAGGAGCGTGGGGGTTTGTCGGGACCACCATCTGGCAGAACCAGAACCTCCTGACACCCCACATCCATGTTCCCATCCTCGGCATCTGGAGGCTACATATAGAGCGGAGGTGAGACTGGCCCTGGACGGACATTCTGCATCTGTCTGGTCCTTCCCACCCCTGTGAACTCGGCGAGCTGCTCAGCCTCGGCCAGCTTCACTCTCCTCTTCTAAAAGATGGGAGTAATCAGAATAGTTCCTGCCTTAATGTGAAGAATCAGAAAGATAATCAGGAAATGCAAGGAGAGCACTTAGTACACTCTTTGGCTCAGAGTAACAGAATAGTAACTGTTCATTATTATTTTATTTTATTAGCAAGTCTTAGGATAGATGATGGTTGGGAGAGGGAGGATTTAAGCTGTATCCTTGATGGAGGCTGCTATTCTTCCTGGAAGTCCAGGCTCTGGAGCAGATGTGGGAGCCCCCACCCCCAGGTGCCCAGAGGCCAACATGCGCACACCCTGCCCACTCCCTTCCGCACGCACCTCCCACTCCGCCCAGGCAAGCTGTGGCCTGCCTCTCCTTCCCTGATGACCCCACCCGGGGACACTAATCTCAGAGCCCTCTCTCCAGCATTCCACGGTCTGTGAATGCAGTTCTTACCACGCCAGAGGGGCCCAGGCTCCCCTGGGCTGAGGCGACTTCTGGCCCTTGCTCTGCCTCCCACCGGCTAACAGAAACCTGCTCAGACCATCGTGAAGGCAACACAGGGCTAGGTGACTTCTCTGTGCTTTGTTCTCCGTCTCTGCAGCCAGAGCTGGTGGCCGGTCCTTGGGGATATCTAACTGACGTGGGTTTTGTTCCCAAGTTGGCATCAGCACCCTCACTCCAGTGTCATCTAGAGAACTGTCTGTGTCCCAGCTCCCAGAGCAACCTGGCTGTGGGGGCCCCTCCAATCTGTCATACCTGAGAGCTGGTATCCCAGAGCTGAGGGGTTGGAGGGGAAGGAGGACCCTGGCCCCACCCCAGTCCTCACATGTCCCACCAGCTTCTTCTCCAGCAGCGGATGTGGGGGACCCCCCCCCCCAACACACACCTCAAGGTGCTCAGAGGCCTGAGGAATTGTCGGAACCGCTGAACCTGACATGCATAACTGCAGGAGACGCCAGTCGTCTCTTCCAGATGCAGGCTAAAAATACAAAGGAGCAAGGGCCCTCGGTAATGGAGACTTTAAGAGCCTGTGACATGCGGCAATGGCTGTGTGGCTGCTAATGAGCTCCGAGCCGGTCGATGCTGGAGCCCCGAGCGAACATGTGGGCTGGGAGCAGGGACGGGGGTGTCACTCAGCATTTGTCCATCCCGGCTCAGAAATCTGAAATGTCGGTATGGGCCAGGTGCTTGGGGACCAACTCGAGGAACCCCTTGATGTTTATTTAGATGGGGAGGCTGAGACCACGTGACGGGAGGTTGGAAGATATATCTGAGAGAGGCAGAGGCCTCAAGGGACCCTAGCCAGACCTCTGCCTCTTTGGGTCCCTGTCTTGCCCCAGCCCTGTGCCCCAGAACCCAAACAGAGCCTGTACTGGGCGACCCTGGCAAATGGATGCGAAGTGACCAACTGAATTAACAAGTGAATAAGCGAATGAGTACACATCTTCCCGCTGCAGTGGGAGCTCCCCATGGATGGGGACTGTAGCTTTGTCACCCTGTGGCTCCAGGAGTGCCTGGCACAGAATCGGCCCTCAAACCCGCTTGCAGAATAAATGAACACCGGGTCTGCTTCTTGGCCTACGCCTTCCTGAGTGCGGAGATAGGGAGTCTATGGAAACTGTGCCTGGGGTCTCTTTCCATGGGTCCCCCCACTCAAAGAGCCGAGAGGTAGTCCCACCAACCCGAGAAAAACAACCACAACACTGCAGATATTTCTTAAACACATGGTAGGCACAGTCCTAAGAACTTAGCACAAATTATCTCTTTAGTCCTCACATCAGCCTTATGAATTAAGTTCAATGACTCTACCCATTGTACAGAGGAGAAAGCTGAAGGGCTCAAGAGCCTGCGGAATTTGCCTGGGCTCACGCCTCTAGGAAGAGGGGGGACCAGGATTCAAAGTGCAGCAGGAGAAGAGAGGAGAATTGCGGGCCAGAGAAAGCCACACATAATGGAGGCAAAAATACCTCCAGGGCCCATAAAGTGTTTGATAAATTCTAGGAGAAGAATAGGAAGAAATAATAAGCATTTGTCAGAGTCTTTTATAGCATAAGACACTTTCCCCTGCATTCTCTCATTTGATCTTCACCACAGGCCTGGGAAGAAGGTATTATCATTACCCACACTTTATTGGTGAGGAAAGCAAGGCTCCCACACCACCCAGGTTGGCCCGGGCAGGCTGCGTACCTGGGAGGTAGGGAGGTGGACGGTGGTGCCATGACAAGAACTTGCTTCTCATCTCCTGGAATAACCCCTCCCCAAATAGTCATGGGCTAAAGGGTAGATCTAGGCTCAGGCCCATCTGACATTTCTAAGCTCCCTATAATGACAGGGGAAAGGCCAGCAGGGGGCAGAGGCCAGACCAAATGTCACTTCCTCCGAGGAGCCTGCCTGCACCCGCCGGTCTCAGGAATCTCGCTGTCCTCTGAGCTGTCCACCTCTCCCCTCCTGTGGCAGCCCCTCCCAAAGCAGGGCAGAGCTTGTTATCTCCGCCAGCAACTAGTTAGCGAGGCTGCGGGAAAGTCAACACCGGTACCTGTTCTGGAGCTCTGGAGGCTTGTGGCGGCTGTAAGCACAGGAAGTATGTGTGGAATGAAACCGGAGCCCCTCACCCTCTCCGGGCCCCTCTGGCTTCCCAGCTTCTCTGTCAGCTCCGATCAGAGCATGTGGCCAAGTTTGGGCACAAAGTGGGTGTGGTGGCACCTTTCCTAATGCCTCCCCAGGAGAAATGTAAATTCAGGCATAACATGACGGAGGACTGGGTGGGGCTCTGGCCTATGCCCAGTCCCAGTCGCAGTGAATGGGGGTGTCAAGAAGCGACTGCCCCGTGATTGTCTGGAACATCCTCCATTCAGTATGGGGTCTGTTGTGTACAGCATAAGTCTTACCATCTTTACTTTTGTACCAACTCAGGTGGAGGAAAAATATTGTTTTTCACTAACCCTGTAAAAATGGGAACCCAGATTTTATGTGATCAAAATTTGGGGGCCCTATTTAATGCATACATTAAGGTCTTACAGTCCTGTAATTGCAAAGGTCCCCCAGAGCAGGAATGTGCCTGAGGAGCATTTATGCAGCACTCAAACCTATGGGGCCCCTGCTGCGTGCCAGGCACTGTGCTAGGCTTGGAGGACGCAGCGGTGAACCAGGCAAACACTCCCTGCAGCCAAGAGTTTCCAGTCCAGCCCTAGCTGGTGTGGCTCAGTGGATAGAGTGTCGACCTGTGGACTGAAGGTCCTGGGTTCGATACCTGTCAAGGACACATGCCTGCATTTCAGGCTCGATTCCCAGTAGGGGGCGTGCAGGAGGCAGCCAATCAATGATTTTCTCTCATCACTGATGTTTCTATCTCTCCCTCTCCCTTCCTCTCTGAAATTAATAAAAAGATGTATTTAAAAAGAAAAAAGAAAGAAAGAAAGGAAGAAAGAAAAAAGAAAGAAAAGAAAGAGTTTTAGTCCAGCAGGGGACTGGCAAGCAAACCTCACAGGGTGGTCGGTGCTTCTAGGATGGGAGGAGGATGCTGTTCAGCACAAGGCGCCATGGAAGCCCACAGGGAGCTCCTGACCCCATCAAGGAAAGAGGAAGCGTCCAGGACGAGGTGGCACCTGGACTTGGTCCTAAAGGATGTACAGGAAGCAGAGGGTATGGTGGTAATGAACTTCTGAGCTGGAACCTGGGTTCTGCCACGTCTGGCTGGTGACCCTTGGCAAGTCGCTGGACTGCTCTGTGCCTCAGTTTCCCCATGTGCGAAATAGGGGTAATCATGGTAACGTGCCCCAACTGGGGTTGTAAGGATTAAGCGAGAGATCCACATAAAGCACTTAGAACAGTGCCTGGCACATGGCAGGCACCCACTGCATGTCAACTATGATTATTTTTACCTCGTGCGTTGCTGTGAAGATTAAATAAGATAACATTTGGGAAGCACTTAGCACAGAGCGAGTGCTCAGTAAGTGTAAGCTGCTATTATTTTTGTTTGCCAATACTAGCCAGGTGCACGGGAGGGGTTTGGAGGAGAGGAATCCAAGGCAGAGACAACAGCATATGCAAAGGCCTACAGGCCAGGGAGAGCCTGGTGCATTTGGCAAAGCTTAGAAGTTCAATTAGACTGGCGCATAGCCTGGGTCCCAGGAGTGATGCAGGATGGGGCTGGAGAGGGGGAGCCAGGGGCTGGATCTGAAGGCCCTGGGAATAATGAGCCTCCTTTCCCTCACAAACAGCTCAGCTGAGCATGCCCAGGCTGATGAAGGCTTGCCTGGGGGCGGGGAGGAGGATGGAGGACAGGGCAGGGTGAGGTGGGCTGCTCTGTCCCCGCCCCCCTCCTGCCCAGTGTCACTCTGCTCGGAGCCACTGGCTGTCAATTAGGCAGCCTCAGCGCAAGAGGCTCTCTTTCCTCATGCGATACATGTCACATCCGGGAACGATCAAAACAGCTTTGCTTTGGCAAAACGTCTTGTGCTGCGTGTTTGTTCTTTGGTGTCTGAGTGTAACTCCTGTTGTTCCTGCGACACCTGTGATTTGCTGGTCCCTGACAACCATTACCGGCTCAAAGTCTCTGCCTGCCACACAACCCACCTGGTGGCACCCCCATGCCTTTCCCTGCCATCCCCAGAGCACTAACTGCCTCTCCCGACCACAGGGGCTGAGGCTGGCGCTGAGTCAGACACAGCGGCAAGGTGGCCAATTTTAGCAATCACCTCCACCATTTGGCAGTACCTATTGTGTGCCAGGTGCTTTGAATGCCTTATTAATCTGCCCACCACCCCACAGCTAGGCCTTATTATCTCTATTTAACTGAGGCACAGTAAGGCTAAGACAGTGGTTCTCAACCTTCTGGCCCTTTAAATACAGTTCCTCATGTTGTGACCCAACCATAACATTATTTTCGTTGCTACTTCATAACTGTAATGTTGCTACTGTTATGAATTGTAATGTAAATATCTGATATGCAGGATGTTCTTAGGAGACCCCTGTGAAAGGGTTGTTCGACTGCCAAAGGGGTCGCGACCCACAGGTTGAGAACCGCTGGGCTAAGAAATCGGCCCAAGTCCACTGAGTTGCTGAGAGGCCCGGGTAGAATTTGAACCCAGACCTCTTGGCCACCACAGCCTGCACACTTGCTACCACACCAGGCTGCCTCTCTCCAGCTCACTTGCTCCACAAGCCGATGATTCTGAAGGGAGGGGCTTGGGGATGGCTGGGCTTCAACACCGTCAGGAGGGAGCAGGTGAGAAGTCAGTTCACCTGACCCCAGGGGGCTCCTCGCCTGTTGCTTTCAGATCCTGGACCCATCCTTTGGCCTCTGCTACCCACCGACCAAATCCCCCTTTGAGTTCACACATGTCAAGCATTCAATTCAAGTTAACTGTTACTGTTTATTATTATTATCAGTGTAATCAGAGCCTCTTCAGTAAGGCTTGAGGTCCCATCCCTGTCCCCTGACCCCCTTTTCCTACCTTCTGGTACCGCGGAGAGAGCAGGAGCCACAGGAGGTACAGCCCCCCATCCTGGATCAGCTCCTGAGGGCAGAGCCCTGTCTTCACCATGTTTCCCCAGGGCCTGGAGCCGCAGTTCCGACTGAGCTGCACTGAGCACTCCACGTGCATGACCCCATTTAGTCGTGATAGGGACCATATAAAGGGGGTGTTATTTTCCCTGCAGATGAGGAAACAGAGGCTGTGAAAGATGAAGTGATGTGCCGTGGACCCCAGCTAGGAGGTGTGGAGCCGGGAGTCAAAACTCCGGCCTGACTGGCTCCAAGGTTATGTTCCTTAGCACCTCCCCCATCCTGTACGCCCCCTGAATGTAATCAATTAATGAAGAATCAATCAACCAATCCCCTCTGCAGTCAGCTGCACCTGGCCTGACCCCTCCCACAACCTCCCAGGACACAGGAGTCCCTGGCCATCCTGCCCCCTCCCCTGGCCACAGGCTGACCAAGCCTCTCCCGACAAGGCTTATTATCTCTAACCTGCCTCAGTTTGAAGGCATTTCAATTCCATTTCAAGTCAAGGAAGAGTTTTCACTTTGCCTCTCTGACCCCCTACCACCCCCACCTACTCCTCCGACTGGCACCAATAACGCAAGATAAATCTTTCCGCAGAAATATAATAGTTGTTCTTCCTCTTCCCGTGGAAGCCTCTGCCAGGTAATTAGCATACTCTGACACCTTGATAGACGAAAAGAAAGGCATGAGATAATTCCCTTTTTCTTTAACCATTATAGTATGAAGCAGCCTTTCAATTTGCCAGTTACCCAATCCGGCATTCCTGAACGCAGCCCACCGTGTGACATGTTATTCTAGCTGATGCTACCATCTCTGGTATTCATCGCCAACCCCAGGTCACACTTCAAGGAGCAAATTCCCCCTCTTTGCATTGACATTTCTCTGGTAGGAGGGGCCGCGGGGTTCAGAGGCTCTGGAAATTGTGGGATGATGCCGTCATACTTGGTTGGGCGCCCCCAGTGGGCAGCCTGAGGCCTTGCGAGGGCCTGCATGCCTACAGGGCTGCTTTCAAAATCCTTCCAAAAAAGCTCACTACTTCCCTCTTTAGAGGCCCTCACATTTATATGATGTTCTCCTTGTCCTTTCTGGGGGTGAGTGATAGGGGAATGTATTTCTCTATTTACTTTATTTCTTCATTTTACAAATAATTTATAGAGCGCATATGTGCTCTGCCAGGCAGCATTCTAGGAATTGAAGAGGAGATGAGCAAGACAAACGAAGGTCCCAGCCTCATGGGTCCAGTCCGAGGAAACATACAAGGAGTTATTAACAAAGCAGTAAAAGGTATTATTCCAGACGGTAATGTGTGCTTTTTAGGAAACAAGTGAGGTGAGAGGGCGGGGGCGGGAGGACTCTCTGAGACAGGTGGCCAGGGAGGGTCTGAGATTTGAACTAATAAATTGATGAAGGCAAATATGCCAGCTATGTATGCGCTGGGGGAGAAATTCCTGAAAATCGGAACAAGTGCTCACAACTCACAAACCGGTTTGAGAACCTGTCCTCCTGCAGCTGGGCCTGTCACTATGGAGGGGTCTGGCCCACCCTGACATAGCTTCGACCTTCCCTAGCACTAGGGCAGGTGGGGCAGGGTGGGACATGCAGCTGGCTCCTCCTTTTGGTGAAGGGGAGAAATAGCGGCCTGGGTTTCCAGTCAACCAGCCCTCCCACAGGGCTGGGAACCAGACCCCCCACACCCCAGCAGAAACCAAAAACTGGATAGAAACCATCATCTTGCCAACAGTTGCCCTAGGAAATCTCCAGCACCCCCATCCCTCAAACTCCTTCCACTCCAGGCAGGAGGCTCAGCTGCCCCAGCCTTCCCCTCCCCTGTTGGCCCATCTGTTCCTCCTCTTGGCTGGGACAGGCTCCTGACACCCTCACTCTGGGTCTGGGGACTGGGGTGGTGGGTGGGGGAGGACCTGCCAGCCAGTGCAGACGCATCTTCTTTCCTCTCGGTTCAGCTAAGACAAGGTAAGAATTTGTCTAAGAGGAAACTCATCTCGCAAACAGAGGGAAGAATAAAACAGAAAGCAAAAGGGGAAAATGCGGAGGCTGGGAAAGGGGTGTCCTCGGAGCTGGTACTCATGACTCTAAAGGAATTGGAGCCTCGCCACAGCTCACTTGGCCTTCACAGAACTTAAGCCACCACCACTGCCACCCCTGCCTTTGTGGCTCAAGATGCAGAATGGCCTTGGGACATCACTCAGATTGCGAGGCGGCGTGTAGCCATGCTAACAAGTGACCGGGGGTTGGGGATGAATGCCAGAGATGGCTGGGGGTGGGGAGGTGCATAGGCCCAGAGCCCCCCTGAGCCACATGGAGACTCTCCTTCCCCTGCTTCACAAGGGATCCTGTCTGCACTCCCAGCTGCCTCAGCCTTTGAGCCTGTCTCCCCACTTCACCCTGCCCCCAATCTATTCTCTATACATGAAAACCACTGATTTTTTTTTAAAAAAAATACATATAAATCAGATTGAATTTTTATTATTTAAAACCTCCACTGAGGAAACACTAAGAGAGGCCTGCATACAGGAGTGGACAACATGTCCTGCCAGGCAGACCTCCCCTCGGGGAAGGGCATGCTGTGGGCCGACAGCCACAGCTCTCAGCCCCTCCAGGCACTGGCTCGGCTGCAGAGAACTGCTTTGTCCAAGGCCCTGCTCCTTCCTGGGATCTCCACATCCAAGAACAGACTGATGTGGGACATGAAGGACAAGCCATTGGCCAACTCTACAGGGCCATTCTAGCCCCAGAGTGCCCCATAGGGTTGGCCTTGGGCCTGTACCCAGTTCAACTTCTCCTTCTGCCATGCCAACCTCCTTCCACAGGTGTTGATCGCAAGGGAACACCTTTATAAGGTCCTGCACTAAAGCAGAAACCAAAACAAAAATTCCACTGGCCTCCCATAATATTTTCATTAAAAAATTTTTAATGAGGGCCAACAAAGCCTTGCATGCCTGCCCTGCCTTTCTCTCTTTGTGTTGCTGAGGTCTTCCCTGGCTATTTTGTCTAAAATGTCTACTTCACATATTCCTGAATATTTTTTCCTTGCCATATATCACTACCTCTTACATATTTAAATCTATGTATCTTGTTTATTTTCTGTATCCCCACTAGAATGTAAGCTCTAAGAGGGCAGAGATTTTTGTCTGTTTTGTTCCTATTGTACCTCCACAGCTTAGCACAGTGTCTGGCACATAGTAGGTGCTCAATAGTTAGTTGTTCAGCAAAACAATAAATAAATCTCCTACCGACTGCTACCTCACACAGTGCCCCGAACATAGTAGGCCTGGAATAAATATTTATAGAACAAATGAATGCAAAACAAAGCTGAGTTAACCAGTGGGCCTCTCTCTAAAATCTTCTTTTTGCTCTAAGGGGGTCCTTCTGTTCCCCCAGTTTCTGAAGTTCTCTCTGGTAATACCTCCAGGGGTCCAAGATCACAGGGGATCTGGGAACAGAACTGCACATGCTTGTCCCTCACCACCTGTCAGCACCCGATCACAGACTCTCTGACCACGGGCAGTGTGGTCAGTGGTTACAAACCAGGGCTCTGGAGCCAACTTCCCACATGCAAATCCTGGTCCCCCTACTTATCAATTGGGTGACCTTAACATCTGGGAGCCTCTCACCTGCAAAATGCAGCGAGATGACTACTTACCTCATGGGGTTCTGGAGTGTACCCACTGAACACTTGTCTCCTACTAGACTCTGAAAGCTTGGAGGGCAGGGACCAAATCCACAAGTTCACGTCTGACTCCTCAGCATTTAGTAGGTGCTTGATAAATTGGAAAGTGAATTTCTGTGTTTCCCACTGTGCGTGGCACCCAATATGTACATGAGCGAAACCGGTCTGGTGGCAGGCATGGCAGAGGCGGACCCCAACTGGCCCGACCACCCAGGATTTGCCTTCTTCCCTCATCTGAGAATTCCCACGGTTCTCTCATTTGGTAGGTGGAGGTGAGGAGGAGGAAGTCCAGTGGTGGCCATCACCATCCACCCTAAGCCCAGGGGTCCCTGTGTACCCCCAGGTCTCCAAGCTTCCTGTGGCCTCTCTGCTCATGGGCTTCTGACCAAACCCCAATCTTTGCTCTCGCCCCCACCTCACTACAGAATCCAGCCAAGTGCCCCCTCCAAACAGCCTCCGACAGCGCAGGCCACGGTGTTCTCTCCCTTCCAGACCACCCACTGCGTATATTGACTGAATCGTGCTTTCTGGCATTTGCTTCCACCTAGGCTGGCATTTGATTAGGTTCTGGCACAGGCTCTCATCTCACTTGCCTGTCAGATCTCCCCAAATCAGCTTTAATAATAATAATAATAATAATAATGCTCCCTCACATCTGAGAACCCACCAGGCACTCGTACAAAGGGCTTCCATTTCTTTTATCTCCTTGTCTCCACAAGCAGCTCAGAAAGTAGAAAAGGGATGTACAGTCCTCCCTATTCTACAAATAAGGCAACTGAGGCTCCGGTAGGCTCACCACACAAACTCCTCACACCAACCCACTCTAGGTCAGCCATCGGCACCACTGTCCAAGATGCCCAACCCAGAAACAAGGGCAACATCACCATCCTTTACCTCGTCCTTTCTCTCACAGCCAGGCAGTCCCCAAATTCTGCAGGTGGCACCTAAGTCTCTCTCCAGACCACTCACTGCTCTCCAGTTCTTCCGCTTTTGCCTCTGTGAACTGGCCACCCACTCTCCCCAGGAAGACTGCAAAGATCTCCCTCCCCATCTTCACTATTCCCCACCCCACCCCATTCGATCTTTACATTGCATCAGAGTGGTCTTTCTCTGATGCATACTCACTCATTCACTCATTCAACAAATAGTCAATGACAGCCTACGTTGTGCCATGCACTGTTCTCATTGCTGGTGGTACAGTCATGAGCAAAGCAAATGGAACTTATAGTCCAATGCGGAGGTGGAAGACCAGTAAGAAACACCAAGTAAACATATAGTATTTAGAGAGTGATAACTATCCTGGAAAGAAAAAACGCAGAGGAGGGAAACAAGGAGTGCTCAGGCAGGAGAGAGAAGCGTTAGTTACAAGATAGGGAGGGAAGCCATCACTGAGCAGATCTCTGAAGGAAGTGAGGGAGGAAGTCTCCCTGACACCTGGGGCTGTTCCAGGCAGGTGGAACAGCAAGTGCAAAATCCTCAGGTGGGATTGTGCTTGGCAGGTTCATGTCTGAGGAAGTGCTCAGAGACCAGCAAGGCTAGAGGAGCACGAGAAGAGAAAGAGATTTGGCAGGAGGCCTCTCCTCGCAGGGTTTGCAGGCCATTTTAAAGACTGGCTTTGACTCTCAGGGAGACGTGGAGTCAGTGGAGGGTTTGAGCAAACGAGTGAAACGATTTGATTTACATTTTAACAGGATCCCTCTAGCTCAGTGGTTCTCAACCTGTGGGACGCTACCCCTTTGGCAGTCGAATGACCCTTTCACAGGGGTCGCCTAAGACCAGCCTGCATATCAGATATTTACGATTCATAACAGTAGCAACATTACAGTTATGAAGTAGCAACGAAAATAATTTTATGGTTGGGGTCACACATGAGGAACTGTATTTAAAGGGCCAGGAGGTTGAGAACCACTGCTCTAGCTGCTTCATGGAGAATAGGCTGTGGGGGGACAAGGGTAGAATCAGGGAGACCAGTTCGGAGGCCACGTCGGCAATGCTGATGGCTTGGGCCAAGCTGGTGGCTGTGGAAATGATAAAAAGCGGTCAGGCGCTGGGTGATTTATGAAGGTAGAGCTGACGATATTTGCTAATGAATTGGATGTGGAGTGTGAAAGAGAGGAGGCAGGAATGAGGCCAAGGATGAATGCAGATTTGATCTTGTCACTCCACTAGTTCCTCTTTGGTCTTATGTTTGTCCAAACCCCTAAACATGTATTATAAGGTCCTTCATAATCCGAACCCCGATTTACCTCCTCGTGCTGTGACCTAATCTTCAGCAACAGTGAATAATCCTACTGTTTAACAGTTATTGAATGGTGACCTCCTGCTAGGCCCGGGCTGAGCCCTATACAAAAGTCATCTCGTTCATTTTCCACAACAATTCAATGAAAGGGGCACTGTTATTAACATACCCTTTATAATGAACATACCCATTTCTCAGAAGAAGAAACTGAGGCACAGAGAGATTAAGTAACTTGGCTAAGGTCACACAGCTGGTAAATAGCAGAGCCAGGATTTGAATCCAGGCATTCCATCCCAAAGCTGTTTCCCTAACCACCATGATTACAGTTTCAGTTTTATTCTGCCATGAGCTCATTCTCTTAACCTCTGTGCCTTCCGAGAGGCAGGTCCATGTGCCTAGAACATTCTCTCTCCCATCTCTCACCCCTCACCCCCACCCCGGACTCTGCACACCTTTGTCTGGCTAAATTGCCTTCCTCTGGGAAGCCAGTTAGGGTGTGGTACCCCTGCTCTGAGCAACTGCATGTGCCTGTTGTGTTTCTGCCCACCCTGCCACCTAAGGGCCTGTTTAGGGACCTGCTCTTCCCTACTAGGCCTGAGGTCTCTGTGCACAGAGGCCAAGTCTACCTGTCTCCCAGTTGTATCCACAGAGGGCAGTGCCCGGTACCTAGGCACTCAGTGATTATCTGTTGATAGGTGAATGGTACTGAGCTCAAACTCAGACATTCTGCTTCTAAGAAGGATGCACTGTGTATCCACTCTCTAATAAATGCCTAGGTCTTGGCCTTCTCACAGCCCCTACACTGCTACCTTCGTAGATAATAATAATAACCAGCATTTATTGAGTGCTTACTTTGTGCCAGGCACAGAACTGGGTACTTTCCGTGCACTATTCCAGCTAGTCCTTCCAATGCACGTATGAGATAAACATGCTTCTTACCGCCTTTTTCCAAGTGAGGACATTGTCTCTCAGAGGTTAAGTAAATTCCTCATGGTCAAAATGCTTGACTGGGATGCTACACGAATAATTGCTGAATTGCACTGATGACACTGGCATTAACCTGTGCCTGCTGTCTCCGTGCCCATGGCTTTCAGCACAGGCCTGGCACAGAGTGGGCACTGACTCAGCCAGTGAGCAGATCCCAATTCCAGCTTTTGATGGGAGAGGAAGGCTTCCCTCCTCCTCCCCCACCCCCAGAGCTTCCCAGCCCCCCTTCACACCTTTAGTAAGAGCCCTGAGAGTGGCCATGGAAGGGTGTGATTTCCTCGGGAGAGCAGCAGCATTTACATGGGAACATTCAAACAGGAACAGAATTCTTCCGCGGGGGCATAGCTGTGGAGGGAGAGTTGTTGTTGGGAAGGGGGTGGGGGTGGTGCCGAGGGACGAGGAACGATCCTTTATTTATTTATTTTCCCCTCGGAGCCTTCACCTTTCATTAAAACAGCCTCCGGATGTAGGTGCAATCAAACATTCATTAGACAAGCAAGGTACACTAAAAACTAACAACGCCCAAACGCGCTCTCTCTCTCTCTCTCTCTCTCTCTCTCTCTCTCTCTCTCTCTCTCTCTCTCTCTCTCTCTCACACACACACACACACACACACACACACACACACACACACACACACACACAGCAATAATCAATCCACGAAATGAAAACGGTCCTTCAGGCGAGGAAAGCTGGCTCCGTTCCTGCGCCCCGTGCTTCCCGGGCCCTGTGTCCGCCCCCTGGTGACAGCAGCTCTCTCCCCCTGCTTCCTGCGGGCCTGCCGGGCCCCCTAGCCGGCGACCCTGAGCTCTGACTCCAGAATCTGGCGCTTGCGAGTGGCAGGACCTGCGGAGCCATCCATCTCCCCCTCACCCCCGTGCCCCCCGCCCCCAGCCCGCTAGCCTGATGTGAGGGGGTCCCTCCAGGCCCCGCCAATGCCCGCCCGGGCAGGCTTGCCCACGGTCGGAAGCGCACAGTTCTAGCTGGCATCTGTTCGCACATCCCGCCTCGAGGCTCAGAGCTCGGCCTTGCGGGTCGTCTGCACTGGCATTGCCCCAAGGTGGAGGGGGGTGGAGGGCTGGGGGCTGGAAGGCTGTGGTCTGGGATGTCCGCCCTCCTCTCCTCAATCACGACCGGCTTCCCGGAGGAGAGGACGGGCGACGGCACGGGGAAGGGGGACGAGGAAGTGGCTCGGCAGATGGGTAGTGGGAGGTTCTTCCCAGCATATGGGGCCGCGTGGGTGGAAGGAGTCGGGACCGGGCGAGGGGGAGGGGACACAAAGGAAGGAGCCGGGCCGGGAGCGGGAACGCGCACTGAGTGAGGGTGGGCGTGTGAACCGGTCTTAGAGGGGAGGAGGTAAGACCCCAAAGGTGGGGACCGGGGAGTGGGGGCGGCCTTGGAGGCGCTCAGCCGCGGGCCTGCGGAGGGCGCAGCACAGCACGCTGGGCGCCTTGCACAAGCGCGCCCCCTGATGGCGCCTCTGGACTCAGTCACGGTTTCCATTTTCTTTTCCATTCAATTTAATAAAATCCTTGATGGAGTGCTTCCTAGGAGCCAGGCGCTGGGCTGAGTCCTCCTTTGGAGGATACTACCGTGCCCTTTTTTTTTTTTTCAGCAAAGGAACAGGGACCCAGCGAGATCATACAGCTCGACGTGCGTGGCAAGAGCCAGGATTCCAACCGATGCATTCATTCACTCAACCGTTATTAAGAAGCCCTTACTGTGCCGGGGACACTGCAGTACCCAGCACCGACAAGGCCCTGGCCTCGAGGGTCTTCTAGTCTAGGTGAGGAGACAGCACACAAGTAAACAAATAAATGAGCAAAATCATTTCAGTGGAGGAAATCAACCAGGGTGTGCAGCCAGGCAGCACTGTGCTCCCGGCTTCCCCCCAGCCTGCCTGCGCTTCACTGCTCCCCGGGGACTGGGAATTGTCAGCCTTGGCTTCAAGGCAGGCAGAGCAAGGTGGCGGCTCTGGGGGTGAAACTAAGGGGTGTGTGTGTGTGTGTGTGTGGTAGAGATTCCCAAGGCCAGGAGCTGCTCCCACCCCTGGCACCCCCTCACATGTACCCACCACAAGCACCTGCAGCCCCAGGCTTTCCCACTGTGGCCAACCGGCTGAATTATTTCCTCATCTCAACCGGATGAGTTTTTAATCTGTCTTTATACAGAAGCCTGGCTGCCTGCGCAGGGATTATTACTGAGTTCTCTGCACATCGATCCTGCCTCTGCTGGCTGCTCTGACCAAGTGAGGCTTTGAGATGGAGGCGGGAGAGGTCTGGAAAGTTTTAGGGGAGCACAGTGCTGGCTGTGGGCAGGGGGCTGTGGTATTCAGGCATCAGATGCTCAGGACTTCAGGGGCACTGCCCTGCAAGGTGGGGGTGCAGCCCGGGTGTGGGGGTGTGGGTATGAAGGGGCAAAGCTCACCATGTGAGCTCAGGAGCCAGGGCTGTTCCCCAGCTCCCAGGGGAGAGACAAAAGGAGGCAGGAGAGGCTGAGGTCGGGGACAGGGACCAGGGACCAGAAGTCAGGCCAGGAGACCAGGAGAACAGGGTTCTGGTCCCAGCTCTGCTATTTACAAGCTATGTGGCCGTGGGCAATTACCTGGTCTCTCCTCTTCTGTACAACGGAGGTGTTTGCTGAGGATATTTAATGAGATGGTGTACCCACTGGTCTTCACACAGTGAGCACTCACTGTCAGCTATTGTTACTAATGTCATTATCTGTAAATGGGAGTAGGAGTACTGGCTTTGCTTCCTGGACAGATCTCTTGTGAAACTCAAGGGACAGAGGCACCAGGCCCCTGTGAGAACTATTGTTGATCCCCGGCCAGCTCACTGACGCTAATAAAGGTGTGAGGAGGAGTGAGGCGGACACACATATTCAGTTACTCCTGCGTGGGTCAGTGACACACAGGCTGACGGCTGTTTAGACATGCAGCCTAGATACACCCTTCCCTGCCTGCATTCCTGGCCTAATAGCAAGGAATGTGGGACAAAAGCACACACATGTGACTTGTCATCTGTCCTGGTGCCAGTGGATACCTGAGAGAGGCCTTTCAAATGCACAGATCTGAGCAGCTAGTTCGTTGCCCTGGGTCAAGCCCCAAATGCCCTCCATGGCCTGGGTGTGTCTTCTGTTCCCACCCTGTCCCTCACCTCTCCTGCCCCTTGTAATCGGAGCTCCCTGTGGCTCCTTAGGAATACTGGGCCCTTAGCACATGCAGTTCCTTCTTCCTGGGACACTTTTCGCTTCAAACTTTAACCCCTGGGGGACAGGGACTTGGTCTATTGGTTCATCAAAAGTGGTTGATCAGTAAATATTTGTTGAATTAAATCGAACCCACCCAGCCCTGGTTGGTTTGGCTCAGTGGATAGAGCATTGGCCTCCGGACTGAAGGGTCCCAGGTTTGATTCTGGTCAAGGGCACATGCCTGGGTGCGGGCTTGATCCTCCCTAGCAGGGGGTGTGCAGGAGTCAGCCAATCAATGATTCTTTATCATCATTGATGTTTCTATCTCTCTCTCCCTCTCCCTTCCTCTCTGAAATCAATAAAAAAATATATTAAAATAATAATAAAAATAAAAAATTGAACCCACCCACATCCCAGCTGACTAATTCCGGTCTCAGCTCAAACCTCACTTCTCAGGAAAAGCCCTCCCGCTGCGGAGGCTGGGAAGAGCCTTTAGTTTCAACTCCTGAAGTCTCCTGCACTTCCCAGGGAAATGGGCGTGTTTGGTGTCTGTCTCCTTCGCTAGACAAAACTCCAAGGCCAGGGACAGCTCTTTCTTGTCCACTGCTCTGTCTTCAGTTTCCTAACAGGTAGTCGGTGCTCAAGAAATACTGTGAACCAGTGAATGAATGCGTGGATGGCACTGGGACTCTGTGTTCCTGCTTAAGCCCCTCCCACTACCCCTCCTTCCCCCTCTGTGGGTATCTCCAACAGGTCTTGTCTCTCCAACCCCTTCCTTCTAACTCCTTCCTACATAGCCATTCACTCTCAGGCCACGCCTGGCTCCTGGGGACACCCCACTGGCTGGGCCCTTTCAGCCTCCATTACCCCTCCCTGATGGAAGAGTAGGGCCTGCTCTGGTCCTGGGCACCCTGGATCCACCTCCTTTCCACCTTCCAAAGAACACAGCTCTGGGTCTGCAGACACTGAGGCTGGACACCTCTCTCCCCTCAGCAGTCAGCCAGGCCTAGCAAATGCCGAGTCATTGCTGGCTGCTGCTGCCTGTCTCCAGCTCCTCCAGCCTGAGGAGCTGCCAGGAGCAAACCCAGCAGAGCTGCCCCTGGCAGCATCGGGAGCACTTCACAACGGAAACCAAGGCGTTTCTGCTCCCTTTCTGCAGGCTCCCACCTCTGCAGGGGAAATGGAGGCCCTTGCACCAGGTACAGGCCCGGGGAGCTCCCAATGCTGTCCCATCTCAGTGCCGCCTCCCAAACTCCCTCCACTGCCAAGGGCCTCTGGACACATGCTGACCACCCAGTCTCAGTTTCTCCACGGGACCCTTCCTATCAAAGGAGCTACCGAGGGAACATCTGCAGGGCTGCGCCCAAACTGTGGTGCCTGTGGATGCTGACTAATAATTAAGCCCCTACAAACTGCCTGTAGATAAGCATAATCCCTTGCATTTGTACAGCCCTGAACACATTTCAAAGCTTTTTCACATATATTATCTCATATGATCTCCCACAATAATGCGATTGGGTAGTTGCTGGGAAGGAAATTAATGTCCTTATTTTGTAGAGGAGAAAACCAAGACTCAGAGAGGGAAGAATCTTGTCTGAGGTCACACAGCTTATGGGGGCCAAAGATGGGCCCAGGACATAGGTTCCTGGTAATCCACGGCTCGTAATTTTCCTCTTGCCCAGAATCCTGGAATTGCCTATACAGCACAACCCCTCTCAGCTCTCTGTCCAGCCCAGCAGCAGCAACAAATAGTTGTGGAGCATATATATGCAACTTGAGTTACGTTATCTCTTCAACTCGCAACACAGCTTTATGATATTATTAGCCCCCATGTAACAGATAAGGTGGCCAAAGCTCAGAGAAGTGTGTTCTAGACAATGGGAACAGCATCTGCAAAGGTGCAGAGGCAAAAGAGAGCAAGACCAGCTGTGGAGCTAGAGTTAAATATGGCTGAAGCCAGGGTCTGAACTGGATTGGAGCCCCTACCCATGGGAATGAACTCGGGCCTTAATGGGTCAGAGTCCAGGAGCTCTGCAGATGGCCACTAAGGTTCGAATCCCAGCTCCTACTAGCTATGTGTCCTTGGGCAAATCACCTAACTTCTCTGATTCTCAGTTTTCTCATCTGTAAAATGGGGTTATTGTGAGGATTATACAATACACTTAGCATATTATAAACAATAAATGCAACCAATATTGTCATCACTAGCATTAATGCTATCATTATTAACAGTTCAGAAAGGGGAGATCTACAGTGGAGTACTACTTCTTAAGGAAGGAATCTCATTTTAAAAAGTAAGAACAAGTTGCAAGGTGTGCTTATCTGTAATCTCCACATTCACAGATAGGTGTGAAATTTCATCTGCAGCTGTTTTCTCAGGGTGTCAGCCCTTCCCAAATCAAATGGCATTGTTGGGTGTTGGATGTTGTTAGGAGCATTACAGGAACTGACAGCAGACTCATGGCTGGTGGTGGGTGCAGAGGAGGGGGGCGGGCTCTCTCAGCCTCTGGAGGAGCGACAAGCCCCCTGAGCTGGGATGGTGTGGGCACTTCTTGTATTGGAGTGGCTCTACCTGCCCCGGATAAGATGAGCGTTAGAATCAGCCAAGGTTTTCTGTGAACAGAGTCTGGGAGATAGCCCCTGCCTCCGGAAGTTTACAATCTTCTCGAGTTACGAATTGATCTCTTTGAATCTGAATTGTTTAGTCTTGAGGATTAAACTTTGCAGGTGTTAACCAGGAGACACATGGCTCCAACATGGTGAGACAAGTGAACCAGCACCCAGAGGGCTGTGCTCCAGGCAGAGCCCTGCTCGGGTGGGATCCTACCCCGTCTTTGGCACTGTGGGCCTTAGGCAAGCTGCTTCTCTGGGGCTTGGTTTCCTCACCGACACAGCTGCACCGACCATGAGACATACCCCAGGGGTTGTGTTAAGATTCAGTGAAATGAAGCATGTCGAGTGCTTGCCACAGGGCCTGGCACGTGACCAGGGCTCCGTGGTCATTGCTGTAACGAGATGCTTCTCCTTCTGGGAAGCTTGACGACCAAGCCCACAGCCCTGGGTGGGCTGCCCATGGAGGGGGGTGGGAGGCAGGACGGGGCACAACACGTCTCATCAGCCAGGCTACTGTCCCTATAGGCAGGGGTCCAGGCCCAGAAAAACCACTGCGTCCACGAGGGTACAAGAGCCTCTCACTGCAGCATGGGGACAAGCTGGGCCTTGGCCTCAGGGGGAGAACAGGGAAGGAGCTGCCCTGCACAAGGCCCTCTGCCCAGCGCCGGGGCAGGGAAGCTCAGGGGAGGCTGAGGTGGTACCGGGAGCACCGGTGCGATCTTGGTGGAGGCAGGAAGCAAGGCCAGTCATTTTCCCGGCCTTCTGAAATTCAGAAATGTGAAGTTTTAAAAATCAGCACACACACAAAGAAATGTGTTTTGCAGCTGTTTTGGCATTTGGGGAGTCATTTACCAACTTCGAGTTCAACCTAATGAAGTTGGGGGTAGGCAGCGTCCATGGGAGTTCTGCTTCCTAGCAATCTGCAGTCGCCTGGCCGGCAAAGAGGGCTGAGCGGGTGCTGGCGGGGAGCGTTAACAGTAACATGTTGTGTATTTGTCATCAGAATGGAGCCCCCGGGCACAGGGGTAGTGCCCATTGCCGCTCAATGGTGTATTTGTCATGTGGCCACTGACACAATCAATTGACCCCCTTACACACCGGTGTTTATTAGCCATTGTATAAATATTTCACCCCTCCCCAGCTGACACATAATCTCTTCTTTGCTGCCTCTGACAAATGAACATTTCTCTGTAGACTCTTAAATGAGTATGTGTCACAGCTATGTCACTGATTAATTTTTTTTACCACCACGAACAACGATGCATAGAAATGTAACTTATATTCATTTCCCGGCTTGAGCCCAGCTGTCTAAAAAATTCCACCAGCAGCTACGACTGACTGACAGCTATCCCAGGACTTGGGCGTGCTGACATGCGGCTGTGTGAGTGCCAGCTTGTTAATTACGGGCTTTCTCTTCCGGCCTGGCTGCGGAGTAACCAGCCACAGGGACTTTAATCACTGCTGGGGCCGGCAAGGGCCTGCTTCGGAGGGCTCCAGGGGCCGCCTCCCCAGCCCAGCCTAACCACACACATTTTCCCCTCCTAGTATTGGCCACTGTTTCCTCTGGGCCTTGGTTTGGGAATGCCCTGAAGTCACCCCGGTCATACTCATGCCACCTTAAACTCCTCCCCCAGTGATGTGTGAGATCAGGAGGGTAGGAACTGGGTCTTATTTGTTAAGCGCAGGGTGAATGCTCCAGAAATATTTGCTGGCATTAGATCAGTTAAGGTGCGATTCTTGAACAATGTACCGGCCACTGTTACTTTCATTTTTTCAGTGACTATTCTTGGAGCCCCTGCTGTGCAGGCCTATGGACCTGGAGCCAGAGGAAAAGGTGACCAGCGCTTAGACTGGGGTGGGAAGTTGGCCTCTCGGCCTCACAGCAATTACGGTGCTTGTGACTGCTTACTTGGTTCCTGCTGCTGGTTACTTGGCAGCTAGGCCAAAATGAAGTTTAGATTCTAATGGTGAAGGACTAGAGGCTCCTGGGGTAGGCATTGTTTGTACCTGGTTTGCAGCTGAGGAAACTAAAAGACGGTTCTTGCCATTGAAGTTGGAGTTAGAGTCTGTGCCATCTGACCCCAGAGTCTACACACCTAACCATTCTCTGTCAACTGCCCCAGCCCCACAGTCCTTTCCTTGAGCTGCCTCAGTTTCTCCTCCACTACCTCCCATCCTTTCCCTTCTTCTCCTTCACACTCTCCTCTTCCTGGCAGATTTTCGAGTCACCTTGGGCTTCAGAGCCAACTCAGCATCCCTGCCCCCACCCCGACCCGGCCATATGCTGTTTCCCCCTCCCCCCCCCACCCACCCACCGGCACAGGACTGAGTCTTCAGCAGGTGTCTAGGCTGCCTCCCCCGCCCTCGACCTCCATGCACCTGTGTCCTGTGCACCTGTGTCCCTTCCCTGATGTCATACAATCTCTGGCTGGAAGCCAAGTGCCTGGCACCTGGGGACACTCTCAGTAGATTAACTAGCTCACAACAGCTCTGCCATTTGCCCTCAAGGCCCTCAAGGCCCTCAAGGGACTGACCCGAGACATAGAGACATAGAGACTCCTCCCCCTGCACATCCAGGGAACTGATATTCAGAACCACTGATGTCTGTGGTAAGGGAGAGAGCCTGGAATGGGACTTGGTCTGAATGCAGTTTCTCTATCTGGCCATTGTGTGTCCTTGGGCAGTCACTCACTTTCTCATTGTCTTGAACATTGGGATGCTGGTACCTATTCCTCTGGACTTTCAAGACTCTGTTCCATCTTGACCAATCAACTCCCAGAGAAGACAAGCTGGTTGAACCTGTCTCCTGAGACACGTGCAAGTGCCTGGTGATATCCCAGCCCACACTGACCTAGGAGGTGGCCCTCTGTGACCCCATGCACCAGGTGGTTCTGCCTCTCTCCTTCCCTCCTGACCTGAGTGGTGTGAGGCACTCAGGGAATGAGAAGTAACTGCTGGAGGTGGAGCTGCCCAGAGGGTCTGCTCTCACCTTTAATGAGCATCATCCAAAACGATGACCACAGATGAGCCTTTGGTCCATGCACCATTGAATGAAGTACATGTTTATGTGCATTGTCTCAATGAAGTCACAAAACCCTCTGAGATAGGTATGACTGAGTTCAGGCTCCTGGTAAAGAAACTGAAACCTAAAGAGGTTAAGGAAACTACAAAAGGTCACGCAGAGCCAGGACTTGCTTGAACTTGGGTCTACCTCCTTCCCAGTTAAGGGCTCTTAACTACCACCACATGTCACCTTCCTCAGACCTCCCTCCCCACTACACTCACCAAGCTCCCAGGGTGTCCTCCAGGGAGCAGGTACCACTAGCTCTATGATGTCATCCTGTGCCTGTGCTGACGTCAAGGCCCCTGTGGGCCTGCCCCGCCCCACCTGTGGGTATTCAGTGGAGCTGAGGGCAAGGTCAGAGGAAGGAAAAGCCCAGATGACACACAGCTGGGTTGGGACCAGTTTGACAGCAGGTGTAGGGAGGGGGCTGATGCAAGAAAGGGGCCCACACACTGGCCCTTCAGTTGGAGGCCTGGGTGTGCCACCCCCCATACATTTCCTTGTTCGAAATGGAGCGTGGAGCACCGGAAATCAGGACAAAAGCACCACCCACAGCTCTGGTCTCGATGACTCAGATTCCACCTCCCACAGCCTCCTCCTGTGTATGTTTCTGAATGTGTGTGTACCCAAGCATGCGCCCTGCCAGTCTGTGAGGCTGTCAGCTGTGCACACATGTGCGCACATGCATGCACAGGGATGAGTCCACATGTGTACATGCCCGAGCTATGATCATCTGCATACCTGTCTCCAAGCCTAAGCTCTCAGAATATGATGACCAGCAGGGTCAATGGCAATCATAATGTAAATAGCCAACATGCTTCCTATGTTCAAAAGCATTGTGCCAGGCCCTTTACATGTAGTATCTTTGGAAACTTTATAAAGTAGGCCTAGGAGGTGAGCACTATCATTATTCCCATTCTACCAATGAGGAAACTGAGGCTCAGGTAAATCAAACTGTTTTTCCAAGGCCACACAGCCAGGAAATGGCGTAATTTTCAGATGCCAAAATCTGTGCCCAGCAAGACGTGCCTCCCTCCTTGCCTCCTCTAAGGAGTCTGGAGAGAAGACAGGAAGCATTCTTTGGAACCAGAAACCAGTCGGGGTCCCTGAAGGAAAAGGGGCCAGAAGTCAGTCTTGGAGGAAGAAGGCAAATAGCAGATAGACGCCCGAGCAGGAGGGGGTAGGGCAGTTGTCTCTCAGAACAGGTGTCAGAGAAGCTGTGACAGCCACTCAGAACCACAGTGGCAGGCCTCCTTTACATTGCGATTTGCATATATTTGCATGTATTTGCATCACCAAATCTGTGGAATCGGCCTTAATGGTCCCTGCCTTTGAAGACTGGCAGAAGCTGAAGAGGGTGGGAGTGACAGGGAGGGCCTGGGGAATTCTGGAAGGGAACAGGGAAGAGGCAGTGGCAGCAATGCTGTGGAGGCAAGGGGCGGTTCTGGGCCCTGCTAAGCGGCAGTTTCCAGGAGAAAGCAGAAAGATTCTTCGCCATGTACCCATCCCCTGCGGGCAGCAGGAAAGGGAGCAGGGAATTCAGAAGTCAGGAGGGCGGAGGAGGATTTGGGCCCTGGGTCAGGGGGCAGCGCTGGAGAGGAAGGCCCAGGCCCAGGCCTGGTTCTGGAGCCCCCAGCGCCAGGTCCTGGGAAAGCTGGCTGGTGGAGAAGGGAGGGTCTGGCACTGCGTCTCCCGCTGGGAGGCCGCCTACTTGGCCTCCGGAGCTCAGTGACTCAGTGTCGGGGCGCCATCTAGTGGCCATACTCGGGAAGGCGACCCCTTCCTGCCTGCTCTGGCGCAGCCCCTTCCGCTGTCAGCCGGCACAACACTGGAGTCTACCTCGCCTCTGCGGAGGAAGCACGTGGTGGAACCTAGTCCTGCAACCAGCGGTCTGAAACGGTCTGGGGATTGCGGTTTTCCGGAGGATCGCCAGCAGGGAGCTTCCCACCGGGCTCAGGCCGAGCTAAGATGGGCTAATACAGCTGAATGATGAAGAGCTTAGGCTTTCAAGTCAGAAAAATATGGCTGTGCCAGTTACTGACCGTGAGTCTGGCAAATTAACCTCTGAATCAGTTTCCTCACCTGTAAAATGGGAGTGGTAATATTTACTCCTAAGAATGAAAGAGCTTATTAATAGAGAAAAGCAAGTGAGGTGGCTGAGTTGCAAAATTTAAGGACTTGGGACTTGCACAGCACTGAGACCTCCTTAAAATTTGTGTTCTAGGTTCCTCATTCTTGTCACCCTAGTCCTGGCCCTGTTTATTAGCACATGGCCTGGCACATGAGGAGCTCAGTTGATGTTATCATATTGTTATCAGCAGGAGCTACTGTGATGCTATCATGCTGTCATTGCTGTGAGGATGCAAAGGCCAACTTGGGAAGGTGGCACCCTACCCCCAAGGCTTGAAGGAAATAGCAACCCAGCTCTCATCTGGGCTGGCCTGGCCTGGCAAGGGTGTGGAAGGAGACTGAAGGCCAGAGGGGTGAGGGGCCACCTCACAGTGAGTCAGGAATAGAGAGGAAGTCACGGGCAGATAGGAGTGGAGGGGGATATTTAGTCACAAACCTTGTGTGGCTTCTCAGATTGCCTGTGACCAACTGATAGACAAGGAAGAGACTCAGGCCTGGGTCACAGATGATCAGTGTGATAGTTGTTGAGATGGACTGCTGTCACATCACAGCCTTTTTGGGTGACCCTAAAGGATAGTGGGGGAAGGAAGTCCAGTGTGCAAAGCTTTGAACAGTACACTTAGTCGTCAGCTTTGTGTAGAAGCAGAGGTGGCCTGAGGTGTGGATATGCCCTGATTCCTGCGAAGTAGTGAACGGCATGGCTGGTTGGTCAGGTGCCTGGAAGGAACAAAGAGGGCCAGGGAAAGGGATGTGGACAGACTCCTGGGAGCGGGCACCAAGTGTGCAAACTTCTGGGTCTCAAGTAGACACCGCAGAGCATCCACTGCCAGGAAGCTCTCAACCAGGCAGATAGAATGGTTCATTGGGTGGGTGAATCTCTTCCCCTCCAAATACCTGCACAATAGCCCTTGAACAGAGAGTGGTCCTGGTGCCAGGGATGGAGGTGCAAGGGCCCAACAGCATACCCTGCCCCCAATCAAGGCTGAGCTAGGTCTACCACTCTGAGGGCTCACCTGCCTACAGCAAGACCCACGCCAAACCTTTAGTGCAACTCTGTTCCTCAGAAGACCAGCCAAGCCCCTGGTGGCAGGTGGATTATACTGAACCCCTTCCTTGCCCCCTGGAGGGCACAGTGTGTGCTCGGGATTTGGGCTTGTCTTCCTTGTCCACGGTGCCGACACAAACAAAGGACCATAACGGGGTCATCTTAGATGTTTACTTTCAGCTCTTACCTTGATGTCTTTGGTCTGTTTTGAGTTAATTTTTGGATATGGCATGAGGTAATCACGGGATGGTGACCAACAGATTCTTTAGTCATATCAGCTGTATCTCATCTCCTGGAAGCAGTCGGCTGAGCAGTGGGCAGCCTGTGGAATTCTCAGAAGATGCCCACAGGAGCATGGCACCGGTGGGCTTGGGCCCGGAACTTCTTGGCATGATAATTGTTTTGAATTAGCACTGAGTCCCCTATACCTAAAACCTACAGGAATCAATGTAGAAGCAGAAGCGGCCCACCTCACTCTCTGATTTACACAGTTTTTTGCTTCCTGTCCCCGAATCTTTAGGCTCTGCCAGTTAGAGGTCCTAGGTCCCAGGGAGAGAACTTAGACCAGGGCACACAGTCATGTTTCCACTAAACTGGAAGCTATGCTGCCACCCAGCCACCTCCTCATGCCAGTGGACCAATAGCAAGAAAAGGGCATGACTACACTGGTCAAGGTCATCGATCCTGATTGCCATGAACCAGGGCTGTAGATAGATGCATGTAGATACAATGAAGTCAGGGAGGGAGATGTCTGGACCCAGCCAGGGAGTTCCTGAGCATCTCTTAGAACCTCCCACCCAGGAGTAACCGACAACAGACGACCTCAACCATGACAACCCCTGACACAAGGATCAGACCTCTGGGGATGAGGGTCGGCATGACCCCATCGGGCAGATAGCCAAGATCTGCAAAGGGAAAGAGGGAGATGCTATCAATCACAGACTCGGGACCAGCTGCCGCATGGGGACTGTGCTTGCTTCATGAACCCTCTTGTCTTTGTTTTTCCTTGAGATCCCATCTAACAGTATCTGGAAAGGGACTTGCTTATAGAAGATTGTCCCTCCCTTTTGAGACAAAAAAAAAGGTGAAGATAAGTTTGTTCTCATGAAAAAAAAAAGAAAAAAAAAAGCTGAGCAAACAAACAAACAAAAAACCCAGAGGTCCCATGTTGTGGTTTAGAAGTCAGGTAAGATGGGAGGCTGTGAGTAGCATAAGAGTGGACCAAACATATTAAAACACAAACATTTCTTCTCAAATGCCTTCACTACTTCCCTGCTCTTTGATGCTGACCCTCCACTTCCAGACTTAGATGGAAGACCACACACTGTGCAATGTGGAATCTGGTTGCCCAGTGCCACGAAGGCTGGACGACAAACCCCAGGAGCGTGGGGTGAACCGTGACCCTTGGGGTAGGTTGTGGGTGGCAGCTGTGGGTTACTTCAGGTGCGCTTCCTCCTTGCAGCCTTTCAGAGAAGTCCTACCACTGGGCACACGCTGGCTGCACAACCTGCAGTGCCTCACTGTGGCCTGTGGACGTGCAGTCAGGACCCTTGGCATTGCTCCACCTTGCCTCGAGTCTTCCCTGCCCGCATTTCCCTTTCCTCACCCTCAGCCCGTGGGCTTTCCCCAGAACCCTGGCCACCAGGGCACCCAAGAAAATAGGTTTCTGAGAGCTGCCTCCCCCTGTGTGGCCCACTCCGTGGTCACTGCCAGAGCCGATCTCACCATGCCTGCACTGCCAAAGGAACAGAGACCTCGGGGCAGGAACCAACCAACCATTTTCCAGGCGAGGGACCAAGACGGGGGACATCTGAGAGATGAAGGATGAGAGGGCAGACTGGCAGGAAGGGAGAGGAGTGCAGACGGTAGAGAGTTAAGTCTCAGTGAAAGCTGACTCCTGGAAATGGAGTTTTCTGGGAAGGACTGGCTGTGTCTTGGAGGTCAGAGGGGAGGACGATATTGCCTCCCCCACTTGAGTGGACACACCCATCAATGAAGGACTGGGGAAGAGTTCTTCTGAGTCCCCCCCCGCCCCAGACCTCCATATTCCTGGGTGTATGGAGGTCTGGACAGTGAAACATCAGGAGTGAATGGGTGGTGCTGGAGGCAGGAGGAGGCAGCACCAGGCAGAAGGTCCAGAGCAGCAAACAGTGACTGCTCCCTTTTCCAGTGCAGGGAGCCCCAAGGGGCTGGCCTGGGGCTGAGGGACCCCCCTCCTGGCCCAGGCCTCCCATTTCTGGCTACTCCTAATCTCCCAGCTCCTGAGCACTGCAGGCCCATGCCACAGGCCCATCTCCAGATCATAGCCTCACACTGCCGTGGAGATGCACGCCCCAACGGGGACCGGCCCAGTGGCAATTCGGTGATATGCACTGAGGCGGCGAAAGAGGAAGTTCAGCCAGAGACTGAGACCACATGTCCTTCATGTCACCCCTGCACCCGCTCTGCCTTTCACCCCCTGCCTTTCTTTAGATGCCTGGGGAGTGCACCAGGCTGGGCAGAAGTCCCGGCTTCAAACTGCTGTCTGCTAGTGTCTGGGGTCATCCCAGTCAGTCTGCTACTTTCAAGGCAGAGAGAGGGACAGAGTAAATGAGGTCCCCGCTGTGACAGAGTGTGTGGATATTTTTCTAAGTCATCAGATTCTCATAAAGGTTTAAGATCTGCCTGTGCTGTTCAGTATGGGAGCCACTAGCTAGCTACATGTGGCTCTTTAAGTTTAAATTAATTATAATAAAGTAAAATCAAGTCACTCAGCTCCTCTAGCTCACCAGCCGCATTTCGGTGTCACAGTGGCTACGTGCTGGGCAGCGCAGGTAGAGAGCATGTCCATCACGCAGAAAGTTCTACTGGACAGCGCTTTCCATTAGAACTAAAAAAATTTTCCAACTTTATCGAGGTATAATTGACAAATAAAATCGTATGAATTTGAAGCATAGTGTGATGATTTGATATGCATGTATATTGTGCTTTGATGACCACAAATGAAATTAGTTAACACATCCATCAGCACACACAATTACCATTTGTGTGTGTGTGTGTGTGTGTGTGTGTGTGGTGAGAACATTTAAGATCTACTCTCTTAGCAAATTTCAAGTGTACAATACCACATTGTTAACTCTAGTCACCATGGGGGAATTAGATCCCAGCCCATTAACTTCATGCACAGGGAAACTGAGACCTAAGAAGGGGTAACCTGCCCCAGGCCCCTGGGGGAGTCAGTGGTAGCAGAACTAGATGCCTTTCATAAAATGCCTTGCAGTAAAACTGCATAAAAATACCTTCTTGTAGATACAGTCCACATCACCAGCCTAGGATAGAAGGAGACAGGGCTCTAGTTGTGGGGGCGGGGAATGGGGGCAGGGAGGCCGACTGTGTTGTTCTTCCCCTCCCCCTTCCCAGGGCTACCCAGAGTCCTGGATAAAGGAGGCTTACAAGCCTCATACTCCCTCCCCTCCCCCAAGATGACCTCATCCCCACAAAAAAATGTGAGAAGGGCCCTGGGGAGGGGCTGCATGGAGGGAAGCTGGGGGTGGTGGGATGTGGGTTGGGGAGATGGCACAGTCCTCTGGCATGAGATATTGGGGGTGGGGAATGCCATGCTGATCCTAACCAGACTCCATGCAGCCATCTTTCTAAAATCCAAGTCTTGCTCTGACTGGTTTGGCTCAGTGGTTAGGGCATTGGCCTGTGCACTGAAGGGTCCCAGGTTCAATTCCAGTCAAGGGCACATGTCCAGGATATGGGCACGATCCCCAGTGGAGGGCATGAGGCAGCTAATCAATGATTCTCTCTCATCATTGATGTTTCTATTTCTCTCTCCTCCCTTCCTCTCTGAAGTCAATCCTATATAATAAAAGCCTAATATGCTAAGTGTCCAGTCATCCAGTCAGTTGTTCAGCCAATCAAAGCCTAATATGCTAATGATATGCTAAGGCCACTCAACTGCTCACTATGACAAGCACTGACCAGCAGGGGGCAGACATTCCAACCAGTAGGTTAGCTTACTGCTGGGGTCTGGCTGATCGAGACTGAGTGAGACTGGCCAGACATGCCCTAGAGTCCTCTCATAGTCCCTCCCCGTCTGGCCAACCTCCTGCATCCCTCCCCGGCCCCAATCGTGCACCAGTGGGGTCCCTCGGCCTGGCCTGTACCCTCTTGCAATCCAGGGCCCCTTGGGGGGATGTCAGAGAGCTGGTTTCAGCCCAATTCTGCAGGCCAGGCTGAGGGACCCCACTGGTGCAAGAATTTGTGCACCAGGCCTCTAGTAAAAAAATATAAATAAATAAATAATTAAAAAGAATTAAAATCCAAGTCTTAAAGTCTTTTTGGACTGGAGACCAAATCCCAACCAAGGACTACAAGGGTCTGCATAATCTGGCCCTGAGGTCCTTTAATCTCAGCTGGCCCCAAACATCCCTTCTCTTTGCTCTGTCTCTATTACTCACCTTTGCACTTGTGGTTCCTCTACCAGAATCCTCTCCCTCCCACCCCCAATTAGCCCCTACCCATCTTTATGATCTCGGTTTAAGCACAGCTTCCTGGAGAAGTCTTCCCAAACCCCCAGCCCAGGTCCACCTTCTCCACAGTCTGCTTCTGCCCATTGTTATATGTTTAAATTCTCGAGCAGTGGTTGGTTAGAGAGATGCTCAATAAAAATATTCTCATGATTGAATGAAAGTTTCTTCCTGTAAGAAACATGTTCCTGAGAGCCCACCAAGTGTGGGTGAGGGCTGTGACCTCTACCATCCAGAGAGAGAGAAGACAGGAGAAGCAGAGAGACCTGGAGACCCCAGAGACAATGGAGGTGATCAGGAGTTGCAAAGGTGACAGGAAAGTGGATGAGCCGTGACAAAAGTGGTGGGACTCGCAAGATGACAACCAGGGGCCTTACGAGATGGTAGAACTACAATGAGTGCAATGGGTCTAATTTGACAATAGGATGCCATGGGATGATGAATTAAAACAAAATCATGGGATGTACCAGGATGATGGGGTAACAGGCAAGCTGGTTTAATTAGGAGTCACCATGGAAGTGACTAGTAAAAAAAGTAACAAGGAATGGGAAATATTTATTGAGCACTATGGAGCATCAAGCCCCTTTCCACATATCCATATATTTCCATGGCTTAATCTCTACCACAACCCCATGTGGTAGGCACTGTATACTAATATTATCATCTCCATTTTGCAGAAAAAGAAACGGAGACAGTGAGATTAAGTAACTTGGCTCAGGTCACGCAACTGGAAGAGGTGGGGTCAGGATTTGCCTTTAGAGACTTTGCTCTCAATTACTACATCATCCCATCAACTTCCTGTGAACAAAGGAAGGCTTCCTAAGTGGCCATGGCTATAGTAGTCCATGGTTTGGGTGGGGACGGGGAGGAGCAAAGAGAGATATGGAAGGGGCTACTGGAAAATTCTCTTGCACGCCCCTCATTGCCTAGTTCCGCCCTTTCCTCTGCTAACTCCCTTTAGTCCCGTGTGTTGGGGTTAAGATTTACTGAAGTCACATTCCTTCTCATCCTTCCCTCCCTGCCAAGTGCCAGAGAGGCTGAATCAAATTGCTCAGTAAAGAGCTGGGACAGAGGAAGGCTGGGCTGGCTACGGGAAGGACTTCGGGAAGACAGTGTACTGAGGGGGGAGACGGGACATTGAGAGGGGAGATGGCACAGAAGCTGAGGTGTGTGAGCCATGTAGCAATGTTGCTAAAGGTTATGGGGAATTTTGAGAGATGAACCGTTGGAGAACCTGTCCATTCTCTTTGGTTTCTGGACTGTGCGTGTTTCTAAACTGTAATTCTGCGCATACAGTGGGTCATGTGAGCCCTGCGGCTGATATTAGGATTAGACCAGAGCAGGGAGATTGGATGGTGATGGTCAGTAAAGCAGTCTCTCTGGCCAGAGTGAACTGGTGGGGTCCAGGGTTAAGGTTTGTAAAGGGTCCCTTCCTAGAACCTTTTGCCCATCAGGCCCTGAAGGAGTCAGAGATAATCCTCCAAAACAGCGAAGGCGCTCCGATTACCAGCCAGGGTTGTCCCTGGAGTGAGCTCCCCGGCTCAGCCTGGCAGGGCGTATCTTGCCGTAGGTGGATTCCTGGGACTGTGAGCATGAAGGAGGTCCGAGTAAGGAGCAAGGACCCGAGATGGCCTCCGAGGGAAGAAGCACCTCCCAGAGACCCTAGCCACCCACCCAGCCTCACTCTCACGCCTGTGAACTGGCTCCCCTCGCACCCTGCCATTTCCCCTGCTCTTTTCCTAAGATGCCGTTAGCTCCTTCAGGACACTCTGTGACCACTCACTGCCCCCAGTTTCTCAGACCAACAGCTTCCCCTCATCCAAATCATCTGAGGAAGCACTCATCCTTCCAAAGGAACAGTGACTTGGTGCTTTACACCGTTCTTTTCTTAAAATATATTTTTATTGATTTCAGAGAGAAAGGAGAGGGAGAGGGAGATAGAAACATCAATGACGAGAGAGAATCATCGATCGGCTGCCTCCTGCATGCCCCTCATTGGGGATCAGGCCCACAACCCAGGCAAGTGCCCTTGACTGGAATCTAACCTGGGACCCTTCAGTCGGAAGGCTGACGCTCTATCCACTGAGCCAAACCAGCCAGGGCTCTACACCATCTGGAGTAGCCAGAGAAAGATCAACCCCGGAATGCACCCTCCCCTTCCTTGAGGCCCCTGACCTCTCTCCTGCCCATCCATCGGGGCCAGGCTGACATGTGCTTTAAGTTTACTCTGTGAGACCTGGTCAGTGCTCTCTCCCCCTCATGTCAGACCTGGTCAGTGCTCTCTCCCCCTCATGTCAGACCTGGTCAGTGTTCTCTCCCCCTCATGTCAGACCTGGTCAGTGCTCTCTCCTCCTCATGTCAGACCTGGTCAGTGCTCTCTCCCCCTCCTCAGGCTTGGAGGAGGGCAAGGACAGCCTCAACACGCTATTCCTGGCCTACAGCTCCACAGAGTGAAGTGTGGGAGAGTCACCATAGCCAAGTTCAGAGTCACAGAGGCTTTGGTAGCCTGGGATGGCTCAACTCCTGCCTTTGTGCTCACTTATCTCTGTCTTGACCTGTTTCTGCCCTTAAAAAGGCTGAGAATGGAAAAGGGGGTGCGGAAGGAAAGACCTGTGTCTCCCTGGCCAGGGACCCAATGACCCTGGAATTGCAGAGTTCTTTTGGCTCCACTGTACACAGGCTACCGGAATCCCCTGTCTCCTCTGTGACAGATTATGGGGACACAGAGAGAGACACACAGACGCAGACAGAGGTACACAGAGACAGACAGAAGCAGAAAGAGAGATAGCCAGACACACAGAGAAAACCACAAAAAGCTTCAGTAAAGAAAAAACAGAAATACATTCAGGGAAAGAAAGACAAAGAAGAAAAGAAACAGAAGAGAAACAGAGATTGGGGGTGAGGGGTGGAGAGAGACAGAAATAAGAGAAACTGGAAAAGAGAGCCAGGGAGAAAGAGAAGGAAGATAAAACCCCAGGGCCAGAGGCTCCACCTGCCCGCCCCCCCCCCCCCAAAGGGTTGCATCAGGAAGGTAGTATCACCTGGGAAATGGAGCTGGGCCCCTCTCTGCAGCTTTTCCCTGTTTGGGCTCAGATGTCCTCAACTTGGAGTCACTGAACTTGGACAGGGGGGGAAAAAAAATCACATTATTTTCACTAATCTCTAGCTATAAATTTAGCATTTCCTTCCATTATGACAATAGCAATAAACCAGTCATATTAGCCATAACTATGGCTTTGTCACCAAAAGAAATCACATATATTTTTGTATATATGATGGTATTGCAGATATTTTGAAATAGCATTTACGCTCATCACTGCTTCAAAATTATGAATTATCAACCTACTGCTAGATCTTTTTTAAGCTTTAATAAAGAAGCACATATATCACAGTAAAATAGTTTTGTAAATGTATTGCAATATTATCGGTTTCCTTTGTATTGCTACATATTTCATTTTATGGGTTTAAAAACACTATCCTGAGACCAGACCTTAGGTTTTACCAGATTGCCAAAGGGGAACGTGACAAGCAAGGTTCAGAACCCCGGCACCTGATCCCTGACCAGGACCCAGCACCCATCCCTGCGAGCTCCCCGTGCCCAGTACTAATTTTCCCAACTCCTCTCTCTTGCTGGGCTACTCTGAGTCCTCCAAGAAGCAGGATAAAGCGTGCAAGGATTTGACAGGGAATGCCTGTGAGAGAGGAAGGGCGCAGGGGCTGGGAGAGCTATGAAGGAGAGAGGAAGGAGGGAAGGTGGGGGAGGAAGCACCCTGGACCACCACGCAGTAGAGCAGCGGTTCTCAACCTGTGGGTCACGGCCCCTTTGGCGGTCGAACGACCCTTTCACAGGTCACCTAAGACCATCCTGCATATCAGATATTTACATTATGATTCATAACAGTAGCAACATCACAGTTATGAAGTAGCAACGAAAATAACTGTATGGTTGGGTCACAACATGCGGAACTGTATTTAAAGGCCCAGAAGGTTGAGAGCCACTGCAGAGGAATGTTCAGCAAGGCCATGGGGGGATTCTTGAGCCGATATCAGCTGTCAGAGGAGTCCCCTATCTTCCAGGAAGGGGCCAGCCCTAGGATCGCTGCTGAGCTTGGTCAGGGGCTGGGAGCAGCCCAGTGGGAGCTGGCCTGAGAGCAGGAGCTGGTGGAGTCAGAGGGAAGCAGCTGAGGCCTTTCGTCAGTTTTCACTCCTGGCGCTGGCGGTCTGTGAGGAACATTCTCCTGCCCCCACAGTTGCCCACCCAGAGAAATGCCCCCTTTATCTGTAAAGTGGAGGTGACAAAATTCCCTACCTTAAGGGTTGTTGTGAGGATTCACCGAAGTTGGTAAATCAATGTTCGCACAGGGCCTGGGATAATGGTCAGTTCCTAATAATTGGTAGCCATTACTATCGGCATTTTTTTAAAAAAAAATATTTTTTTTAATTGATTTTTTACAGAGAGGAAGGGAGAGGAATAGAGAGTTAGAAACATCGATCAGCTGCCTCCTGCACACTCCCCACTGGGGATGTGCCCGCAACCAAGGTAGGTGCCCTTGACCGGAATCAAACCTGGGACCCTTGAGTCCGCAGGCCGACGCTCTATCCGCTGAGCCAAACCGGTTAGGGCCGGCATTTTAATGATTGATTATTGTTATCATTTTCATTCTCAGAGGGAAGGGCTGCAGGAGACCGAAGATGAAAGTGTCAGCTGGGAGAAGTGGGGACCACTTCCCCCCCCCTCCCCTCCCCACACTCCCCTTGCTGCCCTCTGATGCAGGGGTCTTCCCCTAGCTACTGACGGTTCCTGTGTCTGCTGACTCACAGCCAACTTCCTCTCATACAAACAGGAAAACACAGACGGCCAGCCCGGCCCCCACCCCACCCCAACACCGCACAACACCAAGGGCCAGCCCAACTCTGAGGGGGAAGTGCCGCAGCCTGGAGGACAGGTTTCAAGGTTGGGGCTCCGGGGTAGATGGGGGAGGGGAGAGGAGCCATTTCTCCGAAGGCAGCCCCGACCCCCACAGCAAAATGTGCAGCAGGAGAACGGGGACGAGGGGCTTCTCCCGCGGATGAAGAGGCTGTCTGCGGTAACTGGGTGCCGTCTGATCCTGGTTTCGGCAAAGAAACGTGGCCCTGCTGACCTTCATCCCTGGGAAGAAATTGGGCCGGGCCCTTGCGGGGGTAGGAGCAGATGTGGTCCCTACTCCCCCAGGTCAGATCTCTGGGCTGCTGATGGGCCCCCCAGCTTAGAAAGCTGCAACCATCCCTGACTTCTGGAGGCCAGCTTCCGTCCCCCCATCGCTGGGTGCCAGGGTCCAGCCACCCCGCTGGGTGCAGAAGTGCCCTGGAGGTTGAGGGCCCGACCCCTCTCCCCTCTCCCGATAGGACAGGGCGGGGGTGCACAGCCGTCCAGCGCAGCGCTGTCCCGTTCCCTCTGGTTCTTTCCCTGTTCCCGCTGTGTTCTGCTCGCTGCCCCTTTGTTCTGGCCTCCAGCCCTGTTTCGGCCCCTTTCCCGGCCCCCAGGAGGGCAGAGTGGGCCAGTCCCGAGATAAGCGCCTCGGTTGGGTAAGGAGCCCAAAGCTTTAGAGGCCGGCGCTTGCACAAGGAGTGGCCGGGGCCCTGCGGGGGGAACGGCGGGCGGGGCGGGGCCGGGCCCGTCGGGGGAGCGCGGACGGAGGCGGGGCCGGCGCGGCGGGACCCTGAGCCTCGGACAGCCCGGCGGGCACCGGGCAGCGGACGGCGGCCGCGCAGTGAGGTGAGGACCCCCGCGCCCCCGGGCCCCTGCAGCCCAGACTCCTCCCCATCACCTCCTCGAGGGCCTTCGTGGGAACCCAAGCCCCCACTGCGCTGGCGGCCGTCCCCCACCCCTCCGGGCCGCGACCCGCCCCTCCCTGCGGGCGCCCTCCTTGCCCCCTCCCTCCTTGCCCCCTCCCTAGTCGCAGCCCGCGCAGCCCCGAGCTGCCCGGCCCGCCCCCGGCACTCCTGCCCCGCGCACCTCCTGGTTCCCAGTCCCGTGCCCTCCGCCCGGCCTGAGTCACCGGGAAACTGGGCTCTGAGTCAGGGCCGGGGGCCCTGGCTTGGAGATGGGCCCAGCCACTGAGAGGCAGAGCAGCCAGAACTGATGCTGGGGCAGAGGGAGTCCTGAGGACTCCGCATGAGAGAAACAGGGCGAGACAGAAACCTGGAGTCAGAGGTGGCTAGAGACACAGTTGCAACTAAATAGTTAAAACTAGAGACGGAGGCAAGGAGAGGCTTAGAGAGCAAATCCAGGAGAGGGGCAGGGATTTGGAGGTCGGGACGGGAGTGGGCTGGGTTAGAGACAGGGACAGGGCAGAGATAAAAGTCAGGGGAGACAGAATCAGAGGTAGGTCCATAGAATAGACCAGGGTCAAGGTGAGGCTGGAGGCCTGAGCCACGGCATAGGCAGGGAAAAGGAAGGCGTGGAGAAAGCAGAGGTAAGGGGATGCCATTTCACACCGCTGTGCCGCCTGCAGGGTGAGTGCTGACTTGTGCGCATGCACTATGTGTGAACGCACTGCAGGGGAGTGGAGAGTAAGAGCCTGGAGTACCCCTGGGCCCTCATCTCTCTGGCCCGGTTCTCCACCCCATCCCCAAGCTGCCCAGGACCAGGATCCCACATGCTGGGACTAGTTAAGGCTCTCTTGGCAGCCTGACCAAGGCAGACAGGATGTGTGGGTGGCCAGGGCTGGAGGGACAGGAAGGAAGTCTGAGCTGAGACAATAGGTGGAAGGGGAGGAACTGGGAATGACCAGGATCAGGATGGCTGAGCTGTACCTCAGCTCTGGAAACCAGTGGGACTGGGATCTGCACTCCTCCTGTGCCACACTGCCCCTGTCCCCACCTGATGCCACAGCAGGATCAGGCCACATCAGGGCCCCGCGCCCCCCCCCCCCCATTCCACTCCACTCCATCCCTGAGGGTTCTCGCATCTCGTCCTGTACTTACCTGGTTGGCTGTGCAGTCATGCAGGGCAGAGCTTTGACCTAGACCCGGGGTGGGCAGGAGCTTGGGGGCCAACACTAACACGTGCTTGCTATGAGCCTGGGGCAAGCCTCTCTCCCTCTCTCCCTTTCGGGGCCTCAGTTTCCTCGTCTGCAAATGACGGGATTCTCCTATAATAATAAGAAAGCCCCTTCTGATGTCCTGGGATAGCTCTGCTCCAGATGGCAGGCCTCTGGTTCGTTTTCTTTGGAGGAAGACTGGAGTCTGGTATCCCCATCCAGGCCTCAGACTTTGAGAGAGGGAGGGGGAATCTCAGCCTGAGCCCTCCCTTCCCCCTGCCCGTCCCCCCAGCAATGGCCTGAGCCCCATGGCTGCCCCTCAGGACCTGGACATCGCAGTGTGGCTGGCCACGGTGCACCTGGAGCAGTATGCAGACACGTTCCGGAGGCATGGCATGGCGACGGCAGGTGCAGCCCGGGGCCTGGGCCACGAGGAGCTGAAGCAGCTGGGCATCTGCGCCACAGGGCACCGGAAACGCATCTTGCGCCTGCTGCAGACAGGCGCTGCCGAGGGCTCCCCAGATCCCCAACTGGATAGAGCCATGGAGCCATCCTCCAGCCCAGCTCCCCAAGCTCAGCCCTCCAAGCCTGTGCCCAAGCCCAGGACAGTATTTGGCGGGCTCAGTGGCCCCACTACCACCCAGAGGCCTGGGTTGAGCCCAGCCCTCTTGAGACCAGAAGTGCCCAGGAGCCCAGAGTCCAGTCCAAGGTCCCTTCCTCTTCCCACCACCTCCTCTGAGCAGCCTTCAGCCTTAAATACTGTGGAGATGATGCCCAATGCCATCTACTTCGGCCTGGACTTAAGAGGCGGGGCACAGACAGCTCAGGACACGTGAGTGGGGTTGCAGTCCCTGGGGATTGATGCTGGGGAGGGGCAGAGAGGGGCAGGTATGAGGGCTTGTCCTTCCTTCTCTTTCCCTTAATGACCACTAGACCTTTCCCCTCAGGGCCCCAGACAACTCCCAGACACCTGCCCCCACCCCTGCCCTCAGGCCCACCACAGGCACAGGTAGGTGGGTTATCATGGGCAGGGGGAGAGGGCCAGTGCCCTTCAGGATCTCAGACACCGCCACCTGATCTCCTCTTTCTGTCTCCCCCTCCTCCCGTCAGTGCACATCATGGATCCGGGTTGCCTATACTATGGTGTCCAGCCTGTGGGGGTCCCAGGGGCACCCAACAGAAGAGAAGGCAGAGGTGTCTGTCAGGACAGGGCTGAACACAGGTGAGTAGTCAGTAGGGCGATGAGGGCAGGAAGTGGGGAAGCTTGAAGAGCTGGTGCGGCGGCCATGGATCTAGTTATTCATGAGATGTGCATGAATGCCCACTGTCCACAAGCCAGTGGGTCTGTATCTGTATCTCCACCACAGACAGGCTCCAATGCAGGACGAATATAACAGACCTAGTCCCTGCTTCAGGCAGCTTGAGACTCAGTGGTGCAGACAGGAAATAAAACAAGTTGACAAATGGACATATCATTTAAAATAGGGAGCAGTGCATGCCCTGGCTGGTGTGGCTCAGTTGGTTGGAGCATCGTCCCGTATACCTTCAGGACATGTACACCTTCAGGACACGTACACCTTCAGGACGCCTGTGAGAGGCCATGTGCCCAGGGGCACAGGCGCTGAGACCAGGCCAGCTGGGGCAGAATGGGCTAAGGAGGGAGGAGTGGGAGGAGAAAGTGTCAGAGAGGTGAAAGGGGTCAGATGGGCCAGGACCTTGTAGGGACTTTTGATGTTACTCTAAGTGAAATGGGAAGCCACTGGAAGGGTTTGACTTTCAGAATCCCTCTGGTTGCTGTGCTGGGAATGGTCTGTAGGGGGCAAAAGAGGAGATGCAGAGACACCCTTAGGAGGTTACTGCAGTGACCTAGTGAGACATCTCAGAGGCAGTGGAGAGAAGTGGTTGGGTTTTGGTTATAATTTGAAGGCCAACTGTCCTAGTAAATTAGGGTGTGAAAGGAAAAAAAGAGAGCTTTTAAGAATGACTCGAAGGGTTTCAGTCTGAGTCTGTACTGCCCCATGCCACTAACCACATGTGGCTACTGACCAAATGTGGCCAGCCTGGAGTGAGATGTGATAGTAAAACAACTACCAAATTTCAAAGACTTAGTACCAAAAAAAAAAAAAAAAGCAATACTAGATGAAATAACAGACATAGGTATAAATTATTTTAATAATTTTTATACTGGTGGCATATTAAAATGTTAATGTTTTTGGCATTTTGGGTTTAATAAAATGTATTATTAAAATTAATTTCACCTCTCTCTTTTTTTTCAATCCTCACCCAAGGATATTTTTTCCATTGATTTCTACAGAGAGAGTGGAAGGGAGGGGGGAAGACTGGGAGAGAAACATTAACATGAGAGAGACACATTGATTGGTTGCCTCCGCACACCCCTACTGGGCTGGGGAACCTGCAACAGAGGTACATGCCCTTGACCAGGAATCGAACCCCAGACCCTTGGATCAGCAGGCCAACGCTCTAACCATTGAGCAACCAACTGGTCAGAGCTCACCTGCTTACTTTTATTATTTAATGTGACTACTAGAAAATTTAAAATGATGTACTTTGTGCTTTTATATTGACTTCTGTTAGACAGTGCTGTTCTGAGCAACTGAAAATTCCCGGAGTTGCTCTGGTCTGAGATGGGGAGGACTGGAGGTTAGGTTAGGAGTTCAGTGATGGATGTGTTAAATTTGAGGTGTATATTATACACCCAAGAGAGGATGACAAACAGGCCACTGGATATGCAAGTCTGAAGCTTGGGGGAGAGGTCTGAGCTGGAGATCTAAATCTGTGAGCTGTGAGCGTTTAGATGCGTGTGTGTAGCTGTGAATGAGTGTCTACAGAGCAGAGGACCGAACTCAGCATCCTGGCAGACTTCAATGTCAAGAGGTTTGGGAGAAGAGGAAGAATCAGCAAAACTGAAAATAAATGGCTAGTGAAGGAGAAGAAAAAGCTGGAGAATGATGTAGGGGCCAAGTGAAGGACATATGTGTAATGAGGAGGGAGAGAGCAGCTGTGTTAACTGCTGCTGAGAGTAGTGAGTGAGATGAGGACTGAGAACTGACCTCTGGAGTTGGGGTTGGTCAGAGTGGACTCAAGAAAGAGTGGAAGGAGTTGGAAAGGTATAGATAACATTCTTTAGAGTTTTTCTGCAAAGAGCAGAGAGTTGGAGTGGCTGTTAATAGTGGAAGTGGGGTCAAGAAAGGTTTTTTTATGGGCAGGAATGTTACGTGTGTTGTAGGTGAAGAGGAATGGTCTGGTAGAGAGGGAAAATTAGTTGATGTAGGGGGAGAAAGTCTGGGGTAATGTCCTTGTGTAGGTGAGAGGAGTAGAATCAAGGACATAGAGGAGAGACTGGCTTTAGACAGGGTTGTTTATTATGGTAACAGGAGGAAATCTGAGTATGTGTGAAATTGGGTAGAGGTGGTGCTGGGAGTCTGGGAGTTCTTGTCTGATTGCTTCAATTCCTCAGGAAAGTAGGAAACAAATTGGTAGAGGAATGGTCTTCAACCTTAGCGGTGCGATAGCCTAGGGAACTTTGAAAACTACAGATGCCTGGGCCCCGATCTCAGGAGTTCAAATTTAAGTCTCTGGCATGGGGCCCATATTCCGGTATTTTTAAGTTTTCCAAGTGATTTTGTGCTGCTGAGCTTAAGAACCACTGAAAGGTGACAGAAAATAGTAGAGGACTTTCTGATAAGATGGTATAAGCAAAGTCCTGAGGATGAGAAAAGGCAGCCCAACGAAGCACCTTCTGAGGAGAGGGAACAGCATGTGCAAAGGCTCTGAGAGAGGGAGGAGGAGGAGGCTAATCTGTAGTAAGCAAAGGTGAGGGTGATGCAAGGTGAGGTCAGGGGAGTAGCCATGGGTCTCAATGCCCAAGGTCTTCCAGCCCAGGGTAAGGAATTTGAATTTATCCTAAGTGCCAAGTGGGAAGTGATTACAGGGTTTCATGCAGGGGAGTGAAATGATCTCATTTGTATTTTTTAAAGAGCAATCTGGTGGTGCTGGGAAAATGGATGTGGGAGGGAGGGCCGGAGTGGAAACAGGTGACCCGTTAAGCAATTACATCACTCCGGTGAGAACTGATGGGAACTTGATTTAGGGAGACAAAGTCAAGAACTTTTTGGAGAAAGAGCCTATAAAATGTATTGATTAGATATAAGCAACCATGACAGGGAGCCATCTACTAGTGGCAGAGGAGAGGGACTGAAATTTTCCCAAGGAAAAGTTCAAGTGTGCTCACGGAAGAAGGTCCAGGCTGATTGGGTGCCCAGCCTCCCTGTTTCCCCGTTTGAAAAGCAGATCCAGTACCTGCCAGGCATTCTACTAGGTGCTATGGGTGGGGGTGTTCAGGGAACTGGGCCTAATGTGTGTCCCTCTCTGTCTTGGCCCCCACAAGGCTCAGCAGGCAGGATCTGGAAACACGGGAGGATGCCGGCTATGCCAGCCTTGAGCTGCCCGGGGATTCCGCCCTCTCGCTGCCCACCCTGAACACAGAGGAGACCAGTGATGACCTCATCTCACCCTATGCCAGCTTCTCCTCCACGGCAGACCGCCCCATGCCCCTGCTCAGTGGCTGGCTAGACAAGCTCTCCCCTCAGGGGTGGGACTGCTGGGAAGAGAAGGGGAGGGAGGCTGCTGGTGGGGTGGGGGTCAGGTCCCAGTGCTCCTAGGAGCCGAGAGGATGCAGCTTCCACCACTCACTGATCTTGGCCCCTCCCTTCTCTAGAAACTACGTCTTCCAGAGGCGCTTTGTGCAGTTCAATGGGAGGAGTCTGATGTACTTTGGCAATGACAAGGTGGGGCCCAGGGGGTGCTGCATGGGGCCTGGGAGACGGGGAGGAGAGGGGGCGCTGAGGGAGGCTCAGGATCGGAAGGCAGTCACTGCATGACTGATGTCAGCATCTAAAGAAGCCAGGTTAGCAGCTGTACTCCACTGCTGTGGAACGAGTGCTAGACTCATTAAAAGTTGGTGTGGCCCCTGCTGTCAGCACACATGACTGAGTTCCTGCCTGTGTGTCATTGGGCTATCTCTCCAGGACCCCTTCCCCAAGGGTGTGATCCCCCTGTCCGCCATTGAGATGACCCGCAGCAGCAAAGACAACAAATTCCAGGTCATCACCAGCCAGAGGGTATTTGTGTTCCGCACGGAGAGCGAGGGTGAGGGCCAGGGCCCCCTGGGTCAGGGCAGGGGTGGGGAGGCCATGTGAGCACCGGGCCCACTGGCCTGCTTTCCTGTCCCCCACCAGCTCAGCGGGACACTTGGTGCTCCACGCTGCAATCCTGCCTGAAAGAGCAGCGTCTCCTGGGCCACCCCCGGGCCCCCCAGCTGCCCCGACCCCTGCGCACGGGCACGCTGGAGCTGCGTGGACACAAGGCCAAGGTGTTTGCGGCCTTGAGCCCTGGAGAGTTGGCGCTGTACAAGAGTGAGCAGGTGAGAAGGGCTGGCCTGGGCCGAGGGGCCTGGCTTACCCCATAGGGAGCCTCACTGCACCCCCCCCCTCCCCCCGACCCCGCCAGGCCTTCTCCCTGGGCATCGGGATCTGCTTCATTGAACTGCAAGGGTGCAGTGTCCGGGAGACCAAGAGTCGCAGCTTCGACCTGCTCACGCCCCATCGCTGCTTCAGGTGGGGCCCGGACTGGCAGGAGGCAAGGCTGGGGGAGAGACTTTTGAGGGAGGCACCGGGGCGAAGAGGTCGGGAGGCCGCCTCAGTGGGATGTCAGTGGGTGGGCCCTGATGGGAGTCCAGAGAGCAGGGTCAAGGCTGTTAGGAGGATCTGGGCTGACCTGTGTGGTTCCGGTAGGAATGGCCAGTGGGCTGCGGCATGTGGGGAGGGTGTCCATGCCCACAGACTGGCTGTCCACCCCTCAGCTTCACAGCCGAGTCTGGGGGCGCTCGGCAGAGCTGGGCGGCCGCTCTACAGGAAGCAGTAACCGAGACCCTGTCGGACTACGAGGTGGCTGAGAAGATCTGGTCCAATCGGGCAAACCTGCACTGTGCGGACTGTGGGGCCTCCCGCCCAGACTGGGCTGCTGTCAACCTGGGAGTAGTGATCTGCAAGCAGTGTGCAGGTGAGGCCCCCAGCCTTTCGCTGAAAGGGGAAGAGGCGGGGGCGGGGCGGGAGGGCTCAGGGTGCCCATGCCACATGCTCCTCACACTCTAACAGGTCAGCACCGGGCTCTGGGTTCCGGGATCTCCAAGGTGCAGAGTTTGAAGCTGGACACAAGTGTCTGGAGTAATGAGATAGTGCAGGTGAGGAGTCTGAAGAGGGAGAAAATGGGGAAGGAAGGAGAACGTTTTAAAAAGGCTTGGACCCACCTTGGGCACAGGATTGGAAAGTCTAGGGACCCTTGAATTCCCATCACTTGCCTCTGCCCCTTGTCATCCTGCAGCTGTTCATTGTCTTGGGAAATGATCGTGCCAACCGCTTCTGGGCAGGGGCCCTACCCCCGGGTGAGAGGATAAATCCAGATACAACCCCAGGCCCACGGGGAGAGTTCATCTCCCGGAAGTACCGGCTGGGTCTCTTCCGGAAGCCCCACCCTCAGCATCCAGATCACAGCCAGCTTCTCCAGGTAGGAGGGGTGGGTTGGGGCTGATGGGGAGGGGGAAAGCAGTCTCTGAGTTGAAAAGCCTAGACTTGGCGGGGGGGGGGGGGGGCTGCTTTTGGTGACCAGTAGTCTGTCCCCAGGGCTCTCAGATTGGGTCTCGGGGCTGACAGAATCCCTGCCCTCCTGCAGGCACTGTGTGCAGCGGTGGCAGGACCCAACCTGCTGAAGAACATGACCCAGCTTCTCTGTGTCGAGGCCTCTGAGGGTGAGGAGCCCTGGTCTCCCTCAGCCCTTGATGGCAGTTTCCCTGGTCTCCTGCCCCCAGGTAATCCCCTCAACAATTCTCAGCCCCAACCTGTGCCTAGGTTCTTCTAAGGTGCTGCAATCCCCCCCCCAACCCCCCCTCCCCAAGTCCATCGCAATGGCCTAGCTAGAATCCCCTGGGTCTGTTTCTGATGTCATGAAAGGACCTGATGCTGGCCACTGCCTGGGGTGTGGCTCTGGATGTTTGAAGTGATAGTGCTGTCTACTCCTGACAGGGTTAACCCATAGGCCAGGTCTCATTTCCCTGGGGGCAGTCTGCTCATAGAAATGGTCAGCTACAGCTGCTGGGCTCCAGTGGGCAGGCCAGAGGGGCTGAGACCCTTACAGATGATCCGTGCTCTGAGGCCTCCACCAGGACTGACTACCTGGTAGACTGTTTAGTGAGGAGAAGAGTGGGCTGGGTTAGAGGGCTCATCCCACCCTCTTTTCTAATTTGAGTAGTGAGTGGTTCAGCCCAACTGGGCTCTACTGAGCCATGCTGCCAGTGGAGTTCGGTTCCACTCTCTTCCTCAACTCAATCCCTTCCCTGAGGGGCTCAGACCATCCCATTGTACTGGTCTGACCTGACCACTGCTCCTTCCCCTTACAGACCCCTCCCTTGACGTGTACAATGAGGTGGTGGTGCCTGCCACTTACAGCAGCTTCCTGTACTGTGGTCCCATCAGCAACAAAGCTGGACCCCCACCTGCTCGCAGGGGCCGGGATGGTAAGCGGGGAGCCAAGGGATTGGAGGAGGAGAAACCAGGATGGGAGACAGGGAGAAGAGGGCTGGGATGGGAAAGTGGGGTCATGCCCAGGACTGCGCTGGGTGCAGGGGGTAAGAGAGGAACTATGCCTGGTGGCAGCATTGTGCTTTGAAGTCAGACGGTCAGGGTCAAATCTCAGCTCTGCTACTTCCTACCCATGAGATGGGCCAGCTACGCAAACTCTGAGCCTCAGTTTCCCCATCTATAAACTAGGAGCGAATATAATACCCATCTCATAGGGTTGTTGCGAAGATTGCGTGAGATCGTACGTGGCCAGAGGCTTGGCATAGAATAAAGGTCTAGTAAAGGAATTCTGACAGTGGAGACAGGGGTCCTCTGCCTGCTGACCATCAGCTTTCCCCTTAGCTCCTTCCCGACTGTGGTGCGTGCTGGGAGCGGCTCTGGAAATGTTTGTGTCAGAAACCAGCCCTGAACCCCTCAGCCTCATCCAGCCCCAGGATGTTGTATGTTTGGGTGTGAGCCCTCCACCTACTGACTCAGGTGACCTTGACAGGTAACAGCCCGCCATACTCACTGAGCTCCCCTTTTCCCTTCCTGATCCCAAGCCTGAAGCCACCTCCTTGGACCCCATTCTCTTCCCTGACCTCACCTTCTTTCCAGGTTCCCCTTTTCCTTTGAGCTCATCCTCACCGGGGGGAGGATCCAGCATTTTGGCACCGATGGAGCTGACAGTCTGGAGGCCTGGGTCAGTGCCGTGAGCAAGGTGAGACAGCGGAGACCCCTCCCTGACAGCTCATGGTTTTCCTGGCTGCACTTGCCCCCATCCTATCCTCTCTGTTCCTGTAGCCTCTCCTACCTCTTCCTTTAACAGTGAAGGTGACTGAGCATGTATTCTGTGCCAGGGCCTGGGGTAAGCACTGCCCACTCAATATCTCATTTAATTTTCACAACAACCCTCAGAGGTAAGGATTATTAATATTTCACACATAAAGAAACTGAGTCTCAGAGGTTATAAAGTCACGTGGTCAAGGTCACAGAACTAGAAGGCAGCAGAGCATCAGGCCTCTGTCCCCAAAGCTCATGGCCCAAACCTCCCTGTGCTGGGTCTCTTCCCGCAGAGAAGCTGCCCTTGCCTCTCACTTCTTCCTCCCACCCTCTAGGTCCTGAGGCTGCCTTAACCTGGCCCAGCTTCTCCATTGCCAGGCAAACCCATCTCTCTCCATCCTGCACCCTCCCCCTGGAATTAAAAGTTCAGATTCCGGAGTCAGACATCCTGGGAACTGAGTCCTCCGTCTCTCAGCCCTGTGAGCTTTTCCATAAGGGTAGAGTGGGTATAAAAGGCCCACCCTGTAAGGCTAAGAATGAGAGACACGTGAGGCTCATTCTCTGTATCGTGTTACTATTTCACCGTCTGTGGGTGCTGAAATAGTAATGGTGATAATGAAGACAGTCATTCCCTTCCTTACGCAGCTTTTCCCTCAGCCCTGTTCCACCCTCAGTTTAGCATCAATTCAAAAAGTCCTGTGCCCTATCATTCCTCAATCCCTTGCTGCCTTCCTCTGCCATACTCTTCTTTAAAAAAAAAAAATTTTTTTTTATTGATTTTAGAGAGGAAGAGAGAGGGATAGAGTGATTGAAACATCAATGATGAGAGAGAATCAAAAATCAACTGCCTCCTATCAAGCCTGCAACCTGGGCTTATGCTCTGACCAGGAATTGAACCGTGACCTCCTGGTTCATAGGTTGACACTCAACCACCAGGCCATGCCGGCTGGGCTGCCATACTCTTCTAATCTTCTGCCCTGTGGGTGGCCAGTGACTTCCCATTGTCAAGGTCCAAGGGCTTCCTCCTGGCCACCCCAGGTCATATCTGCAGCATCTGACACTTATCTGACCCCATTCTCTTGTCCCCCTGTAACTCCTCACACCAAGAAATTGTTCTCTGTGTCCTTTAAGGGTGTTGTCATGGCCCTACCAGCTGAGTCCAACTCTCTTATTATTACGTACACTTTCCACAAATCTAGCCCACCCTTTAGGCAGTGGTACTGCCCAACGTGTGGGCTGCAGACTGTCACTGCACTGGCCTGTGGACTCTTTGTTATGGCCCGTGACAGCACAAGCACAGAACTTGAGAGTTAGCTTTCATAACCATTTGACAGAGTGACTTTATGTGTGGAATTTCATTATAAAATTGGCAGCTTAAATGTTGTATGTACTTCTTTTTTCATTTAATTTTTCTAGTAATCATTTTTATTGTTTTTTATTAAAGTATTTGTTAGTGACAGTTTGGAAATATTTTTTTGGTAAATTTTCTCTGTTGTCGAGAGTATTACAGATGTCCCCCATTACTCTCCTCCACCGGGCTCCGCCCCACCCCAGGCCTTCACACTCTGTTGTCTGTGTTCATGGGTTATGCATATATGGGAAATTAAAATAAAAGAAAAAACTTCCTGTTCCTTTACTACGGGTTGTTTGAAAAGCACTACTTCAGGTCCACCTCAAATAGTTCTTTGTCCACGAAGCCTCTCCCAGCCCCTTTGTGTGATGGGACCTCCCAAGGCATCAAGACTCTTCCCTTACAGCGTTTCGGCTCCCCATTCTTTCTCACCCCTACATCCCAAGTAAGGGCATAAGGCTGTCACACAGGGGTCTTCTCTGTGTTGGTTGGAGCGAATTAAATTGAACTGAATTTCTTTCCTGTCTTTCTCCATCCATCTCTGTCTTCTCCTTGGGCCTTTCCTTCACTCCCTCCCCATCCCTTTTCATTACCCTCTTTCTTTTGCTTTCTCTTCATGTCCTTCTCTGTCTTTCCCTGGCCCTCTCACTCTCTCTCCCCCACCTCTTGTCTCTTTCCCCATCTTCCTCTCCCCCCATGTCCTCCTCCTGCTTCACAGTGGTTCGCCCCGCTGAGCTGTCACCAGCTGTTAGGCCGTGGGCTGGTGCGGCTGGGCCGCCTGTGGCTGCGGTCCCCCTCCTACACAGCCCTGGCTCCTGGCCTCTGGCTGTCAGGGTTTGGACTTCTTCGTGGTGACCACCTCTTCCTGTGTCCAGCACCGGGCCCTGGCCCTGCAGTCCCTGAGGACATGGTGCATCTTCGGCGGCTACAGGAGATCAGTGAGCAGGGCTGGGGATAGGGATGGAGGGTGGCCATGGAGGGGGGAAGGAATGGACCTTCCCTGTGGGAAATAGCAGAACACAATAGATTCAGACACAAGCTCTGGAGTCAAACTGCCCAGATTTAGACCCCTCACACTCTATCAATTCCTAGCTGTGTAATCTTGGACAAGTTACTTAACCTCTCTATGCCTTAGTTTCCTGATCTTTGCAACAGGCACAATAATAGGGTTGTAGTGAGTTTCAAATAAGGCGACACATGTAAAACACTTATCACAGAGCCTGGGAGGAGGCATCTCTCAAGTGTTCAGTAAATGGTATATGTTATAAATGTTATTGTTATTATCATTATTTGGAGTCACTTGCTGGTTGGGGACTGGGAGAGGGGACTGGGTACTCTCACTTTCTCCGAAAAGAGGAACAGTGTCAGATAATGTTTTAGGGCTTTGGAGATAAGAGAACTGAATTCAAGCTTAGTGTTGCCATTTTATAGCAAGTAATCAGAGGCAGTTACTTAACCTCTCTGAGCTTATGTGTCACCCGTAAAATGGGGATAATAATGTGTAACTCATAGGATTTAATGCAACATCGTTTATAAGGCTCCTAGCCTGCACCTCCGTGCCTTAAATGTTTCATAAATATTAGTCATGATGATGATGATGATGATGATAATCTCCATGATTCTCCTCCCAGGTGTAGTCTCGGCAGCTGACACCCCAGACAAGAAGGAGCATTTGGTCCTGGTGGAGACAGGAAGGTAAGCGTTGCCCCTACCCTTTGTAGAGTTCAGCCCACACCCTTGGACCACCGCCCACTTCCTGAAAGTCCCTTCCCTAGTTCAGAGGCCCTGTCTGGGTTGTGGGTTGTTGCCCCTTCTGGTGACTCTGGGAAATCTGGTCCTTGTGATTCTGGGCCTCAGCGGATCCTCTGGAGATGGCTCTGACCCAGGCCCCTTGGGTCTCAGGACCCTGTATCTGCAGGGAGAGGGCCGGCTGGACTTCTCAGCATGGAATGTGGCCATTGGGGGAGCCGCCGGTGGGGGCGGCACAGGGCTGCAGGAGCAGCAGATGAGCCGAGGTGACATCCCCATCATCGTGGATGCCTGCATCAGTTTTGTCACCCAGCATGGTGAGTGGGTACTGGTCAATACTGAGCCAGTGGGGGATGGGGAACAAGGGCACAGCCAGGGGGTGGTGATCTGCCTGTAAGCTTGGCCTCCAGAGCCTGCAGCCTGACAGCCTCTGCTCAGTGACCCTTGGCAAGCTGCTTTGCCTTTCTGAGCCTCCGTTCTCCATCTGTAAAATGGGGTTACTAACCGTCCTTGTTTTCCAGAATTGTTGTGACAGTTGATAATACCTATAAAGCACTTAGTGCAGGACCTAGCAGGTAGTAAGTGCTCCACGGTAACTGTCTGTGGGTTGTGGACATGGAGAGAGCGTGGCACTGAAATGTGACTAGAGATGTAGAACCGTGGAGAACAAAGAGGGGGCAGCTACGGGGCCAGAGCCAAGCTGTTCAGCCAAATCCTTGAAGGTCTGAACACAATTATTCTGTGTGGGAGGTTTTCCAGGCATAAAAGTTCAGCTATGTAAGTGGTTCCCAGAATTCTTTGTGAGCTTTTGGCCTCTGCTTTATTCTCCAGCCTAAGTAAGGACCCAGTAGAATCTATCTTCCGGGTGAATCCCCATTAGAAGAATGAACTCTTGAGAAGGAAAATCCACAGAAAACTAAGAAGGGCAGTAAAAGGGGGGGGGGAGGGGGGAGCACATCCATAAACCTACAAATAGTTGTGCTTACAACCAGGACAGTGACTAGTCAGCGGCTAATGACATTCTCTATGCGTTGGCAGTAGCTCCATGCAGTGACTTCCCCCACTCACAGACCCCTGTCCTCTTCTCAGCCTCTCTTATGTTCAAAGGAGGAATTAAGTCAGAGGCCCATGAAAAAGCCTGGGGAAAGAGAGTGGGTGTCCATGCCCCTTCCTCCACAGTGCCTGCACCGCCATTCATTATTCAACAGATACTTGTTGAGCTTCTCCCACATGCCATGACAATGCACAGGGAAGGTCCTATGAAGCTCAAAGACTAGCAGGAGAGATGGGTAATGGCTAAGAAAACAAATACAATCAGTTCTCATTATTGGAGATAGTTATATTCTACAAAGTGACTGCTAACACTGAGCTAATGCACACTGAATCGTTGCCCCAGGGGAAAGACAGGGTTGGGTTCCTGAGAACTTCTGGTCACATTTCCATCGACCAGTCAACACATGACCTTATTTTACGTGTGTTCCTGTTTAAAGACACTTGATTTCATATGTTTTGTCGATTTGTTAACATTAAACCCATGGCCAACAAGCACTACACCCTCTTCCTGAAGGAAGTTTATCCCACACATGTATTTTCTCCAGAAGGCACATCATAGTCTTCTTGCACTTAGGGACACTAGACAGCACATTAGCGCTACAATTGGGGGCCATTTTAAACAGGATCACACACACACACACACACACACACACACACACACACACACACACAAAGAATGCAAAAAACATGGCTCTAAGCATGCCATGAAAAGACACTTGTTTACTGTATGACACCTTAGCTGGGAATGTGTCCAACAGGCAGCTCAAATTTTTCTTTGCTCTGCGCATGTTCCCAAATGACTAAAGAAGTATCATCAGTATTGATTTGGGGGTTACAAATAACTTTTAGCAAGTAGATGAATTTGCAAATGCAGAATCTTCAAATGACTAAGGCCTGTAATGAGATTTCAGAGAGTGCTGTTTAAAAATAAAAGTGATGAGGAGGTAGAGAGATGGGGGCTGCTATGTGTGATGCATGGTTAGTTAAGGACTTTCAGAGATGAGGACTGAGCAGGGCCCTGGAAAGCAAGACCATGGAGGCAGATTTCTTCCTCTATGACCCCACCAATAGCCACAAGCCATGTAGGAGATCATGGATGGGATGCTGGGTGGGTGGTGGTGGGTCTTTGGGCAGTTGTGAGCAGAGATGCTGGCTGTTCTCAGGGCTCCGACTGGAGGGCGTATACCGGAAAGGGGGTGCTCGTGCCCGCAGCCTGCGGCTCCTGGCTGACTTCCGGCGGGATGCCCGGTCAGTGAAACTCCGACCAGGGGAGCACTTTGTGGAGGATGTCACCGACACACTAAAACGCTTCTTTCGAGAGCTCGATGACCCCGTGACCTCTGCACGGTTGTTGCCTCGATGGAGGGAGGCTGCTGGTACTTTCGAGATCCCTAAGAATTCCTCACAGGCAACCAAGGGGCAACCAGGAAGTCCACCTACCCCACCAGAATCCCTGAGGCTCCCTTGTGGGATTGAGCAGCCCCCCGCCTAATCACCCCCCCCACTGGAGGATCACCCAGGGACTCAGCTCAGGGCAAGGTGGGAAGGGGGCAGAAACACATCAATCCTGGGTTTGTTTCTCTCAAAATCCCTCGACTCTCCCTTCCTTGATCCTCTCCAACCCTCCCCTATTCCATCCCAGAGCTGCCCCAGAAGAATCAGCGCCTGGAGAAGTACAAAGAAGTGATTGGCTGCCTTCCGAGGGTCAACCGCCGCACACTAGCCACCCTCATCGGGCATCTCTATCGGTCAGTATGGCAGACCCCCTATAACCCCCTCACTGACCCTTTGTCACTTCTGCCCAAGCCCCTCGTTTACATTTCTTCATCCATCCCACGAACCGTTGTTAAGCGAAGGTATTATAGCATAAAGTTTCAGTGTGAACTCTGGAGCCAGGCAGACCTAAGCCTCAGTTTCCTCATTTGTAAAAGAAAGCGATGTAATAAATAGTATCCACCTCACTGGTGATTTGAGATTTAAGTAATATAATCCTTGTAAAATTCTTAACTACAGCACCTGGCATGTGTGTAGTAAGTATTTGGAAATAGTAAGCAGTCAACATTATTTGGATTTATTATTCTATGCCAAGCAAAGGAATATATGTAGGAGACAAAAAGAAGATGCAGATCTATCTTTGCCTGTCTACTGGGGTGACAGGTCTTTAAATGAGTCTAGGGTGAACCCCAGCTATACCGTACTAATTACATTATATCACAGGGACTGGCCAATCATGACCTGTGGGCCAAAGCCAATCCACTGCCTGTTTTGTAAAACAAGTTTTGTAAAGTCATGCCCATTCATTTATATATTTTCAATGGTTCCCTTCACACAACAACAGCAGAGTTGAGGAGTTCTGATAGACTGTATGGTCTATAAGCCTGAAATATTTACTATCTGTTCCTTTACATAATAAGTTTGCTGACCCCTACTATATTTAAAATCACCTATTCCTTGTCTGTCTCTCCCCTCGACTAGGAGCTCCTTGAGGCCAGTATTATATCTTACTCTTGCATCCCAATGTTTAACCCAGGGCCAGCACACAGTAGGAACTCATTAAGTGTTGGCTGAATGAATAGATGTGTTGATAAACGGGTGAGCACAAACTGCATTCCTTGTGACTCTCGCCCCTCTGCAGCGTGCAGAAGTGTGCGGCTCTGAACCAGATGTGCACGCGGAACCTGGCCCTGCTCTTTGCACCCAGCGTGTTCCAGACGGATGGGCGTGGGGAACACGAGGTGCGGGTGCTGCAGGAACTCATCGACGGCTATGTCTCTGTCTTTGATGTAAGCTCCCTCAACCCCTGACCCACAGTCCCTCTTCCTGAACTCTGGATCCTCTCACCCCAACAAGCCCCCAGCCCTCTGAAGGCCCTCAGCATCAGGAACCATCTCCCAGAGCCCTGGGCCCCTTTCACCCATAACCTTGCTCCTAACATCCTTGCCTGATTGGTTCTTAGCTCTTATACAGGTTCTCTGGTCATTCACATCTCTCCCTGCTCCCCTCCTTTCCCAGTACATCCCCCACCCCCATCACATACACTCTCTCTGGCTCTTCCACAGATTGACTCTGACCAGGTAGCTCAGATTGACTTGGAGGTCAGTCTTATCACCACCTGGAAGGATGTGCAGGTAACTTGTTCTGGCCTTGGCTCCTGAGTGGGCCAGGAAGGGACATCAAGATAGGAAGCTGACCTTCTGCTTCTGGACACAGGGGCAACCCAAGGAGGGAGATGTTTTGGGGAGAGGGGTTGGTTTAAGATTTGCTTCATTTATTCCTCCGTGAGGAGTCGCCATTACAGTGGTTCTCAACCTTCTGGCCCTTTAAATATAGTTCCTCATGTTGTGACCCAACCATAAAATTATTTTCGTGGCTACTTCATAACTGTAATGTTGCTACTGTTATGAATCGTCATGTAAATATCTGATATGCAGGATGGTCTTAGGCGACCCCTGTGAAAGGGTCGTTCGACCGCCAAAGGGGGTCACGACCCACAGGTTGAGAACCGCTGCTCCATTACGAATAGTGGCAGAAGCCCTTCAGTTCCACGTGTAAGAGATCCAAGGAAGAATAGCTAAGTATTCTCACAAAGGTGAGAATAGTAATAATAAACACCATAGTAAATAGATGAGGACTTATTCTATTCCAGGCACGTTAGCATCACACAACTCCATGAAGTAGGTAGTCCCATTTTTCAAATAAAGATGTGGTCCCGCCACACCTCGCCTGAGCCATTTGGGGGTGAAGGTTGGGAAGAGACTTTGGGGAGGGGGGGATGTTTATGAGACAACATGAGGAGACCTCTGGCCTTCCTTCTTTACATCCTTTGAGGTGTCCTGACTTCTTTTCCCCTCCCTTCAGCTATCCCAGGCTGGAGACCTCATCATGGAGGTTTACATAGAACAACAGCTCCCAGACAACTGTGTCACCCTTAAGGTCAGTCCTGAGGGAACAGGAGGGGAGATGAGAGGATGATGTGGGAGACGGGCAATGGCCTGACCAGCAGGGGTCCTCTGCCTTTTCCCTGACCCCAGGTGTCCCCCACACTGACTGCTGAGGAGCTGACTAACCAGGTACTGGAGATGCGGGGGACAGCAGCTGGGACTGACTTGTGGGTGACATTTGAGATTCTCGAGCATGGGGAGCTGGGTGAGTAGGACCCTGTGTGTGCATGGGGGTGGGGGTGGGGGGGTCAAACACCAACGACTTCTATGTTCCAAATACAGTAGATACTTCTCATGTACATGAGGGGACAATCTACACAGTTGGCCACTCCCTCTTTCTCAATATTCTCTCCTCTTGATTTTCATGGACCCCACAAACTCTTGGTTTCCCTTCCACCTTGAAGGAGGCTTTTCTTCCTCCTTTGCCCAGATTCCAAATGTTGGAGCAACCCAAGGCTCAATCCTGGCCCCTTTTCCTTTCTCTATCAACATTTCTCCTTGGATGAGCTCATTCATCCCCATGGCTTAAATGACATTAATAAGCTGTCCCTCCAATTTTTATCTTCGTACCAGACCCCTCTTCTGAGCTCCAGACTCACCTGTCCAACTGTTTACTTGGCACCTCCCCTTATACATCTCATAAGCCTCTCAAATTTAAAATGTCTAAGACCAAACTCAATTCCCAGCCCCCTCTCCCTAACAAAAAGTCTAGGCCATTTCCTAGTTTTCCCTAACTCAGTCAGTGGCACCACCACTCACTCAGTTATCAAGGCCAGACACTTGGGAGTCCTCTGGGACTCCTCCCTTTTCTTCATCTTCATACTCAACCCAACCAACTAGTTCAGTAGATTCTATTTGAATTTATTATGCCATCTCCACCATTGTCACCACCCTGATCAAAGTCACCATTATGTCTCTACCCCAAACATTAACCACTAAAATATACAGTCCCAGAAAGGAAATAGCTGGCCAGTATCCCATTCTTACTTCCTGACTATCCATTTTCTGCATAGCAGTCAAATGGGCATTTCAAGCATAAGTCCATTGGATCATACCATTCCCACGGTTAAAACCTTCCAATGGGTTACCATTGAGCTTAAAATTCCATTGAACTTAAAATTCAAGTTCCTTATTGTGGTCTACAAGACCTCAGACCTCATGTCACATAATTCATCCTCTCATCTACTCTATTTGTCCCAGCCACATTTTCTGTTTAGCTCCTCAAATACATCTTTCCTGACTCAGGGCTTTTGTTATTGCATTTTTGTCATGTCTGAAATCTTCCCCCTGATCTTAGCATGACTTCTTTCTAATCCTTCAGGCCTCTGAGTTTCTTCTACAAATGCGCCCCCAGAAAGGCCTTGCCTAATCACGGCATCTCAGTAGCTGCCCCGTTACTCTCTTTCAGCTTATTGTTTCTTTCAAATAATGATTTGCCTTTAATTGTTGTGTTTACTTACCTATTTACTAGCTGTGCGTTTGTGAAGGCAGGCCATGTGTTTCATGCTCACCACTGCATCCCCAAGGCCAGCACTGTGCCTGGCATAGAGTCAGTGCTAACACCAATGTCTGTGGCTGGATGGTGGAATGGATGAATGAATGAGTTGGGAGCTCCAGACTGCGGGTGGATATTCTGGTTGATACCCACTCCCACCTTGCCCCTTAGAACGGCCACTGCACCCCAAGGAAAGGGTCCTGGAGCAGGCCTTACAATGGTGCCGGCTCCCAGAGCCCTGCTCGGCCTCCTTGCTCTTGAGGAAAGTCTCCCTGGCCCAGGCCAGCTGCCTCTTCACAGGTGAGCCTCCTTCCTCAGCCCAGAACCTCGAGGCTTCTCCCCCAGGACCTCCCACCTAGTACTGCCTATTTGTACCCAGGTGTCCGGCGGGAGAGCCCAAGGGTGGGGCTCTTGCGGTGTCGAGAGGAACCGCCCCGCTTGCTGGGAAACCGCTTCCAGGAGAGGTTCTTTCTGGTTCGTGGTCGCTGCCTACTGCTGCTCAAGGAGAAGAAGGTGGGGCCCTGGGGCTATCGGGGAGGGACACTGGGTGGCTGGTTGTGAGGAGCCATGACTGCACTGACCCTATTACACCACAGCCCATAATCTCATCAATCTCACTGCTTCCCCAATGCTTCCATGACTTTTCAACCTCATGAACCCCGATCCTTCTCTCTCACCTATCAACCTCATTGACTCCGTCCATGTTCTCAGAGCTCTAAGCCAGAACGGGAGTGGTCTTTGGAAGGTGCCAAGGTCTACCTGGGGATCCGGAAGAAGCTAAAGCCTCCAACACCGTGAGTCTTCTTCCCCAGTTTTCTTTCTAGGGCCTCCCTGCCGCCACCACCCTGGTCTTTCTGATCACCACACCACTGTTCTCCTTTGCCTCTCAGGTGGGGCTTCACATTGATACTGGAGAAGATGCACCTGTGAGTACCTCCTAGCCTGGCTTCTCCTCTGGCCCAACCCTGTCCTCCATCCCTATAGCTGTGGCCTCTTTCCTGCCCCTAAATTCCCCTCTTATTACCCTCAGCTACCTGTCCTGCACTGACGAGGATGAGATGTGGGACTGGACCACCAGCATCCTCAAAGCCCAGGTGAGGGGAAGGAGAGAGTGGAGGGCTAGGTCTGTGGTCCTAGCTCTACCCCTCAGTACCTCCCATGCCCACTTGTGCCAACCTCTCCCCCTCCCTCCAGCACGATGACCAGCAGCCAGTGGTCTTACGACGCCGTTCCTCCTCAGACCTTGCCCGTCAGAAGTTTGGCACCATGCCTTTGCTACCCATCCGTGGGGATGACAGCGGGGCTACCCTTCTCTCCGCCAATCAGACTCTGGTGAGGTCCCAGCCCCACTCAAGCCCTTCTTGATCCCTGCCTGTGCCCTATCCACACTGCAGAAGGGAGTGGTGCACCTGCCAGCCTGGGCCCCCCCCCTTTGCCTTCTCTGTGCCCCTACTGCCCACCTCCTGTTGCCAGGCCTCACTGTGTCTCCGTGTCTTTCTCTCCTCGAATCCCCACCCCACCTGTGCCCAGCGGCGACTTCACAATCGGAGGACCCTGTCCATGTTCTTTGTGAGTACTGTGCCTGCTCCAGCGGTACCTGTCAGCGCTGTGTTCCTCTGTGCTGCCTGAGCTGGTGTGCTCCCTGTATTTGTCTCCGCAGGCCACGTGTGTTTGTGTTTGTGTGTGTGTGTGTAAGAGAGAAAAAGAGTAAGTGAGAGAGTGCTGGGCCAGGAAAAGTAAAGAAAATGAGGGATGGTGAGGAAAGGGGGGAGTGGTTCAGGACCTGAGAAACAGAAAGAAAGGTGAATGCATTTCAGAGTTAGACAGACCAGGGTTCAAGCCCCAGCTCTGCCATTTGGCAGCTCAGCCCCCTGTACCTCAGTTCACTCACCTTCAGTGTAACCCCATTATACAGAGTTGTTTTGATACCATATCTGCCAAGTATTCTGCAGCATCTAGCTGAGAGCAAGAGCTCAATAAGTGATAATGATGAATAACCCAGTAACTCTAACTCTGCCTCCTGCCAACCCATTCCCATCCAGCCGATGAAGTCATCTCAGGGGTCTGTAGAGGAGCAAGAGGAACTGGAGGAGCCTGTGTATGAGGAGCCAGTGTATGAAGAAGTGGGGGCCTTCCCGGAGCTGACCAAGGACACCTCCACCTCCTTCTTCACCATGAGGGAGCAGACAGCCAAGTCAGAGACCCCCCTCACCAGCCAGAGACCCTCTGATCAACCCCTTCTCTCCAAGGCAGGCCAGGAGGAGAGGCCACCGGAGCCCCCTCCAGGTCCCCCTTCAAAGAACAGCCCGCAGGCACAATCGTCCTTGGAGGAGCAACTGTTCCAGGAGCTCAGCAGCCTCATCCTGAGGAAGGGGGAAACCACCATAGACCTGGGCAGCCCCTCCCAGCCCTCCAGTCCCCAGCCCCTGAGCCCCAACAACCATCCGACACAGACACCTGGCTTCCCCACCCCACCTCCCTGCACTTCCAGTCTACCCTCCAGCCAGCCCCTCACATGACCAGCAGTCCGAGGGAGTACCTAACCAAAAGACCAAGCTCTCACCTTGGCAGGCACTGTTGGGAGCTTCCTCTGCCCTGGCTGGAAAGACTGTAGGCTCCAGTGTGGTGCTATGGAAGCAGCACAGGAACTGAGGGCTCCAGAGGCTGTGTCCTGCCCGGAGAGGGGCAGGTCATGGCTTCCCTCTGGGCCTCTGCTCACTTGTCTGTACCATGAAGCAACTGAAAGAAGTAGAGCAGCGAACGTCAAACTGTTTCTCAGAGCTGCAGGCCCCACATAATTTTCTTCAACAAGGGCAACTCCTGCTTTATCTATTTGATATGTTGGGGTTCTGTGAGAGATTTGGGGTTTGAAAAGAATGGTCTTAAGCATTAAATTAAAAAAAAAAGATCTGGAAGCCAGAGATCTGAATGATCCTCCAAGTCTGTCCTACTCCAACTTGATGTGCTTGTGGAGGGAGCCTTTATGCTGGGTGGATGGGGAAGGCCTATGTGAAGAGTAGAAACTTAAGGGTAAGAGGGAAGACATGTGGAGAGCTGGGAGGAGGAGCACTCCAGAAGGAGAGGGAAAGCAGGAGGCATGAAGGCTTTTGGACTGCCAGCGGGAAGGGGCTTGGCTTGCTGGGAACAGCATGAAAGCTGGAGCACCCTGAGTGGGGAGTGGGAGAAGAGTATAGGCTGAAGAGGGGAAGAAGGGCAGGGGCCCAATCACACACCATCTTGTAGACTATGCCAGGGCATTTGGATTTTATTCTGAAGCCACTGAGGAGTTTTAAGGAAGAGAGTGATGAGATCTTATTTCCTTTTTTTTTTTTTTTAAATCAATTACTCTGGCTGCTTATGAGCAGTAGATTGTAGTGGGGTTGGGGTGGGGGGTGGGTAGAGACTGGAAGCAAGGAGACCGGATATTCATCTAGGAGACTGATAATGAGGGCTTGGACTATGTTGGTGGTTTTGGAAATTGAGGGAAGTCGATCAATAGGGAGATGTTTTTTAGAAACAACCTATAGGACTTGAAGATGGATGTGGGGGCAGAAGAAAGGCACACTGACCCTGGGTTTCTGACTTTCCCAACTGGATGGAGAGTAGTACCATTTATTATGTTACCTGAGGTAGCTGACTGGGGAAGAATCAGGTTGAAGGAGCAGTTTTTAAAAGCTTGAGGTACTGTGCTCGCTTCGGCAGCACATATACTAAAATTGGAACGATACAGAGAAGATTAGCATGGCCCCTGCACAAGGATGACACGCAAATTCATGAAGCGTTCCGTGGTTTAAAAAAAAAAAAAAAGTTTGAGGTACTGCCTGGCCTGTGTGGCTAAGTTGGTCGGAGCATCCCCCGTGCATCAAAAGGTTTCAGGTCAAAGCGGTCTCGATCCCCAGCAGCCGAATCTATGATTCTCTCTCTTCATTGATGTTTCTATCTCTTCACTTCCATTCCTCTCTGAAATCAATACAAATATATTTAAAAAAATTTTTTTTTTAAAAGAAAGGGTGTGTGGAGCCTCAGAAAGCTGTGTGGGGTCTGAAGGGCAGACCCTAAAGGTGACTGGGGCATTCTGGCCCGCAAGGCCCCACGCTCACCTCTCAGCTCACACCCACTCACGGGTGTCTTAGTTTCCCCTGGTCTTGGATGCACCTGTCTTTTCTTCTGGGACTGGTTCCTTTCTGGCTCCAGGCATCTTTCTTACCTCAGCGCACTCTGGCTTTTCCAGTTCAGTGGGAAGTGAGAGAAGGTCTGGGACCAGCCCTGTTTCCCTCGTCAGACAAACTGCACCCAGGCATCCAGTGACTCAGTTTCCCTGGTCGCCATTCTTCACCCTTTGAGCCTGGGACTGGCGATCTGCATATGTAAATGATTAATTAGAAATAATTACGGGCTGAGTCAGCGGCTCCACTAGAAATAGAACCCAGGCGTCTTGACTCAGAAACCTGGGGTTCCCCCTACCGCCCAGCGGACGCGGCGTCCACCCAGCGGCCCGGACCCTTTTGGGGTATTGGAAGCTGTAACAGAGGTTTATTCCCCCGCGGCCCCCTAGCGTCTCGCCGCCCTACGCGCAGCTGGACCAGACGTGGGCGGGGTGAGGGCGGGGCCTGGCCGGGCCCGGGGCGGGGCTTCGGAGTGGGCGGGGCTTCCTGGAGTTCCGGAGTCGAGTCGCTGCCGGGGCTGGAACGGAGATGCAGCCGCCCTCCCGAAAAGTGAGCTTGGCCTGGGACGGGGGCTCTCGGCGGGCTGGGGTTGTGGTGGGATCCAGGGGGCACCCGACTCGCGGTGGGGGACGAGTAGTAGGAAGGGGTCCGAGCCCGACCCAGAAGTAACCGAGGAAGCAGCTCGGCCCCTCCCCGGCCCCGCCTCCTCACCGCTGCCCGCGCGGAGTGTTTTTCAGGCCCCCGCGTCAGGGGTCTTCTTCTTTTTCTTACCCCCGAAGGTGAAGCCGGCCCAGGAGGTGAAGCTTCGCTTCCTGGAGCAGCTGAGCATCCTTCAGGCTCGGCAGCAGCGGGAGGCGGATCTGCTGGAGGACATCAGGTAGACGCTGTCCCCCGCCGCGTAACCCCATCTTCCCGGTCGCGCTCCGCCTCTTCTCCGACGTACTTGGGGCTGGGGGGTGGGGTGGGGGAGAAGCTGGCGTGAAGAGCTCGCCAAACTTAGCCCATTCACAGCCCTCACCCTAGGCCTGCCTCTCCAGATACCAGATTCCTCCCACACCCCAATACATGCATAAACGCACAGGGACCCTCCCTCAACCCTCTTGATTTCACATCACTCTTCCCCCCCCCCCCCATCACTCTTAAGACAGAAACCCCCTCCCTCTTCCAGACCTGTTGGAAGGCTGGCAGACAGTGTACCCAGGCCCCCATCAGTCCTCACCTGCAAGTCCACAGATGGTTCTCCGAGGGTGGGGAGGATCCTGCTGAGGCTCTGAGCAATGAGATGAGGTTGACCTGTGTTCCAGCTGCCTGCGGTGATCTCAAGGACTCACTGTAGTCTCATTGCCTCCTGGTGCACACTCTAGGCCTGGCTCCCCTCTTCCTCCTGCCCTGGCTGAGCAAAGGATTAGGGGTAGAGGAAAAGAACCAAATAGTAATATCCCCTTCCCTCCCCCCCTCTACCCCCCATCTCCACAGATCCTACAGCAAGCAGAGGGCAGCCATTGAACGGGAGTATGGGCAGGTATGGGACTCCTTTCCCTCTAAACCTACCCTTTTGTTCTAGCCTCCTTTACACCTCCACACATACTCCTGTTCTGGTCACGAGCAAATGCCTAGGGTCAGGCAGATTTCTATCAAATCCCTTTTGTGCTATTTATTAGATGTTGGACTACCCTGGTAGTAGTGTTCAAGTTACTTAACCTTTCTTGGCCTCAGTTTCTTTCTCTGTAAAATGGGAATAACAATAATTGTTCCTTCATGTAGGGTTGTTGTAAGGGTGGAATAAGTTAGTGCCTGTAAAACACTTACAAAGTGAGAGGCACATAATATACATCTGGTGAGTGGCATTATTATATTCTCATCCCATATTCTCCCAGTTGGGGGGAGTCTTGGAAAGGGAACTGGGTCTGATGACTTTTCCACCAGGCACTCCAGAAACTGGCTGGGCCATTCCTGAAGAGGGAAGGGTACCGGAGCGGAGAGATAGACAGCAGGTGGGTCCCACGGAGGGGGAGGGCAAGGGACCAAGAAGGGATGAGGGTTCAACCCCAGGAACCTGTGGGGATGAAGGCCCAGTGAGCTGACACAGCAGCGGGAGAGGAGCTGACCCAGCAAGGACACTGTCGGTGGGGGTGGAGGGCATGAGTGATCCTTGTGGCTGAGCTAATGGGCTGATCGATTGAGGGCTCCCAGACAAGGGGGATGGGAAAGCACTCTGTCTCCCATGGTGTTGGGGGTGGTTGTCTTGTGAAGCTTTGTAGTGCGTCCCTCCTCAACACAGACCTTCTCTGGGGAGAGGCAGGATGGTGTTTGGTGCCTGGCGCTGTCTGCTGGATGCCACCGTGGCTGGGGGCCAAGCCCGGCTCCAGGCATCTGACCGATACCGTGACCTGGCAGGGGGCACAGGACGGAGTGCCAAGGAGCAGTTGCTGAGGAAGGTATGGCTCAGTAGACGGGGTGAAGGAAGGGCTGGCTCAGGGCTGTAGGTGGTCTGGGTCAGGACTCTGTGTGTCCACTCCCCTAGGGGGCAGAGAACCTCCAGAGGGCACAGGCCGAGGTGCTGCAGTCTGTCCGGGAGCTGAGCCGAAGTCAGAAGCTGTATGGGCAGCGGGAACGTGTGTGGGCATTGGCACAGGAGAAGGCGGCTGATGTCCAAGCCAGGTGGGGTCATAGGGAGTTAGTAGCCTGGGGTGGGGGTGAAGGAGTAGCCTAATCTTAACTCTTCTCTCTTTCCTGCATAGGCTGAACCGAAGTGACCATGGGCTCTTCCACACCCGGACCAGTCTCCAGAAACTCAGCACCAAGGTTCGGAGATGCAGGCGCACATTGGGGCAGGGAAGGGGTGGGTAGAGTAGACAAGTGGTTTGCAACCCAGGGGCATAAGTGTGAGAGACTGGGATGCATTCAGGCTTCCCTATTTCCTCGGTGGGTGACCTTGGTTAACTTGATTTCTTTGAGCTCATTTTCTTCATCTATAAAATGAAAATAGTGCCTTTATTTTTCATTCTTTTAATATGCATTTATTGAGGACTTCTGTATACTAAGCACTGTTCTAAACACTGGGATTCAGTGGAGAACACTACCAATGGATTTCCTGCCCTCATGGTCAGGAGAAACAGATAGTAAAAAAAACCAAAAAACAAATAATCACATTAAGTGAAAATAAAACAAGGTGCTATGATAAAGGATAACAAGGGGCTGTAATTTAGAGGGACAGCCTCTCTGAACAGGTGGCCTGAGTGTCAAGAAGGAGCCAGCCATGCAAAGATCATGAAAAGGCCAGGGGAAGAACATTCCAGGGAGAGGAAATGGTGCAAAGGCTCAGAGGCAAGAATAACTTTGTAGGCTCCGGGAACTCAGAGACGGCCAGTGTGGCCAGAGCACTGTGAGCGCAGGGACAGACACTGAAAGAGGTCAGGGAGGTTGCAGGGGCCAGCTCCTGTTGGACCTGGTAGACCACGGTAAAGAGCAGCTGGGATTTTATTTCAAACTAAAGGCCTGTGCACAAAATTCATGCATGGCAGGGGAGGTGGGTCCCTCAGCCCAGCCTGCACCCTCTCCAATCTGGGACCCCTCAGGGGATGTCCGACTGCTAGCGGGATCAGGCCTAAACTGGCAGTCGGACATCCCTCTCACAATCCAGGACTGCTGGCTCCTAACTGCTCGCCTGCCTGCTTGCCTGATCGCCCCTAACCACCTCTGTCTGCTGGCCTGATGCTCCTGATGGCTCCCCTCTGGCCTCGTTGCCCCCTAACTGCCCTCCCCTGCTGGCCTGATTGCCCCTAACCACCTCTGCCTTGGCCCCCGCCACCGTGGCTTTGTCCAGAAGGACGTCCGGAAGATGTCTGGTCTAATTAGCATATTACCCTTTTATTAGTGTAGATGTACACAGATGCCCCTGGAGGATGTGTAAATTTTCAAGTATAGTGTCAAGCATCTCAATAATGTTAGAATCTATTCTGGAGCTGGTTGGCCTTGGAAGGACTCTAAGGGTTCAGGGTTCATGTTGACATCCTGCTTTCCCCTCCTAGCTCTCCACACAATCGGCCCAGTACTCCCAGCAGCTGAAAGTGGCCCGCAATGAGTACCTGCTCAACTTGGTGTCCACCAATGCCCACCTTGAACACTACTACCAGGAGGAACTGCCTGCGCTGCTCAAGGCCAGTGCTAGCCTAGACCCCCTGCCTCTCAGTGGGAAAGTGGTGGGGGGAGTGGGGGGGCGGGGGGAGGACTTTCCCTGCTTCCCACCAGCAGCAGGCTGGGTGGTGTTAGGGACCTAGCCTGCGTAGAGTCGGTAGAAAATACATAGTTGGGTTCTGGTTCTGCTTCTGACTGGTTGCATGACATTGTACAGGACACTTAACCCCTCTGAACCCCAGTTTCTTCATCAGGAATAAGCCCTGCTCTGCCTCCTTTTAAGACTAATGGGGCTCAAGGGAGAAAATGGATGTGAAAATGCTTTTTAAATGGTTAAGTACTGTGCACACTAGGGCTTATTATTAGAAGCAATTAATAGTGTCCTATTCCTTTCCTCTTTCCCATACCTCATGCCCGTCACCCATCCAAACCTGGACAGAGAGCCTGCTTTGTGGTAAAGGCCTGGGGGAAGGGTGGTGTCAGTATCTTGGGGTTCTTTCCAGGCCCTGGTCAGCGAGCTGTCGGAACATTTGAGGGACCCCCTGACCGCATTGAGCCGCACAGAGCTGGAAGCAGCAGAGACGGCCCTGGACCACGCCCGCCGTGGAGCACAGGCAGCCTCCCAGGTGCGGCTGTGCCCTGTACGAGCTCCCCAGAGATGCTCTTTACCCGCTCTCCGAAACAGGCCACCCACTGCGTGTCTACTCCCTTTCTTCTCACCTTGTCCTTGCTCCAAGAGGGGACAGGCTTGGAGAGGGAGCCAGTTCATGACTGACTGACTTCTTCCAACCCCCAGGTAAGCTGGGAGCAGGATCTGAAGCTCTTTCTTCAAGACCCCGAGGTATTTTCCCCCATACCGCCTCAGAAGTTTCAGCCCGCAGGGAATGACCAGGTGAGACCTCCCTGAGGGTTGGAACCAGGCCAGATGTAAAGGGGACTGTAGTTTAGGGCCATCCCCATTATCCTTCTGATGATATTAACTTAGTAAACTTAAACCGTGGAGAGGGGTTTCAGACTCCAGGTCACCTTCCTCCCACCAGGCACAAACTAACACACCTAATTCCACCTTTCTGTCTCTTCACTGCGCTATCCTCTTCATTCTACATCTGTCCCTCAACTTGGATCCCATTTCTGGAACTCTCTGTGTCTGTGTTCACATGAACACACACCTGTGTCCACAGTCATAGGTGTGTACCCCACCTCTTTGTCCCTGTCCCTGGAGGTCAGGACAGAGAGCAGTAAAAAGGAGGGAACGGGAGGGAAGGGGAGTAGAGAAGGAGCAGCAGCAGGTCCTCCCCACAGCCCTCGCCCCCCCATCATTCAGGTATGTGCCTTGGAGCTGGAGGGGGTTACTGGAGGTGTGGCTGGGGAGAGTGACCTGGAGAAAGAGGTTCAGCGCTGGACGAGTCGAGCTGCCCGAGACTACAAGATCCAGAACCACGGGCTTCGGGTGAGGAGGGGGGTGCAGGTGTCACGGGTGGACAAGGATATCTGAGAGATGGGGGTCCTGGGGTCACTAGGGATGTCCTAGTGCAGGCAGGAGAGGAGGGAAAGGTATTTTAAGCCAACAGTGTGGCAAAGTAGTTAAGAGCACAGCTTTTGGAGCAAGGCCCACCTGGGTTCAAATCCTGCTCTGTTGCTTCCAGGTTAGGTAACCCTGACTAAGGGAGTGACTTAACCTCTCTGCACCTGTTTCCTCATCATTAAAGCAGGACTATACTAGCACCCACCCCCTAGGGAAGATCAAATGATATAATGCATGTGAAGCCACTAGCAAAGTGCCAGGTCCATAGGAAGTTGTGTCCCATAGTGTCTCCATCACCCCGTCCTCTGCTTCCCATCCAGGTGCTGCAGCGGCTGGAGCAGAGGCGGCAGCAGGCTCCAGAGCGGGAGGCTCTGAGCATAGAGCAACGGCTGCATGAAGTAAGGCAGAGCGTCCTGCGGGCACAGGTGAGACACCTGGGGGTTAGGGTCCTGAGATCCTCAGCCAACAGCCTCCTCCTCTCCTCTGTCTGATGGCGGGAGGAGGTAGGCAGGAGGTAGAGGGTGGGCACATTTGGGGAGACTCTACTCACCTCCCCAAAGCAAGCCCAGCCACAGACTTGCCCCCCTCCCCATGCCAGGTGAGCCAGGTGAAGGGGGCTGCCCGGCTGGCCCTGCTGCAGGAGGCTGGCCTGGATGTACAGCACTGGCTGAAGCCAGCCATGACCCAGGCCCAGGACGAGGTGGAGCAGGAGCAGCGGCTCAGCGAGGCCCGGCTCTCCCAGAGGGACCTCTCTCCCACGGTGAGTTCCTTCTGCTCCCTACCCACACCCACCCAGGAGGGTAAAAGTCCCTAGTGGAGGGCAGGCCCAAAAAAATCGGAATCACAACAGTACATAAATCAAAGGGTTGTTCTGAGGCTTAATTGAAATCACTTAAGTATAATTTTCACATAGTTTATAGCATAGAGTCCTCGACAAACTTATATTGAGTATAGGATGGTGGTTATGAGCCGAGGTTCTGGGGACAGACCGTAAGTGATTCGTCACTTATGAGCTGTGTAATCTTGGAAAGTGACTTAACCTTTCTGAGCCTCAGTTTTCTCATAAGTAAAATGAGGTTAATGGTTATACAAAGTAACAGTGGGTTATGATGAAGTTTAAATAAGATCTGTATTAGCACTGTGCCTGGCACATAGTTAGCGCCCAGGACTCTAGCTCTGCAGTCACCGTCAGTCTTACCCTGCCCTGTGGTGATTTTTCTTGTGACATCTGGTGAACGGATGGGTGGTGCTACCTTGGAGGAGGATGGAGGAGAGGGAGATACAGTGGGTGCTTGAGAGTGACAGGGACGTCTGTTCTCTGTTCCCCTCCCTCCAGGCTGAGGATGCTGAGCTCTCTGACTTTGAGGATTGTGAGGAGACTGGAGAGCTCTTTGAGGAGCCTGTCCCCCCAGCCCTGGCCACCAGACCCTTCCCCTGCCCCGCACATGTGGTGTTTGGCTATCAGGTGTGAATTGGGGGGTGGGGACCTCAGATGGGCAGGGATGGGGGACAGCCAAGTCCTAAATCCTTCCTTGTGGGGCCAAGGCAGGACATGAGGATGAGCTGACTATCACAGAAGGCGAGTGGCTGGAGGTCCTAGAGGAGGGAGATGCCGACGAATGGGTCAAGGTGGGTATGGACCCTGGGCTCTGACCTTGGGAGTTGGGGGCAGTGGGAGGGACTTCCCTGTGGCCCACAAGGACTCAGCCAGGCAGAGCTAGAAGCCTGAGTGGAGAAGGGTCAGGGCCGTGGATATTGTCTGTTCTCATTGCTGGGTGAGCAGGCTCGGAACCAGCACAGCGAAGTCGGCTTTGTTCCTGAGCGCTATCTCAACTTTCCCGACCTCTCCTTCCCTGAGAGCGGCCACGACAGCAGCATGCCCTTAGGGGCAGAGCCCACAGGTAAGCAAGGAGAATTCTGGGTCAAAGGATGCTGGGTATGGAGAAGAGTTACTGAGTGGTTGTGACCCTCAGGTGTCATGGTCCTGGGCACCACCACGACCTCCACCCCTCACCACCTCTCCCGGGTTTCTGCAGCATTTCTGGCTCGTGCCCTGTACAGCTACACGGGACAGAGCGCAGAGGAGCTGAGCTTCCCTGAGGGGGCACTCATCCGCCTGCTGCCCCGGGCCCAGGATGGAGTGGATGACGGCTTCTGGAGGGGAGAATTTGGGGGCCATGTTGGGGTCTTCCCCTCCCTGCTGGTGGAGGAGCTGCTTGGTCCCCTAGGGCCTTCTGAGTCTTCAGACCCTGAACAGGTGAGGCACCCTGAGTTGACCCTCCTATTCCATTGAGGCCCCATGTTCATCTTAACGCTCCCTCCCCTCTCCAGGTTGACCTCCCATAGTGGCTTGGGCCTCCCGTCTCCTCTGGCTGGGCGGAGAAAAGGGAAACCAAGGCAGTCTTCCTAAGAGTTTGGTGGTGCTACTTTAGTGCTCGATAGATCTGAGTTCTGATGCCTATTACATTACCTTGGGCAGCTGTTTGACCTCGCTGAGCTTCTTTCTTTACGTGTCAAAAGGGAATAATACAAACGTCAGCAGGCTAACTATCCCGACTATGGATAATGGCGGTAAAGCCCTTAGCACGGAGGCCCACAGGAGGTGCTTTAAAATACAGTACTTGCCCTAGCTCAGTGGTTCTCAACCTTCTGGCCCTTTAAATACAGTTCCTCATGTTGTGACCCCCAACCATAAAATTATTTTCGTTGCTACTTCATAACTGTAATGTTGCTACTGTTATGAATTGTAATGTAAATATCTGATATGCAGGATGGCCTTAGGCGACCCCTGTGAAAGGGTCTTTTGACCACCAAAGGGGTCGCGACCCACAGATTAAGAACTGCTGCAGCTGGTTGGCTCAGTGGATAGAGCATTGGCCTGCGGATCAAAGGGTCCAGGGTTTGATTCCAGTCAAGGGCATGTATCTTGGTCGCAGGCTCCACCCCAGCCCGGGCCCTGGTCAGGGCGCCTGCAGGAGGCAACCAATAGATGTGTTTGTCTCACATCAATGTTTCTGTATTTTCCTCTCCCACTCTCTCTAAAAGATCAATGGAAAAATATCCTCGGGTAAGGATTAACAAAAGTAAATTAAATTAAAAAAATAAAATACAGTACCTATTGTTATAATGCAGCAGGAAGAGTATAGGAGTGGAAGTCAGGAGACCCTGGCTCTAGCCAGGACTCTGCCAGTAACTGGTTCTGATTTTGGATAGATGGCTTAATCTGAGTCTTGCCCCTAATATAGGAATCGTAAAGATCCCTGTCTCATGGGGTGGTGGTGAGGAGTGAATGAATTGGTGCACATGGAGTGCTAGCACAATGCCTGGGACATAGTGTCAGTACACAATGGCTATGGAAATGAGTATCAGCTACAACCCCCACCCAGATACAAGCATTTGGCACTCTTGGTATTGGGGAGTGATGGGACAGGAACCGAAGATGGGATGAGAGGACAAGCTGGTGAAACCTTCCCATGTGCCAGAAATAACTGTGCCCCCTCATCCTCAGATGCTGCCATCCCCTTCTCCTCCCAGCTTCTCCCCTCCTGCACCCACCTCTGCCTTGGAGGGGACCCCTGCACCTGTCCTGTCTGGGGGTAAGTAGAGGGAACTAGGGGTTTTGGGAGGGAAAGAGGCTGGAAGGAGGAATCTTGGGGTGCCTGGGTTACGCTTGGCTCTTCTCCTCGCCCTTGGGAACCTCTGCCATCAGGCTCACTGAAGCGTGATAGTGAGAAGAGCTTCGGCTGTGAGGCCAGGCCCAGTGTTCCCACTCCACTCCATGACTCCCTAGTGTGTGATTTGGGGTGAAATGTTTAACATGTCTGGGTCTTTACCGAGTGGAGTTGTTGTGAGTTAAAAAGATGTCTGTAGAGCCCTAGCTGGTTTGGCTCAGTGGATAGAGTGTCAGCCTGCGGACTGAAAGGTCCTGGGTTTGATTCCAGTCAAGGGCACATGCCTAGGTTGTGGGCTCAATCCCCAGTGGGGGGCGTGCAGGAGGCAGCTGATTAATGATTCTCTCTTATCATTGATGATGTTTCTATCTCTCTCTCTCCCTTCCCTTCCTCTCTGAAATTAATAAAACCATTTTTTTTTAAAAGTTGTCTGTAGAGTGTCCAGCATTGTGCCTGGCACATAGCAAGCATGCAAGCCATGGCTTTGTTCTCATTCTTTTGAAAATTAGCCAGCTTCTTCTACAGTGTTTTCCCAATACACATCCTCTGCTCTTAATTCTTTCTGAATGTTGCAAACACCTGGGTTTGTGTCATAATTTTCCTTCTTGAAGTGTTCACCTTTGCTACAGCCTTCCGGTACTTACACTCTCTTCACAGAGCCTCCTTCCATAGCTCACTTGGAATGATTCAGGACTCAATCATTCATTGTGCTTGTTGTGTTTCATTATTGGGTTCCAGGCAACCACTGGGGGTGGGGGTGCTATGGCTCCCACCTCCCCTTCTCTGAAAGCTTATGCAAGGCTGATTATACAGTAGGTGCCCCGTAAGTGTTGAGGATGGATAGACTGATGGACTCTATGGCTAAGTTGGTGACTATTTGTTAATTCAACAAGTATTTACAGAGTGTCACTGTCTTAAGTGCTGACGATACAGCAGTGAATAAAACAAAGTCTGAAGACTGACTTGTGGTTCCTGTTTCCAGACCAAGACCTGAACTGTCCTGGACCCCTGGACATGATGGCGCCTCGACTCAGGCCGGTAAGAGCCTCTCCCTGGAGGAGACTGTGTAGAGAGGGGTCATTCCAACTTGTCCTGCTTGGTCTGTAGGGCTGAGGGAATGAACAGGGACATCCCCAATAGAGGCCTCTGGAGCACTGACTGCGTGTTCCCTACAGATGCGTCCACCGCCTCCCCCACCAGCTAAAGCCCCAGATCCTGGTCGTCCAGATCCCCTCACCTGAAGCCAGGGTACTACTGCCCCCCAGAGATGCTGCTGCCGCCCTGTCTCCGTGCTGTCAGAGACCACCCTTCAGTGATCCGGAGTGACACAGCCAGAAGCTGGAATCCCCCCCATTTCTGCTCTTATCTCCAGGGGTAGAAACTGTCCCTTTCCCAATTCTGGGTCTGAGACTCCTCCTTTTCCCCACATTGTCCATTCTCTTACTGTCTCTAGGGCTTGAACTACCCCTTTCTTTTTTTTCCACCACTCCAGCTCTAAAGTGGTGAAATACCCTGAAATCTCTGGGGCTGGACCCCATCCCCCAAAGTCTTGAGTGGCTCTGGACAGTGTGTCTCTACCCTGGCTCTGTGACCCACCCCACTCCAGATGCCAGGACCACAGGGCTTGGGGGCTGGGATGGGGCGGACCTGTCAGAAGGAGTTGGAGCCATTATGTGAAACAACTGTAATGGTCTGAGCAGATTTATTGACAGTGAATAAAGGGCAGGGGGCCTAAGGTGCTATTGCTTTAGGGGGCCTGATCCCAGTTGCCACACTCTAGCATATGGAGCGAGGTGATGGGGAACGTGGGTCAGGCAGCCTGTTGGCAGGCAAGGAAAGGGGACTGAGGGCCAGGGCCGGGGGTGGGGGTGGGGGTGGGTGCCTTCTCCCAGTGTCCTCCAGGCTGAGACCAATTAGGACTGGTCCCACAGCTGGGGGCAGTGCTGTCCAGTGGAAAGGAGGGGCTTCATGGCCACCCAGCCCCTGGCTCTGCAACTGGTAGTTCTTCGGCAATGAAGGAGGAGGCTTGGGGAAGAGGAAGGATAATAGTGTTGCCTCCCAGTCAAGTTGTATTCCAGCTTTCCCCTGGAGGCTGTGGCACCTTCCCTATTCCCTGGAGCACATGCCTGCTCCCCACCACCAAACCAAAGACTATGTAGCAAAGGGAAAGCCTGCAGTCTACCGTGGGGGTACAGGCAGCCAGACAATGGGCTTAAGGAATGTAAGTAGGGGGTGGGAGGATGAGGTTATCTGACTTGAAGCCCAGGCACACTTACCTCACACACCTTTTGCTCCCCGTGCTGGAGACACCTGAGTGAGAGGAGGGGTCAACAGTAGGAGAATCGGGTGTGAGTCATATCAGTACACCCATCTCCAGAGTAAAGGGCAGTAAGAGCTCAGCCCACCACAGCCCTGGCCATGTCTTCATACCTGGTGATCTGATGTGTCCGGTTTGTTTGGCTGTCCATTGGCCTCTTGACTGGCCAGCCCTGGGCTTGGGCCTCTCCCTCCAGCTGCCAGCGGTGACTCTGCAGAGGCTCCAGGGTTCCCTCCAAGTGCACAAGGGGCTAGGTTGCTGTCCCTGAGTCCATTCTGCACTGCGGGGCTGGCAAGGGCCTGGGGCTGTGGCCTCTCAGGGGGCAGGCTTTCCATGGCTGGCATCCCTGCCCTGGACTGCCCTTCCCCAGACCCTTGGCTGCCCCCTGGGTCCTGCCCCCCACTAGACCCCAAGCTCCTGTCTGTGGGGGAGCCCTCATGATGCTCATGCAGTCCATAGCGCCTCTCAATGTGTGTCACCCGGAACCTGGGAGGGAAGGGAACACTGGGTCTTAGGATCACAACTCAGGGGCTGCTTGGCCCTCCCCTCCAACCAGGGATATCTTTGGTTTGATGGCCACTTCCCTCTAGCTTCGGGCAGCGGAGATGTCAGATTGTGGGGCATATTGTATAACCTACTCTTGCTGTAGGTCACAATCCAGGAGTAGAGAGGTGGGGCCCACCTTTGGAGTCAGGATCCCCCACCCCACCCTCCCCCCCTACGGCACTGTATCCCCACCTGCCCACAGAGAAAACGGTGGTCTCCCCAGGCCGGGCACGGCTCTTTCCTTCCTTGGAGCGTCCCTGACGGACAAGTGGGGGCCTCTTGTTGCGGCTGCAGTGGATGCAAGGGGCTGCAGAGCCCAGGTGCACTGTGTGATGATGGGAGGGGGCTCCATCCTGCAGGCTGGAAGTGGCGTCCACGCTGGACAGTAGAGAGGAAGGGAGCAGGGGTGACATTGCCATTTCTCTTCCTGTTCTGTTTGTTCTGTTCTTTCGGCGTGCTCCTCAAGCCTCCAGATGCCCACTTTCCCTAGGCCCCAACATTCTTTTCTGTCTTTATCCAATAAACTCAATATTAAGATGGTAGCGATCACGTGTTCTCCTTCCCAGAGCTGTTTTCTAAGAAGAGGGCAGTGCTTAACCCAAAGGAGTGGCACAAAGGGTGAATGGAAAGCTTGATGATACCCAGAAGGGAGGTATGATTTGAAGGACTTGAGGTTTCTATATAAACGTCTTTCTTTCTATAGGTCAGCCAGCTTTGCCCTCCCCCGACCCCAAACATGCGAGGAGACTGGGAGAGGACTGTGCTGGAGGAGAGGGTACTCTCCAAGGCAAGCTAAGTCATGCTGGCCTTTGTTTCCAGCTCACCTGGACAGCTGCACTGTCCCTTCTCCTTCACTGTCCCCCAGCATCTCCTTCAAGGCCTCAGCATTGGCTGAGGGGAGAAGGAAAAGGAGGAGTCAGTGGAGGTGGAGGTGGAGGTCAGGGCAAGAGAAAGTCAGGGGGTGGGGGGTGGGGCGCTTACACCCACCTTCATTTTGGATGATACAGCGAACAATCCTCTCTACTGTGTCCTCATTCATGTCATCGTCGTCAGCTAAAGGAAGAGAAAGGTTGACAAGGAATTGGAAGTGAGTCAGCTTTGGGGGACATTACCAGGTGGCTCCTGTGGCTTATTGCTCAAGAAATAACCGTGTGCCTATTGGTCATCGTGCTGGGCATTAGCATTTCAGGGGCCAAGGTAGAAAAGATGAGAAGTCAATGGGAGCCCAAGATTACCATCAGTGGGCCCTACCCACCCATGCTGCCTTCACTAGCCTTGCTTTCAGGGTGGTGTCACCCCACTTGCAGACCCAAGGAAGCATCACTAGGCTTTTTGAAGGCTTGGTTGGGACTTGACTGGGTCTGTTGGCCAGGAAGGCAGACAGAGGTGTGGGGACAAGGGTAAGGAAAAAGGTGACTGAGCCGGGTTCTAGGCTCCCCACTCACGGGGCTGGAGCTGGGTGTCATCAGGCTCCGAGGCCCTGGATGTGCGGCAGCGGTAACCCTTCTTCTTGAGCACGTGGCAGATCATGAAGCCCACGAGGCCCATGAGGAAGAAGACCAGCACGAGCAGGAAGAGCATGTACAGCCCATGTTGGGGTGGCTCCAGGTCAGGCTGTGGTTCCGCCATGAGGCCCTGGGGGGCGAGCGCGGGCCAGGGCGCCTCCCGGGGTTTGGGGGCTGCAGCTAGGGTTGGGGGAGGGATAGAAATGCCATCCTCAGGATCTGAAACAGGCAAGCCTCGGAGGTCCAGCCTCCCCCCCGCCCCCCCATCAGGGAGCTGTCCGGGCCTGGGGTGCTGGTCAGGGCCAGGGGTGCTAGACCGCGGCTGCGCAAGCCCTCTCCCCTGCTCCCGCTTTCCCGACGCCCACAGCGTTCCCCTTTCCAGTTTGTCCTGCGCTCCCGTCCCTTCCAAGGACACTACAGAGCGAGATGGGACGGAATTCGCAGGCGGTCAGCGCAAGAATCACGCCTGAGTCAGCCTCCGCACCTCCTCCGCCCCGGCCTGAGCCAGGCCTCTGCAGCCCCTCACTGATCTGTACTCCAGCACCCGCCCCCCTTTCGGTTCCTCCCATTCTGACCACCTGGCCCACCCAGTACCGGTGGTTTGGTTCTGGCTCCGGCTCCGGCTCCTGCTTGGGTTCCGGCTCCAGGGGCGTCCTAGTCCGGCTCAGGGCCCCCGACGCCCTCCCGGCTCTCATCCCTCTCTTCCTTCCCCTCCCCCCTTCGCCGCCTCACCGGCTCCGGGCTGCGGCTGCAGATACCGGTGCCGCGGCAGGCGGGGGGGAGGGAAGGATGGAGAGGGATGCCGCCTGGCTGGGAGCAGCGGCAGATTCCCGACAACTCCGGCCCCGGAAAGGGGAAGAGATGGGGTGCGCCGCCGCAGCCACCCTGGGTTCCCAAAAGCCTTCGCCCGACGCCGGCCCAGGACCAGGGGGCGGAGCGCAGGTGTGCGGGGCGGAGAGCGAGGGCCTTGCGCGCTGGTGAACGCAAATGTGGTGTGCGCGTGACTGCGCCGGCCCCCCCCCCCCCCCGGGGAGTGTGCGGCGCCGAGCCTGGGTCCGGGTGGGGTGGCGAGGCAGTCAGGCGAGCGTGTTCTCTTGTCTATCCCGCACGCCCGGCGCGGCTCCTGCCCCTAGATACCCCGGCCGGGTGGATAGCCAGGAATCTTCCCAGTGGCCGGGGGAAGCCGGCTTTCTGCACCCGAGAGGGGCGGTGTGGCCGGCTCTCCCGAGCCTTCTAGAGAGGTGACCACGGCCTGCACCCGGTTTAGGACAGGTGGCTGGACGGGATGTCTCGGCTTCTCGAGGATTTGCCCCCCGCCTGGGAGGAAATGGCCCTGGCATCCTAGAATCGATGCCACCTGTCTTCTGCCCAAGCCCAGAGGCTCACGCCCAGAACTAGCCGCAGGGGGCGTGGCCTGGGCGTGGCCTAGAGGAGGCGGGGCCTGGATTCCCGGTTCCGCAGAGGCCGGCGACGTGCTTACGCAGCACGTAGGACGGGAGGTGGGGCCGGCAGCCGGGCGGGCGGCTGAGGCGCGGGGCCTGGTCCCGCGGGCACCATGGCCAAAACCGTGGCCTATTTCTACGACCCGGACGTGGGCAACTTCCACTACGGTGAGGGAGCGAGGTGGCACCCGAGGGGTTCGGGACGCGGAGGGGTGGAGGCTGGGGCTACAACTGACGAACTCTCTGCTCTACTCCCAGGGGCCGGGCACCCTATGAAGCCTCACCGCTTGGCACTGACCCATAGTCTGGTCCTGCACTACGGTCTCTACAAGAAGATGATCGTGAGTTCCGCCGCCTCTGCTGGGGATCGAGGGTGGGGGCGAGCTGCGGCCCTAAAGCCAAGTAGGCCGCACTGAATGCACCGAGTGAGACCCACCCAAGAGTGGGGGGTGGGGGCAGGCTGGATAGAAGGAACCAGGAGCACCCCCACCCCCACATGCGGAGTGCTGGTGAGCGCACCCACCGCCTTCATGGGAGTTACTCTTTCACCTTAGGTCAGCCACCCTTTGACCTCAGGTGGACTCACACTGGGCGAGTTAGGGTGGAGTGGGGCTGGTTTGAAGACTGAAGGTGTTTTTCTCCCCAGCATGTTGGGGTGTGGGCAGTGCTTTAGCCTCAGAGAAGGGAAAGGGGATGTGAGGTTTACCCTCAGTTTCTATCCCTTTTCCTCTGCAACCCGTCTCCACCACCAAGGAGCTGAAGCTCCAGGGAGGACCATAGCCCTCCGTGTAAATGTGTATGTGAAGGGTAGCAGATGTCCTGGGTATTGCCTTTTCAACCTAGAATACCCCCACACAGGTAACCACTACCCAGCCCTTCATCTCCCAGGAAAACATGCTGTCTGTCCCAGGCTTGGAATTTGTAGCTGTGATACCCGGTTATAACAGTTAAGCTCAGCCCACATGCGTTGCAAGGGGAATTAGTCAAAGTATGAATGAGTGTCCACTGCTTGTGCTGAGGCACAGACAAGTGAATTGGTCATAGAAGAGATAGAGGTGTTGTTGGTGCGTGAATCTATGAATTCCTGAAATCTTGTGCTGGTATATACCTATGCACATTTTCTAGGGAGAGAAAGGCTTTTTGGTTTTGCCCAATTTCTAAAGAAGTATGTGACCACCACCCCCAAAACAAAGATAAATCTCTGGCTTAGCACCTGGGTACTTTGAGCTTTAATTAGAAGATGTTCATACATGCCATATGATTTGATTCCAAAAGAACTCAGAGACAGAAAGAGCAGAACCAGAGCCCAGGGGAGGAGACCCAGGGAAGAGGGCAGTGGATCGGGGCTCACCGTTAGAAGGTAGGAAAGGCTCCGCTGGAGGTGGGAAGGAAAAAGGCAATTCCAGTGGTCTTTAGGGGACTTGATCATAATAAACCACTGGGCTTATCAGAGCCTCTCTTCTGCCTCAGCCTAACAAGGACTAGGGGCAAGGGTACTGCAGGTGTGGTTTTGGATAATCCCCAGGACTGGTTCAGTGTAGGTGGCCTCAGCTCCATGACTGAGACTGACCCTGCCTGGATTCACCTTGTGTTTCTGTCCTGAGGTCTTCAAGCCATACCAGGCCTCCCAGCATGACATGTGCCGCTTCCACTCTGAGGACTACATTGACTTCCTGCAGAGAGTGAGCCCCACCAATATGCAAGGCTTCACCAAGAGCCTTAATGCCTTCAACGTGGGCGATGACTGGTGAGAAGACTAGACCTTTTGATGCCAGGCATTTCAAGAACGCTTGAGTGAGGTCTTGGAGGCAGTACGTGGGAAGATGCTGAGTCAATGAGCCATCATTTACCCATTGTTTTATTCAACAAATATTTATTGGTCATTTGCTCTAGGCCAGGCCCTGTGCCAAATGCTAGGGATGCAATGATCAACAATAGCAACATTTTAATGTTATAGTTGTGAGTCCTGAAAAGGAGAGGTACATGACAGCATATGAGGGTATATATGAGGGAGAATTACCCAGCTTTGGGAGTCTGGTCAGTGGAGGCTTCCTAGAGGAAGTAGTAAAGATTGAGCTGAGATCTGAAGAAAGAGTAAGAGGTAATTAGGCAACAGTGGTTGGGAGGAGAGAGAGTGAGGGGAGGAATGTCATGGGCAGTAGGGATGACATGTGCCAGGCTCTGTGGTCGGATAGAGTATGACTCATTTGAGGAACAAAAATGGCCAACCTCAGAAGATGAAGAGAAGAGTGATCTGAATTGAGGCTGAAGTGATAGGCAGGGCCTTTAAAAAGTAGACAGCCTTATGATGAATTAGAGTTTTTACCCCTAGAGGAGAGGCAAGGCTTCAAAGTGTTTTAAAAAGCAAGAGAGCGAGTAGATATGATCCAGGTTTACATGATTGGGCTTGTACCATACCAGGAAAACTTAGACCCTTTGGGAAAGGGAATGGATGAGAAAGATAAGCCCTGATCCTTACTTACATTCTAGTGTGCACCCTTGAAAATAGAGTGACCATAAAAGCTATCATTTACTCAGTTTATTTTTAACCTTTTTATTAGGGAAAATTTCAAACATTTCTGAAAGAATAGTACAGCAAACTCCATACATCAGTCATGCAGCTGCAACACTTCTAAGCAAATCTTCATCTGTATCCCCTCACATTAGATTATCATTTTTAAAAAATTTTATTTTTAATTGTCATCTGAGGATATGTTATTTTTACTGATTTTAGAGAGAAGAAGGGGGGGAGAGAGAGAAAGAGAGAGACATTGATATAATAGAGAAACATCTTATCAGGAGGCAACAGTTGCCTCCCTCACATGCCCTGACTGGGGATCAAACATGGGATAACACTCCAACCAACTGAGCCACCCTGCCAGGGATCACGTTAGATTATTTTAAAACAATTCCCAGCCCTGGCTGGTGTGGCTCAGTTGGGTGTCATCCTGTGCACCCAAACGTTGCCGGTTCCATTCGAGGCAGCCATTGTATGTTTTTCTTTCCCTCTCCCTTCCTCTTTCTAAGAATCAATTAAAAAATAATTCTCAGATATTATGTTCTTTTATCTGTGAATACTTTATGTATCTCCAAATGATCCCCTTAAAAAATGCACAATGTTACTATCACACCTAAAAAGTTAGCAGTAATTCCTTAATATCGGAGATGCAATCAGTATCCAAATTTTTTCCAATTGTCTTATAATTTTTCTTTATCGCAATTGATTTATTTATATCAGGATCTAAACAAGGTTCACACATTACATTTGGTTGATATGTCTCTTAAAATTCTTAATCTGTAACATTGCTTTCCCTTGAATTTACTTCTTGAAGAGACCAGGCTGTTGATCCTGTAGAGTTTCCTACAATAGCTACCATGAGGGCTTACTCTGCTATGCTGAGGATTGCTGCTACATCCACTTCTCACACTAACCCTGAGATGTAATAGTCCTTTTCCTGGTGTTGGGTGTACTGAAGTTTGAAGAGATTTAGGTAACTTGCCTGAGTCACATAACTGGTCAGTGGAGGTGGCAGAATTCAAATTCAGAGCCCAGGTTTTAAAATACTACACTAATCTGTTTCCCTAAAATATCCTATCAATAGAAGTAGCCTGGGCTGGAGAAACACACACCAATGCCTCAGGCTGGCATTGAGCACCTCCTGGAACGCCTTATGTTCCCCCTTCAGCCTCTCCAAGGCCTTACCAGCCTTCACACCACCAGGAAGTTTCACACCACAAAGCCTGTCTTGACCACTCCAGCCGCAGAGGTCTGTCCTGCACACACTGCACTGTCATTTGGTGTTCAGTCACATGTTGCCTTGGGTGGTTTCTTGGTTTTTTGTTATTGCTGCTACTGCTATTTCTGAGTTCACTTTATAGGTCTTGGATGCAGAGTCAGCCCTCAGGCCACAGCTGGGGCCCCGAGAAAGCCCTTTGTGTGTGCACTTAGGGAATGCTACTATTGGGCCCTTTGCGCAGCATCATAGTGTCAAACTTGGGCTTATCTGTATTTCAGATGAGAATTAGGGATTTTCCTTTCAATTAATTTCTGACAGTTTTCAAAGTAATCTAATATAAAAGCTAAATTAACCGCTGGCTGGTTAGCTCAGTTGGTTAGAGCGTGGTGCTAATAATAAAAGCTAAATTATACTACAAGGCTTTTAATGGGGGAAAAACACACAAACCAAAACGGTCCCAGAACTGTCCCTTCCACCCATAGATCCCTCTCCCCAGTGGCAGCCACTTTTAGCTTCTTTAGCTATTTCTTCTGATATTTATCTTTGCACTTCAAAATAATAATACTAACTACTGTTACTAATAATCTAATACACTTAGGTAATGCCTACTGTTTGTCAGGTGCTATTCTAAATGCTTTGCAGTCATTAGCTCATTTAGTCTCAACTACCCCTATGAAGCAGGGTCTATGACTGTCTCCTTTTTACAGATGAGAACACTTAGGCACAGAAAGCTTTCTCTTGCCCAGACTCACAGTCATTAGGTGTCAAAGAGTCAAGGTTTGAACCTAGGTAGCTGCCTCAGAATCTAGGCTGTTAAACATGCTACCATTGTATACTGTTTCTTATGAGATGCTCATATTGCTATTTCTTCATTTAGCAATGGTCTATTAAACTCTTATAATTGAAGATGAGCATTTAGTCTCCTTATACTATCACCTGGCTTCCCCTTCCCTACCAGCTTCAGAATGTAGTTATATAACAATTTTTTATTAAATAAGTATTCTATGTTTATATTTTTTTTAATTTTGAAAAATTCATTTTACCATTGAGCCAAATAGTATACTATGATTTAATCTTTTTCTTGTACAAGTTTTTCTTTTTCCTGGAGCTGATAATTTCATTGTTTATTCATTTGCTTGTTTAGGTGTCAATCACAAATTCTTCTCAAACTCTTTGAGAAACTATAAAACTCCCTACACCCCAGCCAGTGTAGCTAAGTGGTTGGGTATCAACCTATGAGCCAGGAGGTCACGGTTCGATTCCTGGTCAGGGCATCTGCCCGGGTTGCAGGCTCGATCCCCAATAGGGAGCGTGCAGGAGGCTCTCTCATCATTGATGTTTCTGTCTCTGATCCTCTCTGAAATCAATAAAAATATATTTAAAAAAAACACTCCTGCCCTAGCCGTTTGGCTCAATGGATAGAGTGTTGGCCTGCGGACAAGGGTCGATTCTAGTCAAGGGCACATGGTCGGGTTGCAGGCTCTATCCCCAGTAGGGGGTGTACAGAAGGCAGCCGATTAATGATTCTTTCTCATTATTGATGTTTCTATCTCTCTTTCCCTCTTCCTTCCTCTCTGAAATCAATAAAAATATATTTAAAAAAACAAACACTCCCTACAATTTTCTTTTTCACATAGTCCAATGTGTCGGCTCCACTATGTCCTTGGAGACCTAAAGTGAGGGATTGTTTAAAGCATTTCCTTTGCTGAAGGTCAAGTTTATGAAGGTATAATTTGCATACAGTAGAAATCACCCTTTTTAGGTATACAGTTCTGAGAGTCTTGACAACAAGGTCATTTATCCCTCAAAGGTTCCTCATGCCCTTTTGAAGTTAATCCCGTCTCTCCACATTAACTCTAGGCAACTACTGATCCTGAGGTCTGTTCCTATATTTTGCCTTTTTCAGAGTGTCATTTAAATGGAGCTACATAGTATGTAGCCATTTGTGTCTGGCTTCAAGCTTCTCTTTTTTATAAAAAATGAAGATGCTAATAATGATAGATGACATTTATTAAAGGCTTACTGGGTTCTACACACTGTGTTAAAGGCTTTCTGTGGGTTATTTCATCATTACTATTTTGTGCATACTATAGGAAGATAACTTTCTTTAAAATGTGTAGCTATAAAGAACATTATTGAGCATTATGTTAAAGTGATATACACCGAAGAAACTTTTAAGAAAAATAGAGCTCAACATTCCCTTTCAACTTGTTTCCTCTTTGTGTGCACACTCAAGTACCTAGAAGCTGCCCGCTTCTCTCTCCAGCTAGGGTACAAACTTCCTGACAGTGTTAAATCCTTCTTTACTTCCCATCAGGGCTTGGGACATGGTTTGGTCCAAAATATTTGTTGAATACATTTGCAGATAACTTGATCGTGTAGGAGGGGGAGAGCAGCTTATTAAAGACTGGAGGTTGGAGGGGTTTGGGTTGGGGGGAGGTGTAGGGAGGGCCGGATAGAGGTAAAAGGGCTTCAACTTGCTCCTCTTCCCTGCAGCCCAGTGTTTCCCGGGCTCTTTGAGTTCTGCTCCCGTTACACAGGCGCATCTCTGCAAGGAGCAACCCAGCTGAACAACAAGGTGACCACAGCCCTGAGTCCCATTCCCCCTTTCTGTGGCTGACTGGACTCAAGGGCTTAACCCTGACCATGAGCTCCCATCTTTGGGGGTGGGCAGGAGGACTGTGAGTTGGGTGTTTGTTTTTTAGATCTGTGATATTGCCATTAACTGGGCTGGAGGTCTGCACCATGCCAAGAAGTTTGAGGTGAGTGAGGAGGTGATGGGGGAGACTATAGCTACTCCAGGGTTGGTGTTGAGGATGACAGTAGGGGGCAACTGGGTGGAGGAATTGTTCCTTTCTTTACAAGACCACTGTCTTGCCATAGGCTTCTGGCTTCTGCTATGTCAATGACATTGTGATTGGCATCCTGGAGCTGCTCAAGTGAGTAACCTGGGAGGCAATGGAGGGAGTTAATCAGACTTTTAGCTGACGAGATCTCAGACTGCCCTGGCCCTGACCCAGATCTCCATCCCCATACTCGCTTCTCCCAAATTCTTCATGCTTTGCTTAGGCTGCCTCTTCCTGTGCTCTGCTGCAGATTCCCTGTTGCCTGCTTACATTTCAACCTTCTCTGCACATCCCTCTCCTGTCCCTGCATCCAGGCTTGAGCCCCAGGGTTGCCCATAGGGAACTGGTGGTGTTAGGTTTCAAGTGATTTTGGTGAAATTGAGTGGAAGCAGACTCTTGATAACCCCAGACCTTGTGTTTGGGAGGAGTGGCTGGGGGATTTTCTTCCTGGGGCCCACCTCTGCCTCAGACCCTGGCTTTGCCCTCACCCCAGGTACCACCCTCGGGTGCTCTACATTGATATTGACATCCATCATGGTGATGGGGTCCAGGAAGCCTTCTACCTCACTGACCGGGTCATGACAGTGTCCTTCCACAAATATGGAAACTACTTCTTCCCCGGCACAGGTACGGGAATAGAAATGCCCATCCCTTTCTCTTTACCATCACTGCCTCCTTCTCAGACTTCAGGTCTCAGCTCAGCTGCCCCTCCTCAGAGAAGCCTCTCCTAACCACCCAGTTAACGTATTCACCTCCTTGCCCACTACTCTCACATCACTCTGCTTGTTTCTCACAGAGCACTCACTGCTGTTTGTATTTATTGTGGTGTTTTGTTTACTGTCTCCCTCATTATGTTTACTCACAAAAACATAAGCTTAGTGGTATTTCCTTCATTTCATTAGTTCTCTTTATTGCTGTATCCCCCATGCCTAGTACATAGCTTGGCCCCTAGTAGGCCCTCAAAAAGTATTTGTTGAATGAATGCAAGTTGCAGGAGACTTAGTAGCTCTAGGGAGTGTGTGGTGCAGGTATGTAGATGGAATGAGAGGCCCTCAGTGTTGGTTGGGTTGAAGCAGTTGTGTTGTGGATGCTTCCCATATGTGGCTGCCAGCCCCCACCTCCCACTTCCCTGTAGGTGACATGTATGAAGTTGGAGCAGAGAGTGGCCGCTACTACTGTCTCAATGTACCCCTGCGGGATGGCATTGATGACCAGAGTAAGTACTGAAGTCTTCTTCCTGCTCACTGGGCCCCTTCTTTCTCTCCTTGAATTAACCTCTTCTGCCTGGTATTGCCTGCTGTTGGGCCAGGTGTCCTTCAGGATGAATGGCCTTCAGAAGGACCATGAGCCGACCCCCCTCACTCCCCCCCTCCCGGAAACTGTATGCAACACATTATGTGTATGTGCATTTTTCTGGGAAAAGGGTCATTAGCTTTCATCCACCAGTCCAGTGGGTCTGGGACCCCTCCAGAAGTTCAGAACCAATGGTTTGTTTCCTTGGGTTGCCTCTTTCCTCGGCTATCTGCTCGCTCAACCCCCTTTTTCCTTTTGTTTCCTGTCTCCCCATCCCCTTGGGGTGCCAGGTACCCATCTTTGGCCCTCTCCCAGGTTACAAGCACCTTTTCCAGCCGGTTATCAACCAGGTGGTGGACTTCTACCAACCCACATGCATCGTTCTTCAGGTAATACTGCCAGTGCCTGAGTAGGAGGGCTCTTCCTAGGTTTGGAAGAAGAGAGCAGGAAAGAGTCAGTGGGGAAGGGAAGGGAAGAAGGGAAGTGCACCTGGGACATTCTGATCAGTTACCTTACCGCAGCTGCCTGGGCTTTTGCTTTATGCAGTGTGGAGCTGACTCCCTGGGCTGTGATCGATTGGGCTGCTTCAACCTCAGCATTCGAGGACATGGGTGAGACTGACCCTCCTGTGACTCCCACAGGTTTTGAAGTGGTTTGGACCTCAATACAAGAGAGGGGGTCATGGAAAAATGAGTCTTACCTCTTCTTGAAAGTCAAAAATAGTGCCAAATTGTACTTGAACCAGAAAGGTCACCTTAAACAGGGTACCCCAGCTGGTCATTTATTCACAATAGATTTTTATTAAGCTCCTGTTATGTTCCAGGCATTGTACAGGAGATGGGGACGCAATGGGGAAACTCCCATGAACTTTACAGTTTAGTGTAGGAAACAGACAAAACATGAGAAGCAAACCAAGTAGATTGTTATAAATCCTATGAAGGGAAAAGATGGGAAGCTGAAATACAGGATGGCAGTGGGGAACCTACTTTTAGATAGTACGATTTGGAAAGGATTTTCCGGGGAGTTGACATTTGGATTGAGAACCTGAAGGCTACAAGGAGTGAGCCGTAAGAGCAGAGAGAAGGCTGTCCCAAGCGGCGGGCAGGGCCCACTCAGAGGTTCTGAGGCGGGGAAGAGCTGGTGTGGACCTCTCTACTGAGGCAAGAACACAGGGAGTAAGCTGGCGGTGGTGTGAGGCGAGGTCTGAGGTCAGCAGTGGCGAGGCTGAATAGAGCCTTTGGACCTGGTCAGGAGTCTAGATTATATTTCAAATAAAATGGGAAATCATTGAAAGATATGAAGCAGGGAAGTGCCATGATCCAGTTCATGTTTTAAAGTGACTACTGCTTGGGAAAGGTTTGGGTTGGGGAGACGGGAGTGGAAGTGGGGAGACCAGTTAGGGAGCTATTGGTGTTGTCTAGGCTGGAAATGTGGTGCCGGGCTGAGATGGAGGAGGTAGTGATGGAGAGAAATGGATGATTTGAGTTATATTTTGGCTTTAGACGTGATAGCCCTTGCTAGGCCATGGATGAGAATAGTTGATTAACAGGTAGGGTGCCAGGATGGGTGTATAGAATAGGAGTGCACTTTATTTTAAAATTTTTATTGAGACACAACAGAAATATAATAAAGTACACATATCTCAAGGATATAACTCAATGGATTTCACTGCCTAGATCAAAATATAGAACCTATCTAGTGTCCTTGTGCCCCTTTCCAGACAACACCAAGAGGTGTGTACTTTGGGTTTTCATAACTACCTTTACCTAATTCCTTTGGTTTCTTTTAATAGGGAATGCGTCGAATATGTCAAGAGCTTCAATATTCCTCTCCTGGTGCTAGGTGGTGGTGGTTATACTGTCCGAAATGTTGCTCGGTGCTGGTAAGCACACTCCCTGATTTTCCTTCTCCCCTGTGTCCAGTGTGAGCTAGGGGCTCCCTGAGGGCTGGCAAGGTGGGCCCTTCAGGCCACTTGCTCAGCCTGCCCCCTTCTGCTGGTTGGTTTCAGGACGTATGAGACATCGCTGCTGGTAGAAGAGGCCATTAGTGAGGAGCTTCCCTATAGTGGTAAGGACCACCCCATGTTACCCTGACACCAGGAAGGCTGTTCTCACAATGGCCTGGCTTGAAGGCAGAGAGGAAACTGATATTCTCAGAGCTCTACAGACTAACCCCCTGAGCTCAGAACAGTGAAAAGATTAGGCAACTATAATGTAGGGATTTTGGATGGGAAGGAAAGAGATTGGGAAGTCTGGGGACCTGATTGTCTGTCTGAGCCATACTCTCTCCGTCAAATCTTTTCCCTCCAAAGAATACTTTGAGTACTTTGCCCCAGACTTCACGCTCCATCCAGATGTCAGCACCCGCATCGAGAATCAGAACTCTCGCCAGGTCAGTAGTTTGGAGAAGCTGAGCACAAGGGTGGGGAGCCCAGGAATGGTCCAGGATGTGGGAAATCAGAGAAACCAGAGAAGAAAGTTATCAGCCATCACTCTCACTGATAGCAGCTAGAGGAGGATTCTAAACAGGTTAAAGTAGAGGCAATTGGGGGTGGGAATAGGGACACTGACCAGTTGGGGTACTCAAAGTAGGATTAAGAATGGGATTAAAACTAGGATGATGGGGTGAAAGGCAGCTAGAAGGGTGGATGCCCTGAATCACTGCGAGCTGCTCACTCTCTATTCCTTAACTCCAACCAGTATCTGGACCAGATCCGCCAGACGATCTTTGAAAACCTGAAGATGCTGAACCATGCACCTAGCGTCCAGATTCACGATGTGCCCGCAGACCTCCTGACCTATGACAGGACTGATGAGGCTGATGCAGAGGAAAGGGGTCCTGAGGAGAACTACAGCAGGTCTGGGGCAGGGACAAGAGCGGGGGGGGGGGGGGGGGGGGGATTCTAGCAGGATTGTCAGGGAGGTGAAGAGGGGAAAAGTAAACTGAGACATTAGCTTAATTTTCCCTGGCTTACTTCTGTAGTATGCCTACTTTTCAGTCTGCTGCTATTTCACACTCTTTCCCCCCCCCCTGTTTTTAATGACATAAGCAACATATATTTACTGTAAAATTTTTAAACAGCACCAAAATATGTTAAGTTTGCATTTATACAATCCAAGACCCAGTCCACAAAGTAATCACTTTTCGTTTGATTTGTTTCTTTTCAGATAGGTTTTTCTCTATAGATTAAATATACTGTTCAACATGCACAGATAAACAAAAATGTACATGTACACTCATTCTCAGAGTTACGCAGTTTTCTTTGTGTGTGTTTTTTTAATACAAGTTGGGTCATTCTTTATGGGTTGCTGTACAACTTACAACTCTTACAACTGGTTCTTTCTGTTTTCTTTTTTACAAAGCAATGTGTGTCTTCCCATGTCAGTATATATAGGTCTGCTTCATTATTTTATCAGCTCTATAATATTCTATTGTGTGGATGTAGCCTCACTTAACCAAATACCATTGATGGACATTTACATATTTCCCATTTTTTTCATTATTACAAAGAATGTGGCTATGGACCCTCTTTTATGTACATCTTAGCTTGCTTGTTTGAGTAGATTAGATTCCTAGAATTGTTGCTGCTGGGTCAAAAGCTATGTGTGCTAAATTTTTAAATATTTGCTGCCAAATTGCCTTCCAAAAAGTCTGTAACAGTTTATATTCTTGCCAGCATCTTACTTCCGGGTTTTGAGCTGGACAGGTCACTGCCGGTATACTGCTCTCTAAGACCCTTTGATTTCTTTCCTCTGTTAATTCTTTTAGGTATGATAATTGTATTGTGGTTTTTAAAAAAGCCTTTATCGTTCTGAGATAGATACTAAAATATTTACAGATGCAATGAATTAGGGAAAAAAAGACTAGCATAGAATGTATTTTTAATCTCAAAGTAGGCTTTTCTGGAAAATGAAGGGGAAAGACAATAGAATCCAGAAGTGCAGAAACAGATGCACTTAATGGAGAACAGATTTCCTTATGTGACTGAAGGATAACCACAGCTGGATACTTGCAGGACATCTGGTCCTGCTCCCATGTAGTGTCAGAGGTTTGAACTGGCTCTGCTGCAGAGTCTGATGGGCTTCGTTTCCAGAATCTGCTTCTCTTAGAGTTCACTCTTCCAGATGCATCCTCTGGAGCTGGGCTTCACTGCTCGGACCCTTGGGACTACTCCAGCCTTCCTCCTCCATGAATACTCCCTTATTCCTACTCTTGGTTGAGGAAGTATCTGAAGCTAAGGCCTCAGGAATTCCTTTTTGACCCATCATCTCCTTTAAAACTTTTCCAGGTCATTGAGGCTTAAATTCTGGAAATTGCCAAAAGGAGGAACGTAAACACAAGTTTTTACCGTTTTTTAAGAAAATGAAAGTCAAAGTGTGACCTTTTTGATATCTGGGCCTAGTTTCTGCATTGTATCCTCCCCTCTCAACAGCCAGCAGAAGCCTCAGGCTTCTTCCTGTCCTAAATCCTACCTCTCTGTCAGACTGCCCACTGAGTTCCTGTTCTTTCATGTCTCCAGTTTGTGTATTATTTGCAGAATCTACACTAATAAAAGAGAAAAATGGTAATTGGCGTACGACGATACCCTTTTCATTGGCTAATCAGGGCTATATGCAAATTAACTGCCAACTATGATTGGCAGTTAACTGCCAACAAGATGGCGGTTAATTTGCATATGTAGGCACAATGCAGGGAGGTGAAAGGGAAAGCAGGAAGAAGCCCCCTGCCACTGACAGTGATCGGAAACCCAGGGGGGAGCTAAGAACTGGGGGGCAGGGCCAAGGCGGCCCTGGGGCCGCCTTGGCCCTGCCCCCCAGCCGTGATCGGAGAATCAGGCGCCTTTGCCGCCCTGGCCAGTGATAGCAGGAAGTAGGGGTGGAGCCAGCGATGGGAGCTGGACACGGTCGAAGCTGGCAGTCCCGGGAGCTAGGGGTCCCTTGCCTGGGCCTAAAGCGAAGCCCACGATCACGGGGCCGCTGCAGCTGCGGGTCCCCGCTGCCCGAGCCGGATGCCTCAGCCAGAGGCGTTAGGCCTGGGCAGGGGCGGAGCCTGCAACCACGGGGAACTGGGGGTCCCCTGCCCAGGCCTGACACCTCTGCTGGAGGCCTCAGGCCTGGTCAAGGGGCCGATCCAGTGATTAGTGATCGGAGGGTGATGAGGGTCAACTCCTCTGGCCGAGGCATCAGGCCTGGGCGGGGGGCTGAGCCGGGGATTGGGGGGATATGATGGTCCCCTTGCCCAGGCCTGAAGCCTGGGTCAGAGGCCTCAGGCTTGGGCGGGGGGTGGAGCAAGCGATCAGAGGGAGATGGGGGGTCCCCTGCCCAGGCATGATTGCTGGGCCAGAGGCCTCAGGCCTGGGCGGGGGCCAGAGCCAGTGATCGGGGGGAGATGGGGGTCCCCTGTCCAAGCCTGACACCTCTGGCGGAGGCGTCAGGCCTGGGCAAGGGGCCGATCAGGCGATCGGAGGGTGATGGGGGTCTACGCCTCTGGCCGAGGCATCAGGCCTGGGCAAGGGGCAGAGCCAGCAATCGGAGGGGTCTGGGGGTCCCCTGCCCAGGTCTGATGCCTGGGCCAGAGGCATCAGGCCTGGGCTGGGGGCAGAACCAGTGATGGGGGGAAATGAGGGTCCTCTGCCCAGGCCTGACACCTCTGTCAGAGGCGTCAGGCCTGGGCAAGGGGCCGATCCTGCGATTGGAGGGTGATGGGGGTCAATGCCTGAGGGCTCCCAGTATGTGAGAGGGGGCAGGCTGGGCTGAGGGACACTCCCCCCCCCCCCCCACACACACACCCAGTGCACGAATTTCGTGCACCGGGCCCCTAGTAGTGGTAATAAGAGTTATCACTTTTTGTGGGTTTGCTAAGCATCAGACTCAATACTAAGTGCTTTATAGCAATACGTACATATCATCATTCCGTTGCCATCAGACAATCCAGTGGATTCTAAGGCTCAGAGAGGTTAAATAACTTTCTGAAGGTTCCCCAGCTAGTTTAATATCAGGGATGACATTCAAACCAGAATCTGACTCCACACATTGAAACCTTGTGTGCTTAAAAGTAACTTAGACATTGCTTACCAGGCAGATAGGGCTTTTCCTGACTTAGTTCCCCAGCTTCTCTTTGATGACTTTCTCCCTTCTTTTTTTTAAAATATATTTCCTTATTGATTTCAGAGAGGCAGGGAGAGGGAGAGAGAGATAGAAACATCAATGATGAGAGAGAATCATTGATTGGCTGCCTCCTATACACGCCACACTGGGGATTGGCCGGCAACCTGGGTATTTGCCCTGATCGGGAATTGAACTGTGACCTCCTGGTTCATAGGTCAGTGCTCAACCACTGAGCCAGCTGGCTGGGCAAAAACTCTCCTTTCCATTGCACTTAGAAGGAAATCCAGATTTCTGACCATTCCTTTAAAAGGCCTTGCATGCTGGCCCTTACCTACATCCCTGGTCTCATCTTTTACCAGCTCTCCTTCATGCTCACTGTTCCCAGAGATCCTGGTTTCCTTGCTCTTACTGGAATACATCAGTCTCCTTTCACCTTTATAACTTTGTGGTACTTGGTGGGTATTTTTTGCAGCTCAAAATGGTCTTCCTGAGAACTTTAGCCGGTTCCTTCTCATACTTCAGGTCTTACTTTCTTAGAACAGCCTTCCCTAATAATTCTTCCTGAAAATTTTATCCGTTTCCTTCATCACTCTGTCAAATCTCCCTTTATTTCATTTTATTCATGGTACTCTCCATTATCTGAAATTATATTTACTTATTTACTTTGTTAGTTATTGTGAGTCTCGTTTATTAGGTAAGTTTTTAGGGATTGTCAGAAATGTTGTCTGGCTTATTCTCTACTAATGTAATGCTAAGGCTCATGACAGTGTTAGCACAGAGTAATCTCAATAAATGCTTACTGACTACATGAATGGAGGAATGACTAGTGATCAGTCTCTACTAATAGAAGGGGAGGAGTGCTTCCCTGACAAAGGGCCTTAAGAAGTGGCTCCAGAGAGGGTGCCTATGTGGGAAAATATTGGAGCTTGAAGAGTGGAGCCCTCATCTCTCTCCCCTTGCTTTGCAGGCCAGAGGCACCCAATGAGTTCTATGATGGAGACCATGACAACGACAAGGAAAGCGATGTGGAGATTTAAGAGCAGCTGGGCTTGCTGTGCCCCCAAGGAATCCCTTTTTACCTCTTAATTGGGTGGGAGGAAAATGGTGTGGGTCCCCCAGCTCTGGACCTGTTGCCTTCACTGGTTTTACCAATGCTAGGGGACTGTTTGGAGACCACATCCTGTTCTCAAACCAACTATCTCCTTTCTTCTCCCTCCTAAGGCCTGACAATGGTACCTGTTTGGGATTGGATGAGACAAGGATAGGGCAGTGGGCCCTAGATGCCAGTCTTAGCCCTTCTGGCCTCCTTATTCCTTCCCTGCTTCCCTCTAGCTCAGAGACCGCTAGGGTTGAAGGAGTAATCAGGACTGAGGTTGCCTCTGGCTTCCTCCTCTCATGAGTTCTACTGCAAGCCTTCCTTCCAGTGCAGGTGAAGAGTGAGGGGTTTTAGAGAGTCAGAGCTTAACCCCTTAACCCCAGATGATGGGAAGTACATTTTTGAGTTGGGGGAGGATGTGAAAATCTCCTGTTCTAACTTTTGGCTTTATGTCCATTTTACCACTGTTTTTATCCAATAAACCAAGTTGGTATTTTTTTGTACCTTTTGTCTTTCTGCGAATAGTCTTACTTCTTGCTAGCTAGCTATATGTGAAGGGAGAGGAAGGGGGCAGGTGATGAAGTATGTAATAAAAATCTTAGTTGACATTCACTCAGCACTTAGCTTCTGTTAGGCCCTATTATGTAATCTACATGGATTATCTTGCTCATATATAGGGAGTTGATAGAGCTTTCTGGTTAAGAGTTAGACAGATGTGGGCAGATTACTAAAGAGGGGCTGGAAGAGGACTTCAGGTTTTTGAACCTGGGTGTTTGGAATGGTGACGCTAGTTGGTGAAGATGCATGGAGAGCAAAGTGCTTACTTAGCACACAGTGCCTGACAAATAGTTTCTCATCATCTTAACTGTATGTGAAGAACGATGCCAGTAGTCACAAACATGGACCCTTCCCTGGAGAAGTTTACAATCCAGTAAGGAGTGAGATAAATGCAGATGTAGACAGTGGTATAAGAAAGAAGGATAGCAGATGGGTCACTCCTCCATGCTTTAATCTTGTCTGTTTTTCAACCCTAGCTTAGAAAGTAAAGTAGCTTTTGTACTGTTTTGGACATACTGAGTTTGAAGTGTGGGCTGGACAGCTCTATGCAAATTTTCATCAGGCAATTAGAAAGTGGAACACAAGACCATCATGAAGGCCATATTTAGAAGCCAGACAGCTTGGCAAAGACCCTGTAATCTTAGCTCTTAGATTGAGTGCTGGGGTCTACAGTCACTGAATCTGCTCTCCAGGAACATACATTTGAAATCTTTTGCTGGCTGTGGGCGAGATAATTCAGTCCATACTTTGAGGGCCCACTGAGTGCTATATACTTTTAACTCAAGGAATAGTTGTAGCTGAGAGAATGAAGTTACTGAGGGAGAACTCAAGCCAGTAGAGCAAATAACATACTCCTGGAGAACACCTGTTCTTTTCACTCAGGTTTGGTTATGTCAGTAGGGAATCCTGGTTGAACATAGGGCTTGGCAGTCAGACTAACCTGGGTTGAAATTTTTATCAATTATGTGTCCTTGGGCAAGTCACTGTAGCTCTCAAAGTCCGAATTTCCTGTCGGTATAGTGGTGAGACTAAAGAAATCTATGACATGGCACTGTGAGGATTCAGTGAGAAAATACATGCAGAGTGTTTTATATAGTACCTGGCATAGAGCAAGTGCAGGTAAATGGTGACATTACTGTTCAGGCACATTGGCAATAACTAGTTTATCTGTATTAGAATCAGAAAGTAGCAAACCTGGGATTCAAAACTAGATAGTCTCACTCCAGAGCTTGCCAAGTCCCAGCTAGCACTCTGTTCTTGGTACATAGCTTTTAATAAAGGATAACTGTCACTTTTGTTTTTCATGTGCTCCGTGGATATTGCGCACATGAAAACTATTGTCCTGGCACTACATTTTTTTTTTTTTTCTGGCACTACATTTTTGCCAGGATAACAGTCTCATTTGATTTCTTATTCACACATAATGTCCAGGACTCGGTATGAGAAGGTCCAGGCTTTACAGCCACGTGGTCTCTGCGTGGGAGTGGGGAGGCCGGCACCGCTTCCGCCAGCAGAGGGCGATGTTCGCGGTTGCGGCCACAGAGAGGTTGCACCGCCCACTCGTCACCCCCCACGTGGGTATGAATGGTTAGGCCCGCGGGGCAGGTAGCGAGCTTCCGCGGCTTCCCTCCACCCCCCTCCCTTCACTCATTGGTAGGGGCTGCGGGTCCGGGCGGAAGTGGGGCAGGCGGGCGGGAGCGAGGCGTCGCCGTTGTATATTCATGAGGCGCGCGCAGCCGGCATGCTAATGAGGCGGGGCGCGGCGGCGGGCTGAGGAGCTGCTGGGCGGCGGCGGCGGCTGCGGGCTGGGAGCAGCCGGGTGGGAGCGGTGTGGGCGCGGGGTCACCAGCCGGCGCGAACCTGGACATGGAGCCGCCCGGCGGGGGCCTGGGACCGGGCCGCGGGACCCGGGACAAGAAGAAGGGCCGGAGCCCGGACGAGCTGCCCGCGGCGGGCGGCGACGGCGGCAAATCCAAGAAATTTGTGAGTGTCCTTCCCACCCCGTTCCCTCAGCCCGGCCCGGTAACCGCCCTCTGGACCCCGGAGGTCCCCGCGGGGAATCTCGGTCGGCCCCAGGGACGCACGCCTGTCTCTCGGGAGCCGCCCCCGCGCCTCCCCTTCTCGTTGTACTGGGTCCTGGGCTCCACAGCCCGACCCCCTACCCCTCCAGGATCTCGGGGAGCCCAGCGTCCTTCCCCCCCGCCCCCCGCCTCTGGCCCGGCCACCTCCGACCTTCCTCCACCCCCAGCCCCCACGCTCTCCGCCCTGCGCCCCCGTGGCCCGGGCAGGTCTCACCCACCGCTTTCCTCTCGCCCCACTTCCTTTCTTCTTCCTCTGCTACCCGAACACACCTTCTCTGTCTTGGTCCTCAGTGCTTTTCTGAGCCCATTTTCTCCTGTTACCCTCCCCCCGTGTTTTTGGTGTTTTATTTGCTTCTCCTAAAGGTCACTTCCTTCCCCAAGATTGATCGCTTTCACCTGCTAACTTTCCTCCCGCCCAGCCCTCTCTCGGGGCCCTCGGCCCGGTGTCACCTAATAATCCTTCCTCTCAGGAATGTTACCTGACTTGGGCCCTGCCTTCCCGCCTCCCTTGGCCGTTTGTCCTTGCGATCGCCGGAATGGGTGCCTGCCCAGGTCCCGTGGTCACGGGGCACGAAGTTCATTTTCTTCGCCGGTATTTCTCTGTCCAGAGAGCCTGTCACTTCACCCTGTTGCTTATCACTTTCCAGGGAGTTAGCGCTTCCCATGATTATGCCCCTCTTGACCTAGGATGGTGATAAACTTCGCTCGTCGGGAGGAAGTTAGACTGCAAGTCCAAGAAGTCTGTGAGTGATGGAGCTGCTCTCCGTGCATTGCCCATGGTCACCGTCCCCGCAGCTCCCTGCCACCCCCTGTGCCCCAAGGCGGCTGGCACCCCCTTTCCTCCCGGGGAAGAGGAGCGCTTTCCTCAGGTGCCCGGTCCTTCCGACCGGAGGCTGAAGGAGCAGGGATGTTCCTGCAATCCTATCCTATTTCATTACCCTTGCTCACACGGAATCATTTTTATTAGTATCTCCAGGGAGCTACGTGTTGCTTTTTCCTGTAAAAGCTTTGAAAATTATGGGAGACTGTCCAAGAGAGGAAAGGGGGCTTGGGTCTTAATCATGATTTGCTAGCTGTAATTCTGGTTATTTATTCCTCTCTCCCAGGTAATCACACCCCCTACCCCCGTATCTCTTTCTACTAACCAGCTGGGTTCTGACTCTTTCCTCTTTCTTTCTGGTTTCTCTTACCCCCAATCCCTTAGCATTTTGACCCTATTCCACACGTGGTGTTTTGTTTTTTGGGGGGGAAGGAGGTGAAGGTTGGTAAAGTGATAGAGTCAGGAAGAAAATGTTGCTTTGGGACCTGGAGGGTTGAGATGTGGAGAGTACTAAACAGAATTAAAATAGTGACTCATCTCTTCCTGCATGTTTCTAGCAAGGCAGGTACTTCTGGACTGCCCTTCCCAGGGACTTACAGGCTGTGGGTAACTCTGGTTTTATCTGGTGAGACATTCCCCCCTCCAGCCCCCTCCCAGAAATGTAGGGTTGATGGTGGTGATGACCTTCGCCTCTGGTAACTTAAAGCAGCATGTCTCTGTTTCTTTAGGGAAGGAATTGACCCTCTAGGTCAGTGGTTCTCAACCTTGGCTGCACATTAGAATCACCTTAAAATCCTGATTTCTGGGCCTCATTCCGGATGAGGCCCAGAAATGAGGATTTTAAAAAGATTCCTAGGTGATTCTAATGTGCAGCCAAGGCTGAGAACCACTGCTCTAGGTCAGTGATGGCGAACCTAAGACTCTGACACGCGAACTCATTTTTTCGGTTGATTTTTCTTTGTTAAATGGCACTTAAATATATAAAATAAATATCAGAAATATAAATCTTTGTTTTACTATGGTTGCAAATATCAAAAAATTTCTAGATGTGACACGGCACCAGAGTTAAGTTAGCGTTTTTCAAAATGCTGACACGCCGAGCTCAAAAGGTTCGCCATCACTGCTCTAGGTGAAGGGCTTTCTTTCTGAGCCCATATTCCTTCCGTTTCCGTATCTTTTTGTTTTGATTTTGTTTCCATGGGTACTGTTTGACCTTCCTCACCCAGTTTCAGCCATTCCTGCTGATTTATAGTGACCTCTGTGGCTTGTAAATGTTTTTCAAGCCCTTAATAGAAGTTTATATGTGTTTTTGTTTTATCTAACACTGTGTGTTTCACAAATGTGTGAAATCTACTAAGTGTAAGTGGTGCTGAAAGGTGAGATGCCTGAGGAAACAACTTCTTTTCACCTGTTTTTGGAATGTCCATGAAGTCTGGTATATGCTGAGTGGATTTGGCTCAAAGTTGTTGATATTTGCTTTAGAGAGGGTGGAGTTTGAACCAAGTTCTCTTTTTCTTTCTGAGGTGTTGGTCTTAACCCTTAACTTGCTAAATTTAAAAAAACTATGTCACACAGGTAGGGAGGAGAATTGCATTTACAGCTAGGGGATTGGAAAGTTTCCAGGAAAGTAGTGCTACTTAACCCCTTTATTGCCAACTATAATATACCTCAAGGCATCTGAATATTCTGTCTTCCTCACTGATCATTTTATGAAAACTCTGGAATAGAGAAACCAGAGGCATTCACTTCTCTTTGTGTCTGTGCATGTGGACTAGCATGTGGGTGGTGGAGTGGGAGAGATTGCTCCTGTGCTTTTGTTACCCACGGCTTAGTTTTCTTGAACTGCAGGCTGAAAGCAAACTCACAACTTTTACCTCCTCCACTTTTTCTAGAGTGTGTATCCTCTGGAACTCCATTAAGAACGTATGTTATAAAGCTGCACTGGTTTGTTCTTCGTGTGTCCGAGGGCTGTGTGTTTGCATCCGAGGGGTTCCTAATCCCTTTAGCTCCTACGTCTCTTTCCAGGCTTATGCAGGTTCTCAGTATAGATCGACTGCTGAGAACACAGAGGTCCTAGGTTGCCCGAGATCTGCTCTTACCCTCTGAGGCATCTTGTGTGGAAAGGAGATGGAGTGTAAGTTGGAAAAGTGGTTGGGCATCTTTAAAAATATGGCTGTGGGAAATGCTGACGTGTGGCTGAAGCCAGGCTGCCTGGTATTCCCCCTTGGTCTTCATGAGTCTCTCTTCTTCTGGGCCATGAACATGTCCCTTCTCTAGCAATATTCTAGTTCCTTTCAGAAGCCCTTAAAGGGGAAAAATTCCAAATGAACAGTGTTTCCTGACTTTTCAGCAGTGATGAATGTGGGTGCCAAATAGACTGTTTCTGAAATATGAAAGGGGAGTAAGTATAACCAGGATGTTAGGAGGCTGCGGCGTATCCCTGAATTTTATAGACTCCATGTCTTTTCACATAATCAAGAAATTGATACGTTCTAAGAAAGAATATTGCTTCCCGGTTTAGCTAGGAGCATAACTTTGTAAAAAATGAATTTCAGTGTGGGGTTAGAGAAAATAGAAGATAATTTTTAGAATCTTGTTTAATTTTGGATTCCTGTGTTGGATTATTACCAGTTGCAGTTTCATGCCCTTCTAAAAGTAAAGCAATAATGAAAGCATAAACGTTTGGTTGTAGACCCCTGTCCAAAATGAGAGCAGTCAAAGGTGAAGGATGCCAACAGGATTTTAAGCAGCTGCTAGGAAAGGTAGAGAATATAAAAGAGGTGGAATTGTTCATGCAGTTTTCTGCTTTTCTTCTCTTCGAGGAGATCTTAACTTTAACACAAAAGGTCACAGAATACCAAGGAGTGTACAGAGGGCTCTATACAAGTCATGTGGCTTTTGTGTTTTTTGAAAGATGATAAACACAGGGATTACTTGGTTTAGAAAAAGGGAGGGGAGCCAACAGGAATGTTATTGAGATGCTTGAGATGACAGGATGATACCTTAAATATGTCTGCCCTTCTTTCTGCCTTGTCTTTAAAGACAGCCCAAAGATCCACTTGATTATGTCACTTGTACTTGTCTCAAAGGAAATCCTCCCTCAGGGAGTGCCTCAGAATTAAAATCTCTGCCGTGGGAGATTTGGTAAATGTTGGGATACTTTTCTAAAAAGAACTGAAAAATGTTATCACCTATAAATTATGTTTATTATAAAAGCTGTGAGAATAGTAATAAGTGAGAAGTGATTTAACTTTGTTGATGGGCACATGGGTCAGAATAGACTCATTTTATTTCCTGTGTGATAGAATTACCTTTTGATATTCCCTGGGGTTCTCAGTGTATTTTATAAATGGATTGCCAAGTTATTGTTGGAGAGTGTTATATTTTCATTGGAATGTAATAGAGGCTTAAAAGATAAGGTTATGCCATATGTGATTTAGAAGAACAGGTTAAAATCATGTTTATTAATAAGAAATAATAGGCATTATATAGGGTTTCTATATGCAGGTGTTTTCTCCCATTTTGTTTCAGTTATCGGAAATCATTCAAGCTACAAAAGTTATCCCCGTGTTGAAACATACGTTGTAATACTTAAGTGTTTTTTATTTATTATGTTGAACCTCCTATTCCCACTCATTTTTATTTGAAAGCACTAGCAAAATTCACCTCTTGCCAACCAGCAAAATGGGTGTTTGCTCCTAGTTAGGGTTAGGTGAGACAAAGCCAGCGCTCTCCCCTTGCCCAACTGCCCGCCTTTTCCTCCCTCTTTGTTTTTATTCCCTCCCTGCTCTATATGGTCAGGTTCGAGTTTCATGAACAACCGGGCTTTTGAGGAATCAGGAACAGTAAAAGCTGTTGATACTAAAATTTTTAAATATATATATATATATATATTTTATTGATTTTTTTACAGAGAGGAAGGGAGAGGGATAGAGAGTTAGAAATACCGATGAGAGAGAAACATCAATCAGCTGTCTCCTGCACACCCACTGCGGATGTGCCCACAACCAAGGTACATGCCCTTGACCGGAATCGAACCCGGGACCTTTCAGTCCGCAGGCCGACGCTCTATCCACTGAGCCAAACCGGTTAGGGTGATACTAAAATTTTTTAAAATGTCAAAGCTAAAATTGAGAAGTAGAGTATTTTAATCACTATAAACATATTTTACCTTTTACCGTTTTTTCTACCTTTTTTTTTTTTAAAAAAAAAGTTTTTAGAATCAAGGGATCCTTTTTAAGGAAGTAAAAGAATTACTGAAGGAAAAAAGAAATATTGAGACCAGTATTTTAATGAATTTTTACCACCAGTTACAGGATAACTGGGTGAATCATTGTTCTTCCAACTCTGAGATTCTTACTTCCATTCATTGTTAAAGCTTGCTATGAATGGCAGTCTTAAATTTTAGAGTCGAAAGGGACTCTAAACACCCAATCAGAGCAGCAATCCTTCTTACACTTGTAGGTTGGAAACATCAGGGGGCTAAGGGGTGGAAATTGAATAAATGAATGGAGGAAGAGAAGCAGAAATTTTGGATTCTGCATTTCCTTTAGTAAATTTCAGGATCTTGGAATAGCTAGAGTAGTAGAAAGGATTACAGAGAAACAGATATGCTAGAAGCTGTGAAACTGAGAGGGAAAAGATTGAAAAAACTGGCTCTCTGTGGAGAAGCATTCTTACATGGAAGATGGGAAATTCCATTATTGGTGGTGGTAATGATGGTCCTTAGGCAGTAGCTACTTTGGCATTTTGTTAGGGTAGCAGATACAAGTAGAGTTCATGATGTCCTCAATTACATTTCTGGATTTCTGATTATGTGACTTATTTCCTGGTTTAGGACTAGTACTGTGTGTAAACATAGGATTTGTAGTTTCTTTTAAGATTTAACATACTTTATGGATCCAACAGAGGGTGATTTATAAACCTTCTTTTATCCTAAAGTCACAGAAAGCCAAGTAGTGTACCTTGATAGTGGGCCTACATCTCAGATATAGCTGCCTTTTGTTGTTGTTGTTAGAACTTTAGGATCAAGTAAAAAAGGTAACCCTCACTTCTTTTTTTCTCTTTTAATTTTATTGATTTTTAGAGAGAGGAAGGGGGAGAGGTGGAGAGAGAGAGAGAGAGAGAGAGAGAGAGAGAGAGAGAAACATCGATTTGAGAGAGAAACATTGATAGGTTGCCTTCCACACACGTCCCGACCAGGGATCGAACCCATAACCTGGGTATGTGCCCTGACTGGAAATCAAACTCACCACCTTTTGGCGTACAGGATGATGCTCCAACTAACTGAGCCACACTGACCAGGGCTCTCACACTTTATTCAGGGGTCTTCACCTTTTTTGTGTGTGTGCCATAGAACCTTTGCCAGCACCACCCCCCCTTTTTCTTACAGCTTTATTGATGTATAATTAACATACAATAAGCCACATATATTTAGTGCACAATTTGTGAAACCATTACCACAGTAAAGATAATGAATATATTCAGTACCCTCAAAAGCTTCCTCCTGCCCCTTTGTATCTTTCCTTCCCCCTTCCCTACACTGATTTGCTTTCTGTAACTATAGATTAGTTTGTAATTTTTAGAAGTTTATATAAATGGATTCCTACAATATGAACCTCTTCTTCTGACTTCTTTTAGCATAATATATTGTTACACTTATTAATAGCTCATTCTTTTTATTTCTTTCTGAGTAGTATTACATTGTATGGATTTACTATAATTTGTATATTCATCTACCTTTGGTAGGCATTTGGGTTGTTTCCAGCTTTTTTGTTTTGTTTTGTTTTTGCTGTGCACATTCATGTACAAGTTTTTATCTGGACACATGCCTTCATTTTACTTTTGTAAATACGTAGGAGTAGAATGACTAAGTTATATGGTAGGACTATGTTTAACTTTTTAAAGAAGTTGCCTGTTTTCCAAAGTGGTTGTACTGTTTTATATTCTCACAAGCAATAGATGAGCTCCAGTTTCTTTCCTACTCTTGGTATGATCAGTCTTAAATTTAAGCCATCCAAGTGGATATACAGTTGGTATCTCAGTGTGGCTTTAAGTTGCATTCCCCTGATGATGTTGAGCCGCTTTTCATGTACTTACTTGCTATCTGTATATCTCCCTTGAAGTGTCCAAAATTTTTCCCTATCCTATCCTATCCTATCCTATCCTATCCTATCCTATCTAATAAAACTCTAATATGCAAATCGACCGAACAGTGGAACGATCGGTCGATATGATGTGCACTGACCATCAGGGGGAGCGCCACTCAGCCAAAAGCCCCGCTCACGGCTGGCAAGTGCAGGGGTGGTGGCCTCTCCTGCCTCCGCTGCAGTCGGACAAATATCCCGAGGGCTCCCAGACTGTGAGAGGGCGTAGACCAGGCTGAGGAACCCCACCCTCCCCCACTCCCAGTGCACGAATCTTGTGCACCGGGCATCTAGTTTAAAATATTTTGTTATAGTAAAAATACCAGTCCTTTGTTATATATAGGTTTTGCAGATATTCTTCCTGTGACTTGCCTTTTCATTTTCGTAAGTGTATTTTAAAGTATCTAATTAAACACAAAAGTGCTTAATTTTGATGAAGTCCAATTTTTTCTCTTTTCATTTTTTCTGTGTCATATTTCAAAAATCTTTGTTGAGCCCTAACCGGTTTGGCTCAGTGGATAGAGCGTCAGCCTGAGGACTTAAGGCTCCCAGGTTCGATTCCGGTCAAGGGCATGTACCTTGGTTGAGGGCACATCTCCAGTAGGGAGTGTGCAGGAGGCAGCTGATCGATGTTTCTCTCTCATCAATGTTTCTAACTCTCTATTCCTCTCCCTTCCTCTCTGTAAAAAAATCAATAAAATATATTTTTAAAAAATCTTTGTTGAAATTATGGTCACTATGATTTTCTTTTTTGCTTTTAAGTTTTCTAGATTTAGCTCTTAAATTCTGTGTTCCATGGTGCATATGTGAGTTATATTTCACATATTCCTTTTGGGGTTTAATTTTCACTTGTAGGCAAGAGAGAACATTTCTGACAGTTTTAGGATCAGGGACCTTTGAGATCTCATTTATTCTGGAAACAATTTCATCTTATGTGGTATTAGAAAACTTTTGTTTTTCTTTACTCAGTGTGCTACAGGTTGTATAATGCCTGCCTCCCTATCTATAAATATTAATGAACAGCATTTTTATAGATTGATTCATTACAGACTAGAAGGACAGGGAGTAATAATAACACTAACAGTAATAATAACAGTTGTTGCATATTACAATAGCCTTAGCACTGTGTTAAAGAGCTTTAGATTTATCACATTAATCTCTAGATCATCCTTATAAAATAGAGCACTGTTATTATTACCATTTTATAGGTAATTAAAATGAAACTCAGTGAGTTCAAGCAACTTGCTTTAGGTCATAAACCTAGGTTCAGCTGATTAAAAAAACAACCTGTGTTCTTTTTTTTTTTTTTTTTAAATATATATTTTATTGATTTTCCACAGAGAGGAAGGGAGAGGGATAGAGTTAGAAACCTCGATGAGAGAGAAACACCGATAAGCCGCCTCCTGCACACGCCCCACTGGGGATGTGCCCGCAACCAAGGCACATGCCCTTGACCGGAATCGAACCCCGGACCCTTCAGTCCGCAGGCTGACACTCTATCCACTGAGCCAAACTGGTTAGGCCAACCTGTGTTCTTACTCAACACATTGTACTGACAGTTTACATATGTCCAGTTTTTGCACATGTAGTATAAAAGAGTATTCACTGCTAAGAATTTCTTAGACAGTTTTGATGATCTTTAGAGTCCTTTGATAACTGCAGTCCATTAAAACTGGACTCTCTTCCAGTTCAACTGGTAGGAAAGAAATATTGGGTCTAGCTGTACAAAGTGCAGTGGCTAAATGCCTAACTGCTTTTTGCATTAGTAATTTAGACTTTGAAACCATTGCAAGAATCTTAGTTAAACCTTTCTTATCATCGATATGAAAAAGTAGCTGTTACAGTGCATGCAAAACCTGTCTTTCTCCTGACTCATGAGTTAAGCAGTTGTCTAAACTACTATATTTTGAAAGGTAACCTTATCTTTTGTAAGTTAAACAGCCTGAACAGCATCACCTGCTTTAATATTTATAGATAGGAATTTTAGTTTAAATTGCTGAGAGCAGCAAGTAGTGTTGACAAATAGAGTGGGGCGGGGGAGGGGAAGCTGTTGCTAGACTCTATAGGTGTCTTTTCTGTATTTTAGAATTAGCACATAGCATTCCTAAAGTCCTCTTTTTGTGGCCCTGACACTTGCCTGTAAGGATTGCAAATGGCCAACCTCAGAGTCTCTTCTGAGTCTGGAAACTGCAGAAGTTTGTTCTTTAGATCTTGCAGTTATTTGCCTCAGATTAATAATTAACATTACCACAGAGATCCAGTTACCTGGAACTAGGATTTTTCTGTATGACTGGCAAAGAGTAAAGAATAGTTTCTCTTTATCTGAATCTACATGGATCTACCTAGATCCAAAAGGCTCAAGATCAAGAAGTCATGTGGTTGTCTTATTAGGTTCAGCCCTTGCTTTTTAAAAGATTGTAATATCAGCCAGGTTTGTAGAAGAATGGGTGGGGAAAGCTCTAAGGCCATGAGCATAGCCTTTAAAAGCTGTAGAGAAGTGAAGGTATTAAGTGGAAACATTACTGGACTGAGAGTTAGAGGACCTAGGTTTTAGAATCTTAGATTGCTAGAGGTGAAAAGGATGCTAAAATTACTCAGTTCAAACCCTTTATTTATAGATTAAGAAATGTGGGCCTAGAGAAGTGATCTGTCTGAATTTACAGCGAGACCTAGGACTAGCACCCCTATCTCCCACTTCCACTGCCCTAGGCTTTCCATATATATTGTGCTTATCTGACTTTGCTACTATTTGACCATGTGAACTCTGGGCAAGCTACTCCACTTTTCTTGGTCTTTTTCTGTAAAATTAGAGAGTTGTGGGCAGTGCTCTTTAGCTTCATAGGAGATGAGGGCTATTACGGGTCTTGGAAGGAAATCAAAGGATTGGTAGAGGAGAGGGGGAGGGATTTCATGGGGTAGGGAGGAGTGTGAATAGAGGCTCAGAGGTATGAATGTGTGACTGTAGTAAAGTGAAAAGGCCCAGTTATAGAAGTCAAGAGGATTAGTGGGAGATAAATCATTTAAGAAAGATGAAGCCACTTCGTCGAGATTATTTTAATCCTGGGGAGGGCTTTTAGGTTCTTTTTCTATAGAAACCTGCAGAAAGCAGGACTGAAAATTAGCATTTTGTAGCACGTCATGATGAATGTTAATGAAATTTTTGGCCATGTGAATGTGTCATGGTGACACTTATCCACAAACATGAACTGATTAGTGTGTTAAGGTTTCAGCAAATCATTTCTGCTGCCTGGATGGAGTTTAGAGAGCTAAGTTTAATTTCCAGTCCTTATCAATTTTAATACGTCCCTATTTTCAGATTGCCAGAGATTAGATTTTAAAAGATGTGGCTCTCTTCAGCTAGCCAAATTATGGGCTCAGGTAGGAAACGCCATTGTGTGAACAATCGGAGCCTATCTTTGGGCCCTTTTGTTTCTTTAAACATTCTCTAGTACAGTATAGTATAGGTTTTGAGTGCATGCTTGTTTGAGGTGTTCTTTAGTCTTTCTTGAATGCAAAATAAGGGTCTATTTTGGAGGGTCTAATTTATCTAGCTTGTAAGGTGCTTAAGAGCAGTGGTAGTGTTTAGCTCATGTTAGCAATATCCTTTTATGTATTTTAGTTTTAATGTTAGTCTTGGGAATTTTGAGATTATTTTCAGGGCTCTCTGTTTCTGTGGTCTAATGTAGGAGAGTGGCAGTTTTGAAAACATTAATCCTCTCACCAAGGTAACTGTGAGGAAAAGAGAACCACTAATGTAACCATACCCAACCAAAAGAACTCTTTTGAGAAAAAATTATTACTTTTCTGTAGAGATAGTATCTTATAGTTTTGTCTTGTGTTTAATGAAGGAACATGTCTATAAGATTAAAAGTCTCTGCATTAGTTTCCACAATACAGGGCTGCCAACTTTTATCATTATAATTGACAGCAATATTTGACCCAGTGCTCTAGGGATTGTTAACATACATTTAAAGTGAATGACTGCTAAGTCTCCATATTATATGAACCTGTTAGTATCACAGTCTTTCATGGCTACAGAAAGGTTTGCATAGAATATTAAATAAAGAAGACAAGGACGAGTCTTTGCATCCTCAGGATTCATATGGATCTTAACAAAAACTGTTAGTGACAGTAGGAGGGCCCTATTTTGTATGTTGTTGTTGTTTTTTCTTAACCTCATATACAGCTACCCATAGCTATGGAGTTACTTCAATTCCTTCATTTGGCCATAGAAGCAAAATAATTTTGGACTGTTCCAAAATTATTTCATCATGCTTGCATGGGGACTCCAGAGATATTTTTAGTTGTGATAGTTTTTATGAAGGCTCCCCAGGCATAGAGGTTTCTAGTGATTTCATTATTCTTGTATTTTAAAGAGATGGGAGTTGGCCTTAATTGGCAGCTCTTCGTATCCGCCAGGGCTTGTTCGTTACTTCTAGGCCCATGGGTGACGTCTGTTTCCTGTGATTGAAACCACAAGAAGAAGTGGTGAGAAGCCACTGTAGGATATGCACTATCGGGCAAGCAGCAGGCATTAGGCTGCCCTAAAAAAGAGCAGTTAGTAACTAAGCACAGTGTTTCAGGGCCTTTGAAGAGACTCTGGAAATGATTTGACCCAGCCTCTTCATCTTAAAATGAGGAGGACATTGAGGCCTAGAGGTACTAAATTGCTCAAGATCATGTAATTAGGTGAACTAGCTTTTAGACTTCACTAACTATTCATTGTTCTTTCTCACATTGCATTATCACCCCTAAATTTTATAACTGTGCCCTCCCAGAATGTTTCCTTAAACAAAGTACTGCTGGAAAAGAGTAAATGCTGGTGGGAATTTTTAAAATTGGAATTTATTGGGGTGACATTGGCTGGTGTGCGTTTTGAATATGAGAATTGGATGATGTTGCGTTTAGTTGCTGTACTAATAATTTTTAATCCTTTCTTTGAAAAGACATATATGTAGATTTTCAAATAAGAATATCTAATAATTCCCTATTTCTATTTTCATTTTACTTAGTACTTGAATATCCTAGTTATTATCTTTATGCACATATATTTTATAATATTGCAATTATAGTTTATACACTTTTTGTTTTTAAAATAGTGTATCATAAACGTTTCCTAGCTTTCTAATCTTTAAAAATTGCTACTTTTATTTGAAATGGAAATGTATTTTTATTATAAAAATGATCACATTTTTTCTAAGAAAATATAAATATGTATAAAAATATAGAAAAACAATCCCCTACCTTGTTTTCCAGAGATTATAGTTATTTTTAAAGAGAACCAAAGAGAAAAAACATGATATTTTGGAGTCTAAGTACTTTGGCATGCTATTCTGTATATGTTTGTGTTAGACATAGTTCCATTTAAGTATGTTTGCTAAAAGTACTAGAAGGAACTTATTTTCTTTCGTTTATATTACTGGTAATTGATGGAGGAATAATGATATTTCATCCATGCTCTCCCACAACTGAAGATTTTCTCAAAATAAAGTCTTCTAGATTTGTGAAAGGTCAGAAAATGTTTACTGTGGTTTCATAAGATCAAATCTGGCTTTTTGAGTAGTAATGTAATATTTGGATCAGTTAAGCTATTATCAGTAGGCTGTGACTATTTCTGGGTGTTCAGGAATAATGTGAAGAGAGAAAAAAAAGGTGTAACCATCATTTAGAAATGAAGGGTTTGAGAATGGGATTTAAAACAAGGTGGCCTCCTATTTGGTGCCTGTAGTAGAAACAGTGTCAGTGCAGGAACTTCCTGTCTACCAGACCTTGGGTGTGACAGACGGGTGGTCCACCCTTGAGGAAGAGTAGATGTCTTGCTACTGACATAACAACATGGGAGAAGCCAGTTGCTACAGAGATTGTGAAACAGCATTCCTGAGTCACTGTTTCCAAATGAATGGACAACACCCATTTTTAAAGGAGCAATCACCATCTTCTCTAAACTCAGGCAGTAAAGAGAGAAGCTTAGTACGAAAGTAAAGAACAAGTAACAGTATTTGGAGCTTGAGAAATATGTTGAAATTTGGAAAAATAGGTTAACATTAGTTACTGGAGTCCCAGTGCACGAAATTCATGCACTCGGGGGCAGGGGGTCCCTCAGCCCAGCCTGCACCCTCTTGCAGTCCAGGAGCTCTCGTGGGATTTCTGACTGCCATGGAGGCAGGAGAGGCTCCCACCACTGCCGCTGTGCTTGCCAGCCATGAGCCAGGCTTCTGGCTGAGCAGCGCTCCCCTTGTGAGAGTGCACTGACCACCAGCGGGCAGCTCCTGCATTGAGCGTCTGCCCCCTGGTGGTCAGTGCACGTCATAGCGACTGATCATTCCGCCCATCGGTCGATTTGCATATTACCCTTTTATTATATAGGATTGCTTTCTATATATGTTCTCTAAAGTTTCATCAGAACCGTAGAATGTTTGAAAGGAAGAAAGCTTTGCTTACTGTTCTTTCAACAGATGACAGATTATATGTGCCCCTCCTTCCTGACTGCAAAGGAGATGGGCATATCTGCCACACTTTTGATATTTGATAGGAAACTAGGACTTCCAGAATCTGAGCACTTTCTCTATTGGCAGCTTGTTTGTCCAACGCAAGAGTGCTTACATAGTACAAGGGGCTGGCAGTTTGTTTGGATGGACTAGTAGGAAGAATGCAATGTTCCCAGCCTGGTTTCCACCTGTTCTGCTGAGCTGGAATAGTGAAACCTGAGTGGACTTTCCTTCTTTACTCTAGGCTATCAGCTATCTAGGATGCAGGCTATGCCAGACCCAGAGCTTCAAGATGAGCTAAGCTGGAGGCCAAACATTCCCCCAAGAGACTTGCCTTCTTAGACTATTCGAGGATTACTGTATTAAAACATATTTTGGACCTTTCAGAGGATTGAATCCTAATATTCAGATAGTTTTCCCCTCATTTGAATTGTAGTCAGGAAATGTGGTTTATTGGAAAACAGACCCTCACAAGTAGTTTTAGACAGTTGTGTAGAAAATTGAGTTTGTTGTTTTTAATTTATAAGGAAATTATTTCAAATCTATAAGTAAATTATTGAGACAGGAAATGGATCATAGTTACCTAATGCTCTTTATATGGCATTTCTAACTTGTGCTTGACATGTGTCACTGCTTGGAATTTTTCAGGGCTCCCTGGGTAGTATCAGGAAAAAGATACTGCTTCTGGAAGGCAGAGACAGACTGAAAGAACTCTTTAAGAATAGAAGATCTTAGATTCTCCTCTGCTATGTTCCCTTTGTTTTCTCTTGTGTGAATTCTAACCAGTTTAACTCTCCCTTACTGAGTTTAGCTATGGGGATGCTGAGGCCAGTTGGAAATAAATGAATGAACTACTAGAGTCTGACTTATTCCTTTAGCACATTTTCCTTTGTGATCATGGAGAATATGAGTGTGCTATCCCCATTCCTGGGGACTCAGCAGTTTTCTTTCCCTTAAACACACTTAACTTTATAATGTTAAATCAGCTTTATATGACTTAATATTTTAAAAAGCTTAATATAAATTAACTTTATATTTCCTGTCATTTTTGTGCTTCCCTCTTAGACTTCCTTTCCTCCGACATACTCATTTTCTTTTATTTTCTTTTATTTTTTTTAAGTGGCTGCTTCAGTTTTACAAAACTCCTGTTATGTTGACACCAATAAGTAGTGATGTCAGAATCTATTTTGTTTCTCTGTGAACAGTAGATGAGATATTGACTCATTCTATGTCATTCTTGGGCCATTCCTTGAAAATGGAAGGGAATGTGTCTACATTTGAAGGTATCCATTACTTCCTTCTCTGTAGTTCTAATTGACTTCTTTACTATCATAAGGCGTGGGAATTGAAGGGAGACTAGCAAGTTTCGTCCTCATGTATTATTTGCCTTTTATAAAGCACTTTGCAAAACAAAGTGCTTTATATCCATTTTATTATTTATTCTCTAGTTCTAGTTACACTAGTCCTATGAGACAGCATAGTCCTAAAGATAGGAAGACTAAAACTGTGATAGATAAAAAGAAAAGCTTACCCTACCTTTACTGTACTTTAGTAGAAATGTGGCATGCTTTGTGGCAAAGCTGGAATAGGAATCATTAGAAATTGAATTCAAGTCCATGTTATGACCTTCTGTTGCCTCACTACCCTAAGGGACTGAATGTCAGTCCTGTGATAGAATACATAAATGAATCAGAGCCAGACCCTGCTCTCTGTTCTGTATGATTCTGAATACAGATACCTTACCTGGTGTTTCTTGGGTAGGTAGATTAGGATTTGAAGGAAAATTGTCATTGGCTGCAGTGACACTTTCCATTTTAACCATACAGAACCTGTATCTTTACTGAGAATTTACTGCTTTTCAAAGGAGGTGGAAGACTCTCTATGTGATGTGTATCCCCTGATCGGCTATTTTCCCCAAGGACAGCTAACAAATATGTCATGTGGGCTGAAAGACCAATCAGGATCCCCTGCTCTCATTCATAGGGAAAGACATTACTCTTGAAGGTTTGGTCTGATAGTTTCCTGAGCTGTCTGTGACAGTCATACTGTACTGTCATAAACCTTGACTTGACACTTTTCCTCAGTTTGCTCAATTTGAATGAAGTAATGAGTGAATGAATATATACTGTGCTTAAGATGATGCTCCTAAACCTACAGTGATGCTAATTTTATTTTATTTATTTTCCTTTTTTTGTTTTGTTTTTTTTACAGTGATGCTAATTTTAAAAATACTTATTAAATGTTGGGCATATTAAATGAACAAGACAGGGTTTTTGCCCCTGAACAACTTACAGTATGGTCCACAGAAACAGTTACAATAAATGGTCTGAAGAAGGATCTGATATAAAATACTTAGAGCCTGGCTTGAGTAAGTGCTTTAGTTCTTTTTGCCAAATGATTGACTATGGTTAAGTGTATAATTTATAGATGAGGAATAGCTTTTTTCCTGCCTTATTTTTGGAGTGCAATGTCAACTAGTTAAGTCATCAGGTGTGTATTTTACAAGTCTTTCTGTAGTAATAACAGTACAATTGCCTTTACAGAGTGAGATCTCACCATTCCATTTTATGATCTCAAGAGGTGTGTCTGTTTTTTTGTTTTGTTTTGTTTTAAATACTAGTATATCTTTATTGATTTCAGAGAGGAAGGGAGAGGGAAAGAGAGATAGAAACATCAATGATGAGAGAGAATCATTGATTGGCTGCCTCCTTCACATCCCCTACTGGGGATCAAGCCCACAACCCAGACATGTGCCCTTGACCAGAATTGAACCTGGGATCCTTTAGTCCGCAGGCCGACGCTCTATCCACTGATCCAAACAGCTAAGGCTGGTTTTGTTTTTTAATAAATGAATAATTAAAGTGACTAGCTCAAAATCATACCTGTAGTTTTTTAGGATGCCAGGAAAACACACACACACCCAAATAGGACTCATATTAGTCAGAGTTCTAGATAAATTGTAGATTTTGTCAGTTTGCTTAATGTATTAGTTTCCTCCTGTTATGTGACAAAATCAACAGCTTAAAACAAAACCTACTAATTAGTTTACAGTTCCATTGGTCAGAAGTCCAACATGGACAGGGTGGCTGGGTTTGCAGTATCACAGGGCTGAAATCAAGGTGTCAGCTGACCCAGTTCTCATCTCTAGGCGCTGGGGGAAAATTAGCTTCTAGGCTCATTCAGGTTGTTGGCAGGATGAAATTCCTAGAAGTTATAGGGCTGAGGTCCCTGTTTCTTTGCTGGCTCTGAGCTCTTAGAAGCTGCCTGCAATCTTTGACATTTGGCCCCATTCATACTCAAGCCAGAAGTGAGTGGAACACTGCTAACTTACTGTGTCTCTAATTTCTCCCCCCAAATTTCAAGGGTGCAAGTGATTGGGTCAGGCCACGTGGATAATTTTCCCTTTCTTTTTTTTTTTTTAAATTAAATCTTTATTGTTCAGATTCTTACATTTGTTCCTCTTTTTTCCCCCCATAACTCTCCTCCTCCCAGTTCCCGCCCCACCCTCCACCCTCACGCCCCACCCACTGCCCTCATCCATAGGTGCACGATTTTTGTCCAGTCTCTTCCCGCATCTCCCACACCCCTTTCCCCCACAAGAATAGTCAGTCCATTCCCTTTCTATGTCCCTGATTCTATTATGATCACCAGATTATTTATACACTTGATTCTTAGATTCACTTGTTGATAGATGCATATTTGTTGTTCATAATTTGTATCTTTACCTTTTTCTTCTTCTTCCTCTTCTTAAAGGATACCTTTCAGCATTTCATATAATACTGGTTTGGTGGTGATGAACTCCTTTAGCTTTTCCTTATCTGTGAAGCTCTTTATCTGACCTTCAGTTCTGAATGATAGCTTTGCTGGATAAAGTAATCTTGGTTGTAGGTTCTTGGTATTCATCACTTTGAATATTTCTTACCATTCCCTTCTGGCCTGCAAAGTTTCTGTTGAGAAATCAGCTGACAGTCGTATGGGTATTCCCTTGTAGGTAACTGGGTTTCTTTCTCTTGATGCTTTTAAGATTCTCTCTTTGTCTTTTGCTCTTGGCATTTTAATTATGATGTGTCTTGGTGTGGTCCTCTTTGGATTCCTTTTGTTTGGGGTTCTCTGCACTTCTTGGACCTAAGTCTATTTCTTTCACCAGGTGGGGGAAGTTTTCTGTCATTATTTCTTCAAATAGGTTTTCAATATCTTGCTCTCTCTCATCCTCTGGCACCCCTATAATTCTGATGTTGGTACGCTTGAAGCTGTCCCAGAGGCTCCTTACACTATCTTCGTATTTTCGGATTCTTTTTTCATTGTGCTTTTCCAGTTGGGTGTTTTTTGCTTCTTCGCATTTCAAATCTTTGACTTGATTCTTGCGCTCCTCTGGTCTGCTGTTGGGTGTCTGTATAATATTCTTTATTTCAGTCAATGTATGCTTAATTTCTAGTTGGTTCTTTATCACAACATTGAGGGTCTCATTAGATTTCTTGAGGATCTCACTACATTTATCGGCGGTCTCACCAGTCTTTTCGAGGGCCTTACTAAGTTTATCGGCAGCTTCTATACAGTTCTTGAGAGACCTTAAAAGTGTGGTTTTGAGCTCTATATCTTCCATTTCTGACATTTGCGTCCTGTTTCTTTGTCTCCGCATTTTATCTTTTCTTGGTGCACCCCTTAGTGGTCTTTGTGCGCAGTCTTGTTGTAGTTAAGCCTTGATTGTCAGCAATACCAGGGGTGTTTTGACCTCCAGGCTAACTGGCTATGAGAGTCAGCTCTGTCTGTAGTGGGAGAGCTTCTGTGCTGGATCTCTAGGGCTGTGCTAATCTAGCATTTGCCTGAGGCTATCTGGCAAATGGCTCTGCGCAGGGCTTGGGCGGGGCGGGTCCCTGGGGATCTACAAGGCGGGCGGAGCAAGCAGTTATGGCTGCTCTCAGTTCCGTCCCTAGGGGCTCTGCCTCACAGAGTCCCAGCAACCGCTGCAAACCTCGGAGAGAAAGCTGCCTTCGAGTTCCGACCGAAGCCAGACATTCCCGCTTCTCCGCTTCTCCGTTTGAGTCTGGGTCCCTAGAGACTCACCCGGATCTGGAGCTCAGAGTCTGAAACTCCCTCCCGGTTGAAAACAACAACCGCGCCCTTGCCGCCAGCCCGCTCCGCGCTCTCACTCCGCACCTGAGTATTTCACTTCAGCACTGCGCCTTCTCTGAGTCTGGGTATGATATTCTCTTTCCTCCTACTTGTAGAATTTCCACTCAGCGAGCCTTCCTGTGGTTCTGGATGATGTCCGTTCTGTCCTTTAGTTATATCTCTGAAGTGGTTGTTCGAGGCAGCAATCTCCGGCGTTAACCTATGCCGCCATCTTGGTTTCCAATTTTCCCTTTCTTAAAAGTCAGTTGTGCCAAATAACTACTCATAAGAGTGATAGCCTATCATATTTCCAGTCCTGATAATTATACAGGGTGAATACATCAGCCTAGGAATCTTGGGAGACGTCTTAGAATTCTACCTACCACACTAAATGTTTCCCTTACACTAAATTAGCCCATGGAGCAACTGGGTGGGTGTCAGAAGAGCAAGAGGTAGGAATTGAGTATTCTGAGGCAGTTACTGAATTGCATTGTGATTATCCTATATAATAAAAGCCTAATATGCTAAGTGTCCTGTCGGCCAGTCGGCCATTCAACCAATTAAAGTGTAATATGCTAATAATATGCTAAGGCCGCTCAGCCGCTCGCTATGACATGCATGACCACCAGGGGCCATTCAGTTGACCGGTTGACCAGTGGCTATGATGTGCACTGACTGCCAGGGGGCAGATAGTACCAGTCAACCAGTCATTATGATATGCACTGACCACCAGGGGGCAGACGTTCCGACCTGTAGGTTAGCTTGCTGCTGGGGTCTGGCTGATCAGGACTGAGCAAGACGGGCTGGACATGCCTGGGAGCCCTCCCATGGTCCCTCCCTAGCTGGCCAGTCTCCTGCATCCCTCCCCAGCCCCAATCGTGCACTGGTGGGGTCCCTCAGCCTGGCCTACACCCTCTCACAATCTGGGACCCTTCGGGGGATGTCAGAGAGGCGGTTTCGGCCGATGGCAGAATGACCCGTCGCTATGACTTGCACTGACCACCAGGGCAAAGACGCTCAACAAAGGAGCTGTCCCGGTGGTCAGTACGCTCCCACAGGGGGAGTGCCGCTCAGCCAGGAGCTGGGATCACGGCTGGCGAGCGCAGCAGCGGTGGCAGGAGCCTCCCCTGCCTCCACGGCAGCGCTAAGGATGTCTGACTGAAGGCTTAGGCCTGCTCCCTGTGGGGATCGGGCCTAAGCCGTCAGTTGGACATCCCCTGAGGGCTCTCAGACTGGGAGAGGGCACAGGCTGGGCTGAGGGATCCCCTCTCCCCCCGAGAGCACGAATTTTGTGCACTGGGCCTCTAGTAGGTATTATAAGGCACGGGGATCTGTGGCCTCCCAGAATCATCAGAATAGGGGCCAGGTGGCATTCCTTCATGGTGTTCTCTTGATATTTACTTAGTCAAGAGCTCAAATATAGTTGTAGTCCTGTATAAGTTAGCCTGAACATAACCTTAGAAACTGCTGAGATATAGGCTTATAGTTGTAGGTTTCTGTTACCCATGTGCTAGTCACATGGCTTGTGGGATTGTTGTCCATGATTAACTGTTCTTGTGGTAGGAGTTAGAAACACTTTTTGCTATGTAATATGTACTCTGTTCAGAATAATGTTTAATTATATTCTCTTATTAGATCCTTTCTAACCTCTTTGCTGCTAAGGATACTATCTAATTACCTTTGTTTGGTTACATAAATGTCTTGTGCCAAGAGATCATCCTTAATTGTCTGATAATTCTGTGCCCTTTTTTTGACTGGAGGGAAAAGTTAAAGATTCAGGGAATTGGGTAGAGATGAATCAGTCCCTTGGATGAATTTTCTTACATCCTTGAGTTTATAATAGGTCTAATTCTATTACTTGGCAAACATAGGGAACCTCTCTTCAAAAGACTGTTTAGTCCCATTGGCCCACTTTTTAATATATTTTTATTGATTTCAGAGAGGGAGAGGGAGAGAGAGATAGAAACATCAGTGATGAGAGAGAATCATTGATTGGCTACCTCCTGCAGGCCCCTAAGGCTGACTCTCTATCCACTGAACCAACTTTTTAAAAGTTGAAGTATTAATAGATACACCATCATCACCACTGCAATAAATCCAATTATGGAAAGGAAGTTTTATAGTTCATTTGCATTTAATATAATAATTGATCAGAATGTGTTAAAACTCATTAAGTCATTTACTTTAATTAGTTTGGCCTCATATGGCATATCTTAGGATCTTTTGACTTTTTAATTTTTATTTTCTTAAACCAAACTGTAAAGTATCTAGGAGGTTTCTTATTTCCTGAAGATTGGTAAGCAAAAGATTTATCTTGCCACATATTACATTAGGATGTGGTGACTGAATCAAAGCCTTGAATTATTCTGGAAGTCAAGTTAAGGATACAGCTTTTTATTTTTATGTTGATTGATGGTCTTATTGCAGAGCATATCCAGCCAAATATATTTATTTTTGATGCTGTTACTTTTGATGCGATATCCTTTGAGTAATTTGATAAAATATGATTAGGTAATACTAAGAATCTTTTGGAGAAGATGAAGCTCATTTTATTAAACTCAATTTTGTTAAGCTCCTTTCTTGTACCAGCTAATGATCTTTAGAAATTTATTTACCCATTAATTCTGTTGAATAAAAAATTCCTGTGGAATAAATGTTGTCCTACCCCTTCTATCAATATTTGTTTGCATATAAATGAAAGATTATTATAAAAATTGAGTAAATAAGCAAAAAATCTAGACTTTATGTAAATGACTAGAGGCCCGATGCATGAAGATTCGTACAAGAATGGGCCTTCTTTCCCCTGGCTGCCAGCACCGCCTTCGCTCCAGCCTTTCCACCTTTGCTCCAGCCCAGAGCCACCTTTCCGCCTTCCCACACTGACCAGAGGCCCAGAGCAGCTGGGGCGGTGTGGAACACCTGCGTCATCGGCGCCTGCACATGCAAATTACCTCGCCATCTTTGTTGGGTTAATTTGCATACTCACTCCTGGTTGGCTGGTGGGCATCGTGAAGGTATGGTCGATTTGCATCTTTCTCTTTTATTAGTGTAGACAATATTGGCACTATTAGATGGAGGTGCCCAGTTGAAGATAAACTGAATACTGTCTTGGAGTCATAGTCCAACTATAGATTTTCTGAGTGTTAAAAGGGTCCCTTCTGAGGATACCAGTGGGCCATATGGTTTGGACAATCCAAGAATCTGGATCAGGTTCAGAAGGTATTGTCAGTTTAAAAAGCCAGAACAAAAGTGATTGATGGGGGTGACAGTCTTTGAGGGTCTGGCTCAGTCTCATGGTTCCATTTTAATTGTGTTCCTTGGCATAGAGTTGTCATCTGGAATCTTTGTCCTAGGGATTTCCTTTTCTTCTTTCATGTGTTAGATCTCCTATTTCCTGTATTTCAAGTCTTCTACTTTCTTGGGTTGATCCCTCATTTTGGTGGATCATATACTACAATAGCTTCCTGAAAGTTTAACTGTTTAAAAATGTCTATTCTGAACTCACATTTGACTGATAGTTTGGTCGGGTATATAGAATTCTAGGTTGGAAATTATTTTCTTCAGATTTTAAAGGCCTTGTTCCATTGCCATCTAGCTTTTGGTTTATTGTAAAAAAAATTCAAAGCTTGCCTGATTCCTTTGTATATGATCACTTTTCCTCTCTGTCGAATCTTGTAAATTTTCTTTGTATTCCAAGTGTTTTGAAATGTCACCATGATATGCTTGTGTGTGATCTATTTTTGTCCTTTGTGTTAGACACTCATCCTTCAATGCTGGGAACTATTCTTGAATTATTTCTTGATAATTTGCTCTGTTTTTTCCTATTAGTTTGGATATTGTACCTCCCAAATTGATCTAATTTTTTTATCTTTTCTCTCATTTTTCTATCTTTTTGCTCTGCTTTTTAAGGCGAGTCCTCAATTCTTTCTTCCTATCCTCTATTGAGCTTCCTCTTGAGTTTCTGTTCTCATATTTTCATCTTTTAGGGCAGTGGTTCTCAACCTTCCTAATGCCACAACCCTTTAATACAGTTCCTCATGTTGTGGTGACCCCCAACTATAAAATTATTTTCGTTGCTACTTCATAACTGTAATTTTGCTACTGTTATGAATTGTAATGTAAATATCTGATATGCAGGATGTATTTTCATTGTTACAAATTGAACATAATTAAAGCATAGTGATTAATCACAAAAACAATATGTAATTATATATGTGTTTTCCTATGGTCTTAGGCGACCCCTATGAAAGAGTCATTTGACCCCCAAAGGGTCGCGACCCACAGGTTGAGAACCTCTGTTAAGGGTTCTTTTTCCTCTGAATGTTCCTTTTTAAATGGTGTTGTCTCTTGTGGATATTAATGCTTTTTAAAATTTTTTCTTCTCTTTGCATAGTATTTATATAAGTTGTTTTTTTTCTCTTTTCCCACGTTTATTGGTAGCTTTCTTCAAATGTCTGATAATCCTGAGTTTTGTCTGCTAATATTTAAAAATGAGGACTAAAGAACTGATTGGAAGGTCTGGATGGCTAGGGCTGTTGTCTGTGTACTTTACTGTAAGACAGCCTGGACCAATAGGAATATAAAGTGAGTCACATATGTAATTATATATTTTCTAGTAGCCACAGAAAAAGGCAAAAAGTGAAAAGAAACATGTGAGATTAATTTTAATATCGTTTGTTTAATTCAGTATATGTAAAATATTACTTCAATATGTAGGAATTATATAAATTACTGAGATTTTTTGTTTTGTTATTCCTCACCCTAGGATGTTTTTCCCTTGATTTTTAGAGAGAGTGGGAGGGAGGGAGGGGAGCAGAGAGGGAGAGAGGGAGGGAATGATGGAGGAAGGGAGGGAGAGAGAGAAACATTAATGTGAGACACATTGATTGGTTGCCTCATGCATGCGCACAGACCGGGACCAGGGATCAAACCTCCAACCCAGGTACCTGCTCTTGATCAGGAATCAAACCCGCAACCCTTCTGTGCATGATACCTGACTCTCTAACTACTTAGCAACACCAGCCAGGGCTATTGAGATATTTTACATTCTGTGGTTTATATTAAGTTATTGAATTCCAGTGTTTATTTTACATTTATAGCACATCTCAATTTGGATGCTCAATTTTCATAAAAAATACTTGATGTGGCTCAGTGGTTGAGCGTTTACCTATGAACCTGGAGGTCACGGTTTGACTCCTGGTTAGGGCACATGCCTTGGTTGCGGGCTCGATACTCAGAAGGAGGAGTGCAGGAGGCAGCCTATTAGTGATTCTCTCTCATCATTGATATTTCTATCTCTCCCTTGCCTTTCCTCTCTGAAATCAATTAAAAAAAATACTTGATTGTGTATTTAGATTTCATAAAATTTACAAGTGAAAAAAAAGTAGATTCACATACCAAGGGTGTTCTGAATATACTTAAATTTAACATTAACATTAGTTTTTAAATTTAAATTTTGTTAAAATTAAATAAAATTATAAAGTCCTTCCTCAGTCACAGTAGCCACATTAGAAGTGCTCAGTAGTGACATGTGGCTAGTGGCTACCATTTTGGACCACAGAGCTCTACAGTGACCTACTTAGACTATGTCAGTAGCTTTAGGTCATTTTTCAATTCCCCAGAGAAGGCTCTTCCAACCCTCTGCCTTAACAGTAAGGGCTGGCTGCTGGGGGTTTGAGAAACCAGAAGGGGGAAAGTGCTGGGTGTCTTAGTATATAGTATGCATAGATTAACTTATTATTATTATTTTTTAATATAGGATCCCTAGCCACAACTATGCCTGACATCCCCCAATCTAGAGACAGACCCTCTGTTTTAACCTCTTCTAAGAATAAACGTCCAGATTTCTGCTAAAGTAAGAGAGGACAGTCTTCCAATATCTACAGATCTGCTTCTTAAACGGCTCTCAACCAATCTTATTTTTAACCTACTCTCCCCCCTCCACCCCATATTTCTGTAGTTATCTGGTGCCACTAATTCACGAGCCTTTTGTGGTTTCTTAAGTATACTTTGGATTGGTTATTGGCTTTTCCTAATTCTGGTTAGGACTCATGTTTTTTTGTTTTGTTTTTAATTCTCACCTGAGGATATATTTATTGATTTTTAGAGAGAGAGGAAAGGGAAAGAGAGAGAAAAACATTAATGTAAGAGAGAAACATCGATCAGTTGCCTCCCATATGCACCGCAACTGGGGATTGAACCCACAACCTAAGTATGTGCCCTGACCAAGAATCGAACCTGCAACCTTTTGGTGTATGGGGTGATGCTTCAATTAATTGAGCCACTCAGCCAGGGCAGGACTCGGCTTTCTTAGGTGTATTGGGTTTACCACCAGTCCTTCCATTTATTCCCCTGCTTCAAAATTTGGTTGAATTTGGTCTTTTCTTATTCTTTCCAACCTTGTAGCCTCCTTTCTTCCATCATTGTTTTCTTTCTAAAAAGTTCTTTTCTATAGATTTAGAAGAGTTTCAAGAAGGGGAAAAATTAAATGTTTTGATTCAGTGTACCATCTTTTACCTGGAAGTTTCTTTTTTTTATTATTATTAAGTTTTACTTATATCTCCTTTTTCCCCAATACCCCCCTCCCCCCCCCCCCCGCAACCATTCCCACCCCGGGCAAGCCCCCTCCGCCCCAGTGTCTGTGTCCATTGGTTATGCTAATATGTACATGGAAGTTTCTATTAATCTGTTTTCATGAGAAGATTTTGATATTAAAAAATTTTTATTAAGTATTTATACATCCTTTAGTATCTATATTTGCAGTTTAAAGTTTTAGTGGAAAACTCAATAGGAGGGACAGGAAGATGAAGTATTTAGTGCAGACAGGCTAGGAGAATTAAGGGGTTGGTTTGGGACAGAAGAGAATTGACAGTAAACAGGGTCAGTGGTGAGAGTGGAAGCATTTAGGGGGTTGAAATGATTAGAGTCCTTATTAAAAAGTTTTAAAAAAAGATTTTTAAAATTGATTTTGAGAGAGAGTGGAAAAACATCAATGTGAGAGAGAAACATCAATGTCAGAGCGAAACATTGATCTGGCTACCTTTTGCATGCCCCCCACTGGGGATCAAGCCCGAAACCCAGACCTGTTCCCTGACCAGGAATTGAACCAGCAACCTTTCAATGCCCAACCAACTGAGCACACCACCCAGGGCAGTTCTTTTTACTTTTCATAATCTAGGAACTTCTTGTTTGCTATCTCAGAGAATCCACAAAACAACTAATGATACTTTTTAAAAACTTACTGTTTGCAACCAGTATACATAGGATCTCTAAGGATAATATACAGTATTATATAAGTAAACCATACACCCTTAATATACTATAGCAGAAAGTTCCATTTTGATAATTGAATTGGGCTTGCTGTTCAGGTGTTATATGGGGTTCTGAAACAGAATTTTGTCTAGCCTGTGATTCTTTTTGCTGGTAGTTGCTGCCCTCTCTTGGACTAGTTGAGGAAATGCAGCTTTTATCCTGCATGGATCATTTTTTGCTCTCCTTACTCAAACTGAGAACTAAAACATGGATACTTTTTTTTTAAAGAATTAAACCTGTTTTTAATGATACACCAAGGGAAACTATTATCTTCCTTCTTAAGAAAATATGTTTACTTTTGTATCTAAAGGCAAGAGTTAGTGGGCATTAAATGGGACAAGGCAGAAGAATTTGGGGAATACAGCTATTTGGGCTTTCGAATCTGGAGACTGGAGCTCCTACCCAGCTTGCCCCTAGTCATGTGATCTCGATGATTTACTCCACCTGTCTGAGCTTCAGTTTCTTCACTGATACAGTGAAGAGGAGGAATATAATTTGAGGGCTTCTCCAGGGATTGTTATTTTAGGCAAGCAGCCCCAGGTTATGTTATTTGTTCATAGAAGATGTAATGACTAAGTCTCAGGCTCTGCCCTGAAGGAACTGAGTTTGGAAAAAGATAGAGGAGGCAGACAATCAAAAGACAATTGTAATCCTCTACTAGTGCTGTGTGACAAACAAGTATACCTATTACTATGGAAACACAAAGAACAGTACCTGTCCAGTTAGAGGAGGTGTCATCCTGTAGGGCATCTTGGAGTTAGCCTTGAATACATAGTAGGCTGAGGGAAGCAGCAGCCTGGGGAAAGTTGGTGGTAAGACAGCATGATCTACTTGGAACCTGTGGCTGGTTCAAGATGCCCAGAAGAGTTTGAGGTGGAGGGTTTGTTGAGATGAGTCGAGGGAAAGAAGCCAGAAATGTTATATGCCTTGCTTAGGAATTTGGATTTTGATGTGAGGGCAGTGGGGAGCTATTGAAGGGTTTTAAGTGGAGAATAACATGGACCATTTGGCATTTTAGAAAGATTACTCTTGAATATATAATATGGAGAATGGAGTTGGTGTGGTGCAGATGGGACTGAAAGCAGGGAGATCAGTTAGGAGGCTGTTGCAGTAAATCAAGCAGGAGATAATAATGGCGTGAACTTGGGTAGTAGTAGTGAGGATGGATGGAAGAGAAAAAAGAGTCTGTAAACAGAAGGAACAGGTTGCTGGTTTCCCTGAATCTGAACAATCCAGCTGGCACTGATTTATTACATCCAGGTTCTGTTACCTATGTTACTTACATCCATCCAAGAATTGTTTAGGTTTTGCTTGGTTCTGAGGGAACATTTTGTGTTTGGAGGACAAGATGCTGGAAGCAATTGGTCTCAGAGCAAATAATTTTGACCTTGGCAATGGCAACTTAAACTATACACACTCAACTCATCTTTTTTGTGGCTTGTGTCACTTCTCTGTGCCAGGCCACTTAGGGTGGTGATCAAAGGAATTGCTAGTCTACTTGGGTGTTGCTGTCTCTACTTCATTATCCTTCTGTCTTCACTCCCCAGTATGCAGCACACATCAATTAACTAAATTCTGTTGATGCTGAGCAAAGTTCTTATAGTTTCAAATGATTAGCACTCAGTCAGTGGAAGCTTGACTTCCTCAACCATGGAGGGCAAAATTAAGATTCACAGTTTAACTGGATTTAACTGAGAACTCTGACATGGGGACCATGAACATAATGATACAGATTTTTCTTGTCCATAAAAAAGTTAGTAAAATAGCTTTGTGGCAGGGTCAAAAGGTATTCACTGTACTCTTCTAAGGACATTAGCAAAAGAACATGGCTTAAAAATTAATTATTAGGGTGAAAAAGAATTCCTGCTTTCCCACACCTGCTCATTCAGACTTTTTCTAGTAAAGTATAGCATGTATACAGAAGAGAACATAAAACACATAGAATAATTATAAACCAAACACCTATATAACCAGCATCCATGTAAAGAAGTAGAATATTGTAAGCCCTCAAGAAGCCCCCTTGTTTATTTTTGCAGTCACAACTTTTCACCCACCCCAAGTAACCACTTCTTTGACATTTGTGGATATAATTTTATATCCTAAATAATATAATTTAGTTTTACATGTTTTTAAACTCAGTGTAAGTTAAATAATACATTCATCTTTGTGAGTAACCGTAAGTTCATTCACTTTTTTTTTTATTGATTTTTTTAGAGAGAGAGAGAGAGAGAGAGAAAGGCATCAATGTGAGAGAGCAACATTGATTGGTTTCCACTAACCAAACCTGCAACCTGGTATGTGCCCTGACTAGGAATTGAACCTGCCACCTTTTGGTATATGGGACAATGCTCCAACCAACTGAGTCACATTGGCCAGGGCCATTCATTTTCTTTCTTTCTTTTTTTTAATATGTTTTATTGATTTTTTACAGAGAGGAAGGGAGAGGGATAGAGAGTTAGAAACATCGATAAGAGAGGAACATCGATCAGCTGCTCCTGCATACCCTCTATTGGGGATGTGCCCACAACCAAGGTACGTGCCCTTGACCGGAATCAAGCCCGGGACCTTTCAGTCCGCAGGCCGACGCTGTATCCACTGAGCCAAACTGGTTAGGGTTCATTTTCTTTATGTAATCAGTTTCCACTGTACCAATATACCAGTTTATCCATTCTAGTCATTATGGCTATTTGGATGGTTCTCTGTTTTAGATAGTATAGTGCTGCTGTGAACATTCTCATTAAATGCATCCTGCTATATATGTGCAAGTTTCTACAGAGTAGATATATAAAAATCAATTTGTTGAGGTGTAGTATTTTAAATTTACTAGATAATGCCCATACTATTTTCCAAAGTGGCCATAGCAATTTACGTTACCAACTACGTGTGAGAGCTTCCGCTGCTCTGTGACCTGACAGACATGAAAATTTTTGCCAATCTCGGTGAGTGCAAAACGATATCTCATTGTAGTTTTAGTTTGCATTTCCTTGTTTACCAATAAAATTGTGCACGTTTCATAGGTTTGTTGTTCATTGGATTCAGAGTCTTTTCAGGTTGCCGTCTCTTTCTTTTTTCTTCAATGAGCCATATGTTAGTGATCTTAAAATTCTTCTTGCCTCTTAAGAGAATGTGCTAAGGAATAGTTGGGCAGAAATCTTTTAGCTTGTGAGAAGTCACTTAGATCCTTTCAAAGAATTTTCTCTTCTTTTTTCTCCCAACTCATCTGGTATTTGGGAAGTTTCCTGGCATTTCACTGATCTCTCTTCTCCCTCCTTTTTCCCATTTCCTAGACTCTGAAGCGACTCATGGCAGATGAGGTAAGGAAATATTGTCCAGCATGTGCATGTTCTAGCTCATTTTCTACATTGCGATATTTACCAGTTACTATAACTTTGGTTTTCTATAACTTGTAAGTGGTGTAAGTTCTGCTCTCAGAGCATCCCAAAGCATTTTCCTAACTCTTCGCTCTATGTTTGGCTCATTGCATGCATTTCCCTGGCACACTCATTGGCTTCCAGGATTACCACTTTCTTTCTTCCAATATATTTTTTATTGATTTCAGAAAGTAAGGGAGAGGGAGAGATAAAAACATCAGTGACAAGAGAAATTTATCAATCCACTGCCTCCTGCACGACCCCTACTAGGGATGGAGCCCACAACCCAGGCATGTGCTCTGACCATGACCTCCTGGTTCATGGGTCTGATTCTCAACCACTGGCCCACACTGGCTGGGCTCACTTTCCTTAAACTTCAAGCGAACTTGCAGTCTGGATGCCACTCATATCACTTGAAGCTCCATAATGCTTGCAGATACTTGTTGCTATTATTTTCAAACAGGTAGAGCTGACAAGCTGCAGCTTATCGGTGATTTTTTTATTTGAGCAACTCTACTTGAGGTTTGAGGAATGGTTCATGAGCATTTTGTTGGCAGAAAGGTGGCATATATACCCCTGAATTACATAGTAATCTTTGCAAGGGGATTTTGAAGAATATGTATTGAACTTTTGCTGCCTACATAAAACAAGTGCTACGGCATGTACAGAAGAAAGAAAAAGGAATGGTTTCTGGTTTTAAGGCAGGGGTGGGGAACCTTTTTTCTGCTAAGGGCCATATGGATATTTATAACATCATTCTTGAACCATACAAAATTATCAACTTAAAAATTAGCCTGCTGTGTTTGGTCAGACATTTAATTAACTCACCCCTAATGCCTTGGTGCAGAGCTAGACCAAATTATTTCGAGGGCTTTATATGGCCCGCAGGCTGAACATTCCCCACTCCTGTTTTAAGGCTCATTTATTCTCTGTGACTTACATCTATTAAAATCTGTGGTCATGTTTACCTCTGGAAGGGAAAGATCCTCTGAGGGCTTGGCCAGATTTATTATTGGATAGCTAGAGGGAAACAAAGGGCATTTAATTGAGATAGCTCAGTACATGAAATGCTTTCAGTTCTGTGCTACTAGAAATGGCAAGGGAGCTCAAGAACAAAGTTTTCTCTTTTTAGAGAGGTTCCAAATCTTAATACCCTAGTCGTTTTATTTTTGTGTAAACATGAGAGTACAGAGTCAGTATACTAAATTAGATATTAGATATGAAGAAGGCTGTTTTATTAATGCCAGAAGAATCTTGGACTAATCACAAACCAGAGGAATCGTGTGTAGAAGAGGCTATTTAATGTGTATGTGAAAATGGATCGCTGCTAATAAGTTTTTTCTCTTTAACAGCTGGAGAGATTTACCAGCATGAGAATTAAGAAGGAGAAGGAAAAGCCCAATTCTTCTCATAGAAATTCATCATACGGGGATGATCCCTCAGCACAGTCATTGCAAGATATTTCAGATGAGCAAGTTTTAATACTTTTTGAACAGATGCTGGTAAGTTTCCCATCCCAAAATGTTGTTTCTTTCTGGTAATGCATTTGGGCATAGTGAGCCCTTTTTTGGTGCACATTCCCTCTAACTAGCCCTTAATTACAAAGAATTCCAGGCTTAATAGGGAACTTCTTACTAGCAGTTTCATTAATGAAGGGACTAAATATATAAGCACCAGTATATAAGATTTGAATCTGTGAGTTAGGCTTGGAAATGTCTGATCACTGACCACCTTGTTAATGTATTTCTGCCCAGCAACACTTTGCCACAAAGACCTAGGGGGAGTGGGTCAGTTCCTGTGGTAGTGTAGAGACTTGGGATAGCCAGAGTAGATGAAGTGTTGAAACAGTCACAGCGAACTCTGTACAAAGAAGAGACCGAGGAATGGAAAGGCATCATTTGCCCAAGGTCTTCTATTCAATGGCGAATCTAGAAAGAGAATTCTGATGCTATATTCACTAAGAAGACCTTTAAAGCCTGTGACTGAAGCCAGTTAAGTAATGACGTATACATGGATGTGGCTTAATTTGCTGTTCTTAGTGAGGAACACTGAGTTGGGAGGACACTCGGTGAATGTCCATTAGTGATAAGTCTTGGAAAGTTTTGAGTATGTGCTTTTAAGATTTCTTAAGACTTGTATAATGCCTGGATATATGATCTCAGATTCAAATAGAGACTAGTGCAGGCCTCACTTAATTAAAAGCATGAGCTTAAAGATAGGATCTGGTTTATAGTAAATACTCAACCAATACTACTATTATTTTTCACTGAAGCTTTTAGTTCATCTCTTAGTAATCCAAGTACCTTAAGAGTCTGAGTGTGATCTATTGAGACAGTCTCCTTGCTGGATTACAAACTTAGATGTCTTTAGGGCCAGGAAGGTAGTATAAATAAGTTAATAGAAGATGATAAAAATGAGGACTGTGGTAAAATGTAGAAAGACTTTTGGCATTTTTGTTAGTTCCTATAGGTTTTGTAGCATTCCAGTTGGGAATACTGGTGCAGTAGTGGCAGATATTCTATTTTTAGAAGAAGCTAGAAATTTGTAATTAAAAACCCCCACCACAGTAATTCTTTAATAGCATCAAATATCATAGCTAACATCCAGAATTCCCCAATTAAGTCATTTAAAAAATACTTTTTTAATTCAAATCACAATTCCATATAAGGTCCATTATACTTAATATCCCCTTAAGTTTCATTTAATCTATAGGTTTTTCTATAGAAACAGTTTGACTTGTAGAGTTTCTCCCACAATCTGAAATTTGATACTAGAAATTCATATTTTTATTTGAAGTTTCCCAAATTTAAAATGTTGAGTTAGCCAAGCAAAACATACTTTATTTTTGGGTCTGATTCAATGTGAAGGCCAGCAGTTGGCAACTTCTGTGTTCAATTTAGCTGTAAAATGAGGGGGACGGCACCAGGAATTGAGTCAGAAAATGTCAAATTAATACTGCTATTTGGGAGCAGTGACCCGCCCTGCACACACACACACACACACACACCAAGAAAAAACAGATTATATCTATTGTTCCCCTGTGTTCGCCTCATTTCAAATAATATTCTGGACTTTTTAGGGTTAAACTTGTGCTCACTGAGATGCTGAGCTCAGACACATAGGCTCATACATGTCATAGGCTCAAGTAGAGCCTTTCTCCCATAACACATTGCAGGTCATGTCTGTTGAGGGGCTTTTTCACAGTTTTCCAGTGGACTGTGTGAAGTGGGGATAATGGGTGTTTAGGCCCTAGTGCTGTAGAATTGGCTGGTGTTGATTTTGCTGTTGTTTGAATGATGTCAGTCACTCAGTACTTCAGTCTAAGAGATTATTAAGGTCCATCCTAAGTGCAAAAAGCGTGTGCTTTTCATTCAGTATAGTACAAATAAAATTTTCATTTACTATTGAGTCCATTTTTATTAGGAAAATGTTAAGTGTATCTATAATAATATCTATAATAATAAAAGCATAATATGCTAATTAGACCAGATGTCCTTCCGGATGACCCCCGGACGAAGCCAGGGCTGAGGCAGAGGTGGCTTCTGCAGCGCCGCAGCGTAGGTGGGGACCGAGCCCCTTCCACAAATTTTGTGCATTGGCCTCTTGTATGTATAAAAATGTCTACAAGGACTTATACTAAAATATTAACCACATCTGTCCCTGAGGAATGTTCATCATCTGTAATGGCTGAACTCTCTAGGGATCAGGAAAATTTATTTATTCAATAAGCATTTAATGTATTCAGCTCTTCACTAAGTATATAAAATATTAAACACTGAAAACTTGTAAGGAAGTTGAGGCATTTTTGTTTTTTCCCTTTTTCCTCTACTAGGTGGACATGAACCTGAATGAGGAGAAACAGCAACCTTTGAGAGAGAAGGACATTATTATCAAGAGGGAGATGGTGTCCCAATACTTGCACACCTCCAAGGCTGTGAGTTCTGGGGCAGGTACCCCATGACACACTTTGCCCTTATCTTGGACCTGTTTGTTTTGCCAATTTCCTAGAACATTTTATGTCTGTATCAGTTCTGTTTCATTCTGTTATACAAGCCTACTTGCTTTGTGCTTTCACTTAAGTTATCAATCTCACATACTTTTTGTCTGATTCAATTTTCATGAAGTGTATATGGGGAATGGGGTGGGAAATTCTGAGTCTCACATGGCTTGGTGGTATGTATGATGGGTATTTGCCTTGATATTATTTAAACTGTATTGACTAATACTAGTCCAGTTTATGACTGGGTCCAGGGTTTACTGATCTCTCTCTATGCTCCTTTCTAGGGCATGAGCCAAAAGGAGAGCTCTCGGTCTCCCATGATGTACATTCAGGAGTTGAGGTCAGGCTTGCGGGATATGTCTCTGCTCAGCTGCCTGGAGTCCCTTCGTGTCTCCCTCAACAACAACCCCGTCAGGTGAGATTTTGAGGTGGTATCAGGAGTAAGAGCTCAGGGTTAAGAGTTCACTGGTGGGGACTGATGATGAATAGAGTCAGGGAAGTGTGAAAATGTTCTAGATAGGGAGTAAGAAGTTGCCAGGATAAACTTTGTTTTTGTACCGATGAAATTATTGATGTGATTAATATTGCATTGTCTGTGTCTGTTCCTTACAGCTGGGTGCAAACATTTGGTGCTGAGGGCCTGGCCTCCTTGCTGGACATCCTTAAACGACTCCATGATGAGAAAGAGGAGACTGCTGGGTAAGGACTTCCAAGTTTTGACATCTTCTAGGTAGAGAGTGGTAGGGGACTTGGCTATTTGCTTTAAAGGAGAAAATAGCAGTTAAATGTAAAGTTATGGACTAGGGGAATATCCTGTTAGCTGAGAATGGGGTTTATCATAGGGGTGACTAGAGGGAGAATGATGATTATAGATACAGGAAAAGGAGGAGGAACTTAAATTTCCTAGTGAATAACGCAGGATATATATCACATAAGATTATGAGTCTCTCAGCCTAGGTTCTTATCTCATCTGGAAATAGGGTCTGATTTAGTCTAGAGCTCCCCTGTGATCTGATCTGGGTCATATCTAATCTGGAAGTCTTACAGTGCACTTCATCAGTTCAGAACCAGCTTTATGACAGTCTTCAGGGTTAGAATAATCCTAGGGATACCTTAGACTATCTTAGCTTTCCTTGAAGCCAGCCTGACCCAAAGCAACTTCTTTACTTCCTGGAATCTATCAAAAACAAGACACAGGGCCTATACCTCCTGAATACAGACTTCAAGTAGTAATAGATGGAATATTATCCTGATAGAATTTAGTACTTTGGAGCTGAGAGGGAATTAATGGGAAGATTTTAATGTAATTCTAAATCTTGGATTTTGAGAGGAATAACCAAAGGTCTTTGATTGTGGGGATCCCTCTTTACTACCTGTTTTTGCCAGTGTTTCACAGCAAAGTGCCATGGGCTAGAATTTACTCAGATACTAGTTGGGGATGTTCCATAGACCCTTGTTTGCAAGACTGAAAAGTCAAATGGGAGAGGGGTATAGAATAAGGGGACTTCAGTGATTATGTTTTCTACATGCAGGAGCTATGATAGCCGTAACAAGCATGAGATCATTCGCTGCTTGAAAGCTTTTATGAACAACAAGGTGAGATTTTCCCCCATTGCAACCCCATCATGACCCCTATTCTTTCTCTTCTATTGGCAAACACCAAAAAGGACTTAGGAATATGAAGTTCAAGATTTCTAGTTTTCCCTTTTAGTATTATGACTTTTGATTGCCACATATACATGCTTCTTTGGACCCTTTCCCCCCAGTTGTAATGTGTTTCAGAGAGTAGGGTCATTTTTTTTTTCCTTTTTATAGTTTTCTTTTGCTAATTCTTGAATTTCCTGACTTGTAGTTACTGTTTTTTAAAGGTTTATGTTTGGGTTTGTTTTCCCAGACAGTCATACTGTTAAAATCTCCCTCCCTCTCTCTCCCTCCCTCCCTTCCCCTTCTTCCTTCCTCTTCCCCTTCCCCTTTCTCTTCCCTTCCCTTTCCTTCCTTTCTTTTGTATTTAAAACCAGGGAACCCATGGTTATTTGTTCCTGAGTAAAATCTATCTTCCTCACTGTTTAATTTTGTTATAATTAACTTATTCCATTGGGTTGGAGTGGGGGACATTAAAAAGAAACATAAAAATCCAAGATTTGAACTCTTGGAAGACATAGAAGTCTGTGGTGAATCTACTAGAAAATGACTTTGCCATGCTAATTTCTGTTTGGCTCCATTGGGGAACGTATTCTACCCCTATATTAGTTTGCTAGGGCTGCTGTAACAAAGTACTACAAATTGGGTGTCTTAAACAACAGAAATTTATTGTCTCACAGTTTGGAGACTAGAAGTCCAAGATCAAGGTGTTGGCAGGGTTGGTTCCTTCTGAAGTCTGTGAGGGAGAGTACGTTCCCTGCCTTTCTCCTAGCTTCTAGTGGCTTGCTGGCAGCATCTGGCATTCCTCGACTTGTAGATGCATCTCCCCAACCTCTGCCTTCATGTTCACATGGCATTCTCTTTGTGTGCATGTTTATGGCCACATTTCCCTTTTTTATAAGGACAAGTCATTGGATTTAGGACTCCACCCTATTCTTATATGACCTTGTTGTAACTGGGAGTTAAAACTTCAATGTATGAATTTTGGAGGGAAATATCATAATGACTCCTAAATGTGTCCTGCGTTAGATGCTGTCATCTTTAAGCCTCCCTTCTCTGTTCTTGTCGTGCCAGTTTGGAATCAAGACCATGTTAGAGACAGAAGAAGGAATCCTGCTGCTGGTCAGAGCCATGGATCCTGCTGTTCCCAACATGATGATTGATGCAGCTAAGCTGCTTTCTGCTCTTTGTATCCTACCACAGCCAGAGGACATGTATGTGACGAATTATTTCTCTTCATCGTCTTTTTTACCATCTTCCCTAGTCTAGAGGAAAATTGAGTTGCTTGGGTGGCCACTTGGTTTTAAATATGTATTTTTTCTCAGACATGAACACGGTGAATCTTAATATTTAAGGAAGATTGTCAGGTGATGGGGGCTATCCTGAATGTACCACTGGTTATAGTCAAATACCTCCAGATCTCCATCTGTGTTGTCTAGGGACAAGGGTTTCTTTTTCTATTTTTTTTTTTTTTAAAGATCAGAAGCAACACAATATTATTCTTTAAAGTCCAAACAACACAGAAATATATAAAATAAAATTTACCAACCTTAGGCCTTTGGCAAATCCTATTCTGCAGAGATAACCACTGTTAATGACTTGATGCTGTCTCATATATCTTTTTCTAGAACAGAAAAATATATTGCATTTCCTAGATTCTAAGATATCTTATACCACTCCAAAAGATGCTATTCTAGAACTAAGAAAAAATGGCTTTTGCCTACAAAACCGATTTCATGTATAATACAGATTTTTATTTTTTGTGGAGGTGTTTAACAAAAGCTAGATTATACCATTAATTTTTTTCAGCTTGTTTTTATTTAACAGGAGATTTTAGACACTCTTTTATGTCAACATTTATTGATATCTTTCCTGGCTATTTAACATTCCATATTCTGTATATTGCATAATTTATTTAACAATTTTTCCATTTTTTAAAGCATACCTGGCTCTTGCTCTAGGTGATAAGAATTTTTACTGTTGGAAATGATTCTATAATGAGCATCCGCATACATCAGGGGTGGGGAATGTCCAGCGGGCCGTATAAGGCCTGTGAAATCATTTAGTCTGGTGCTGCTGAGGCATTAGGGGTGAGTTAATTAAATGTTTGACCAAAATAGCAGGCTAATTTTTAAGTTGATGACTTTGTATGGCCCGAGAGTGATGTTATAAATATACAAATGGCCCTTGGCAGAGGAAAGGCCCCCACCCCTGTTGTACATCTATTCTTTCACATTCATTTATGTTCGATAGATTTCTACACATAGGGCAAATGTTATGTGCATTCAAAATTGGTATTATTAAATGTCCCTCCAAAAGTTGTACCAATTTATATTCTATAGAACAGGGGTCTTAATTATAGGTAGGAGTCTAAGGATGGGTTTTAAGGTACATTTTTCTGAAGAGATCATCCTTAGCTTTCAGCACATTCTGGCCCCTGTTCTAGGTGATGAGGAGAATAATGTGAGAAATCCAGAACACTGATAATGTTGCATTTCCTAACTGATCTATGTCCCTGCATAATCTACTTGCTATGTGTGTCTGTGTCAGAGCACCTGGGCAATTCTCTCCCTTTCTTTTCTCCTGGGCAGGAATGAAAGGGTTTTGGAAGCCATGACAGAAAGAGCTGAGATGGATGAGGTGGAACGTTTCCAGCCACTGCTGGATGGACTAAAAAGTGAGACCTCCATTGCACTCAAGGCATGTATATCCCCTGAAACTGGGCCCAAGAGTAGAATTCTACATGGAAAGACTTAAGTTCATTTGACCTTTTAATAGAGCACATGGAATGGTTCCCAACTATATATTTTATAATTTGTTAGGAAAGGAAAATGATTATCCTTCTCTCCAAGCAGGCAGAGAAAGAACTGTCCCTCATTATGAAATGGGGAAAATATATCTATTCACAAATTAGGAAAACCAAGGCCTAGAGCAAAGTATACCATCAAATCCTTGGAATTATTTAGACCTCTGAGCTCTCCAGACCTGTGCTCAAACCAGGTCATATTGCTCCAGCAAAAAGTCATTCTTGTAGCATTTTCTAGGTTGTATTTGGGGTCCTCGGAATGCATGTAACAAGATTGAAATCTTTATATTTAGGAGTTTACACTGACATAGCTGCTGGATTTTTTAATTTTAGGTGGGATGCCTACAGCTAATCAATGCTCTCATCACACCAGCTGAAGAACTTGACTTCCGAGTTCACATCCGAAGTGAACTGATGCGCTTGGGGCTGCATCAAGTGTTGAAGGTGAGATGCAGCCTTTCATTACAAAGGCTGGACTGATTTCTTCCTGCTCTTACAGCCTAGTCATCCCAGGGATAACTTGGGTTTTCAATTTAAAATCCAGGTTGAAAGGCTTGGGTTTTTAGTCAACATAGGACACTTCTGGGTTCTCTGACTTCTATTTTTGTTGTGGACAGGATCTTCGGAAGATTGAAAATGATGATATGAGAGTGCAACTAGCTGTGTTTGAGGAGCAAGGGGATGAAGATTCCTTTGACCTGAAGGGACGGCTGGATGACATTCGAATGGAGATGGAATATCCTTTAACTGACTGGGTTCAAGACAGGAAACATTCAGTTGTAGATACTTTCATGGAATGGTGTGGGGGTGATGACATCAGCATGCATGTCTTCTTGGTAGATAAGGCAGGTGTCTTTGATTTCTATTGGATTTATTTACCTCAGCATGGACCAGGAAAGTTAGGAAAGGTGATCTGAGGGTTGTTTAGCATGGAAGCAGCCCTCGGAATTAGTATAGACCTCCTAGAACATGATAGCTTAACTTACTAAAATGTAGAGTTGGTTTTAGAGAATATATACAAGTCAGGGAGTAGGGTTATAATTTGCTTTCTTGTATGTGTTCCTGAAACTGACAGAGGGAGTAATTTGGTTACCTATTGATATTTACCACAAGTGACTTTGAGACAGTTATCTTTTAGTTTCTGATTGATCTTCAAGCCAAATACTAGCAATCCTCTATCTCTGTATCGTACCACCAAATCATTGGTCCCTTTGCTAAAGGAAGTTTATAAAGCTTAAAGTTTCAGACAATAATTACAGGAAGAACAGCTGTTAGAATAGAAGAGCATCTTGCTACTTTTCCTGAGAGTTGGGTATGCCACCTCTCATAGTATCTAAATATATGCTTTCCTTAGCTTCTTCCTCTTTCCCACTGATTTCAGTGAAGTCTTTCAATTTCTCTTAAACACGGTGAAGGACTCAAAGGCAGAGCCATACTTCCTGTCCATTCTGCAGCACCTACTCTTAGTCCGAAATGACTATGAGGCCAGGTAAAATGGTATACCTGTGGGAAGTTTTGAATTTAAGCCTAAGTGGAAAGAACAAAATCCTTAAGTTCAAAGATTGTCTGTAAAGGGAAAAAGAAAAGGCAAGAATTAGGTTTCATTTTTAGTCATAGATATAAAGAGAGTTGTCAGGGGTCCCTTTAATCCAACTGAAAGGCATCTCTGTGGAAGAAGTCACAATGTCTAAGGTACAATGCCCTTCCTTTTTTGGTAGTGTGGAGTGAAGATGATAGCAAAAGGGGGTCAATTTAAAGTTCTCTTAGGTTGTCTGAAAGTAAAGATTTAGCAGTAGTACTGTCCATTGACAGGAAGGCTCAAGCCCAAGTTTTTAGATGGGAAAGGATTGGCACTAGAAGGCAGATGGCAGAAGTTTGACTCTCTGAAGTAGATGGGTACCTGATACGGAAGTGGTTTCTTAGATGGCAGCCACACTTCTGTTAATTTTATGAAAAGGTCTTTTCCAGAGCACTTTCCTCAGGTCCCTCTATTGGCAAAGCAGTTACCTTTTTTTATCCTGAATACTTCTGAAAATTATATTGTGGTTTTCCTTTTATTTCCTCCATAGACCGCAGTATTATAGGTTGATTGAAGAATGTATTTCTCAGATAGTTTTGCACAAGAATGGGGCTGATCCTGACTTCAAGTGCCGGCACCTCCAGATTGATATTGAGGGATTGATTGGTAAGTGAATTCATCCATCTGGTTTCTTAACATACTGCTTCTGCCTTTCGTTTTGTATCTTCCAGTGAAAATTTCAGAGAAGATATCTTTCTGGTTCTCAGGTATTTCCATGTTGTCCTTTTCTTAGGTGTTAACCAACATCTGTGTTGAAAATATATAGGCCTTAAGTTTATTTCTACATAATTTTAAAATTTAACCCTTTCTCACACACTACCCCATCTTTTGAAGGGGCTTCAGCTGTAAGCGAGGACTCTGGCTGGTTTCAGAAATTCATAAGTAAGACTTGTAGGCATTCTTCATGCCATTCAGCATAGTGGCCTTACCAGCCACATAAGCATCTTATGTTGAACTTAACTGAAGGTTCTTTATTTAGTGCAGAACATTAAGAAAGGCAATACAAATAAACAAAAGGACCAAAGACTGCCCTGGTTATATTGAAGGGCTTAGGCAGTGACGGGGAAAACCAGAGAATTGGGAGCTTTACTTCCTGACTGTTCTTCTTTTCAGATCAAATGATTGATAAAACAAAGGTAGAGAAATCTGAAGCCAAAGCTACAGAGCTGGAAAAAAAGGTGGGTGTGAGAGAAAAAACAATTGGGTGTATCATTCTTTTTCTAAGGATTATGATATTTCTAACATGTGAAACATACCTGAGGTGTTTTGAAAGCATTCAGCACACGATAACAGTTCCTGGTTATGAACAGCAAGTGGATCTGAATGTGATCATGAGTAGCTAGTTAGTGTGACTTTGCACAGGTTTGGACCCCTGGGCAGGACAGGAAAGACAGCCAGCACTCATATAATACTGAAAGCACTCTTGGGTTTACTTGGCATCTCGGGCCTCTTATCCCTGGAACAATAGGAACTGGAATATATCTGAATTCTCTTTTTCTCTTCAATTGTTAAAGACTCCTTTTGTGGTTGATAGGTTTTGATCCTAGAGACTACTGGAATTATACACCATGGCTGACCTGATTAAATGTCTTTAAAATCTTAAGTGTTTGTTTTTTAATTATAACTCCAAAAAATAGATAAACTATGGAAATGGTCTCTTGTTCCCCCTCTTTTATCCATGATTTTCAGGTCAGAATCATGGTGTTCTTTTTTTCCCAGGCATTCCCTGGGTCAGTGAGCTCTATGGATCAGAGATTGGCACAAAACAGTAAATTATGGGGAATAACGCTATGCTTCTTGCTGAGATAGCTTACTGGGAGCCTGATTCCTTTCTCCTCTAGCTGGATGTAGAGTTAACAGCCCGACATGAGCTACAGGTGGAAATGAAAAAGATGGAAAGTGACTTCGAGCAGAAGCTCCAGGATCTTCAGGGAGAAAAGGATGCATTGGGTTCTGAAAAGCAACAGATTGCCACCGAGAAACAGGACCTGGAAGCAGAGGTGTCTCAGCTCACAGGACAGGTAATGTCTGAGCAGGGAAGGCAGAGTGACCTGTACTGCCATCAGCAGCCTCAGGATAAGTCTGTCTTGGAGCAGGAGTCATCTTACTCCCAGGGAGGGTTCAGCTACTAGTAGGTAATCTAGTTAGATCGTGAATATTTTAAAAATCTTTTACTTTTTTTGTTTGTTTTGTTTTGGAGATTAGTAATACATAAGATAGAAAATTTGAAAAATACAGAACAACATAGAATAAAATAAATCACAGCACTACCCAGAAATAGATAATACTCTTCTAATAAATTTAGAAGTAGAAACTAAATAAATTGTTCTCATATTTGTTTATTTTCTCCTATTTGTCATCTCTGGACAGATTGGACAGATTTATCCTTACACATTCTCTCTGCAGTTAAAAATATTTTTTTTTAAATATATTTTATTGATTTTTTACAGAGAGAAAGGGAGAGAGATAGAGAGTTAGAAACATCGATGAGAGAGAAACATCGATCAGCTGCCTCCTGCACATCTCCTACTGGGGATGTGCCCCTCCTGCACATCTCCTACTGGGGATGTGCCCGCAACCCAGGTACATGCCCTTGACCGGAATCGAACCTGGGACCCTTCAGTCTGCAGGCCGACGCCCCATCCACTGAGCCAAACCGGTTTTGGCAGTTATAAATATTTGAATGATCTGTGATATCTGATAACTTGATCACTTATGTAGTTACATGATTACCTGTATAGCACATGTGTTGATTATGTAACTAGAATATTTGATTTACTTGGTCTTTGCATTTTCTAATCAAAGGGAGAATTTAACATAAAGGTTGAAGTTGCCTTTTTTATATATATATATATTTCTCTCTCTCTCTCTATATATATATATTTTTAAATTGATTTTAGAGAGGGAGAGAGAGATAGAAATATCAATGATTAGAGAGAATCATTGATCAACTGCCTCCTGCACACCCCATACTGGGGATTGAGCCCGCAACCCAAGCATGTGCCCTGACCGGAATCAAACCATGACCTCCTGGTTCATAGGTTGATGCTCAACCACTGAGCAACACTGGCCAGGCATGAAGGTGCCTTTTTAATGCAAAGCATGCTGAGCTAAGAACATGAAGACCTGAACTTTAATTTCACCTTGTCACTAAATAGTTATGTGACTTCAGGTGAATCACTTCATGTCTGACTCCTTTCACACCCTTCATGTATGAAATGAGAAGGTGGGGTTAAGTAATTTTTAGGCTCCTTTAAACTCCAGTTGTTCCTGAGGTAGAGTGAGAAGTATACTTTCATTGATATTGTTTTTCTAGGTTGCCAAGCTGTCCAAGGAATTGGAAGATGCCAAGAAAGAAATGGCTTCTCTCTCTGCTGCAGTTACTGCTGTAGCCCCTCCCAGCAGTGCTACTGTTCCCCCTGCCCCTCCTCTGCCTGGTGACTCTGGCACTGCTATTCCACCCCCACCTCCTCTTCCTGGGGGTGGCATCATTCCTCCTCCACCACCTCCCCCTCTTCTGCCTGGTGGCTGTGGCACTGCTATTCCACCCCCACCTCCTCTTCCTGGGGGTGGCACCATTCTTCCTCCCCCACCTCCCCCTCCTTTGCCTGGGGGTGCTGCCATCCCCCCACCCCCTCCTTTGCCTGGGGGTGCTGCCATCCCCCCACCCCCTCCTTTGCCTGGGGGTGCTGCCATCCCCCCACCCCCTCCTTTGCCTGGGGGTGCTGCCATCCCCCCACCCCCTCCTTTGCCTGGGGGTGCTGCCATCCCCCCACCCCCTCCTTTGCCTGGGGGTGCTGCCATCCCCCCACCTCCTCCTCCCTTACCTGGTGGACCAGGAATGCTGCCTCCTCCTCCCCCTCTTCCTGGTGGTACTGGAATCCCCCCACCCCCGCCATTTCCTGGAGGCCCTGGCATTCCTCCACCTCCACCAGGAATGGGTATGCCTCCACCTCCCCCTTTTGGATTTGGAGTTCCTGCAGCCCCAGTTCTGCCATATGGACTAACCCCAAAGAAGCTTTATAAGCCAGAGGTACAGCTCCGGAGGCCAAACTGGTCCAAGGTGAGAATTTCTGTGCATTTCTTTATCAGTACATCTTCAGAAACCACTTCACTTTTCTACTTTGTACTTTGTTCATGATTGGGCTTCCCTTTCTTGTGGCTCACATCTGTCTGTCTTTAGTGCCACTCATGCATGTGTGTATTCAGCAGGTATTAGATATCTCCTATATGCTAGACATCATTTTGGAAAGTTCTTTGAGTCCAAACTCTGCTACAAAACCTAAACTTAAGTTAGTATTTTTGGCCTCTGAGGATTTGAGTGCCAGGGAAACACACAGTTTGATAACAGTCATTTCACTAATCTACAAGGTACTGACAATTTTGCTGATCTCAAGTCATGGATTAGTGCATACAGCCCCATTACCTCCACCCTCCGGTAAATGAGTTCACAGGGGATGTTTGCATTGTCCAGTATTATTCCCACTATGTGTTTGCATTTAACCTTTTTCTTCCAGAAACCAAGTTAAAATAGAGTTAAGGAATTGAAAAAAGAACAAATTTGGCACAGTTAGCCAAATTGATGGGAAAATATGTGATGTAGCCCTAACCGGTTTGGCTCAGTGGATAGAGCGTCAGCCTGCGGACTCAAGGGTCCCAGGTCCGATTCCGGTCAAGGGCATGTACCTTGGTTGCAGGCACACCCCGAGTAGGGAGTGTGCAAGAGGCAGCTGATCGATGTTTCTCTCTCATCGATATTTCTAACTCTCTATCCCTCTCCCTTCCTCAGTGGAAAAAATATAAAATATATATTTTTAAAAGAATATTTGATGTAGAACAGGGGAAGATGTGAAATAATGCCTTAATGCTTCTAAAACTAGTGGGTTTGAGGTTAGAAGGATGATACGTAGCATAACTTGAATAATCATCAACAAACACACTGGAAGCATCATCTCCTGATTTCATCATGAAGAGCACAGCTGTTGTCTGTATCACAGGTCCATCTGATTCTGGTATAGACAGTGCTCATAATCGGCCAGCCACCTCTTGCTTCTTAATCAGTTTTCTAGGATGGAAAGTACAGAACTCAGCTTAGTAACTGTTAACACCCTGCCTGTATCCACAGTTTGTCGCTGAGGACCTTTCCCAGAACTGCTTCTGGACAAAGGTGAAGGAGGACCGCTTTGAGAACAATGAACTTTTCGCCAAACTTACCAGTGCCTTCTCTGCGCAGACCAAGAGTGAGTCCCTTCCTCATTCATGCAAAAAGGGCCAATGTGTAGTATTTAGAATATCCTATAAATGGATTTCCCATCTTTTTCCCTTCCCTGGGTGAGGGTTGAAGAGAGATGGGATTTCAACTTGGGAAGAAAATAAGATGTTTTTATATTTTGGGGATGCTGGGTTTGTGAAAGAGAATTGTTGTATGTAGGTTGCTATTTCTCCCTGCCCTACCCGCCCCCCCCCCCCCCCAGTTGTTTTGCATGTAGGTATTTTATATCATTATAACTTGTGGGGATATGAGATAAGGTGACAGCTCAGTCTGGCCCCATTTTGATGATGCTCTTGAACCAATTCTGGCACTGCTGTTAAGGTACTAGCTCCAGACCTACCTACATAATTGATGAGGGTTGGGCAGAGTCTTTATAGGTCAGCTGGTTGAGCCTACTGTCTGCAGTAACAACAAACCATGTATGATTCCTTTTTTTTCTTCCATTTTTCTCCAATATCTGATGCTTTCTCCATCCTGGCCCTTTGCTTCTGCAGCATCAAAAGGTAAGTATATAGAAGGGCCTTTTGGTTGGATCTCTTTAATATTAGAGAAAAAGTGAAACAGATGTAAAGGAATTTCTCTTTAGAAAACTGAGACTAAAGATTGGGGTTGATTTATCTTTTCCTAGTATTCTTTCTTTTTTTTTTTTTAAGAGTACAGGAGAACCAGTAGCTATGTTGTTAACTGTCAGGAAAGAAATTAAGCTACCATATACTTATTCTGTCTTTGGAATGTGAGGGACAAATTAAGTAATAATACCATTATCTTACATTTGTGTAAATTGGCACACTGTCTTAATTTCAAGTTCTAGAAACTTCAGAGATGAGGACTTAGAGAACCCAGATCTCATCAGTGTGAAAACAAGGTTTACTTTGCGTTCTGGTGCTTTAAACATGCCTAGTATAACATTTCAGAACATTCCCTCCTTAATTTTTTTTAAGTTGGTAACCAGTTGCAGTTACCAAGTCTCTTATTCATAGTCTTACTATTGATAGTATAATTAAATGATAAGCCCTAACTGGTTTGGCTCAGTGGATAGAGCATCAGCCTGCAGACTCAAGGGTCCCGGGTTTGATTCCGGCCAAGGGCATGTACCTTGGTTGCGAGCACATACCCAGTAGGGAGTGTGCAGAAGGCAGCTGATCGATGTTTCTCTCTCTCATCCATGTTTCTAACTCTCTATCCCTCTCTCTTCCTCTCTGTAAAAAATCAATACAATATATTTTAAAAAAATAAATAAATGATAAATACTCATTACTATATAAATATTCCATCTTCAGATGAAGAAGTAGAGACATGGGTTAAAAACTTTTTCGAGGCCATTATAGTATGTGCCAGAGCCAGGGTTCACACTGCAGACTGTGCAACTCCAAGCCCTTGCTCTAGCTTTGGCTTCTCAGACATGTATGTCTCTGCCCTGAGAGCTTCTGAGAATGAAGATCCAGACAAAACTGGAAGCAGGGATATGCTGGCTTCTGCAACACTTCATTCATTTAGGCACAAATGTCCTTGAATTGACAGTGACTCGCAGGTACAAAAAAGATTAGATTAGGGAAGGTGAGATATCGGATATTTAGGGTTGAAGGGGAGCCAGATTCTGATTACAGTATATTCAGCTGTAGCAATATTAACCCAGTTGGACAAATAAGACATGCTTATCTAGTTCTTGTAGAAGCCCTGCTTAGATGATTTCAGCCCAGTAGCTGCAGCTTGATGAGGAAGTTATTTGGACACTAGGTTTTCATAATATTGCATTATTTCCTCTCTCACTTGCTCAATGCAACTCCTCTATTTTAAAACATGCCTGTATCTCTCATATTTTATTTCTACCTAAAAGTTCTCATATACCTCCTGGCTTATCCAGTATCAGGCATTGAAGAAAACATCTGTCTCACTCTCTACATCTGCCTCCTATAGTTAAAGGTCTTCAGCCACTGGCTTCATTAAGGTTCAAGAAGATAACGTACCTTTTTCTAAGAGGAGAGCTAGGAGAGAAGAATGGTCCTCAAATTTATACTGCAAGTTCTCACATACATTTTTCTCTCTCAAGGGTTATTCTCTTATTTCTGAACTCTTGACTTCCTATAAATCAGGAATTTACTTAGTTGATTTATTTGTTGCGAAGAGTTCAGATTTGATAGGCAGTGCTATAAAAGGTCTAGTACTTTCTCATTTTCCTTATGATGATCAGTAAGGAGTCTTTATCTTGGTCTCTTTGTTGACTCTGCTTCTTTAATTCCTTGGGAACATGCTCAATACTGTAGTTAACTTTTTTTCATCCTCTCCTAGGGAGCATTTTTATCATGGTGGTGGCCTCAGGTCATTATCTGTAGTATGTATAAGATAACTAGCTTTTCATTCTGCTTTCTTCTAACTCTTTTATTGATTACACGATCCCATTAAAACCATTATGTTTTAAAACAGCGTGGTAAGTGATAACTGATGTTCTTTTTAGGTTTATTACTTTCTTTTAAAAACCTTTTGGGTTCTTAAGATCCACGAACTAATGTCCCTTAATAGTTGTGAGGTGAACGATATATAGCATTAGATGGTCTCTCTCTGTTAAAATATGAAGTGCATTATGGGAACTGTGAGGATAGAACAGTTCTCCAAGTGGTTAATGACTGAATTAGAAAGAACTCTGGCAAAAAAGCAAGATCTTGTCCAAGAGCTGAGAATTTCATAAAAACAACAGTATTCTAGTTAGGATACAACTGTGTGGGTCCAGATCCCAAGGTTTGTGCTGTTGTCCCACAAGTCAGACTGCTGACAGCTCTGGCGAGGTTTACTTGTCCTGCTCTCGCAGAACTTTCATGGTTCAGGCTTTAACAGGAGTCTGTGGTGGGGAAGCAAGCTCCTCTTTCCCAAAAGGGATCCAGGGGTCTTTTCCCTGTGATCCTCTTCTGTCCACTTAATGGCACCCAGTTAGATCTTTACCAGGAAATGTCCTCGTGAATCTTTAGTCTATGCAACTTGAACCTCTAGAAACAAGATTTTGTAAGAGCTCAACATGCTTCCCCTTACTCAGTGAGTCTTTCGGCAGAAAGATGTCTGTTCTGTTAGTTTCTTATGTCTCTCAAGTGTATGGAATTAGAACAAGTGAACATTTGTTGGGGCTCTTGTCTTTTATTTACTAACTTCTCTTGAATTTTGAGTAGGGTCATTGTGTTAGCACAGAGAAGTCAAGAGGTTTGTAATATCAGATAGTATGTCTTGTAATTTATAAATCTACTCCATCACTTGGGGTTACAAGGAGTCTGATAGGGGAAAAGCGATATCTGCTTTAATCTGATTACTAATGAGATTGCACCAGAGATTTTCCTTCATGCTTTGACTCTTTACCTCATCTGTAAAATGAGGTAGATGGACCTGTCAGTTCTATAATGCTGGTTCTGTTTTATAATATATAAAACTTTTTTTTCTTTCTTGCATAAGCTGTCTTTGGTGCTACCTATCATCTCAAATTCTTCTTTTGTTTTGACAGCTTTTTAAAAAGTTCTGTGTTTTGTTTGTTGTGGTCTGAGTTTCTTCTTTTTCCATGCACTGGTGGAGATTTAAGGGAGAGTGTCATCAGATAAAGATAATTAAACTTTAATTCCCTCTAAACTGGAGGAATTTGATATATCTATCTGCAGTGTGCTCTTTCTCCTTTTCGCCACCAGATGGCACATGGATCTCTTTTATTTTAGATGTGTCATTGTTACGTCTGTTAGTGACGCAGTCACGTTAGAGAGAGGCAACCTCTGTTGTTTTCAAATACAAACTGCTTGGTATGCTGCCCTCTACCGTCTGGAAAGTCGTTTGGAGGACCGATAGTAACATTAAGACAGGAAGTTATACTGGCTGTTTTCAAAAGGATCTTGTCCTGCACAGCTCGTGTATTTAATTGGAGCAATTTAGTGTTCTTTTGGGAGCCTGGAGTCTGGCGAATGTTTCTTGTTTTAGTCTGATAGTTTCATGAAAGCATAGCCTTCCTTTTAGAGTGCTTACATAGAGAGCCATACTTTATTAGCTTGGTAGTTCATTTTAAATGTTTATAACTCCATTAGATACACATTCATACTTCATCTCTGTCTCAGTTTCTACAAAATAGCTACTTCAAGCACATAATAGAACTATCCACTGATTATATACTGGTAATTTCCCAGAGATACTATACTGAATCTGTTTCCTTCAGGGAATTCCCCTGGCCTGGCCTGGGTAGAATTTGCTGGTGCAGAAAAGTTTTTTCAGTCAGCCCTTCTGTGACATTTGTTGGCTTCTGACTATCCCAAGATAATCTCAGTTTTAGAGCCTCCTTCTAGCTATTCAAACTCGAGTGTGCCTGTGTTATTATCCTAGACATATGTAGACTGAAATTATCTTCTAAACCCAACACACCACCCACCATTACCTGCAGATTCTAGATCTGATTTCTGACAAAATGTCCTTTTTACATGGCATTGTCTGTGACTTAGATCATCTCATAGGGGATCTGTATTGCCTAAATTTCTGTCAGCTTGATGCAGTTAGTCCCTACACTTAAATGTCTGTTTCTGCCAGTAATTTCCAACCTTTAGTGTACATAAGGATTACAGGAGGAACTTGTTAAAAGTCCAGAGAGTCCAAGTTACAAGGACTGTAGACAAGTATATTTTTAACAAGCATCCCATGTAATTTTGTTATATATATATATTAACCTGGCTTGACCCATTGCTTCAGTTTTCACTCTTTTATCCATTTTCTGCTTGCTATCTTCCCTTCCCTGCCATAGTCTAGATTGAAGCTACTCTCTACTTTTTCTTGTGATAACACTTTTATGTCTGTGTCAGAGTAGATAATGTACAAGTATTGTCTTTGTTTTTATGGAGGTCATGCCAGATCACTTTGGAAACAATTTGACATTGTCTACTAACTACTAACATTTTGGAGGCTGTTCTTCAAGGGCACTTGCTTCTACAAAATTATTTTCTTGCTATTTTCCCAGCCAGGTCTCAAAACATCTTTGGAGGATGTTTTGAAGAAGTTCTCTGGAGTCAGTGAAGTAGCTGGGACCCACTTAGAGATTGACTGGGCTGGAGAGGATGGATGGAGGGGGGATGATTAGAGGTCTCTCAGGCTTTTACAACAAAGATGGAGTTGATGAGAAACTGGAGGAAGTACAGATCATGCTGGAGGGTGTTGTGGCTGTGCAGACATAACTCTTGTTAAGTTTGGTTATTCTCTCTCCAGGGAGACCCGGAGTTGGTAGGGGTCAAGGATGTGATTAGGAGGAGGAATGGGATCTCCAGGAAATTTCAGAGCAGAGTAGGCTTTGGGATAAGCAGAAGAGGATCCATTGCTCTCTGGCTACATACTGGAGCCCAAACTGCTGCCCCAAGAAAAAGCACTGTTGTGAGGGTCCCTTACACTATGGGAGTTGTTGGATCTGAACTTAATTTTCTGCTGATAGGGGCAAATCTCCCTGCAAACATAAAATAGTAGCCAGACTAGTTTTCAGGGGGCCCTAAGGGTATCTCCGCCACAGATTGTTGTTTTTTGTTTTTTTTTTCTGGGCTTTTCTTTCTGTTTCTCTATTATCTGTTCTTCTGCATAGGTAATATAGGGAGTTCAGAAGTCAAGATAGTTATAAAAAAGTTTCTTCCCACCCTTGTATTCATCCATCTCATCCTTCCCCCACCCCTCCCCTCTAGAGATTATAATTTTTATTAATTTCTTGGTTACCTTTTCAGTGTGTTTTTTTAAATGCAGTTATAAGCAAATGCTAATATAGATTCTTATCCTCCCTACCTTTACCAAAAGGCAACATTCTATCTATACTGTTACATATTGTCTGTATCCTGGACAGTCTTCCTGTCAATCAATACATAGAAATTTTCCTCATTTAAAAAAATTCTAAAGCATGTATTTTATAATAAATACTATGACAATACAAAAATATAGTAATGAAGCAATTGGTCCCTTTTTTTTGAAACAGTAGCTGCAATGAGCCATTTGATCTGACTGCATCTTAGCATGCATGAGTCCTTTTTTTCTGTTTTCACTGAAAACCCTCTTACATCATGACTGAATAGTTAGTGAACCACCCAATTCTATAAAAATACAGCAACTCACTCTAGAGCCTTGCAGCATTGTGGTATGAGGAAAAGAGACTTTAAAAGTTCTGCTAAGGGGCCTCCCAGACCTCTAGCTAGTTTACTGGAGTGTTACACTCTAGAGCAGAGCTTTGTGTCACTAGTATAAGGGCACCACTTCATAGAGGGGGTATAGTCTTAAATAAAAAGGATGACTCACCTCATTGTTTCTTCTTAGCTTTTGTCCTGAAGGAATTGCTCTAGGACTTAGTACCCTTTAACTGTCCCGTGTTATAGCTCTACAGAATAAGTCAGCAGTTTATTCAGTATTTAGGTGGGTGTGGGTGCTCGCCTTTGGAGCAGCATGGATGAATGCTCATGATACAGTGCTAGGCAGGAAACAATTGTATATAACCTTTACTGCAATCCTGTTTTACAGAAAAAATACAGCAGAAGTAAAAGATTGGAAGAGTATGTTACCACAAAACTAGAAGAGTTTTTGTTAGGGTGCTAGATTTTTTTCCGTCCATTTTTCTATAATGTGGTCATCTTATTATTATAATGGGAAGTACAGAGGGATTAAGAAGGAAATTGCCAAGGTCCAGGGTGTTTGAAAGGGGGGTTTCTAGAAGTCTTGGACCTGATAAATTAATGTGCAGAGTAGAGAGAAGTCTTACAAAGCAGGTAATGGCGTCTTTTACTTCACTCTCCATAGTGATCCTAGCCTGTTGGAAAATCACATTCTACCCAAAAAAGCTATTTGTTCTTCTCTCAACTCCCTTGAGTATGGGAACCCCTGTTAAACAACAGAAGGGCATTGGTAACCCCATGTGTGCAAGATGAGATGCAGTCATCCTTCCCTTCTTATCCCAGTAATCCCAGCTCTGTTCTAAGAGTCAGTGACTTTTTCTTTTGTATATATTAGATTGGAATATAAGACTGTGTGTGTGTGTGTGTGTGTGTGTGTGTGTGTGTGTGTGTGTGTTTAAATTTCCTCTTGGCAAGAAAAACTGCTAAAATCCCTTAAAGAGTGTCCCTCTTTTCCTATTCTGCTTGCATTTCTGTTCTGCTTGCATTTTTCTTTTCAGCCACGGGGTGTGCGCAGTTGAGCTATTTTGGCTCAGGTTCCAGATTGTGAGGTCAGAGACTGGGGATTGGAGGAGAGCATCAGGTGACTTTCAGTAACAGTGATGACGATCCTGCCCTCGTCCCCACCCCTTCCTCCCCCTCTCTTTCCCCACCCTTTCCTGGCTTCCACCTTAGGAACAAAGAAGGGAAAAATACAGCAATATGACGAAAACCAGCAGCTGCAGCTGCACTCAGCCTGGGGGCTGGGTGTTTATTCCATCTGTTCTCTTTGTTCCACTTTTACACTATTCCCCTCCCAGTCCCCTGAATAAAATGGAGGGTATTTCTAGGATCCTTTGTTACAGAGAATGACTTAGAAATCTGCAGTTTATTCAGTATTTAGATGGGTGTGGGTGAGACAGAGCAGATTAAAAATGCTTCAAGCACCTAAAAAAGATGAAGGTATTTTGCCTTCTCATTCTGTCTTATTCAGAAATATCTATTTAATGTCAGAGACTGTGATAGGAGCTTATCACCTATTATTTCTAATTATTAAAACAATGCTGTCTAATAGGTAGTAACTTCATTTTAAAGCTGAGACATACCAGGTACAGAATTAATGTCCTTTGCTTATTAAGATCTCATAGCAAGTAAATATCAAGCCAGAATTGGACTCCAGATCTGTTGGACACAGAATTCAGCATTTAGTGAAAGGGAGTGGTAAGACGGCAGGCATGTTTAGAAAAACCTGAGGTGCCTGCATTTGGGGACTGGCATGGCACTGCTCCAGTAGGCTTTGCTTTTCACCAGAAGGCAGTGTCCTGATTTCTTCAAAAAGTAGATGTCAAGGTAAAAAATGAGATCAAGGGGAACATAGAGATTAAAATAGAATTTTTAAACATGTCAGTCAGTTGCAGTGTTTGGACCTTATTTAGATCCTGATCCATTTTTTAAGAAAGGAAAGACTTTATTCCTAATACCTTAATTTGATGCCTTTTTTCCTGCCCTCTAGCCGGCTGTTCCTTGCATAAACCTGTCTGTCCTACCCTTTTGCTGACTTGCTCGGAGCACTGACTGTCCTTCAGTCCCTACCCACCCAGATCTCTAAAGCTGATCTCTTAGCATTCCCTCATTGAGTCACCTTCCTGGGTGTGCTGGGAAAGTGTGAGAAATTCAGTGACTGTACTGTCTGAATGAGCCATGCTTTGAGAAGTGCCTGGATTTCTAATACTGCTTTGCCCCCACCCTTTCAGAATCCCATCGTGTCCCCCTCTTCCTGGTTCTTGTCACTTTGGAATTCTGTCTGGCTTTGTTCCTGTGCTTCAGGTTTATCCATTTCTGCCAGTTTGCTCCATCCCTCCTTACAGTATGCACACGATGTAGTTCTGTGCAGTTTAGCAGATGCCTATCTGTTTTGGCCAAGAGGCCAGTGGTGGGCATCTGGTTACCTTTGGGCAGGGATAACAGCTGTTCATTTGGTATGCTGTCTGTCTGTTTTTCCCTCCTATGAGGTATACCTACAAATGGCTGTGAGGTGCTGAATTCTTCTCTCGTGCACATTACAGCTATGAGGAATATAAAGTAGAAATCCTCCAACTGGGCAGCTTCTTACATTAGCACATGGGAGCACTCTCATGTTCTGTCCTCTTCCCAGAATCAGAGAACTCGGGTAGAACTTACCAGACACGGCTTATTGTATGCTGGGTGGACTTCGTGATTCCAGAGCTGTTACCCTCACAGAAAGTTTGTTGTTATTTCCTAGGGATCTTACTAAGTGTTCTACTCTTTCAGATAAGCAGGGGAGATCTAGGACTCTTCCACGCAGACCCTGTTTCTTCAGCGAGAACTACAGTGGTACCAAAGTCCACATTTTTTTTAAACTTCCTATTTTGATTCTGTGCTCATATGTATTACATGTACTGCAGTTATCTCCCTTTCTGGATATTTTGCTGCTTTATTTAAGTAGCAGAAACAGTGGTGACTTGTACCCACAGAATTTTAAGCATGTTTGTGCTTTTCCCACCTTTCTCATGTGTTCTCTTTTAGTCATATGGTACTTGGCTTACTTAAGGGAGGTGCAGTATATGATTATGTTCCCTAATGAATAGGGACAAGTGCCTCAGGCTTTGTCTTGGGCAGAGGAAGTAGTGTGGTCCAGAGTAAGTGAGTGAGAATTAAGGTTAGGTGGAGTGCTTTGTAGCTCAGCCTGAATCTTTCAGCTCGGCAGATGTAACTGGCATTAGATACCAAAGTCCTTTTTCCTACTTTACTTACTCCCACCTGCAATTCGTAAGCACTTAGTTTTCAGGATGTCAGGCTACTCCCCCTGCCTCCATTTCCTGTTTGTGGTCTTCATTGAGAGAAGCCTGCTACAGGAATTCCTGGGGAAGTGATGGCTATAACTGCAGGACTCCGGAGGCCCTTAGCTCATTACTGAAGTTGGGGAATACTGTGCAAAGCAGGACCTCCCTTCCATCCTGTGGGCCTTAGAAACTAACTCTGTTACCAGTTGTAACCAAGCAATAACTGGGATTCAGGCAGCTGACTCTGCCTTGACTATTCTTAGTCTTTAGAGCCCAAAGATTATTTTTCCTTCTTGTGCCTCAATTTCTATTCTTTGATTTTAGAATTCAACATGGGATCAAGATTCATGACAAAATTAGCTTGGACTCTGTCAGATTGATTGTTTTGACATATTAAAAAATGATGAAGAAAGCAAAACGGGGTCCCTCTGTTGGACAGCAGGGGGTGCCCTTTCCCTTCGCTTTATTGCCGGGCACTCCCTGCTGCATGCAGCCATTTTAGACAAATTGTTTTTGTTTCCAGCTAACTCCATTTTGTGTTGGTGACGCAGGAAAAAAAGAGTGCGGCAAGGGAGGGGTGAGACTGGGAGGGAGGCACTCCACACACTCCTTTACTCAGCACTGGATCACCAGGGACTTCCCTTGCTGCAGGCTGCCTGCATCCTGAGCAATAGATGTAGCAAGTCCCTGCCATCTGAGCAAAGAGCAAGTGGCTACTGGCTGCTGGACACCTAACAGTGACAGGGGGCTAGTCTCTGACAGCAGGCAGAGCATCCCTTATCTCACTGAGAATCTAAGCCCGGGTTTAGGTGGTTTTTATTGCAGAGATGTTTAGGATGGTATTCTCAATTATAGGATCAGCTAAGAAGAAAGGGCCTTTTAAAATTTTATTTTATTATTATTTTATCCATCACCATTTATCCCCCCTGTTCCCTCTTTCACCTCCACCCACCCCCTCTCTCCAGCCCAAGAAAAGGCTTTTTCACTTAGTTGTCTGAGAAGAGTTAGATACCTTGATGACTCCAGGAAAACAATCTTTTAAAAAAGTTTTTATTTTGAAAATTAAAAAAAAAAAAGAAACAGCCCTGGTCGGTTTGGCTCAGCATTTAGAGCATCGACCCTTGGACCAAAATGTTGTTGGTTTGATTCCCAGCAAAGGGCATGCACCTCGGTTGCAGGTTCGTCTCCCAGCGCCTGTCGGAGCACATATAGCAGGCAACCAATTGATGTGTGTCTCTCACATTGATGTTTCTCTCTCCCCTTGCTCCCCTCCCTTCCCCTCTCTCTAAAAAAATCAATGGAAAAAAATACCCTGGGGTGAGGATTAAAAACAAACACATATACAATATATACATATAAAGAGCATAGTATGAATATCTGTGTTTCCATCACCCAAGTTTAGAAATTAATTCATGGCCACTCTTGTTTATCTACCTTCATCAGCCCCCTCCTTGCCATCCCAGTTATTTTAAAGTATGTCATAGTTAGTCATGTCATTTAATTTGTAAGTAGCTCAGAATGTGTATAAAAAAATAAAGGCTTTAAAAAAATATCATTAGATATTAAAATGTTTAAATTTCTCGTTATCATATAGTACTAATTTTTTAAATCATTTGTTCATTTGAATCAGAGCCAACCAAAATTTATACATTGCACTTGGTTGATGTGTCTATATTTCCCTTCATTTTGTGCTGTCCTCATTTTTTAATCTTGCAATTTATTTATAGACTTGATTTCTTAAGGAAATAGGGAGGATCTCTCAGGTTAGGACACGGAAGATACAGAGCCAGACTTCTCTTCATAGAGCAGAGCCTCCCATCTTTAGGGTTTTCCCCCGAGGTGATGGCAGAGGAAGTGGGGGGCAATGCTCTGCAGCCTTCAGGTGGAGGAAGCGCTGGAGTCTCTTACTGGAACAGTGGCTCACCTGAGGATATTTTTCCATTGATTTTTAGAGAGAGGGAAAGACAGAGAGAAATATCAATGTGTGAGAAACATCGATTGGTTGCCTCCTGCACGATTTCCAACCAGGGCTCAGACTGGGGAGGAGCCTGCAACTGAGCTATGTGCCCTTGACTGGAATCGAACCCAGGACCCTTTGGTCCACAGGCTGATGCTCTATCCACTGAGCCAAACCAACTAGGGCGAAAGTGGCTTATTTCTCCTGACATGGTGGCCTGTTGCCAAAGTCTTTAGAAAAGTTTGCAGACTTCTGTTACTAGAGAACATGGTTGAAGTGGACCATGGTCTTTCCTAGGAATTAAAGGCTTGTTAAGCTTTGGGACACTGGATTTACATGCTGTGTAATAGCTGCATCCTTAGGGTGATTCCAGATCCTCTGCTTGGTCTTCCCACCACTGTCTCCCTGATCAGACCTAATGAGTTAGCGGCACTTCATAGACTGTTTTATAAAAAGAAAAAAATATAATTTTGGGGGTGGGTATGTTTGAAAATTCTTCCATGGCTTCAGCATTATAACATCCCAACTCTTCCCCATGACCTTTTTGGAGATTACCCCTGAGTTTGACTTATATACACATGATGAGATGAAAGCTCTTGCTTGATGCTCAATCCTCCCCCTCCCGAAATGGGTCAGTGACTCTGACTTTTAGCAGTCACGGCAGGCAACCTGTTCCTTTGCTCCTGGGAAGGGCACAGGTTACAGAAAGGAAGTGGCAGGGTCTGAACTCTTGGCAAGGCTGGCAGGGCACTTGTGAAGTCTGGTTCTTGGAGACTAGATTGGCTGTGTGCCAGTTTAGAAGCCGTAGTTCCCGTTAGCAAAAGTGCTTTGAATCTGCTGAAGAGGTCAGGATTGCAGCAGCTAGAAATGTTCTAGAAACCCTGGCACTAACTCACCTTTTTACCAAAGAGTCAACTGAATGATAAGGGTCTCTTTTCTGTATTCTCAGCAGAGAGTCACAGACATTTGCAAATGAGATTCTCCTCTTTTCCTCTGTGCTAAGAAGCTGTCTGCACCTACTTCTGCATCCTTGCTCTGGCAAAATGAGGCTGAAACTCAAGCATTGATAGGTTATATGTTAAATGCTATAAAATTGTATGCTGAATTAATGCACCATTCCTCTAACAGGGCTGAGACAGCTGCTAATGGGAGTATCCGATGGGTTCTATATTTGACTCTATAGCTGGTTGTCCTTGGGGTCCCTCCCTCCCCCAACCCAGTGTGAAAGCAGAACCACAGCCAGCTATAGAGAATTTCATAAGGATATGAAAATGTTAATAGGTAGTATCCAGACCCATGCCTCTTTTCTCTTTCTCAGTACCCTGTGGGTGACAGCTTAAAAAAATGTACACATAATTACACTGTCTCACTACCTTTAACAAATTGATTTGTCCATGTTCTCTTGTAGTCTTTACTTATACTGTATATGTAGTATTTATAATCAAAATCATGTGTGTATTTTTTCTTCTTTATTTCAAGTTGAAGTGTATAAATCATGTGTACGAGTCAATGAATTTTCACAAAATTAAAAATGAAATTTATATCCATGCAATCAACACCCAGATCAAAAAACAGAACATTACTAAGAACTAGAAACTCCTTGTGTCCACTTCAGTTACAACCGATGACTTAATCCTCCCGCCCCTGACCTAGAGTAACCACTATCCTCACTTAACACCATGGTTTCCTTTTACCTGGCTCCTGTTATGCACAATGTATTTACTTGTTTGCTTGCTCTTACAGTGCATTAGTTCCTTCAGTATTGTTGACTCATACCACTTTGAATTCAATATTTGTCTACACCAAGCCTGTTTGATTCTTTTTATGAGATAATTCTCAAATCCATCTATTTATGTCTGTCTTCAGCCCTGCTATAACCTTGTCATTCCCTCATCTCTTACCTGGAATGCTAACCCCTTCTTTTAAAAAAAATTTTTTTTATCAGTCTCAGTGACAGTCATTCTCTGTTGTATAGTAATACTTTAAAAAATAGCCCTGACTGGTTTGGCTCAGTGGATAGAGCGTCGGCCTGCAGACTCAAGGGTCCCAGGTTCGATTCCAGTCAAGGGCATGTACCTTGGTTGTGGGCACATCCCCGGTGGGGAGTGTGCAGGAGGCAGCTGATCGATGTTTCTCTCTCATCGATGTTTCTGGCTCTCTATCCCTCTCCCTTCCTCTCTGTAAAAAATCAATAAAATATATTTTTAAAAAAATAATATACTTTTGCCGATTTTTCTTGACTTATAAATGGAAATTTTTTTATCAATTTTTTTTTTCTAGCCTCCCTGCTAGAAAAGTGAAGATGATACTTCTCTTACTACGCTTCCCATTTCTCCTCCAAATTATCATTATCTAATTTTTAGGTGGTCTTCTTTTTTTAAAATTTATTTTTATTGAAGTTTGTGGAGACAGAGAGAGAGAAAGAGAGAAACATCAATGAGAGAGAGACATTGATTGGCGGCCTCCTACTTGGGATCAAGCCCACAACCCAGGTGTGTGACCTCTTGGTGCATGGGTTGACACAAGCACTGAGCCACACCCGTTGAGCTAGGTATTCTTTTAATGTTTAAACTTTTTATTGTTAAATATAATAAAAATACAGAAAGCTACATAGAACAGATATACAACTTTGAATTATTACAAGGTGAATACCCTTGTAAACGCCACATGTCAGGAGATAGAAAACCTAGGAACCCCCATGCTTTTTCCCCTCTAAGAGAAATCACTGTCCTGATTGGCAATCACTTCTTTATTTTTTATCGCCCAGGTTTATATTACTGAACACTATAACTTAGTTTTGCTTGTATTTTAAAATGTCATTTTTGTCTCTCTTAATCTATAGGTTCTTCTTCTTTTTCTTTTTCTTAAAATTCATTTGTTGTAAAAACTATATCACTTGTCCTGTGGAGTTTCCCACAATATGGATTTTGTAATTGTATTCCCCTAGTGTAGTTTCTGTGTCCTTTATTTACTGTAAATTGGTAATTGAATCTAGAGGTTCAGTCAGAATCAGGCTCTATTTGTCTTTTTGCCAAGACTTCATAATAGGAATTAGGTTTCTCTTCAGAGGGCACATAATGACTGGTTGTCCCTCTGTGATGTTAGCAGCTATTGATTTTCAGTGCATAGATTTATTAGTTCATTAGGGTTGCAAATGGTGATATTCCAAACAAAAGGAATTCTTTATATATTCTAGATATTGTCACTTAAGTGTATCACAAACATCTTCCCTGACTCTCTTGTCTTTTCACCTTTTTTTTTTATATAGTGTCTTGGTTAACAGAAGTTTTTAATGAAAAAGTACTTAGATTTATCAATCTTTTCCTTTAAGACTAATACATATTGTATCTTGTTTAAGAAGTCTTTTAGTCACTAAGATAATTAATCCTATAGTTTTGCCTTTCACATTAAGGTTTTTAATTGATTTCTTTGCATTTGAATACAATTTCTTTTTTTTTCTCTTCATATGGACACTTAGTTCCAGTTCCATTTATTGGGAAGTATGTTCTTTTCCCAGTCATTGGCATGTTCAGTCTCCTATATCAAGAGTCTTTATGCATGGGTCTGTTTTCTAGATTGTACTCTCTTCTTTTGGTCATCTTGTCTATTTCAATGCTGATACCACATGATCTTGATTATTATGATTTTATAATATACTGAAGAGATTCGTGCAATAGGCCTTCCTTTCCCCTGGCTGCTGGCACCGGTTTGCCTCTGACACCCGGTGCCCAGGTCTTCACTCTGGCCGAGTTCTGGCTGGAGCCGGCCCTGGAAATGTCAGGCTTCACTGCTCCGCCGGCCCCAGAGCCGTGAGGCCTTGCTGCTCCGCCGGCCCCAGAGCCGTGAGGCCTTGCTGCTCTGCTGGCCCCAGAGCTGTGAGGCCTTGCTGCTCTGCTGGCCCCGGAAACATCAGGCCTCACTGCTCCACTGGCCACGGGCCGTTAGGCTTCGCTCCACCGCTTTGGAGCCTATGTATGCAAATTAACCGCCATCTTTGTTGGCGGTTAATTTGCATATTGCACTGATTAGCCAATGGGAGGCATAGCAAAGGTATGGTCAATTACCATGTTTGTCTATTATTAGGTAGGATGTCGATGTCTCCTATTTTTTTGCTGCTTTCTCATGAATGTCCTAGCTCTTCTTGGCCCTTTGTATTTCCATACAAATTTTTGAATCAGCTTGTCAACTTAAAAAAAACCCTGAAGAAAACAAAAACAAATCTGTTGGGCTTTTTATTCTATTGACTATATAAAGCAATCTGGAAAGAATTGACCTTTTAACATTATCAAGTCTTTTTAATCTATGAATTATCCATCTATATTTACTTACCATTTTTAATGTTTTCAATAAAGCTATATTCCTCCATAGTGAGGGGTCTTGCACAACTTTTATTAAATTTATTTCTAGATATTTCATATTTTACATGATTATATTTTACTTCTTTTTGTTTATTTGCTCATAATTTATCCATAGATTTGTTTAGATTGTTTTTATACTGACAATCATCATCTTCAAATGAGTGTTATTTCTTCCTTTCTGATTCTTAGAATTTGTGTTTCTTTTTCTTGCCTTACTAGAGGCCCGGTGCACAAAATTTGTGCACGGCGGTGGGGGGTGTGTCCTTCAGCTCAGCCTGCACCCTCTCCAACCTGGGACCCCTCAAGGGATGTCCAACTGCCCTCTCACAAGCCAGGACTTCTGCCTCCCAACCGCTCGCCTGCCTGCCTGATTGCCCCTAACCACTTCTGCCTACCAGCCTGATCACCCCCTAACCACTCCCCTGCCAGCCTGATGGATACTAACTGCTCCCCTGCTGGCCTGATTGCCCCTAACTGCCCTCCCCTGCAGGCCTTGTCCCTCCCAACTATCCTCCCCTCCCGGCCCAATTGCCCCTAACTGCCCTTCCCTGCCGACCTGGTCGCCCCCAGCGGCCCTCCCCTGCAGGCCTCATTGCCCCTAACTGCCCTCCCCTGCTGGCCTGGTCCTCCCTAACTTCCCTCCCCTACAGGCCTTGTCCCTCCCAACTACCCTCGCCTCCCGGCCCAATTGTCCCTAACTGCCCTCCCCTGCAGGCCTTGTCCCTCCCAACTATCCTCCCCTCCCGGCCCAATTGCCCCTAACTGCCCTTCCCTGCCGACCTGGTCGCCCCCAGCGGCCCTCCCCTGCAGGCCTCGTTGCCCCCAACTGCCCTCCCCTGCTGGCCTGGTCACACCTAACTTCCCTCCCTTGCCAGCCTAGTCGCCCCTAACTGCCCTCCCCTGCAGGCCTGGGTCCCCCCCAACTGTCCTCCCCTACAGGTCTGGTCGCCCCCAACTGCCCTCCTCTGCCGGTCGGTCCCTCCCAGCTGTCCTCCCCTGCTGGCCTGATCACCCACAACTGCCCTCCCCTGCTGGCCATCTTGTGCCCACATGGGGGTGGCCATCTTGTGTGTTGGAGTGATGGTCAGTTTGCATATTATTCTTTTATTAGATAGGACTAGAGGCCTGGTACACGAAATTCGTGCACTGGGGGGGTGGGTTTTCCCCTCAGCCCAGCCTGCCCCACTTACAGTCCAGAAGCCCTCAGTGGCTCAGAGCAGGCGTCGTGTGTGTGTGTGTGTGTGTGTGTGTGTGTGTGTGTGTGTGTGTCTCCACTGGGGGCCTGCCCCCAGCTGTGTAGGAGGCTCAGAGCAGTCGCTCCGTGTGTGTGTGTGTGTGTGTGTGTGTGTGTGTGTGTGTGTGTGTGTCTGCGTGTCTGCTGGTGGCCTGCCCCCAGCCACACCGTGGAGGCTTGGAGCAGGCGCCCCTCTGTGTTGATCTCTCAGGCTCCTGGCCTCCACTGCGTGTTGTACTCTCCCTTGAGCTGTGGCCAGGGTGGGGTGCTGCCTGCAGGCAGCGCTTTCTTGCTCACGGATAGCCAGATCGTCGCGGAGAACTGTGGGCAGGCCCTCCTGGGGGCTGCCTGCAGGCGCACTTTCCTTCTCTGGGATCCCCACAGTGACCCAGGAGCAGGCCCTGTTGTGTACTGCCTACAGGCTGCACTTTCCTGCTCACCGATTGCTGGATCACCACGGCGACCTGGGGGCAGTCCCTGCTGGGTGCTGCCTATGGGCGGCACTTTCCTGCTCTTGGATCGCCATGGGGTCCCGACTGGCACGAGGCTTAGGCGGCACACAGGGGTCCTGGCTGGGGGCGGGGCTTAGGCGGTGCGGGGCTTACATGGCACACGGGGGTCCCGGCTTGGGGCGGGGCTGCACACAGGGCCTGGATGGTGGCTCGCACTGTCCCACCCTGCCTGCAGTATGCATATTAGCCACCATCTTTGTTGGTGGCTAATTTGCATATTGTGCTAATTAGCCAATGGGAGGTGTAGCGAAGGTACAGTCAATTACCATCTTTGTCTATTATTAGATAGGATTGCACTGGCTGAGACCTCCAGCCAATGCTGTTTAATGAAATGATGATCTTGAATATATTTTTTCTTGCTCTTCATCTCAGAGGGAAGGTTTTTGACATTTTGGTATGTTACAGACTGATAACTCTTTATCCTTCGGTGTGCATTTCACAATAACAGGTCCATAACCACAGTATAATTATCAAAATTAGGATATATTTAGACTTAGAATTATTGCATCTTGTGGATTGACCCTTTATCATTATGAGTTGTGTCTATTCAAGGCACTAGCATTATTAGAGATGAAATCTTTATCTGATATTAGTATAGCTACATCAGGTTTCTTTTGGTTAGCATATCTTTTTCTACTATTTCACCTTCTGTAGTTCTGTGGCATTATTTAAGGTGTGTCTTTTGCAAGCAGAACATATTTAGTGTGTATGTTTTGTAAATTCAGTCTGATAATCTTAGTCTTTTCACTGCAAAATATTTAATCCATTTGAATAGATGTATACCATATTGCTATTGTTTTCTATTTGATTTTTTTTAACTTACATCCTATTTCTGTCTTTGCCTTCTTTTAGATTCATTTAAAACTTTATTATTTCACATATCCCCTAGTCATACATTTTTTACTGTCCTTTTTGGGGGTACCTTAGAAATTACAACATGTATGCTTGACTTATTACAGTCTAATACAAACGATAACTTACAACCTTCTAGATAATGCTAGAACTTTAAAACATTTTAACTATTCACTACGTATTCTCTTTTGAGTTATTGATGTCATGCATTTTAATTCTACATGTTTTAAACCCCACAAACATTTTGCTATTATTTTGTAATATCCATATTCACTTAAAAACACAGTGTTTTTCCTTCCTACCTGCATTTCTGTATTTCCTTTTGGTGTAATTTGTTTTCCGCTGCCTGAATAAATACTCTTTTTAGTATTTATTTTAGTTCAGGTGTATTGATAATGACTTCTCTGTTTTTGTCTAGCTATATGGTTATTTAACCTATATTTCTAAAGGCTATTTTTTGTTTTCTTCTTTTAAAAAAAAAATTTTATTGATTTCAGAGAGGAAGGGAGAGGGAGAGGAAGAGCGATAGAAACATCAATGATGAGAAAGAATCATTGATCGGCTGCCTCCTGCACGCCCCTACTGGGGATCAAGCCCGCAACCTGGGCATGTGCTCTTGACTGGAATTGAACCCAGGATCCTTCAGTCTGCAGGCTGGTGCTCTAACCACTGGGCGTGTTTTTCTCTTTAAAAAAAAAAACACTCCACTGTCAGTGTTATTGTTCATTTGAAGATAATTTATTGTATCCACTGCTATTTTGAGAATTTTTTTTCTCTGGTTAAAACAGTTTTACTGTGATGATGTGCCATGGTGTAGTTTTCTTTGTATTTACCCTTGGGATTCTCTGAATATCTAGATTCTGTATGTTGAAGTGTTTCTTCACTTTTGGTAAGTTCACAGCTGTTTTCTCTTATTGCTTCTCTCCACTTTTTTTTTTTTTTTTTTTTTTGGTATTTTATTTTGCTTTCAAGTTTCTGCCAGTGAATATCACAGCACTCCATTTTGTGTGTGTGTGTGTGTGTGTGTGTGTGTGTGTAGGTGGGTTTTTTTTGTTATTTTTAATATTTTACTCTCAGCATTGACTTTCTCTGCCTATTTCTCTAAAGTTTCCCTTTTGAACTGAAAGCCCGTGGCAACTCTCATGCTCCATGATATTTAATAGTCAATATTTCCAGCTTTATTGAAGTACTAGAGGCCCGGCGCACCATTTTCCCCAGCTGCCCAAAGCCGGCCCTGCCCCACGCTGCCACCAACCCCAGTTCCCTGTTCACCATCTGGTGATTGGTGCCTGACGGTGTTCCCGCCCACTCGCTGGCCATACCCCACCGCGGGTGCCTTCAGGCAATCAGAGCCTGCTGGCCAGGGAAAGGGATCAAGAGGTGGTCAGTGTGCCTAATAATGACTGGTTCAGTGGTCGTTCTAGTCGTTCTGCCGTTAGGGTCAATTTGAATATTACCCTTTTATTATATAGGATAGAGGCCTGGTGCACGGATTGGGGCTGGCTGGCCTGCCCTGAAGGGGGCCCGATCCCAGATTGGGGTGTGGGTCCCCGCTGAGGGGAAGGGCCACGGGTGGTTTGCAGGCTGGCCATGCCCCCCACTTTGTCAGGAAGGACGTCCAGAAGACGTCCAGTCTATCCAGTCTAATTAGCATATTACCCTTTTATTAGTATAGATATTTAGTATACAAAAATGCACGTACTGGTATCCTATCTAATAATAGACAAACATGGTAATTGACCATACCTTTGCTATGCCTCCCATTGGCTAATCAGCATGATATGCAAATTAACCCAACCAAGATGGCGGCCAGCAGCCACACAGCTGAAGTGAGCAGGAGGCTTGCCTGCTCCAGTGATGGAGGAAGCCAAGGTTCCTCGCCTGCCGCGGCCTGGCTCTGAGCTCCGAAAGCAACAAAGTTTCAATTATAGAAGCTACACAAAGCCCAGATACCTGCTTTCAGCAGGCTGTGGCCTCAGAGCTGGAGTGAGCAGGAGCAGGCTCAAAGTTTCAATTATAGAAGGTAAATAAATCCCAGAATTAAAGAAAAAAAGGAGAGGCTGGGTGCGTCAGTCGCCGGCCAGCCTGAAAATGGCCCTCAGCCCCTCACCCAGACTGGACAGGCACCCCAGTGGGGACCCCCACCCTAAAGGGGGTGTGGCCAGCCTGAAAACAGCCATCAGCCCCTCATCCAGGCTGGCCAGGCACCCCAGTGGGGACCCCCACCCTGAAGGGGGTGTGACCAGCTGCAAACAGCCATCAGCCCCTCACCCAGGCTGGCCAGGCACCCAAGCGGGACCCCCACCCTGTTCCGGGACACCCTTCAGGGCAAACCAGCCAGCCCCCACCCATGCACCAGGCTATCCTATATTGTAAAAGGGTAATATGCAAACTGACCCTAACAGCAGAAAGACTGGGAATGACTGGTCACTATGACACACACTGACCACCAGGGGACAGATGCTCAATGCAGGAGCTGCCTTCTGGTGGTCAGTGCGCTTCCACATGGGGGCTCTCTGCTCAGCCACAAGCCAGGCTGATGGCTGCCAGTACAGCGGTGGTGGTGGGAGCCTCTCCTGCCTCCTCAGCAGCGCTAAGGATGTCCGACTGCAGCTTAGGTCTGCTCCCCGCTGGCAAGTGGACATCCCCCAAGGGCTGCCGGGCTGCCAGAGGGATGTCTGATTGCCGTCTTAGGCCCAATCCCCCCGGGGAGCAGGCCTAAGCCAGCAGGTGGTCATCCCCCGAGGGGTCCCAAACTGTAAGAGGGCACAGGCCAGGCTGAGGAACCCTCCCCCCCTCAAGTGCACAAATTTTTGTGCACCGGGCCTCTAGTTTAATATATGCATTTTGATGAGTTTGGACAAATGCATACATTTGTGATATCACTACAATGAAGGTAATAAACATATCCATTACCTCCAAAAGATTTCTTATATCCCCTTGTTTCTGTTTTTTTTTTTTTTTTTTTTGTGGTAAGAACACTTAATCTGAGACCTACCCTCTTAACAAATTTTTACATGCATACTACCATATTGTTAACTGCTTCTGTCTAATTCTTCTTTTTCTGGGCCTCCAATTAATTATATGTTGGTCCTTTTCACATGTCCCTTACACTGTTTTTTGTTGCTTTTCATCTTTTATCCCTGTACTTTAGTTTGTGTCTTTTTTTTTAACCTGTCTTCCAATTCACTAACGTCTACTGTGTCTCCTGTTAAACCCAGTTATCAAGCTCTTAATTTCAGTTATAATAGTCTTTAATTCTAGAATGTCCATTGATTTAATTTTTAAATAAATGTCATTTCTCTGGTGAACTTCTGCATCTTCATCTATTTTTATTTTTCCCTCCATATACTTAAACATATTAACTATATTTACTTTAAAATCCTTGTTGGCTAGCTTCAATGTCTGGATCATTCCTGTGTCTGTTCCTATTTGGTTTTTCCTCTCTAAACAGATGAGAATGAGAGCAGATCACCGTAATCCAGTCAAGTGAGTGAGCTGTGCCAATGTTTGTAGTTTTGGAAAGGCTTGATCTATCTCTGGTTCCTTATGTTCTAGAATATAGGCTTTCTAGGGCTTCCAACTGCAAGCCTATTGTGTTCACTTTTACTCTGAGGATGTAGCCTTTGGGTTCTTAGCTAACGAAGAGAGAGTCTGATGTGAGAGTCTCCACATTAGTCAGAAACTGGACCTTGACCCCTGTCCATCCTTAGCACATGAAGCCATCAAACTGGCATTGGGACAGTGCTCCAGTGTTTTGCTTACCTCTTTGGCAATAGTTCATCATTATCTTGTCAGCTCTTCCATGTTTTTAGAGTGATTTTTTTAAAACATTACACCAGCATTTTAAGATGTGTTTCACAGGAGATTTGACTCCATTACTAGAAATGGAAATTCTCATTTCTTTTCATATTTTCTACGATGATTTTCACAACATTGAACAATTAAAATGTCATGTAATCAAATCAGTCTGTCTTTTACTTTGTACCATCTTGATTTTGTGTTTATTCTTAGGGAATTTTTCATTTTTTCAGAATTGTACTTCTGTTTTTAACATTTAGATCTTTAATATAGCTGGAATTTATTTTTATGAATAGCATAAAGTTAATATCTAATTATTTTTCTTCAAAATGGTGAGTCAGTTTTTCCAATACTATTGTTTAGACCCGGGGTCAGCAAACTATGGCCACCCCATTTTTGTTAATAAAGTTTTATTGGAACACAGCCATGCCCATTTGGTTACATATTGTCTATGACTTCTTTCGTACTACACCAGCAGAGTTGAGTAGTTGCAACTTAAACAGTATAGCCCACAAAACCTAAAATACTTACTTTCTGATCTTTACCAACCCTGGATTAGACCCTCCTTTTTTCATTGATCTAAATTTCTACTTTGGCATGTACTAATTGTTTTGTATTTATTTATGGAATCTCTCTACTTTTTTATTCATTATTAAGAACTTCGCATGTTCTATCAATCTCACTCATAATTATTGAACATCTATTTACTGTATTTTTTTGACTCAAAGATACAATATATTTAGTCAGGTTTATTAAAGTATAATTTGCATATAGTAAAATTTACCCTTTTTATGTGTGCAGTTACATGATTTTTCACATGTATACGGTCATATAACTATCACAAGCATGATAGAGAACATTTTCATTACTCCAAAAAGTTCTCTCCTGCCCATTTGTTCATTCTCTCTCCTGACCACCAGACCTGGCAACCACTAATCTGTTTTCTGTTCCTAGAGTTTTGTCTTTTCCAGAATGTCATATAAATGGAGTCATACACTAAGTAGCCTTTTAAGGGTGTATTCTTTCACCTATCTTAATGTATTTGAGATTTGTCCATGACGTGGTATTCATGTTCATTCCTTTTTATTGTTGAGTATTATATCTATTTGCTAGTTGATGGACGTTTGGGTTGGATCTAGTTTTTGGCAATTATGAATAAAGCCAATAGAAACATTTGCATATAAGATTTTGTATGGACTTACTTGTTTTCAGTTTTCATGGGCAAATATGTAGGAATGGGATTGTTGGGTCATATGCTACAATAAATGTATGTTTGACTGTATAAGAAACTGGCAAACTATTTTCCAAAGTAGCTGTACTATTTTTTTTGTTTTTGTTTTTATGTCCTTTTTTGTGTGGGTTTTTGTTTTGTTTTTTCATTTCTATTAGCAATGTGTGAGATTTGCAGGTATTTTGCATCCAGCACTTAGTATCATCAGTTTTGCTTTTTAATTTTAGTGATTCTAATGGGTTAAGGTTTAGTTTTAATTCCTGATACATAGTACTAAAGACCTAGTGATGTTGAGCATCCTTCCATGTGCTTACTTACCGTCTATGTCTTCTTTGGTGAAGTGTTTGCCCAAATCTTTTGCCTGTTTTTAAAAATTGGTTTTGTTTTCTTATGGCTGAGTTATGAAAATATTTTATATGTTTTGGGTACTAGTCTTTTACCGAACATGTTTTGCAAGCATTTTTTCCCAGTCTATGGCTTATTTGTTCATTTCTTAATAGTGTCTTTCAAAGAAAAGTTTTTAACTGTGATGAAATCCAGTTTGTCAAATTTTTAATGTTTTTTTATTATTTTCTATTGCTGTGTAACAAATTATCACAAAGAATGGCTTAAGACAACATAAATTTATTATCTCACAGTTTCCATGGGTCTGGAATCCAAGTTAGATGAATCCTTTGCTGAAGGTCACACCAAATTGAAATCAAGGTTCTGGCTGGGCCACATTGCTTTTTGGAGCTGTGTCCTCTTCCAAGCTCATGTGTTTGGTTGAATCCAGTTCCTTATGATTTTAGGACATAGATTCCTGTTTTCTTGTTGGTCATCAGGTAGGGGCTGTTCTCAGCTCTTAGAGGCTTCCCACTATGCCTGCCATATGGCCTTCTCCACAGCATGTCAGTTTGCTTCTCCAAGAACAGCAGGAGAGTGTCTGCTGGAGCTTTGACTCTCTCTGACTTCTCTTACCTCTGATCTCTAAACGCTGGTTTAAAAGGGCTAACCAGGGTAGGTCAGGCCCACTCACACTCAAGGAGAAGGGCTATATGCACTAAGGCATGTGCACTAGGAGGAGGGAAACTTGGGAGCCGACTTAGGATTCTTCCTACCACATGGTTTGCACTTTTTTGTTTCTAAGAAATCTTTGCCTACCCCAGTGCTGCAAAAATTTTTCCCAATTCTTTTAAGTTAATAGTTTTACTTTTTCCATTTTGATCTCTGATCCAGAGTGTGTGTGTGTGTGTGTGTGTGTGTGTGTGCACGCGCGCATTTGTTTGAGATATAATTCACATATTATAAAATTCACCCTTAAAAGTGTATGATTCCAGCCCTAGCCGGTTGCATAGTGGTTAGAGCATTGGCCCACAGACTGAAAGGTCATGAGTTTGATTCCAGTCAAGGGCACATACCTTAGTTGCAGGCTCAATCCTCAGCCCCAGTTGCGGGGGGGGTGCAGAAGGCAGCCAATCAATGTCTCTCTCTCACATCGATGTTTTTCTCTCTCTGTCTCTCCCACTCCCTTCTACTCTCTCTAAAATTCAATGGAAAATAATATCCTGTGGTGAGTCTTAACAAAAAACAAATAAAAAACTGTACAACTTCATAGTTTTTATACAGTACAAAGTGGTGCAACCACTGCCACTCTGCAATTCTAGAACATTCTCATCAAACATGAAAGAAACCCTGAATCCATTAAGCAGTAACTCCCATTTTCACTTTTCCTATTTGGCAACCACTAATGTACTTTCTGTCTCTATGGATTTGCCGATCCTGGACATTTTCTATCAAAGTAATCATACATTGTGTGCTCTTTTGTATCTGGCTTCTTCACTAATCATATTTGCATTGTTCATCCATGTTGTCACATGTATCAGCACTCCATTTTTCTTTTTATGGCTGAATAATATCCCTTTGTATGGATATACCACCACATTTTATTTTTTTGTTCATCAGTTGATGGACACTGGGTTGTTATCACTTCTTGGCCATTATGAATAATGCTGCTATGAACATTTCCTTTTTATTTATTTTTAAAATTTAAATGGTATTTTTCAATTACAGTTTACATTCAGGATCATATTGTATTAGTTTCAGTTGTATTGCATAGTGGGTAAATAATCATATTTGATTAAGTATACCCCCGGATATTTCCAATACCCACCTGGCATCATACATACTTATTACAATATTATTGACTATATTTCCTTACTGTTTTATTTTATTTATTTATTTTTAACTGAACTGTTTGAGATAAGTACTGACATGATGGCCCTTTATCCTTAAACTAGAGGCCCAATGCACGAAGATTCGTGCAAGAATGGGCCATCCTTCCCCTGGCTGCCGGCACCGCCTTCGCTCCGGCCGGAGCCCCCTTTCCGCCTCTGTTCCAGCCCAGAGCCACCTTTCCGCCTTTCCACACTGCCCAGAGGCCCGGAGCGACTGGGGCGGTGCAGAATGCCTGCATCCCGCCCTGCCCCTGGCCACTCTGCACCTGTGTATGCAAATTAACCCACCAGCTTTGTTGGGTTATTGCATACTCACTTCTGATTGGCTAGTGGGCGTCACAAAGGTATGGTCAATTTGCATCTTTCTCTTTAGTGTAGATTCTTCAGTATGCCTTTCCCAAATACAAGGACATTCTTTTCCATAACCACAGTTCAGTTATCACATTTAGAAAATTTATTGTTGATATATTACTGTCATCTAATATAAATCCATATTCAAATTTCACTGATTTAATTAGTGATTTTTAGTATCTTAAACAATTACCAATTCTTTTTTTGAGTTGAAATTCACATAACATAAAATTAACCGTTTAAAGTTAATTATTCAATGGCATTCATAAAATGAAGCGGGAAGTGTTCCCTCCTGCTTTCTGGGAGAGATTATGTAAAATTGGCATTAATTTTCTTTAAATGTTTGGTAGAATTCTCTAGTGGAATCTTCTTGGCCAGGAGATTTCTTTCTCAGGAACCTTTTTAAATTATGAATTCAGTTTTTTAAGTGGTTTCAAGTAGTATTTGAGTTATCTACTTCATCTTGGTTGACTTTTGGTAGTTTTTGTTTTTTGAGGAATTGGTTCACTTCTTGTAAGTTGTCCAATTTACGAGTACAAAGTTGTTTGTAGTATCCCCTTATTCTTCTTCTCATGGCTTCAGGACCTGAAGTGATATTCCATTTCATTCCTGTCTTCTCTCTTTTTATCTTGGTTAGCCTTAAAGGGCCTAGATTTTTATCTATCTTATTGATTTTTATGGCACAGATATGGTCTTTCTTGGATATGGATGTTCAGTGAGCACTTGAAAAAATGTTTATTCTGTTTTTGGGTGAAATGTTTTCTCTCTCTTTCTCTCATATACACATACACAGGGGTTTATAGTTGTAGGTTTACAGTTCATATGGAAAAAAATACAATAATTAATAAATAATAATACAAGAATAAACTCTGAGGTTTGTGTACACAGGTTGGCAAACTATAGCCCCTCAAGGTGACAACCTGTTTTTGTGAATAAAGTTTTATTGGAACACAACCATATTGTGTATGTATTGTCTATGAGTGCTTTCATGCTATAGTGGCAGACCTGAGACAGACCATATATGGTCTGCAAAACCTAAAATATTTACCAAATTAGTCCTTTACAGAAAGTTTGCTGCTCCCTACAAGTAGATAAGATGTGGGTAGGAAAGCATTGATAACTATTAAAAATGAAAATGAGGTTATTTTTTATAGTTGGAGGAGGAAGTCAGTGATGAAGGGTGGTTGGTTAAAGAAGAGGTTTGCCTTGAAGGAATATAACAGGAGACCATTGTTAATAGAGAGGATGAGAAGGGCCTTTCCAGATGGAACACTAGTTCATTAAGGCACAGATGTGGTTTGTCCTTAATGTTGCTTTTCTAATCTTTCCCTTTCTAGCCAAGAAAGATCAGGAAGGTGGAGAAGAAAAGAAATCTGTGCAAAAGAAAAAAGTAAAAGAGTTAAAGGTGTTGGATTCAAAAACGGCCCAGAATCTCTGTAAGTAACTCTATGATCTGAACTACCTGAAATGTGAAGGATTTCTTCTAAGAGCTTAATTCTGGTGGATATAAGGTCCCTTGATATGAAACTTCCATTTGTTGAGTTCCTGCTGTATGCCAGATATTGCATAGTGAATTTTCGATCTTGTTTAATCCCTTCAATAGCTCTGCAAAATTGTTAATATATAGTTTTAGGGCAAGGAAATAGAAGCTAAGATTTTTAGGAATTTGCCTAGTCACGTGGCTAGGAAGATTTGAACCTTGGATTTTTTTATTTCAAAGTCCTTACTGTTTCCACTGTATCCACAGACAATCCACCATAAATGTCCCAGATACTGTGTACATTTCCTTCTTTCTTACTTTCTTTTAAGTATTTCCTCTTAAATGCAGGTCTTGGCTTGACTTCAGTTAAATCTAAAATAACTTTGTGGTTTAGGATAAATAATGTAAATCCTGGACTTCTCAGAGTCAGATCAATAACTCCAAAGAGTTCTGTTCTGAATTTGCTCCTTACACCCGTAACTGTGATTGGCAGAATTTCAGGCCAGACTCCTCTGCAAAATTGATACAGGTAGTACTTATTTGATGACCAGAATATATGTTCATTTTTTGTTCAACTGTTGATCTCCCAAAGAACATAGATTTAAATATTTGCTCAACAAAAAGTCTGTCATGTTGCAGGCTCTATTAGGCACATACGAGGTTCCGGAGATGAAAGGGTATATAGTCCGTAAAACCTATTCACAATCATGCGATATAGCTATTGTCCCCATTTTTCCAAATGAAAAACTAAAGTTGAGCTATTGTGACTTGGCAGAGGTCACACAAATAATGAGTACACATACCCGTAAGTGAAGTCAGTGATGCAATGAGAGCAGTAAGCCTTTACATTATTCTTGGCTATATAATCTTACATCATTGTGAACAAATTGTACTAAATAGTCTGTGGGTAAGTCCTTTTATGGAGACTAAAGTAATGTGACATAATTCCTCCTCCCAAGGTTTATCTCTGGGAACAAAATATGAGTAATTGTTATTTTAGAAAATGATACAAGATGGTGGGGTAGTGTATTATTATTTTCAATTGAGTGACATCGATATGGAAAATAGAATTCAGGAAGAGGATTGAGATTAGGGTAGGATGGTCTAGGAGATGTAATTTAGTGATTCAAGAATTATTAAGTGCCTCTTATGTGCTGGGGATACAAAACTGAGTGAGACATAGTTCCTATTCATGAACCACACTTTGGGTGGAGATAGAAGTAAATAATGCTAATAGCACAACGTGGTAAGTGCTGTGATGGAGGGGTACTAGGGTGCTTGTGAGAGCACTAGGAAAAGGGTCATCTAAATCTAGTGGGGGGAGTATGCTAGAGATCATTCTAAAGGGTGTGCTACTTAATCTGAGTTGAAACAACTGTTAATAGTGAAATAAGTGAAGGATGAGGGCTGGCTTGTTCGGGCAGAGCAGTCAGTATGTATGAAGCAGAGGCATGAGATAACATTGTGCAACTGAGGAACTACAAAAAGAGTCTGGTAGGCTTAGCCCTGGCTGGTTGCTCAGTGGTTAGAGCATCAGCCCTCGCACCAAAGGGTCTCAGGTTTGATTCCTGGTCAAGGGCATGTACCTGGTTTCAGGTTGACCCCTGGCCTGATAGGGGCTCATGCTGGCAGCAACCAATTGATGTGTCTCTCTCACATCAGTTTTCCTCTCTTTCTTTCTCCCCACCTCCCTCCCTCCTTCTCACTTTCCCTAAAAATCAGTGGAAAATATATCCTCCAGTGAGGACTAACAACAAAATTCTGGTAGGCTTAGGCTAAGAAGTATATATTTCATCCTGATAGTTATGGATGTTACTGAAGGGATTTTAATCAGGAAAGTGAGTGATACAACCCTATGTAATTTTTGGAAAGGCTACTCTGGCAGTGATTTTGAGGCTGCAGTGCTAGGGTAGGGGAAGTTTGTAGGCAGAGAGGTGAGTTATTTTTTTGCTTTAAACTAAGAGGTGCCCGGCTGGTGTTGCTCAGTGGTTGAGCATGGACCCATGAACCAGGAGATCACCGTTCGATTCCTGCCTGGGCTGTAGGCTCAATCCCCAGTAGGGGGCATACTGGAGGCAGCTGATCAAATGATTCTCTCATCGATGTTCCTATCTCTCCCTCTCCCTTCCTCTCTCTGAAGTCAATTTTAAAAAAGTCTATCTTATATAATAAAAGCCTAATATGCTAAGTGTCCAGTCAGCTGTTCAACCAATCAAAGCATAATATGCTAATAATATGCTAAGGCCACTCAGCTGCTTGCTATGACGTGCACTGACTACTAGAGGGCACACACTCCTCCCGCAGTCCCTCCCCGGCTGGCCAACCTCCCACATCCCGATCGTGCACTGGTGGGGTCCCCTTGGCCTGGCCTGTGCCCTCTCACAATCCAGTACCCTTCAGGGGATGTCGGAGAGCCGGTTTCGGCCCGATCCTGCAGGCCAGGCCGAGGGACCCCACTGGTGCACGAATTCGTGCTCTGGAACTCTAGTAAATAAATAAGTGAACTAGGTCAGTGGTGATCAGGGCTGGAAGATAAGAAGATAGAATTAATGGAACTCAGTGATTGACTGAGGGGATAAAGGAGATGTTTTCTTAGATTTACATCACTCTACAGAGGATGGTATATACCAGTGGTTGGCAAACTCATTAATCAACAGAGCCAAATGTCAACAGTACAACAATTGAAATTTCTTTTGAGAGCCAAATTTTTTAAACTTAAACTATATACGTAGGTACATTGTTATTAACTTAATTAGGGTACTCCTAAGGCTTAGGAAGAGCCACACTGAAGGGGCCAAAGAGCCGTATGTGGCTCTCGAGCCGCAGTTTGCTGACCACGGGTATATACCATTTACTGAAATGGAAAATCCTGCAGGAGTAGTTTTGTCTTGGGAGAAGTGGTAGGTGATAGGCATGATGAGAGGTGGCATGGTAGTGGGTAGAAATGATTAACTTAATTTTAGAATAAAATTTAAGGTGCCTGTGAGACGCCTCCAAAAAGATGGGTGTATTAGGAATTTGGGTCTAGAAATCAGGAAGTTCTGACTGGAGATAGGAATTTAGGAGATAGTATGAGTTACAATTGAAACCATGTGGTTTGAAGGCTATTAATATTTAAGGGGCACAGAGTAAGAACAATGGGCTAGGTACAGAAGGTCACCAGGGTGGAAAGCCTCAGATGCCTAGCCAAGGACAATTGTAGAGTGGGACCTGGCCCCCAGGGTGACCTTTCCTGCCCTAGCATATCACTGGTCATGTGGTTTGGACTCCCTGACCATAGAGATAACTTCTAGGCCTCAGTTGTACTTCAGCTCCAGGCCCAGAAAAGCAGCAAAACCAGACGAGGAGCACCAAGGTTGGCCTCAAGACCAGCTACATTGAATAATGACCCCCTACCCGGTGATAACCAATCAATCAGTGGAGACCCTGACCCTGAAAGGACACACCTGGAAAGCTGCTGAATATTATATTGAGACCTTCCCCTGGGACTTCCCCTAAAATCTCCACCCTTAGAACCCTTAGGACAGAGGACCCAGGAAACTCTCCCTCCTGGGAGCACACCCCTACCATCCTCTCCTTGTCTTCCTCCCTCTCCCCCCAGGCATGTCACCTTTACCTTTCTAAGCTTCAAGAGTCCTTCCTTTGCCTCTATAACTTGTTTCCTAAGCCCATTTCTTCTATGAATTACTTCTACCTCTGTGATTTTATAAATAAATGTTATAGTTTGAAAAAAATATATTTAAGGGGCAAATAATAAAAGGTAGAAGCCTCAAAGAAAAATGGCTAGCAAGGAGCAGCAAGAAAAATTGTATGAAATAGTCCTAAGTGGGAGTAGTCCACGTGTCAGATGAAGACAAGAGTCAAGTAAAATCAGGACTGGACAAGTATCTTTTGCATCTGGCCTTAGGAAAGTCAGTAGCCAAGGCAAGAATAATTTCAGTATAGAATAAGAGTTAAGATTAGAGGCTCTAGAATCCAAGTGTATTTAAATTCTGGCTCTAACCATTACTAGCACAGTGAGACTTTGGATGAGTAGCTTAACTTCTTGAAGTATTAGTTTCCTTTTTGGTCAAATGGGGCTAAGAATACAAACTTATATGGATATTAGGAATGGGGTTAAATGAGATCATGTATGTAGATTGTGTTTAAGGTACTGTTTTTCACATGGAGCAGACATTCAGTAAGTGATTGTCATCTTTTCATGGACTTTTTTAGAATGTTTTAAAGTGAAGGAAAGAAAGAAGTTGATAATTAAGGATATTGGGTCAGGGAGGATTTTGATTTTGTTTGTTTTTAAAGATAGGAGAAATGAATATGTATGTAAGCTGAAGTAAAGATCCTTAGGGCCGAAACCGGTTTGGCTCAGTGGACAAAGCGTCGGCCTACGGACTGAAAGGTCCCGGGTTCGATTCCGGTCAAGGGCATGTACCTGGGTTGCGGGCACATCCCCAGTAGGAGGTGTGCAGGAGGCAGCTGATCGATGTTTCTCTCTCATCGATGTTTCTAACTCTCTATCTCTCTCCCTTCCTCTCTGTAAAAAATCAATTAAAAAAAAAAAAAGATCCTTAGGATCTCCTGTTCTAGTGAAACATGCCAAAAGGATGAGTACATGGGAGTAGTTGCTGATAAGCTTACAGAAGTGTTGGCACAATTTTCTTCTAGATGATTCCAAAGTCCTTACCCAAGCCTTGTCTGCCTCCATCTGAGGGCCCCTAATGCTCAGTTTGCAAGTGGCATAAGAGAAAGCTGAGCAAGTAATCTCACCAGTGGCTTCAATTTTTCACTTAAGAGAAGCAAGGTCTTCTTACAACTAATGTGGAAGGGGCGGGACAGTTGGGAGGATGGGGACATTTTGGTGGAGCTGCAAAGACAGCCGGGAGAACATAGACTAGGGACACTAGAAGGATTACTAGGCAGTACTGCAGCTTCAGCTATCCTTGGCGCCATCACAAATTCCTAGATTCTGACCTGCAGTGTTTACTAGCATGCATGTTCATCAGCCCAGGTATAAGAATAGAGAAATCAGATGGCAAAATTAACCAGGGACTGGAAGGAGAAGGAAAGAAGTGGACAGACATAGGGGTATTAGAATTGAGAATAATAGTAGAGAGCGAAGTGGTAGACTATAAGTGGAATTGATACATTCTGAGAAAATGGAATGATCAGCCCTCTTCAGAGACAGAATGGGGGAGAGAGGGAGGGAAGGAGGAAAACAGAGGGCAGGCTCTTCCATTTAGAGATGAGGGAGCAAGAGAGCTAGAAGGATGGGAAGTGTTTGTTAGGAAATGGGATATGGCAGTTAAATTAAGAATCAGAACATTTCTAGGCAACGGTCGCTTTGAGGATGGAGTCATGAGAGAGTGGAACTAAAATAGAGTGGAACAAACGTCTTTGATGTATATAGAGAAGATCAAAGGCTTCCTGGGAGTAAAGGCATAGAGTCACAGTGTTTGTAGAATGCAGTGCTTGGGACAATGTGGTTGGTATGTGACATCAGTGCAGGGATTAATGAGAGAAGGTTGGGAGGTGGGAACCTTACACACTGGATGGACTCAGGAACTTGGATTCTGACTATGTAAGCAGGGGAGCTGGTGGAGGTTTCTGATAGTGACTTCAAAAGATCACTCACTGGTAGGAAAATTGTCCAGCAAAGGCTTGTGGATGGGCTGGAAGGAGGAAGAGATGAGAACATGTCTTTGTACCTCATTTTCTGGCAGCTATCTTTCTGGGTTCCTTCCGCATGCCCTATCAAGAGATTAAGAATGTCATCCTGGAGGTGAATGAGGCTGTTCTGACTGAGTCTATGATCCAGGTAAGGGGCAAGGTGGTTGTTCTGGAGCTGGCTCTTTGCATCACTGTGCACTAGCCTCGTTTCCTCTCTGCTTAGAGCAGCGGTTCTCAACCTGTGGGTCGCAACCCCTTTGGGGGTCGAATGACCCTTTCATAGGGGTCGCCTAAGACCATCAGAAAACACATATATAATTACATATTGTTTTTGTCATTAATCACTATGCTTTAATTATGTTCAATTTGTAACAATGAAATTGGGGGTCACCACAACATGAGGAACTGTATTAAAGGGTCGTGGCATTAGGAAGGTTGAGAACCACTGGCTTAGAAGCTAAGGATCCTCTGGCATTGTTGACTTAAAGAATGCTTTGCGTAAGTTTCCATCTCTGGTGGTCAGGTTGTTTCTGGTCTACTTTTCAGAAGTCCTGCCATCTCACTAGCTGCCTCTACCCCCACCCCACAGGCCCATGTTTCCTTCTTAGTGATCCTTGGACAGAGTGAGGGCCTGACAGGAGGCTCATGTTGTCATCTCATCCTCCTCACACTGAGACAGTCCCTTCTCCCTTTCAGAACCTTATTAAGCAGATGCCAGAGCCAGAGCAGTTGAAAATGCTTTCCGAACTGAAGGACGAATATGATGATCTGGCAGAGTCGGAGCAGTTTGGCGTGGTGGTGAGTGAGGCCTGTGGCGACAGGCTCTTCTCTGACCCCCTTACTCCCTCCTCCTGAGAGCAGCTGGGGCACTTGCTCCTTGCCTCTTGTCTGTTTTGAATCTATCTTTCTCTCTCTCCTCCCTGCTCTGGAACGCTTATCCTCCCATAGGTGACTCAAGCCTGTAGTGTTTTCTTATTTTTCTGTCTTTGCTGGCTCTGACGGAGCTGCTGTCTTCCCCCAGATGGGCACTGTGCCCCGCCTGCGTCCTCGCCTCAATGCCATCCTCTTCAAGCTATTGTTCAATGAGCAAGTGGAGAACATCAAGCCAGAGATTGTTTCCGTGACTGCCGCATGCGAGGAGTTGCGGAAGAGTGAGAGCTTCTCTAACCTCCTGGAGATTACCCTGCTTGTCGGCAACTTTATGAATGCTGGTTCCAGGAATGCCGGGGCTTTCGGCTTCAACATCAGCTTCCTCTGTAAGGTGAGCCAGAGGGTTAGGCAGATGACAGAAGGGAAGGCTGCTAGCCTCTATGAGCCCAATGTGACAATTACTGTTGGCCTGAGGTGATCTTGGACTAACAATGTCAGGACTAACAATTTCTTCTCTTTCCCAAGCTTCGAGACACCAAGTCCACAGATCAGAAGATGACATTGTTGCATTTCTTGGCTGAGTTATGTGAGAATGACTATCCTGATGTCCTCAAGTTTCCAGATGAGCTTGCCCACGTGGAGAAAGCCAGCCGAGGTGAGCAGGTGGCATGAAGCTCGAAGGCCCTTCCAAGCCCCACAGATCTCTGCATGGGGAGGGAAATAAGAGTCTATATTCTAGATTATTTTCAGTGCAGGCTGTTTTAGGTGGGAATGAGAGAGAGTGTAAGCATGATGTGTAAGCCACAAGAGAGGAGTATCAGGCAGGAGAGATTGTCCTTGTGTACAGAAGTGGGAAGCACTCAGCCTTCCTAGGGAAACACCAACCACAACTGGAAGAAAGGCAGGTGTTTTTAGTCTAGAACAATGGTTATTCTCATTCAGAAAACATAGACTGGATTAGATTAACAAAAACTAGGCCTCGCCATCCTGAAATTCTTTAAACAAAAAGCAGCATCCAGTAGAAATGGGAACAGATTTCTCTTTTTGTATATGTCTCCTTCCTGCAAACCCTGTTCTCTAAAATGGAAGCAGGACTCCAGGGGATGTCAGATTTTTGTGAATCAAATGGAGCTTAGACTCAATCATCAAGTAACTTATAGTTTCACTGGAAAGAAGTGAAGAGCAACTAGACAGTGCATAGGAGAACTAAAGTAATTAAATACCAGCTCTCTCTATGGCCTGGAACTGTGCCCCGAAGGGCAGGAGCTCAAGGTCTTAAGACATGAGTTAGTAAGCTCTTCCTGTCTGTTTTTGTGTTTCCTTTAGTTTCTGCTGAAAACTTGCAAAAGAATCTAGATCAGATGAAGAAACAAATTTCTGATGTGGAACGTGATGTTCAAAATTTCCCAGCTGCCACAGATGAGAAAGACAAGTTTGTTGAAAAAATGACTATATCCTTTCTTGAAAGGAGGGAGTTGCCCCCTAGGAAGGAATAGAACTTGGGGGGAGAGGGGGAGCAACAGGCTAGATCTGGTGATATACAATTTTTCCCTCTTAAAAACTTTATTTTCATTAAAAACATAGGTTTTGAAAGCATTCCATTGTTATGGCAGGGGAAGCAAACCATGCAGATAAGCTAAAAGTCCCCCTTGATCCCTTGCCCTCTGCCCATCTCCACCACACACACACACACACACACACACACACACACACACACACACAGGTGTTCCCTCTCCACTCCCCAGAAGTATCCTACTGTCACTGGACTTCTTTTTGATTTGCACCTCATGAATTTATTTGATGCAAAAATTGCATTGTGTGCATTGTATTGCTTTTTGCCCACAATCTGTCTTAGCCCTGTTTCCACGGCACTGTATGCAGAACAGCCTCTTTTTAACTGCTGCCTCCTATTCTATAGGTGGTTTAACATACCCCCTTTGTGGTTATATAGAGTGCTTCTGGCTTTTGCCTCGAGATAAATAGTGCTGTATTGAACATCCTCGGGTATGCCAACGTTGCATCTTTGAATCTTCCTCTGGGCAGAGAACTGGGTGTGCTTCTTGGCATTGGTCCTTGACTCCATGGCTGCACAGCTTTGTGAAGGATGCGCAGGAACAGTATAACAAGCTGCGGATGATGCACTCTAACATGGAGAGCCTCTATAAGGAGCTGGGCGACTACTTCCTCTTTGACCCCAAGAAGGTGTCTGTGGAAGAATTCTTCATGGATCTCCACAACTTTAAGAATATGTTTGTGGTGAGCAAGGAATGCCTGCTGACTGAGTCTTGGGAACATTTTTCACTTTCACTGGGTGTTTGATGGTTGCTGGTGGGTGTGCATGTGGGTGAGCGCATGCATGCCTGTATGTTCATTTGTTTCCTCCACAGCAAGCCGTCAAAGAGAACCAGAAGCGGCGGGAGACAGAGGAAAAGATGCGGCGAGCAAAACTAGCCAAGGAGAAGGCAGAGAAGGAGCGGCTGGAGAAGCAGCAGAAGAGAGAGCAACTCATAGACATGAATGCAGGTAAGCGGAGGAGAAGGCCTGATGGGCTGAGACAGGAACGTTTGGAAGGCTTCTCTGTCTAGAATCTGGAGGCCAGAGAGAACAGCTCATGTCTGAGCTCAGCTCCTGGCAAGTGATAGTTGGCAGCCTTCTCCCTCCAAGACCCTGATGCTGGACTTTCACCCCGACTCAGTGGCATGCACAGGCCGATTCTCCAGGCTCAGATCCTCTTTTCTCCTCTGCTGGTTCCTGCATTATGTCTCATCTCCCCAGTGATTTTAGGATTGCTGTAACTCTCTGCCTGTCCAAAGTGCCTCTGGCCTACTTTCATACCCTCTGCTAAGTCTTTTGTTCTTTTCCCCACAATGTTTTCCTGGCTCTGCTTCTGTCTTTTAATGGTGGCTTTCCCTCCCTTTCTGCCTATTTCACTAACTACTGTGTCCCAAGTACTTCAGCACAATCATATATACCTTTCAGATTATAAATGGATTGAACTTCTGGAAAGGGGGCAGGGGACCTGGCCACCCTCTTCTTTCTCCAACAGAATCTGTTTTACTACCAGAAGCATGGCTTTGTTGAAACATATGGCCTCAATTACTGGCCCTCTGTTTCCTGTCTCCGCTTCTTTCCTGCTGCTGATTCCCTGCCCCCTCTGGCTGCTCCAGCGGAAATTGTGCACAGCACTGAGCTGATGCCACCCTTCTTGAACCTGAGAGGCTGTGAGCCATCTGAGTGAAGGAGTTCCAGGGCTGCCGGGTTTGGCAAGAATGAGAGTGTTTGCTGAGCACAAAAGGCAAGGGCTGCTCTAATACCTCTTGCTCCAGGGGCTTTCTTTGGTATTTCCTGTTATGGTAATATCAGGGACCTGAAGCAGCAGGAACATTTCATCTTTTCTTCATACTTTTCTGGGAAGCAATTCTCTGCTCTTATCCCAGTTGTGTATAAGCCACAAACTATTCTAGAAATGCTATTTAAGCCCACAGCAAATATTCACCTTCCCCCATTCTCCTCAGGCACCTAGGGTTTGTCCCCAGGTACTGTCTATAGGACGTAACAGGGAAATGTAGAGCTCAGCTGACCAGGTATGAGGGCTGTACCCAGTCATCAGGTTACACCCGACCTTGTCCAGGCCCTGGGATGCCCAGGGCAAGCAAATGAGGTTGGAATGTAGGTCAGCTGCATTGGTGATGTTCAGCCAGCAGGTGGCGCTTGGAGCAGTGAGCCTAGCCTTGTAGCTGGCAGCCTGGGGCTCCTTGGGATTTCGAGTTTCAGATTTCACCATCCTGAGCTGTTACCATGGAAACAGAGCCAGGCTGGAAAGAGGATTCTGCATTAACTCTTTGTATTCCAGTCAGGATGTTTCTCTTAGATGCCTAGCTGGCTTTGGGTCTATGCAGCCACTGGGGGCAGTACTTCAGTGAAATGTACTCTTGATCAGTTCTCTCTCATCTTTTCTCTGCCCTGCTCTGAAACTGGAACCAGGTGCTGCATGAAAGGTTTATGTAAATTGGAGTGAAACACTTTGGAATAAAGAGAGAATTATATAGTTCCTTGCTAATTTCATAATCCCAGTCTCAGTCCGTATCCTGGTCTTGGAGTTGGGCAGTTCTGCAATTCCCTGTGCTTGTCCTGATTGGGATGGGAAGGAAAGAGTACTGCAGGAAAATATCCCAAGGTTTGCAGTGGTTAGTAGACAATGAAACCTTTTGTTTGAACCATTTCAGACATTCGCACGTAAGCAAGGGCTGAGGCTTGAAGTTGAGCCCTCTGTCTGTGCTGAGCCCCCAGCCATTGTGGTCGAGGGGAAGCCAAGCAGACACCATGCATTTTGTGTGGGGCTCAGCACATGCGTGTTGCTTGGGCTGAAGAGATTACATCTCCATCTTTGTTCATAACAGAAGGTGATGAAACAGGTGTGATGGATAGTCTCCTGGAAGCCCTGCAGTCAGGTGCAGCATTCCGACGGAAGAGAGGACCCCGTCAGGGTAAGTAAGCAAATGGAGCCTTCCCCCTGGTGAAGGGGGTGAGCCTCTCTACTCCTGGTCCTGCTTGTCCTGGGCTGAGGAGGGGGTAAACACACTCTGAGGGTTTAGAAACTTCCTCATGATAGTCCCTGCATCTGGAAATGGATTGTGTAGTCCTCTTCCTCCCGTGTTAGAAAGTACTGACTTGGAGAACTAGGGCTTGAGGTACTGACCGCGGATCTCTTACATTTGATTATTCTTGCATTTCTCCCATCCTTGAAGCAGTTACTTGGAGCAAGCTAACCATGGTGCAGGACAGAGATTTAGGTGGGCGTTTGAGTGTATGAACAAAATTGACCCAAATACAAAACTATGTTAGATGTAGGAAACACAAAAAATAAGCGAGGAGTCCTTACTCTCAACTTCACAAGCAGAAGAGATAGAGACTAATAAAAAGTATAAAATCCTATAGAGAAGGTTAGACATCGTTTTCCCCAGATATAAAGGAGCATCTCAAGGGCAGGAGTATGCTGTGTCTGAGAACTTCCTTCTCCTTGGGTGCAGTTGACCTCCATTGCACTTGCCCCTCCCCATTGACTCCCCTGCAATCTCTTCTCCCCACCTTTAGAAGATTTAAGTGGATTACGCTGAGCCAGAAGAATTCTAAGAAGAATTATGGGGGTAGGAGGACAAATGACCTAGGCATTAGTATGAGGAAGGATCAGCGGATAAGTTCCTTTGAAGGAAGTGTACAGTAGCCTGCAGACTAGTCCAAAAGATATAGCCAAGGCTACCCCTCATGTGGTATTGACCTGCACCATTGTCTCAGTGAAGTACCTTCGGGACTAGGAATGATGGCTTCTTTTCTAGGTTGAAGGGTGGAAATTACAGAAAAGGCGTCATTAAGGATTTCTACTTCTAAGGGAGTTGGAGCTATGTTCTTCTTCCCTGGCTGGTACATTGTAGGCCTGTTTGATATGACCTTTACTTTAAGGTTATTGTAAAGAGGAGGAGTTGTACAGTTTGCTTTGGCCAGTGCTTAGTTAGCTATTGACACAGTGGTATCTATAGGGTGTATAGTACCTGTCAGAGCCTGGAAAGGAACCTGAGGATCCAGGGCAGGGGTCCTCAGACTACTTAAACGGGGGCCAGTTCACTGTCCCTCAGACTGTTGGAGGGCCGGACTATAGTTTAAAAAAAAACTATGAACAAATTCCTATGCACATATCTTATTTTGAAGTAAAAAAACAAAACGGGCCCTAACCAGTTTGGCTCAGTGGATAGAGCGTCGGCCTGCGGACTGAAAGGTCCCAGGTTCAATTCCGGTCAAGGGCATGTACCTTGGTTGCAGGCACATCCCCAGTAGGAGGTGTGCAGGAGACAGCTGGTCGATGTTTCTCTCTCATCGATGTTTCTAACTCTCTATCCTTTTCCCTTCCTCTCTGTAAAAATATCAATAAAATATATTAAAAAACAAAACAAAACAAAAAAACGGAAACAAATACAATATTTGTATTTGCATGTGGCTGTAGTTTGAGGACCCCTGATCCAGGGTATAGAGAATGCTAACTCATATAAACTCAGAGTCCTGGCCCAAGTGTTGTGGGTCACTGAGTTTCAGCTGTAATGACTGACTGCCTGTTTCTACCCATACTGGGAATATCCAGAGGGAAATTCTGTTCTGTGACGTAACAGGAGGATCTCTAGTTATGACTCTTACCCATGTTCTGGCATCCTCTGGATACAGGCTCTCTAGAGGGGAGGAGAGGGGGGTAGGGTAGGACAAAGCATTTAGTCTATAGATCAGTGTTTGGTAGAGAACGCAGCTGGTAGTATTGCTTTTGTGTTTAGTCTTTAGAGCTTCTGCGACATGGTTTCCCACCCACCATATAAGGTGATGTGGCCTTCCATTAAGCATTTCTAGCCAAACAAAAGCACATTGCATCTCACTGTTTTTCCTGTATCCTCTCAGCTAAGCGCCAGCCTGTATCAGACTTTTGGTGGGGAATTCCCTTTTAAGCCTCTTCCTGTGGAACCACTAGAATCCCAGATGCTTCCTGTACACAGGCAGCCAGACAGCTTCCCTCTGCTGGGGAGGCCCATGCGCCACTCTTCCCAAGTGGGAAAACCAGGACTCCCAGGCAGAGGAAGCAGGGTTTCAGCAGAGGATCTGAATTAGTCAAGGCACTGTTTCCCAGTGTAAGAAGGAATGGGAGGAGACTTATAATAGGAGATATTGATGCAAAAAGCAGTTGAAAATGAGAACTACATACTTCTTAAATTGGCTCCATCTTATAGCCTTATCTTTCTGGGCTCTGGGTTCACTGAACACACCTGAACATCAGGGACTATCTCTCAGGGGGGACATTTCTAGTTACTCTGGTAAGCTGTTTAGACCTGGGTGCATTCACATCATATAAAGTGATGTGGCCTTACATTAAATGTAAATAGACGGCTGGGCATCAAAATAGAGTGCAAAGAGCATAGGACAAGGATCAAAAGGCCCCAGGTCAAGTCTAATTACCTTAGACAAGTCTGGTTACCTTACACAAGTTTCTGGGACTCAGTTTTTTCATGTATAAAATGAGAGTTGGACTGAAATGGCCTCTGGGGTCCTTTCCAGCTTTATTATCTTTTAATACAGTGACAATAGGATTCTCAAACTATAAAGGCTCTGGTGGCTGTGGTTTCCCTGGTGGCTGCTGGACTGGTGCTTGGTGGTGTCTGACTGTTCCTCCTGGCCAATTGGAGCCAAAAAACAAGCACTATCAAGCAGATCTGCCTCACAGCCTCCTCAGTCGCAGAGAGGCAGCTGTCCCCATTCAAAGACACTAGCCTTCTCCCTAGAATTCAAAGGAATGTTACCAAAAAATATTTGGCCTCTGGAGACCTGAGGGAGTGACCAGTATACAAAGACGCTTTGAGGAGTTGGAAGAGGAGAGTTACTATCAGGGCTGGCTCATTAAAAGTGACATGTAAACTGCTGGGCTCTACAGGGTGTGGGAGAACAATGGTTTGAGTGTCAAGGGGAAGAATCCATGTGATTGTATTGCTGCTACTCTTTCAGGCTGATGATTGAGTCTGCTTGTGGTTTAATGACTCAACTTTATCTCCATGTCTGAATGGTAGCCTCTTATACAGGCCATCTGCTCATGGGATAAAAGTCAAGGGAAGAAAGAAATTCATCTCCCTTTCCTTTCCTCTGCTACTTCCCTGCTTCCCTGAAGACTCCACCTACACTAATAGAACCTTAGAGTTGGGGAAGGCGCTAAAGCCCTCTAGAGATTAGCACCTAACCTCTTCATAGGTAATAGAATTAAGACCCAGATAAGACCTTGCCCAGGTCTACAGAGGTGGCTAATGATAGAGCCAGAACTGTAGCCACTTTAGCGAAGCCAAGTCCAGGGCTACTTCCACTAAGCCTACAGGATCAGACAGCAGATGACAGCAACCCTTCTGTGTAGGCAGAAATATTCTTTCATACCTTCCAGCAAGGAGACCCCTGCACAGGCTGAAATTGCTTCAGGGAGTTTTCTGATGACCACCTGTCTGGAGAAGGTGAAGAGTATTCCTATATCTCTCCGATTCTCCCTCCACTCGGTAAAATTAGGACAGGAATTATAATTAGGAGACTTGAGACAATAATGAGTTCTTTAGGATGGTAATGATCGCCCCATCTGTCCTAGTTTCCTCTTCCCTAAGGAAGCTTATTAACAAGAGCACTTCCTCTTTAGTAGTAGTTCCTAGCCTGTGTTTTATAAATGTCTTTCCAAACCATTAACCTTCTGATTCATCTATACTAGTGTTATATGGTTGATTTTGCTGGTGTTTTTATCCTAGCCCACCCCTGACTTCTGGGAATCTGGCCTCAGCTTTGACTGATGTCTCAAGATTGTTCCCTTTTCCCCATACTCTGTGGGACTGTTCTCTTATGACTTAATAATCCGCCCTGATCCCATGAGTTAAAATGCTCATCTGCTTCTGCGGCTACTTTTCAGTAGTCTTAACACAAGCACCCGAGTTAGGGAAGGGCAGGGGAGAGGTCAGTTCTTCTGGGTTATAAAAGCTATTCAGCTTGACTGTGGCCCTGAAGACACAGTGGAAGCCAGGATTCCTCGATTCTCTTCCCCGTTCCTATAAGAGCTCTCATTTCTTTTTTTCCTTTTTTAAAATATGTTTTCATTAATTTGAAAGAGAGAGAGAGAGAGAGAGAGAGAGAGAGAAGAGAGAGAGAGAAACATCAAGAGAGAGAGAGAGAAAAGAATCATACATCGGCTGCCAGGATCCTGTACACCCCCTACTGGGACTGAGCCCACAACCTGGGCATGTGCCCTGACCGGGAATCAAACCGTGACCTCCTGGTTCATGGGTCCATGCTCAACCACTGAGTCATACCAGCCGGGCAAGACCGCTCATGTCTTACGCTAACCTTAGGCCACATGTGTCCATCCCTAGAGTACCTCTGCTCTAGGCTTAAAAGGGAAGTTTTGGTCTTCTCCCCTACCATCCACGCCTAATTTTTATGAAATCAGTAACCAGAAACTTTTTACTCTAGAAAAATTTGGAAACACTGCTTGATTTTAGTATCTTCTGAGTTTAGAGAGAGAAATCAAAGAGAGAAGAGGCTTGAGACATATGCCACTTGAACTTCAACATCTATACACACACACACACACATACACACACACACACACACACTTGCAGATTTTCTTAGCTGCTGGAGAGTAAATTCAAAGGAGCAGTAAAGTGATATTACTGCTTTTCCAGACACGAGAAGTAGGGACGAGAGAAGCGAGTATTTCAGAGAAGAGTGGAAATTAAGTGGATCTGAGGAAGAATTTGCTAGAGAGACAGAAGACAGGAGAAGCATATACATAGAGACCATGCTAGTCACACTCCAGTACACATCTTTCCCTCCCCTGTCAGCCACTGAGGCAGTGTTTTATGTTCATAATCCAAGGAGTGGTTCGTGTGAAAGCCCCAGAGTCTAGGTCACACACCTTCCACCTGTAACCAGATGGGCCTTGTGCCTGTCAGGGCCTTCACTCTTCTTTCTCCTCTTGATAGACAACCTCTTGTGCCCCTGGGAGGAGGAGGAGGAGGAAGAGACCTATAAATTGGTAACTGTGAGCATGCTGTGTGCTCCCTGCTGACCTGTAGGTAGCCTTTGCCGTGTGAACACAGCGGCACTGGGTCACATTTCTGCAGAGAAGCTAACAACCCTGGTGATGACATGGGCCCTCTAACCCTGTTTGGCTTCTGCGTTCCCTAAAGCTTCTTGCTGGTCTAAAGAAGGCAGAACTGTCCGGGTGCTTTGTTCACTGCTCCTCTGGACCCCTTCCCTCAGGCGGGACACAGCTGCCTGCGTTGAGGAATGCAGTTAGGGATGAAGTCTGCATTTAGGAGAGCCAGGCTTCATCTGTCCTACCCCCTTAAAATGCAGGCACTGTTTTCTCCACTCAGCTTTCCCATGACCCAGCAAGCTCTTCCTTTTTTTTAAAATTGAGATATAAACCACATGCCTAAAATACACCCTTTTAAAGTATACAATTCAGTGTTTTTCAGTATGTTCCCAAGGTTGTGAAACCATCACCACTATCTAATTCCAAAACATTTTCATCACCCCAGAAGGAAACTCCATACCCATTAGCAGTGACTCCTCCTTCTCCCCACCCCCAGCCCTCTATGAATTTGCCCATTTCAGACATTTTGTAGAAAAGGAATGACAGCGTCCTTGCTTCTGTCACCCCAGGCAGGCGGCTCTTTGTGTACATGTGGTGTCCACGCTGCTCCCGGGGCCTGGGAAGAGGCAGACAGCAGAGATGGGAGTGGTACCAAGGAACTGCCTCTTGTTGGGGGTACTGGGGCCGTAAATCTGGATTCCATTAATGAATATGAGAGTCTGGGGACGGCTGCCAACAGTTTCTGGTTAGAACAGAAACTCAGGATTGATTGGTTCTTCTCTTCCTGTTTAGGATGACAACTGGAGCTTCACAATGCCTTAGCCCATGGGGCCGAGATTTCTTTGTAGGGACCCCTCCTGGCCATCCTTGCCCCTAGCTCTGCCTTCCCCGACTTACCTTTCCTTACCTCATCCCCCCCCCCCCCCCCCCAGCACACACGCGCCATGCAGGGGCCCTTGGCATTCATATCACAGCTGCTACCCTTGAGGTGGGAGAGAGCTAGGGTGGGGCCTGTGGGGAAAGGGAGTGCTGGGGGACCATGGGGAGTGTGACATGCATGTGATGTCAGCCTGTGGCTGCTGCTCCTCTTTGCAGGAGTCCCCCTGGCCGCCTGCTGAAGGCCCCCCTCTGCTTGGGCAGCCCTCCCAGGGCTGACTCAAAGTGGTTTGGGCCTAGGAACTTCCTGGGAACTGCCAACAAAACAAGAATGATACTGTTCACTAAGCTTGAGGCTATTTCATTCCAACAACATTACGATGAGAAAATCGATTTTGAGTATTTATCTCTCTAAGTTAAACAGCTAACACTTGAACCCTGTTCTGTCTGTCTAGCTGTATTCAAACCTTTGTACTATTTTCACAAAGGAAAGCAAGAGCACAGCTTGCTCTCCTGCCTGTACCACACTCTCTTATATTCTCTGCACCCCGCCCAAGGGTATATTCCTCACTTCTTAGACCTCTGTCCTTCCTTCAAAATAAGGGCCTCTGTGAACCGGACAGGGCAGCCACGTTTGCATGGCGCCTGGCTAAATGTCTACCCCAGAGTTCAGAGGGGTCTTCTGTGTACGAGCTCTTTCATGTCTTCTCTTTCAGCCAACAGGAAAGCTGGGTGTGCAGTCACATCTCTGCTGGCCTCGGAGCTGACCAAGGACGATGCCATGACTGCTGTTGCTGCCAAGGTGCCCAAGATCAGTGATGGGGTCCCCACAATCCTTGAGGAAACCAAGGAGTTGGTTGGCCGTGCAAGCTAATCTGGGTCCTGTGGCCGAGGCTCCTCCTCAGTGGAGCCCCAGACTGTCCTGCCTGCAGCCTGTGCCTAAAGGGTCATGGAGATACCCCTGTGGGTGGCCGTTCCCATCGCCCCGATCCTGTCTTTCTCTCTGGCCTGCTGCTCTCGGTCTGTCATACACAGCTTCAGCTGCCTGGGGGCCAGCAGGAGAGGGCGGTAGGGGGAGGCCTGAGCCCAACCCAGCCAGCCCTGGCTGTTGCATTACCAAAGCAGGCTCTGTGTTCGCTGCCTTAACCCCAAGTGTCTCCTCTCTGATACTCTGAGGCCTCTCTCAGACAGAGTCCCACCTGCTTTCTCAGCCTCTGGCTTTCCAGTGGGCTTCCCATAGGTCAATCTTGCTGGGTCTGTGCTTTTTTTGTGGTTTCTTTGGCCCTGAGAACAGCATGGGGCTTGTGAACCTTTGGGCTATATCCCACCTTTCATTGCGGTTCCCTCTGCTCTGCTCTTTCTTCTCCTGGCTGTTATTTATTACTAGTGGTGTGGCATTGGGAGCTACTTCTAAGGAAGTGGTGGGAAATCCCACCCGTACTCCACCTTCCTGAGAAAGACCTCCCAAAACAAAAAAGGACCTGGACCACCTTTATGTGCTCCACTGGGGCTTAGGCCAGAGCCTGTGGGCAGGCCGGGCATAGAGACATGGTGGGACCTGCCCAGCCTGCTGCCTGCTTGGTGCCCTTGCCTCTCTGGACCCTCTACACCACCCCAGGCTCCTGAGCCATGGTCCCTCCTGCCCTCCCCAGAGCTTTGGTGCATCTCATCTGGAGTATTGTGACCATCCCAACACCTCACCCTCTGTCTCCAAGGAAATGGGAGGTGGAGCCTCCTGGCTGAGAAATTGTTTTGCAAATGGATCTATTTTTGTATGAGATTTTTTTTTTTTTTAAAGAAAAATAACTCTTCCTTCCCCCTTTCTCCTCCATAATGTAAGAGGCTTTGATGGCAGGTTCCAGAGTCCTTGGGATTCTCCCCACAGGCCTCAACCAGGCCCCTGGACCTCCACCTCAGCTCTCAAGCTCTGGGCCCTTGATGCCAGTGCGAATTCTCTCTCCCAGCACCCGGTTCTGGTGGAGGAAGAAGCTCTTCTCTGAGCTGAGCCAGGTCTAAGAGTAGTGGGAGCTCTGAGACCAGAGTTTTTATAAATTTAATATATTTATCAAGCCAAATGTGCAGATGCTAACTGGACACTCTGGGGGAGTGGGCACAGGAGTGCGTGCCCCCACACTTTGTACTCCTGCTCCCTTCTGAACAGTGGGCAGGCCAAACTGTTCAGTGGCCCCAGCCACCGGAAGCTCAGACTGGCTCAAGGTGACACTTGTGCCACCCTGTGCTCCTTTCATCGTCCCACCTGGGTAGGGAGAGAATAGCACTGTTAAGGCTTGGCCCAGATACGGTTGTTAGAGCAGGGGGAGACTAGGGACACTTGCACTGAGGCCTGGAGGCCAGGAGGCAGGCTCTGGTTGCTAGAGCCTGTGTGAAGGGCCAACAGCAGTTCTTTTGAACTATTCCCGGAAAGACTGGTACAGGGCCTGCTGCTCCCTAGGTCTCCTTCCTCTCCCTGCTGACATCTGGGGCTTTGACCCTTTCTTTTTTAATCTACTTTTGCTAAGATGCATTTAATAAAAAATAAATATTTAAAAAAGGGACAGAATGCAGACCTATTTCCCTTGCCTCTCGGGCTTCTGGGATGTCATCACCTCCAGTTTGTTGGGTTTGTTTCCAACTGTTAATAAAGCATTGAAACAGTACTGCGTGCAGCCTCCTGTGTGAATTTCTGAGCTGGTTCTTTTCACTCTCATCCAGGCTCCTCTGTCTTGTCCTGCATCAAATCCCTGGTTGACCTGACACATCATTGTAAAAAAGTTCAAGGTGTCCATCATGTGCTAGAAACTGGTTGAGGCCTAGAGAAGATTAATACATGGTGGCTTCTTGCCCCACCATTTGCCCTCCATAAAGGCCCCAGTTCAAGACCCCCACTTCCTAATTGCTGCCTTTGGCTTGGAACCTGTTTTTAAATTCAGTTCTAGCTCCCCACCTCTCCATGCCCCCAGATGTCCGTTTCCTGGTCGTACCTGTGCCTCTTGCTGAGGGAAACATCTGGCTCCCATTCTTCCATCTCCCCTCCCCCCTTTGTTGGCCACAGACCACATTCCAGACTAGAGGGGCATACACTGGGGTGGAAACCTGAGCCTGTCCAGCAGAGGTCAGAAGCCAGAGGTCATGCTCCAGATGACTTGCTGCTCAGAGTCATACTTGTTCGAGCACATTGAGACCTGCACAAAGAAACCTTACAATCTATGAGCAGGCCCAGAATAGGGCGGGAGGGGCCTGGAGACCACAAACCCATTTGGGCAGGCTCTGGAACTGGAAATAAGGCCTTTTAAATAGCCCTGGAGCCTGGGCAGCTGCCTCCCCAGTAGTTCTGGGGATGTGGGGGTGGGCTGCCTGCTTCCTCTCCTCCCCCAGAGGCCAGGCGTTTGTGACTCAGAGCTATATGGGCACACATACCAATTAAGGGACCAACCACAGCTGCTCACGCTCTGCTCTGAGAGTCGGCTGGGCTGCTGTGCCTAGAATAGAACCCAGGCGCCCGGCTGCCCGCCTTCCGCAGCCTGGCTTCCAGAAACGAAATCCCGCTTCCATTTCAGCAACCGCGCACACCACCCTCCCTCCCACGCAGGAAAGTCGCCCCCAGTTGCTTAGTTGGAAGGCTTGGTTTCCATGACAACAGACTTGAGCTGGCAGAGCGCACGACCCGGCTCTGAGAGGCTCGGTACAGAGGAAGCCCAGAGACAGCCTCGTCCCTCCCGGTGGTTGGAAATACCCTCGCTGACCCTCTTGATAACAGTGAGACGGTCTGCCTTTATGTCCTTCCGCCCCTCCCGGTCTTCCCTCCCTCTCCCTCTTGCGGCTCCTCAAGCTGCAGCAACCTCGGAGTCCCACTGTGCTTCCAGGAGGCAGGCGGAAGAGGCGGGGAGATGGGCGAGCCGACTGGTGAATGGGAAAGCGTGAGAGAGGGAGGAAGGAGGGAGGGCGATCTGGGGTGGGCTATCTCCTTGCCCTTTCAGCCTAGACCACCCTCACCCACCCCCAGGCAAGAAAGCGATGAGCTCTTCAATGTCCTTGGCTTTGTTGAGGAGAGACGAGCGGGAAGGTGAATTCCAAGTGGGGAAACTGAGGCCCAGGACATAGATTCGGCCTTCAGAGAATCGCCTCCGGCATTCCCTCCCACTCCCGCGGTGTTCCCAAACACCCAGGCAGCAGGGGAGGAGGGGAGCAGGCAGAGGAGAGTCCCCGCCTCCTCCCGCGGAGCCCGCTAGGGCGCTGGGGCTGGTGATTTCAGCGGAGAAGTGGGGGGGTGGGGGGGGGCACTAAGGAGACGTTCCCCGCCCCCTCTTCTGCGCAGTTTGCCAGGCGCCAACCCGCTTCCGCCCCCGCGCGCGGGTCTCCTCTTCTGCCTGGAGACTGGAGCTTAGACCCGTAACGGAGACAACGGCACGCTCAATTGCACACTGACACGCCACGCTCAGATACCCCCTCCCCCACAATGGACCCGCAAGCCGATTGCACACACGGTATACAGATCCACCCGCAGAGTTACAGTCAATCGCACACTATTACATATGCACACCGGTGTTGCAAGCATAAACAGTCACACAGACTCATGGCAATGACACAAAACCAAGATGCAAACACCATAATCGCCTCCCGATCCCAGGCTTCCAGCGTGCACTCCTCAGCTCATCCCGTCATCCAAACTTGTCAGGAGCCTCCATCGCTTACACAGAAACGTTCAACCTTTCAGAAGAAACCTTTTTATTATTTTTTTTTCAAAGAAAAAAAGCCATATAAATATTAGAGTATAAAACTTGCGTGAGACACAGGAAAGGGATGGCGAGCTACGTGACTATGCAAAGAGAAGCGCTTATAGGAGTCAGTACCAGGGAGGGGGTCGCCGCAGTGCGTGGACACAGCACAAAACACAGCACGGGCCACCGCAGGCAGATTCAAGGACAGACGGCTGCGCGGAGCCCGCCGCCCGCTGCCCACTCGCCATCACGGAAAAGCACACCGCACTACACTATTGGCTATTCTACACCAGCCAAAGAGGGAGGCAGGGGGTCTCTACACTACTGTAAGGACGAGGGTGGGGTTCTAGCACAGCCCCGCTGGATGAACGGGACTGGGGAGAGGGAGGCAGAAGTGGGTTGCCGGGGGAAGGTTTATGCACAAGGAGGCACTGGGGACTTGAACCAGGCTCTGGCCACTAGGGGGTGGACTGAGGGCCTGGGCAGTGGCCTTCACAGAGAAGAGATGGCACCTGGCAAGGTGAAGGACCAAGGCTTGGGGAATGCAGGGGCCCGGTGGAGAAGCCTGATCCTGGGCTGAGAATTTCTGTCCACTTGGTCCCTACTCTAATCCCTTGCCTCCTCAACCCAGGGACCAAGAATGGCCTAGCTGGCCCTCCCTTCCTGCTGGGGTAGGAGGGAGGGGACACACTGATCGTTCCACTAGGGGGCACCTCTGGAGTACCCAGCACCCACAGAGCCCCTCTGACCTCTCCAGGGAACCCGGTCCCAAACCTGCTCAGAACTTCCTTAGACTGCAATGCCAGTTTAAATCCATTGGTGCTGGTGGCTCAGCCCAAAGCTGGCTGCTTGGGTGGAGCCTTGTATGTATGTGGTAGATGAGGGCTCAGCCTGGTGCCTGGTTTATGGCTGGAATTTGGGGATCTGGTCAGTACCCTGGGAACATACTGAGCCTCCTGCAAGACCCTGTTAACTAATGGGTCAAGATTTATCCACCCTCCCTCCCCCCATCCACATACACACCCTTCCCTCTTTACCACCATATACGGTCTTGGAACATGCAATGGAGTCTCTTGTTTGGGGAGGGGGCAGTCACAGCATGCAGTGGAAACATCAAACAATGAAAAACAAAACAAAACAAAACAAAAAACTGGTCCCTAGGGCATTGGGAAGAGGCATGGTAGCAAAATGCCCTCCCTAAATCCAGCAAGCATCACTACCATGGGATGGTGACCATGTCTCCTAAAACTTGAGCTTGGACTCGGGCTCTGGAAGGAGGTGAAGGGACTGGCACCAAACCATGCTTTGGGGGGGAGTTTCAGAATTGAAGGAGAGGCCAAGAGGTCACAATGCCCTTTCAACTCTTCAGAATTATGAGCCTTTTTAGGTCACCAGGTACCTCAACACCCCAACCACCTTACTCAAAAAAGAGGAGCTGTGAAAAGAGTGGGCTGGGGTGGCATAGGTAGGAGGGAGGCAGGGGACGTTTGGGCCTGATTGAATTTGGAAGATGGAGGAGTTCAGCTCTAACTAAAGCAGGTGTGATAAATGATGTCTACACTAACCCCCCTACCCCCATGGGCACAGCAATTGATTGGATGGGGGTTCCCAGCAGAACTCCCTTTGCATATTCAATCCCCTGGGGACAGAAAGGGTGGTGTTGACTGGGCACTTGTTTCTGTTTCCCAAGGGGAGCATGGCCTGGGCCCCACCAGGATCCTGGGGGTGAGCCCTGAAAATCCCAGTCCTGGATCCAGGTAGGGAGAGGCTGGGCTGGTTGGGGGGAGGCGGCCCAGTGGCTCCAGGCCTGGCCTCCACATTACTTCTTCTCCTTCTTGCCAGACTTCTTCTTGTTGCCATTGCCACCTGCCGGGGCCTTGCCATCCCGTTTGCCCGCTGCGTTGGTCAGTGTGGCGTTGCTGCCAGGGATGTAGACATTCTGGCGGTAGTCGGGCACGTGCTGCAGGGTGAACTGGGGCCCATAGCGGGCGCTCAAGCCCATGGTGCCAGCGCCTGCTCCCAGGGTGGAGCTCCCATCAGCGGCTTCTGCAGAGACAGGAAAGTCAGGGGCTAAACCGTGGGTCCCAACTGCCACTCTTTTTTAAAAAAATATTTTTTATTGATTTTTTTAAAACATATTTTATTGATTTTTACAGAGAGGAAGGGAGAGGGATAGAGAGTTAGAAACATCAATGAGAGAGAAGTATTGATCAGCTGCCTCCTGCACACCCACTACTGGGGGTGTGCCTGCAGCCAAGGTACATGCTCTTGGCCCGAATCGAAACTGGGACCTTTCAGTCCACAGGCTGACGCTCTATCCACTGAGCCAAACCAGTTAGGGCCCAACTGCCACTCTTAACAGTACAAGCAGTTAATGAACGCCTGCAAGACACCCAGCCCTCACCACTGGGAAGACCATCTCTACCACATGGGGTAGAGGTAAGGGGCTCTGGACTAACAGGCTAACTTTGATTCCGAGCTCTTTTAACCTATTCCCTTAAGGTAAGGGTTTAGAGTATGCTAGCTGTTCCTTCTCTCAGCGCCGAGGTGGCTCGCAATTCCTGTCCTGGCCCTTCTCAAGGGAGCCTCTCTGTTTCCATACTAGATTCTGGGCTTCTGGGGACCTTCAACTATGGTTTGTGCATCCTTTCCTCCTCCAACCAGGGCCTGGCACAGAGTAGGCAGTTAGTGGTTCTGTTATCAGTCAGGAGGGGGTGCTCTTCCAGGCATTCATTGCAGAATAGCGACTGCCGCCTGCTCTGTGCCAAGCACTTTGCTAGATGGTACACGTGCATGATGGCTCCTGACCTCAGCGCAGCAAGCCAGTGAGGGGTGTGGTGTTATCCCTACTTCACAGATCAGGAAAGCAAGGCTCAGAAGGTAAAAGACTAGGCCACAGCCACCCCAGCCAGCACAGGTTAGAGCAGGGGTGAGGCTTAAGTGTATGTAGAGTATCACCAGCAGCAGCATGGCCCTCCACAATCCTCGCAGGGTAAAGGAGGGGACAGAAGATAGGCACGAGCAGTCTTCTATGAGGCTGAGTAGATGATCCCGGGACCAGACAGGCTCATGGTGTCAGAGCCAGTGCCCTGCCCATCTCCCCGCTGTACAGGAGACACAGGCTTCCAGGGAAGTACAAATGCTGGCCCTGGCTCATCATCACCTGGGAGCTTGTTAGAAATGCAGACTCATGCCCAGCCAGCATGGCTCAGTGGTTGAGCACCGACCTATGAACCAGGAAGTCATGGCTCAATTGCCGGTCAGGGCACATGCCCAGGTTGTGGGCTCTATCCCCAGCGTAGAGTGTGCAGGAAGTAGCCAATCAATGATTCTCTCTCATCATTGATGTTTCTGTTTCTCTAACCCTCTCCCTTCCTCTCTAACCTTCCTCTCTGAAATCAATAAAAACACAAAAAGAAAAAAGAAAAAGAAATGCAGACTCTCTGAATCTGCATTTTAACAAGGTGATTTGTTTTCACGTTGAAGGTGGGGAAGTGGGTTTTTGTGAGGCTTAAAAGGAGACAGTGCTTACCCAGTGCCCAGGCACCTGGTAAATGTGCAATGTTAGCTGCTGTTGCCATCACAGTGTGTCACTGCTGAGTGTGTGTGTGTGTGTGTGTGTGTGTGTGTGTGTGTGTGTGTGTGTGTGTATGGGGAAGGAGCCAGGCGTTCTGATGGCTGAGTTCACAAGGGTATTGGAGTCCCCTGGCAGTGGGCAGGTTAAAGCCCCTGGAATGCCCGGCCCAGCCCCAGCCAGGCTGACGAGAGCTTTCCTCTCAGCCTCCTTCGGCCCCCACCCCGGGGACCCAGGGAGTGGGTAGAGTGAGTGACTAAAGCCGGAGAGGCTGAGTAATCCTGGGCACCAACCAGGGATTGAGAAATAGAGAGAGAAATATTTCAAAGAACGGCACAAGATGGGGGAGGGGCATAAGAGAAGGAAAGGAGGGATGAGCCTGGGTCTTTCCGCCTCCTCACTCCAGCGCTCAGGTTTCTACAGCCTCCAATTCAAGTCCCCAATCCCCAGATCAGAGGGCCTTCAGGGGGCGGGGAGGACGGGCTGGGAGGGAGGGAGCAGCTGCCACTTCCCTTTTCCTCCCCCAGCCCTTTCATCGGTTTCCCCTAATTCACTCCAGGAGGGTACTGGGACCTTGACTGCCCGCCCCCTCCCCTCCCACGTGCCCTCTTCCAGCCTGGGAACAGAGGGGATGGGGGAGGGGGCCAGATCCGGCTTTAAGAGCCAGGATTCAAGAGTGATTTAAGGGCCAGAGGGGAGACTTCAGAACTCAGAAGAGCGAGAGAGAGTGAGAGCGATAGGGAGAGCAATATTGAGACAGGACTTGGGAGAAACAGGGGGAAGAGAAAGAGAAACAGAAATAAAGGAAAGGCTTGACTGGGTAACTGGAAGCCAGGCCCACCCACACCTACAGGCACCCAAGATCTCTGAGGAGCACCAGGTTGGGTGCAAATGACTAAGCCAGCCCCTGCCGCCTCCTTCCCAGAGGCACAGGCCTGATGTTGGCCCAGGCCCTGTGGGGCGCAGTGGAGGTGAGCTGGACCTGAAGGGAGAAGAATGTTCCTAGAAAGAGGCTGCCACTTCGCTTCTGTCTGGTCAGCTCTGCCACTAAGGAGCTGTGTGACCATGACCAGGCCCTGCTTGAGTCAGGCCCTAGTTTCCCTGTCTGTAAATCTGTGGGGAAGAAGTTGGGGGGCAGACTCTGACCTGTAGAATGTATTCTCCAGTGGCCCCTCTCTCTGCCCCTGCAAGAGCCACCCTGGGCAGGGACCAGCATCTTCCCTCGTCCAAGAGAAACAGATGTGGAAGAGCAGCAAGAAGAACCTGGGCATCCTCTGGTGTGGAGGAGGTGGAAGTGGTACTGGCCTCCTCTCCAGCCCAGCCTTGCCTGGGGAAACAGCTCCAGGCACCATAACCTCCCCGTGCCTCCTGCCCTCCACCCAGGGCTGGGGCAGCAACTCTAGGGCAGTCCAGGAGGCCTGGTCAAGCGAGACTTCAGCCAGTTGAACTGCAGACCGCAGGCTCCTTGAGAGCACACCTCCTCCCTGAAATGTTTATTTAAGAAGCCTCCCAAGTGTACTTACTCTCTCCCTCTTACCCCCCTCAGCAGCCCCACAGGCCTGGCTGGGCTGGACTCCAGGAACCTCTCTGGCTCCAGGGCAGGGAAGCGGGTGTGAAAGTGAGAGTAGGGCCTGACCCTGACACCTCCACCCCCAGGGTCTGTTCCCCAGAGCCCAGACTTACACTCAGGTCAGGCCCTGTGTGGGCCAGAGGCGGGGAGCCCTGAGAGGGAGGCTGGCCTGCAATGACCCAGGGGACCTTCTGAGAGGGTTTGGGGCCATAAATACTCTATTTCTGTTTATAAAATGTGGATTTAGGCTAAAAAGCCTGCTTCCTGGCCTTAGGGCTCAAGGCCACAAGAGCTAAATATACCTGACTGCCTGTTTACTTCCCTCAAGAACCCGGCTTGGCCTCTCCCCAGACCCAGCTGCCTCCCTCTTTCAAACTCAGCATCTGGCCTCTCTGGGCTGCGCTCCGCTCCATCCGGAATGCTGGTCGCCTTTGCCACTTTCCCCTTCCTAACCACAGTCCTGGCCTCACTCGGCCTCACAGACATCTGGAGGAAGCTTGCCAGACTTAGCAAGTAAAAACACAGGGTACCCAGTTCATATGAATTTCAGGTCAACAACAAGCAATTTTTTAGTGCTGTATGTCCCAATACTAATGTTTGGGACCTACTTATGCTAAAATATTATTTGTTGATTACCTGAAGTCAAAATTTAACTGATTGATCATCTTGTATTCTACCTGGCAACCCTAATCTTGGAGAATAATACAGGGCAGTGAGAATTCAGCCTCGATTTACTCAGCTAAAAGGGAAACAGAGGCTGGATCTCAAGGCAGACAGGGTCACTGTAGCAGAGAGAACATCAACTTGGGAGTCAGGCCAGGTTAGTGGACAAGTGACTTCTTAGTCTCTTGTCTGTCAGGTGGAAGTAATCAGACCTGCCTCGCAGAGCTGCTCAGAGGGTTCACGGACATGAGGCCCATAGAGCTTGTCTGGCGTGTGCCTGGCACAGGGGCGTGGTTATGGCGATTCTTGTTCTCATTTGACCTGCTTCTCTACCCACCAGCCCTGCAGTGACTATGTAAGGCCAGTGCCTTAATCCTCCACCATCCTCCATAGAAGCCCAGATGTGCTGCTCCAGAAGCTAGGCCTTATTAATGGGCACTATTCTAATTCGGCCTTCTATCCACTCCTATGGATCAATAAAGATAATAATTAACCAGTCTTGGCCACTCTCTATTGTGTCCTTACTCTGTTAATTCTGTGCTGAGGTCTTATATTAGGTCCTCTATCACGCCACAATGAGAGCTGTTATTACTGTGCCCCTGTTAGAGTCAGTGAAACTGAGGCCCAGAGCGGGTTAGTAACTTGCCCGAGGACTCACAGTGCACAGGGGTGCCAGAATTTGGATCCATGTTGACCTGCCTCCAAACCCTGTGCTCTTCAATAGTAATGATATCATTCTACTTCCCCTGTGCAGGATAGGGACAATAACCATCAACAGAATCTCTATTGCATGTGAAGTTCTTTGCTAGCCTTAGCCTCGTGGGAAAACAAAAACCCTGCTCTGAGGGTGGGTAAGCAAAAAAAGAGAAGGGGTCTCACATATCCAGAGTCTGTTCTCTCTGCTGGGAACACCCCTCCCCCACATCCATGGATTGAGGGCCTATGTGCCAGACCTAGCACTTCGTGCTTTGTGGTATCATCTCATTTAGTCCTCAGGACAGCCCTCTGAGGCTGCTGCCCCATTTTCTTGGCTGAGGAAACGGGGGTGTAGAGAGATTAAGTAAATCGGTCAAAGTCACAAAGATGGTAAGTGGCAGAGCTGGGATCAGACTGATGCTCTTCCCTTCAGACTCTCAAGCACCACCCCCCACATGTTCTCGATGGACCTTTCCTTGTTCACTCCCCTGTGGCATCCCAGGACCCAATCCCTCAGCTGTTCCTCAACCTGGCTTCATGTTTTGGGGTGATGAATCCCTTAGAACCGGCAGAAAGACCCAGAAATATTCTGCAGGGTGATAGCCAGTGTCAAGGCATGTGGCTATGGGATGCCCAGAGCCCCAGGTCTCCCATCCCATCTTAACACACACACACACACACACACACACATACAACTCACCGCTGGCAGAGGCCAAGATCATGGCTTGCAGCATCTCTGTGTCAAACTGGTTGTTGGGCCAGGTGCCGGTTTCATCGCCATTTTGGGAGCTGGAGAGAGAGTGGGATGGTGAGCACAGTGTCCCAGGCCAGCTTAGCTCATACCCTTCCTGTCCTCTTCCAGGGCTCCCAAATCCAGTACCCTATCCCCCCTATCCCCAGGACCCCCTCCCTTTCAGCAAGGTAGTGGGTAATTTCTATAATCCTTCAGAAGCCAGACCCCCCCACCCCATTTGTCAGTCCTCCAAACAGCTCTCCACGGTCTCAGGCATGTCTCAGACACTGGGGCCCTTAGACAGGATAAACTGTGACTTGCTCCCCGCCCCCCATGAGAGAGCGGTGCTTACTGTCACCATGAGGGAGATAGGCCTCTCCCCAGGGCAGTGAAGGAAAGATATGGGAGCCAGAGAAAGGGGTGAGAACCTAGGGAGAAGGGGGTGGGGAGGGAGAACTCCCTGGAGCAGGGAGGCTTGCTAAGCCCTCAGGATAAAATCCAGGGCACATAAGGGCACGCCCCTCCTATTTTATAAGAACGCCCCCAGCCTCTCCCAGATATTCTGCTACCACTTTTTCCAAGGAGGCACTTCCCTAGTTCCTCAAGCTCTCTCACAGCAAAGCCTGGGAAGACACAGTTCTCTGGGATGCCCGTTCCCAACCTCTGCCTTGGTAAAGTAAACAGATTGTCAGGGGGATCCCTAAGCCCACCAGCTCCAGCTCTGAATGCAAGGCTGTCTCGTGCTTCCTACTGCAGCACCTAATTAAGACCTTTAGATGCTCCAAGTGTTGAGAAAAGCAAGGAGTGACTCACAATTGTTAAAAATGCCAACCCATAAAAGAGCCCTAAGGAATCCTCCCAACTTGGGTTTTTCCCATAAGTGACTATTTCCAGCTTTTTTTGAATTTTCAAGGATTAAATCATTTCCATTTTTGAGGAAAGGGGGGAAGCACCCTGACACACACACAGCCTATTAGGGGACCCTTGGCGCCGTCGGGCACTCCAAGTTCTCAGTAAATATTTGTTGCCTGAATGGATGGGAAAAGGTCATGGAGAGTGTTAGGTCACTGTGAGGATTTGGCAACAGGAGAGGGGAGACCTGAAGGCATGAGTGTGTGTGTGTGTGTGTGTGTGTGTGTGTGAGTGCGTGCGCGCAAAATATTAACAAAGGCAGCAGAGCAAGGAAGCAAGCAAGGAAATTTACAAGAATTTCCAAAGAGCATTTTGGAAGCATTATATTCATTTGAACAATTGCAAAAAACATTTTTACTGAGTTAAGCAGTTTAGCCTTTACCCTGAAATTTTAATTGGATATGTTTGCATTAAAAATAATAATAATAACCTTAAAATAGTAACAAATAATGCATCTAGGTAAAAAGAGTATTCAGGCCGAAACCGGTTTGGCTCAGTGGATAGAGCGTCGGCTTGCGGACTGAAAGGTCCCAGGTTCAATTCCGGTCAAGGGCATGTACCTGGGTTGCGGGCACATCCCCAGTGGGAGATGTGCAGGAGGCAGCTGATCAATGTTTCTCTCTCATCGATGTTTCTAACTCTCTATCTCTCTCCCTTCCTCTCTGTAAAAAATCAATAAAAAAAAAAAAAAGAGTATTCAGGTGTCCATCATACTATTCTTTCAACTTTTCAATAGATTTGAAACATTTCAAAGTAAAAAATTGAGGGGTCAAATGAAGTCATCTAGGAGAAGGTGTGGTGTTGTGGAGAGAGCTTTCCAGGCAGAGGAAGTGACATCCCTGAGGTGGGAGACGCTTGGCGGTGAGTTTAAAGGACTAAAGGAAAGCCAGTGTGGTCCCGCCAGGGGAAGTGTATCAGGGGCTGGGCCTGCAGAGCGGACGCTAAAGATTTTAGTCCCATCCTAAGAGCTCTGGGAAGCCACTGAGAGGTTGAAAAGGGGCTGACATGATTGGATTTAAGCATTTAAAGAGCACTCTTGCTCCTGTGAGAGGACTGAGGGTTGGGTTACCTCTGGGAGGACAAGAGCCCAGTGATACGGCCTCAGCCACCTCTGTCTCCAGAAGTCCTGACTCAAGCCTGACAGAGCTGCTGTGGGCCTGCCTGAGGGCACAGGATTGAGGCTGGCGGGCTCAGGCCTAGGTGAAGGGCCTAATGGGGACAGAGTGGGGACAGCAGATGGTGGGGTCAGCCAGGAGAAGAGCTTTGGGGCTGTGAGGTAGACAATAGGGTCAGATACCAGGTTAGGAGGATGCCCTGTGGAGGTGGGTAGTGGTGTTGAGGGAATAAAGGTGAGTGGAAGGAGGGTGGGCTGGAAGATTCTAGGGAAACTGTTGAAGGTTGGAGGCCAAGCACCTGGGCAGGCTGCCAGCTCTTTAAAGGAGATGCATGAAGTGGGAGAGACTGCTTTCTGAACCATTTGCTGAGAGCTTCCTATTTCTGGACATTGGGCTGACTGGGGGATATATATATATCATCTATTTCAGCCTCAGAACCACGTGCATTCAGTGTTATGATTATCCCTCTTCCCTCTTTTCCAGCAGATGAAATCAGGGCTCTGAGAAGTTGAGAAACTTTCCCAAAGTCACACAGCTGGTAACTGTCAGAGCTGCAACTGAAACAGTCCTCAGGTGACTCCAACAACACACGGGGCTTCAGCAGGGAGGCCTGGACCCCCGGCAGAAGGTAGAGGGGACTCTTCCAGAATTTGGAAAACAATGACAAATAAAAGTGGAGGAGAGAGACTACATCTAATTGATCATTTTCCAAGCACCCACTATGTGTCAGTGCCTGTGACAGGCCCTGGGACTTAAGAGATGATAGATACAGTGCCTGCCCTAAGGAGGCTGTATCCGGGTGTGCTGGGTGTGTGTGGGGAGCAGCTCAGAGGCTGGGCTTTGAGAAAATGTTTCCTGAATCAGGCTCTAAAAAAGAAGAAACCTGGGGAAGTCACTCCTGACAACTGCCTGGATTTAAATGATAAAATATAAATGCATATATATTTTTTCAGTGCAGTAAAAACCTATCAGCATTTAAAAATATACATATACAGGGTTGGGGAAAAGTAGGTTTACAGTTGTTCATATGGAAAAAATACAATAACTAATAAATAATAATACAAGAGTAAACTCTGTGTTTCACATACTCACAACTATAAACCTATTTCCCCCCACCCTATATCTGGGGCTATTATGCAACAATTAAATGACTTTTCAAGAATTTTTTATAGACTTTGGGGAATTTTTTGTGCTATATTGCAAAGAACACCGCCCCCCGAAAAAATAAATGAACAGTATGATTTTAATTACTATAAAGAAAAAAAAATGGGCCGAACCGGTTTGGCTCAGTGGATAGAGCGTTGGCCTGGGGACTCAAGGGTCCCGGGTTTGATTCCGGTCAAGGGCGTGTACCCTGGTTGCGGGCACATCCCCGGTAGGAGATGTGCAGGAGGCAGCTGATCGATGTTTCTCTCTCATCGATGTTTCTAACTCTCTGTCTCTCTCCCTTCCTCTCTGTAAAAAATCAATAAAATATATTTTTAAAAAAAGAAAAAAAAATGGTGAGAAATATACCAGGTACTGGGAATGAAAGTTCTCAGTATTCTGTGAGCAAATTCATACACAATTCATTTTATTATTCTCTCTACTTTTGTATAGATTTAAAATTTTTCATGTTAAAAAAATGTTAGTGGTGTTTTCCCTGGGTTGTGAAATTATGAGTACTTTTTCTTTGAAATTTTGTTCTCTATTTCTCATGTTTCCATAATGAGCATGAATTATTTTAAAAACAATTGCTAATTTGTTGAATGAGAGCAGGGATGGTGTCTCTCAGAGGAGGGTGGGTAGGAGGGAAGGGTAATGGGAAACCATTAAAGAGAACTGAGTGGGGAGAGGGGGAGCTGAGTGGGGACGGTCTCCTCTGTGCAGAGGCTGGGAACAGCTGCAAGGCGGGGCGTGGTTACAGCCTGAGAAGGGGAAACTGGCTTGCAGGATTCAGACCTCCAGACAACAGCTGTTGGGGTCAGAAGCCAAAAGGTGGAGAGGAAGAGCGCCTGGCAAGCAAGAACTGCAGAACTTGGGTCTTTCCCCCCCTTTGTCTAGGCAATGAGACCCAGTGCTGGCTTGAACTTGAACCAGGTTTACTGAGGAACCCAACATGAGCCCTATTTTCAACCTGGTGGCCAGTAGCCAGGGTGGTGGGGAAGGAAATGGGGCAGAAAGGCAGTGGAGGGCTGGAACCAGGGTTGGAACCAGGGTTGGACTGAATAAGCAATCTCCCTTCCTCGTGCCCACACTCCAATTTACTCATCAGGATGGCTGCACAGGAAACGCCCCCTGTCATGCTGTTGATCACCACAGGGCCTTCGCATATGCTCTTCCCTCTACCTGGAATGCTCTTAACTCTTTCCTGCAGCTGGTTAATTCATATTCATCCTTCAGATCCCACACAGCCTCCTTTCCTCCTGGACATCCTCCTGCTCCCTGACCAGGTCAGATCCCTATGTTATGCTCTCACTACGAGGCACTGCTCTTCATAGCACTTATGAGAACTGCAATCATATATATATGCGTGTGTGTGTGTGTGTGTGTGTGTGTGCGCGCGCGTGTGATTATTTGGTTAGTATTTGTCTCCCTCAATACTGTAAACTCCTGAGAACAGGGAGTATGTCTTTTTATACCTAGGACACTACCTGGCCTACAGTCGGTCTTACTATTTATTGAATGAAGAAGGGAAGTTGCAGTTGCTGGACTGGGCCCCTAACGCTTATTTCATCTGGCCATTTGGAGCTGGGTCAGAACTGTTTGTCCCATCCCCATCTGGCTGGGAGAGCTCCTGAGCCTTCTCCATCTCCCCAAGAGCTCCCGCATGTGTGTCAGGCCACCCAGTCTCTCATTTGATGAAAAGGGGCTTGAGGCAGGGGTAAGGTGCGCAACCCAGAGCAATTGGTGGGACCTCCAGGTTCAGCAATGACTTCTGCCCTGGCTAGTATATGTCCTGAGGTGCGGTTGGGAGAGGGGTGGGGAAAGGGGACACAAATTGCTCTGTACTTCTTTCTCATCGCCCCAGCTCAAATGTCACTTCCTCCTGGAGGCCTTCTCTACGCCCTCCACCACTACACTCCATTACCCTCTTCTTTTCAGAACTTGCTATGATTTGAAACTAGACATTTTTGTGTGTGATTTACTGTTCATTTTCTGTCTTCTCTGCTGGCATGAAAGCCTAAGAGTTCAAGAATCATGTCTGCTTGTTCACTTTTATAGGCCAGTGTTTAGCACAGGGACTAGCTCATGGTAGATGCTCAATAAATATTTTTTGAATGAATACATGAATGACCTAATGGATGAGAAGGCTGGCAAGGCCAGTGGGGAGGAAGGGGACAGTTGGGTTCAGGACAGGGCAAGCGCAGTCCAAAGGATCTGGCTTGTTGCCTTCTAGGGGCCTCCTAGGAAGTGCCTGGAGATCTCCATCCTATACCAAGGTCTCCTGGGTTCCTGTGGCAGTGAGGGTTCAGTATCTGTAGCATCTGGGGAACTGTGGGCAGCAAGAGTCTGACCAGCGAGGAGGCAGGAAGGCAGACTAAGCTCTGCCCCCCTCTCTCTCTAGGGATCCTTGGACTCCTCCAGGCTCCTGACTTCCAATAGGGAGGCCTGGCCCAGAGCCCACTCACTCCCCTCAGACCAACTGAAGGTCTTTCTGCTGAAATTTCCCTCCTCCCCCACCCACAGGGGGTTCCTGTCTCAGCAGGAATTCATACCAGATTGAAATGAGCAGCTGGGGCAGCCTAGATGGGAGGGGGTGTGTTGGAAAGCACTGATCAAAGGCTCTGTGTGTGAGGGGCCTGGGGAGGGAGAGAGATGGGGACGATGTGTGTGCTGGCTTGCCCACAAGTCCAAAGAAATGAGAGACAGGCAGAGACACTGAGCAAAAGACAGGATAAAAAATAGAGACAGAGAGAGATAAATAAAGAGAAACAGAGAAAGAGACTCAGTGAGGCAGAAAAGGACAGACCACAGTTACAGAGACATGTAGAGAGAGACAGAGACACAGAGGCTGAGCATAGAGAGGACAGCAGAAATAGTGAGGGATGGAGGAACAAAAACTGGAGAGAGAGTAACACAAGGAGACTAGCAACGGATGAAAGAGGGAGAGACAGAACAGAGATCAAGGATGGAGACAGGGAGGCAGAGACAGAGAGAAAAGGAGAACTGACTGCGACTGGGAAGTCACATTGATTCATTGATTCCACATTTGTTGAGCACCTGGCCATGGCAGGTGTAGTGTGAGGCACAGATCAACGCCAGTAGAGACAATGGTAGGAACAGAGAGGCAGCAATAAATACAGAAACTGAGATAGAGACCAAGAAAAAGGGAGAGGCCGAGAATGTAAACTGACAGAGACTGCGGGGCAGGTGCGGAGATAAGAGAGTGGCAGAGACAAAAGGCCTGCGGACTGAGAGGGTAGCACCAGTGGGGGGCCTCCGGGGTGGCCCGGAGGAGGGTCAGGGCCAGGAAGACCTGCCCTAGAGCTCTCCCTCCTCAGCCCCCCTCCAGCTGTGCTGTCTCCCTTCCCCCACAGCTGCCCGACCTCCCTCTCCTCCTCTGCTCTTTCCTGCAGGCTCCTCCTCTCCTCCTCCTGCCCCAGGTTTCTCAGCCTGAACCCCAGGTCAGGATGGAGCCCAGCTTCATCCAGAGTGGGGGGATGTAGGCAGTAGATGGGTTGATAAGCTCCCTCCCCTACCCAGAGACCACCTTAAAACCACCTTGTGGTCCCACAGAGGCCCCAGGAGATAGGACTGGTTTCCTGTGGTGGGAGAAGAGAGGGGATGAGCACATGACCTGAGCTTCCAAAATAGCCCCTTCCCTCTGGGATCTGTGTAAGAGCCTCCAGGACACCAGAACCTCCCTGAAATCTGGAACTGAGGGAAGAAGCCATTCGTAGCAGATGCTGAGCCCTCCCCCATCCCCTCTCACGTCATCACTGAGAAAATGCCGCAGAGAAGAGGGTGGGCTGGAGAGGCAGTCACCTACCCGCTGGTGCCGGGTCTCTGGGCCTGAGAGAAACGCCAGTCCGTGTTGGGTGGGGCTTGCTGTGGAGAAAACAGAGGGAAATGGGCTGAGTACCCTGGAGAAGTCGGAATGTTACCGACCCCTGGGGATGGACCCAGAGGCAGAGAGGGGAGTGCACACAGAGAAGAAACTGGTGTTAGATGGGGGGTGGGGAGGATGTAGACTCATCTTCAGAGACAAAATATACCTCAGGTTTCAGGGGGTACGGAGACAGATAAAAACATTTATCTGACCACAGTGAGCAAACCCGGATCCCTTTGCTAAAGAAACCGCCCCTTCCTCCCTGGCCCCCAGTCCAGACTTCTGAGCGGAGACTCCAGGGCTAAAGTGTCTTCCGCAGAACCCAGAACCGAGGGGAGGGGTGCAGAGGAGGCCCCCAAATGTGGCCCTTGAGAACCCTGCCAGCCCCAGAAAGAATTTATTCAGCTCCTCAGCTGGGAACAAAGCTTCCGCTGCAGCAAGATGGCTGCTGCCTGGGTAACCCTTTTTGTGCCAGGTTGTGCTGTAACACACTCAGAGGGATGCCTCCTCCAGGCCTTGGCAATCAAGGGTCCCTTCCCACAGCTAAATACATTATTAATTTAGGAGTCATGCCAGAAGGGGCCTTTGCAGGGCATCCAAGCCCCAGGACACCCCTTGCCCCCGTAACTCGGTGCCAGACAATGACTGTGTCTAAGGAGGAGAGACAAGGCTCCTCTGTCTGGGACAGAAACTGCTGGATGGAGCCCAGCAGAGATCAAGCTCCCACAGCCTCCAAGCAGAGCCAACCAAGTCTCCAAGGCTCCCGGGGCGATCTGGAGCCATCCCCCACCTGGAGGAAGCCTGGGGCTCTGGCCAGCCACCTCTCTCCCAGCCTTTCCCCGGGGGTGTGTCATCCCATCACACACACTCACTCCTGAGCTTTCTCCTCACCCTTCTGGGGTGTGCTAGTAATTAATTCTCACACTCACTCCCAGGAGCGGAGAAGGAGGTGTGAGCATCTCTGGTGACACTGGGGAGAAGGAAGACCCATGGCTGCCAAATGACTCACTCGGAGCCTCACAGGTGGCAGTGATGTGAGCAGAACCCAGAAACATAGCCTCCCAGGTGCAACAGGAGTCACCAGCACCGTCTGGGGCTGCCCACCCTCAGCCACCGTATCTGCAGAGACAGCAGAATCTACACGGAGACACAGGTATCCTGACAGTTCGGAGGAGAGGAGCTGGGCGAAATTCAAAACCTGCAAAAGGACGCGGGTCCACCTTTGTTCCGTTAGGGCCGCTCTGGGGTAAGGAGCCCCAGAAGACCTTTCTCCACTTGGGAGGCCCACCTCTACCCCATCCCAGCAGATGCAGACATCCCTGCTGTCCTCCAGCGTTCCAGTGTCCTAGTTCTGCTGGCGTTAGGCAGACCTCGCTTAGGTCTTCCTCCATCACTTACCGGAGGACTTGAACAAGTCACGTGACCGCTGTGAAACTGTCCTGAGGTGGGGATGCTAGTGCCTCTCCAAGGAAAGTGTTGGAGGAGCAAATGAGATGTGGCTCTCAGAGGAGGTGTGTAGTGAGCCCTCCCAGTCAGCTATCACACTCTCACGGGGGTCTTGTTCCAAAATATGATTCTAATTCCGTGGGGGCAGGGTGAGGCACAGACATATTGTGAATAAAAGCTCCTGGAGTTGTGGCACCTTATGCTTTGTTACTATTATAGTTTCTCCATACATGAGGGCACCCTGGCACCTGGCAGAGGCTGTGCTCTCCATCAGCCAGAGAAGGGAGGATGTGCCAAAGTCTCCGGTACTTTGGTCACCCCCAAAGCCTAGGTCTGAGATCTCTGGACACATGTGGTCACGACGGAGCCAAACACCGATCTTTGCGCGTCCAGAGCCGGGTGCGCCAGGCTCCCACTTCCCGCGAGAGGACAGGGCTGCGGGTGGCACTGAGGTCCCAGGCTGCGGATCCTACAGCAGCTGCCTCGCTCTCCCGGGGCCGGGACCTGCCGGCCCTTGGACCCCAGGGCACCTCGGCCCACCTGGCCGAGGCTTCTGGGCTGGAGGCCTAGCGGGATGGGCCGGCCCGTGGGTCCTAGAGTCCCAGCCACTGCACCTTGAGCGCTCGCTCCCGCGCTCTGGACGCCCCAGCCCACCCAGAGGCGACCGGTCCGGCCCGGGACAGCACCCGCATGACCTGGGACTGTCACCAGGTGCGCAGTCAGCGGTGAGTACCTCGGAGGTAGCGGGACGGAGGGAAGCTGTGAGGGGCTCAGGGGCAGCCTGTGGTGTGACCGCAGCTGGTAGTGCAGGCGGCACGAGTCCCAGCCCCAGTGCGAGGGCGTGAGTGGCGGGAACCCTGCGCGCTCGCCCCTGCCTGTCCACAGACGCGTGTTTGGATGGGGGAATAAGGAGGGTTGAGAATAACAGCGAAGTTCCAGATCCCGGGAGTTGGGAGAAACTTAAGAGGAAACTTAGGCGGCTGGCTGTGGGCGTGGGTCTGTGACTGCCTCCACCCTGCACCCCCGACCCCCGCGGAAATCGCTGGCAAGGACGCCGGGGCCCCAGCCTTTTCGGAGTTGTGGAGGCAGGGGCGGTCCTATCACCCTGGGATGCGATCGCCCCACACCTCCCGGGGGCTCAGAGCCGCATCCCTGTTTGGCCGCACCTCTGGCCCCGCGCAACCTGTCCGAATGGTCCCCACAATCGGGTGAGACGCCGCTAGCAGCTAGCAGCCGAGCTCGTGTGAGCGGGGTGGGTGTAGGTTCAAAGCCCCTAAGATCTGGCCGGACAGCTGCTCCATTGCCGCCGGCGGATCGCGCTGAGCCCCTCACCTGGCTCGGCTCCCGCAGAGTGTTAGAGCGGGACCGGAAGGCGTCGGGCTCCAGCGCCAGGGCTGAGGGCTGCTGGACGCCGAGGGGCCTTAGAAAGGTGAAGTCACTGCCGTCCGAGGCTGGTGAAAAGCACGTCCTGTAGCAGTGGCTCTGCGAGTCCGCGGGCCGCAGCGTCACCTCCATGTACTTGAGCGTGCCATCCGAGCTCACCTGCAGGTTGGGGCTGGACTGCTTGTAGTAGTCCCTGGAGGGCGAGTCCTGGCGCTTGCAACACCCGCCCGCGCCCCCCTCCCCATCTGCCTGTCCCCGAAGGCACTTAGCTGACAGAAAGGTGAAGGTGACTAAGGATAACAGACTGACGGCTGCGAGGGCCACAATGAGGTAAAGGGTAAGGTCTGACCGCTCAGGAGGGTGTGTGAAGAAGTCGCTGGATTTGGGCATTTCCTCAGGGTCCTCATCCTCCAGAACCAGGAGCACTGTGGCCGTGGAGGAGAGTGCAGGGTCACCGTTGTCCCTCACCAGGACCACCACCTGCTGGGTGTCAGAGTCATCCTCCAGCAAGGCCCGGGCTGTGCGCACCTCACCGGTGTGTGCCGACACCAGGAACAGTCCTGGGGCTGTGGACTGTGGCAACAGCGAATAAGAGAGCCATGCGTTGTGGCCTGCATCCGCATCCACAGCTGTCACCTTGGTGACCAAGGAGCCAGGAGGCGCAGAGCGAGGGAGACGCTGGGGGGCTGGGAGTTCCCAGCCGGGTCTTGGGTGCAGCACAGCTGGGGCATTATCATTCTGGTCCAGGACAAACACATGCAGAGAGGTGTTGGCATGCAGCGGGGGAGAGCCAGAGTCTCGCACCCCCACCAGGATCTGCATCATCTGCAGCAATTCGTAGTCAAAGGTGCGTTGGGCAAAGACCCGCCCATCCTCGGGGTTGACGTAGACAAAGGAGGAGGCTGGGGCTCCCTGAATCTGATTCCCTATGATGGAGTAGGTGAGCCGGGCGTTATCCCCGGTGTCTGGATCGGAGGCAGCCACCGTGCAGAGAAGGGAGCCTGGAGGCCGGTTTTCCGGGATGTAAGCAGTATAGAGCTGCTGGGTGAAGTAGGGGGCATTGTCATTAACATCGGAAATGTTGAGCCTGATGGTGAGATGTGTGTGCAGGGAAGGTGAGCCTGCATCACTGGCCAGCAGCTCAATGATATAGTGGGACGTGGCCTCACGGTCCAAGGGCTGGCTGGTTAGCAGTGAGTAGTGGTTCTCAGAGGGCTTAATCTGAAAAGGCAGGTCTGGAGAGATATCAAGGCTCACTTCACCGTTCCTCCCTGAGTCTCTGTCCCGCACATTAAACAATCCCACTACTGTGCCCACGGGTGTGCTCTCCGGGACCGGGTTGACCAAAGAGGCCAGTAGTACCTCTGGGGCATTGTCATTGGCATCCCCCACATCCACTTGAATCACACAGTGGCCTTCCATGGCTGGCTGTCCCTGATCACGGGCCCTTGCATGAATTTCATAGAAACTTGACTCCTCAAAGTCTATGGGACCCAACACATGGATTGCTCCACTGCTAGGATCTAGGCCAAAGAGATTCCGCACTGCCTCGGATGTATGGTCTCCAAAAGAATAGTCTAGTTGGCCATTGGTGCCTTCGTCCGGATCAGTGGCATTGAGGCGGAGCAGCAGTGTACCCACGGGTGCATTCTCTGGGAGTCCCACACGAAGAACTGAGGACTGGAAGGTTGGAGCGTTATCGTTGATGTCCAGCACCGTGATAGAGATAAGGGCGGTCCCTGAGCGGGCTGGGACACCCCCATCCACAGCAGTGAGCACCAACTGATGTTTTGCCTGAGCTTCACGGTCCAGCTGCTGCTCTAGCACCAGCTCTGGGAACAGCTTCCCATCTTTTAGGGTCTTCACATTCAGAGAGAAGTGGTTGTTGGGGCTCAGAGTGTAGAAGCTCACAGTATGGGTGCCCACATCTGGATCCTGGGCACTATCTAGTGGGAATCGTGCCCCCAATGCAGCTGATTCTGAGATGCGTATCTCTCGCTCAGGGCTGGCAAAGCTAGGAGAGTTGTCATTGAGATCCAGGATCTCTACCTCTACACGGATTAGTTCCAGTGGGTGTTCGGTCACCACCTGGACTGGCAACAGGCAGCTGGTACTGGCTCCACACAGGCTCTCTCGGTCAATCTTTTGATTTACTGCCAGACCACCACTCATCAAGCTCAGGGAAAAATAGTGCCCCTTTTCCTCAGAGCCCAACCGCAGTCCACGGCTCATCAGATCTGTCACCTTTAAGCCTAGATCCTGAGCAACATTTCCCACCAGCGTCCCCGGCTCAGACTCCTCCACCACTGAGTAACGAAGCTGCCCAGACACCCAGCCCCAGCAGCACAAGGACAACATGCACAGCACTTGCCATTTCCCAGCGAGCTGTGGGGGTATCTTGGGCCCCATGACCCAGAAGTCCCTCCTGGACACTGACTCTGTGCTGTCCTGTCTCCAAGGTAGACCCAGGGCTTGGAATGTAGCAGCTGAAATCTCTTGTGTCTCCTTCCAGCCTCTTAAAAACTGCTCTGAGGTTTGTCTGCCTGCAGCAGTTCCTCTTAGTCACCGAATGGCGGGGGTGGGTGGGGGGGAAGGGGGAATTAAATCTGAGTGGAGCTGGGGAGCTGGGGGAGGAGAGGCGGGCAAGAAGAGCAGATCCCCCACCTCAGCTCTTAGTCTGATTGGCCAAAAAGTCTGTCTGCTCTCAACCAATTATGAAGTCTCCTCAGTCCTGGAAACCTTAGGAACAGGCTGCAAATCTGTGTCACAGAAGCCTCCTACTTCCCCACTTATTTGGTGCTGCAGGTTGATTCAGCCCCCTTGGCAGCAAAATTTGACAGCTCAGATGGCGCTCAACAGGAGAGACAAAGTGGTACAAAACTTCTCAGTGTTCTGTCCCAGCAACTTCCTGCATGATTTCAGAAGCTTCCACTACTTGCTTGAACCAACAAAAGTTTGTCCTTATGGGGGAGGCAAAGCCCATGTGTTCGCCCTCCCACCCCCATCCTGCTAGCCACTGCTGACATGAGAAGAGAGATTTGTTAGGATCAGGTAGAGCCTTGCTCTGACTTTCCAGCAATGCTTTGAGGACTCTCAATGCCAGCTGATGACTATAGCACTCAGCTTTCCTGAGATCCAGACTTGAGCTATAGAATGAGCACCACAGCTTATGGTAGGGGAAATATTTCTAGGACAGATTCAGGTCACCAGAAGGGTGACTAGAAACTAGGCATGGCCTCTAGGCTTTATGGTCTCACCAATTCAGAAGTACTCTACTTAGAGACCCTCAGAATAACTATCTCTATGCATGCCTCATCTGTAAACCAGATTTCTGACATTAAGTGATTTCACTCTTTGCTTTTTCCCCCAGAGAGGTAATGCTCCCCTGCCCCAGTTTACTGCATCTAACTCAAATCCCAGTGAGGACTTGACTGGGATTCCTGAAGATGCCTCTACTCCCTTGATTCTTTCCTCTTTGTGCTGTCTTCTAGATTCCAAGCAGGAACTTCCCTTCACAGTGGGTTAGGGAGTACTTGATACTGTGAGGCAAAGGTATGTTTCCCTCAACCCATTGGGGAATGGTAATCTAGAGTTAAGGTAGGCCAGAATCTGGCCCCTTCATTCCGGAAGAGTAGAGAACGCAGCCACCTGGGTTTAGGTGATGGTCCAGTGTTCCCTACCCTTGTGTTTCATAGTCTTCTATGCTCCCACATTCTTGCAGCATGCTTCCCTGGCTCTTCATCATTTACTTGCATTTCTTACTCTCAGATAAGGTCCTAACCCAAACCCAAGTATTAACCTTCGACAACTCCCTGGTTAATTCACAAAACACTTCTAAAGCACAGAATCTACCACACAGTTACCACGCACAAAAATGGCGACATCACTACGGGCTCTCACAGAGAGGCCAATACTCTCTGGTACACGGCCCAACCACATGCCTGGGTCGGAATAACCCTCAAGCATTGACTGAGCCTGCAAAGATCTCACCTCCAGCCCATAGAGAAGATCAGAGGGTGGGCAGCTTGGGCGAACAGGCTCCCCTGCCATAGGTGCACTGGGCGACTTCACCATCATGAAGCTATCGCTCCGAGTGGGTGCAGAAGCCAAGGGTGTACAGCCATGAGAGTGACCACCCACATCAACAAACTTGATAGGATCATCTGACCCTAGCTGGATTCGGAGGATCCCATTGGAAGGAGGAAGCCCCTCCCTCCTTCGAGAGCGGGTGAGACATGCACAGGTGCCAGCAGGAAAGCAGGTCGCTCCGCAGGCAGCCCCACGAAGACACTTAGAGAGCAGAGCCACGAATGAGCCAAAGGAGACAAAGCAAATTGCCACTAGTGATACAGCCAGGTAGAGGGTCAGGCGGGATTCTCCTTCCCTTGGAGCTGAAGATTCTCGAAGATCAGGGACAACCGGATGAGCATCTTCCTCCAAGGACACCAGGAGAGTAACGGAGGTAGAGAGCGGTGGGGTACCACTATCCTTCACCACAATGACCAGCTTCTGTGGTGGGAGATCAGCTGGAATGGGAACAGCTGTCCGCACCTCCCCAGCATAACGAGAGACTGCAAACAGGCTGGGATCCGGGGCCTCCAGGAGCTGATAGGAAACCCAAGCATTGTAACCTGAATCCAAGTCCACAGCAGTCACCTTTGTGACTAGGTGACCAGCACCCACTGATGGAGGCAGTGCTTGGGGACATAAGGAACCAGGCCGGGCCCTAGGGCGGAGCACAGCTGGCGCATTGTCATTGAGGTCCAGCACGAATAGGCGAACTGTCACGGTGCTACTAAGGGGTGGGTTGCCCCGGTCCCGGGCCTGCACCTCAAACTGCAGTGTCTGTGTTTGCTCATAGTCAAAGGATCGAGTAGCATGAACAGCTCCTGTCTGGGGGTTCAGGGAGATGAAGGAGGAAGCCGACACGTCTCGATTTCTGGGCTCTAGGAGAGAGTAGGAGATGAGCGAATTCAAGCCAGAGTCTGGATCAGAGGCTGCGAGGGAGCAAAGCAGGTCCCCTGGGCGATTGTTCTCAGGAACAAACACCTCATGTGACCTCTGGAAGAAAGAAGGTGGGTTATCATTCACATCTGAAATATTGAGGAAAATAGTCCTTTGGGTGCTCAGAGGAGGGTTCCCAGCATCAGAAGCAGTGACCATGATGTCATAGCTGGACTTGGCCTCTCTGTCCAAGGGCCCAGCAGTCACCAGGGAGAACTGGTTCCTGAAGGCGGACTTGAGGGCAAATGGCAAGTGGTCAGGAATACGGAGGCTCACATCCCCGTTGGACCCTGAGTCGGGGTCCTGCACGCTGATCAGGGCCACCACAGTGCCAGGTTCCGCGCTCTCTGGGAGAGTCCCAAGCTCGGAGGTCACCGTGATGTGGGGGGCGTTGTCATTGACATCCAGGAGGTCCACTCGAAGGCTGCAATGTTGCTCCATGGCCGGAGAACCCCCATCACGAGCCCGAACATCAAATTCATAGTAATTCTCATTCTCAAAGTCTAGGGGCCCCTGGAGGGTAAGCTTTCCAGTCGTGGGGTGCAGGCTAAAGAGGTTTCTCACGCGGTCAGGGGTGTGACCGCTGAAAGAGAAGGTGACATTACCACTGGGACCCAGGTCCGGGTCCGAGGCGTTGAGCTGGATGAGCAGCATGCCGGCGGGCGCGCTCTCCAGCACGCTGATCCTGTAGCTGGATTGCTGGAAGGCTGGGGCGTTGTCGTTCACGTCCAGCACCGACACGCGGAGCTCCGCGGTGCCGGATCTGGGAGGGTTACCTCCATCCACGGCAGTCAGCACCAGGCGGTAGTCCGATTGCTTCTCCCGATCCAGAGGCTTCTCCAGGAGCAGCTCTGGGACCAGGCTGCCGTCGCTGCGCTTCTTTACATCCAGGGCGAAGTGCTCATTGGAGCTCAGTCTATAGCTGCTGATGGAGTTGCTCCCCACATCTGCATCCTGAGCCTTTTCCAAGGGGAAACGCTGCCCTGGAGGAGCCGCCTCCCCAATTTCCAAGTCCAGCTGCTGCCGAGGAAATCGGGGGGCGTGATCATTCACATCCACGATTTCTACCTCCGCTCGGTACATTTCCAAAGGCCCTTCGGTTACAAACTCCAGGGGCACGATGCAGTTGGCACTGAGCCCACACAGTGCCTCTCGATCAATTGGGTTCTTGATGAGCAGGGCTCCGCTGTCCAAATCCACACGGAAGTGTCTTTGGTTCACCTCTCCAGCGACCTGCAGCCTTCGGGCTGACAGACTCTCTGTATCCAGCAGGAAATCTTGGGCGACATTCCCTACAAAAGTCCCCTCCTGGGACTCCTCTGGGACCGGGTAGCGGATCTGCCCACAAACGTAACCCAGGTAGCAACAGAGGAACAAAAGGGTAGCCCCCGGGCAGATGTCTACCCAGCTTCTCACCTCGCGGAGCATTGCTGCCGCCAGCTCGCTCTCTACCTGGTCCTGAGAAGCCAAAGAAGCCGACCCGCCCCAAACAGCCACAGCAGCTGGAGACACCTATCTCCCTTTGCCCGCGCCAGTTCTGGCGCGGCTCGGCCGGCGCCGCAAGGGTTACGCGCCGTTTTTTGCTGGTGGCGGGGTAGATTTGTCTGCCTCCCACCACGCGATTGGCGGACAGCGGCTCCTGGGCTCAGCCAATAGGCTGAGCAGAGAACATCCCAATAGCGGCAGGGTTAATGCGTCGCAGCATTGGAGAAAAAGCAGACACACACCCCAAAACAAAAAACACCCATCTTTTCACCTTTCTCCCGCTCAACAGCCTTTCTTTCCACGGGTTATTATTACATCTATGGAGGGGCAGACAACAGATACTAGTACGTGTCGTGTTTTTTTTTCTCGAACACACCGATTTTCCCCGCCCCCTTTCCGCGGGGAAAACAGCCAGAGCCCTAGCAACCTGCCGCCCTGAGAGGAGTAGCCATTGGAGACTGGTCACTTTGTTCAAGCCAGTGTTGTCATCCCCCAATATTCTAAATGAGTAGCTTCCGCTCAGTCCAGTTGTATCAGAGCAACAGCTAATTAGAAGCACTGCCGTGTACACAGAACTCAGCCTCTCTCAGATTATTCAGAAACGTAGCCACCTCTTTGCAGAAAAGGCTTACACATTCATGTAGCCAATTAAATTTATGCAGTACACATTTTTTGCTGTACCAGGAGGCGCAGCGGAAACCAAAACTCTTTTATTCAGACGCTTGCTAGTGATATACTAAATTACCATTCATTCATTTCAAGGACAGCATGGGAGGAGATGAAGCAGAGTAGAGGAAGCCAGGAAAGGGAGATGTTCCAAACCAGTAAAGAATCAGTTGTGTCTGGGAGATGCTAAGGGTTAGATCTCACTACCTGGCAGAAAGCTGATGTTCACAGATTTAATAGCTCCCCGTGAACGATTGAGATCAAGCTACCAACAGCACTGTGCCTACAAATCCCCTTTATTTGACACCATGGTATGCCTGCTATGTTGTTAATTACCAACAGAGGCTGTTTCAAAAGAGCGAGCTTTTCACTTAGCCCCAGGGGGCCCCATGGAGCTGGAGACTTGATGTCACTCCACCCTGACCCTGATCCAGACCCTCCCAGGAGCCTGGCGACCACCTTGCACAAATGAAGAAACAGCTCATTTCACACTGCAGTTACCTGCAAACTATAACCTGATCTGGACATATTTCTGAACTCATTTGAATCCTCACCTAGGTTACCGGTGGATGCCAAAACCAGTGGCAAAACCTGGGCTTCTTATCCTCCCTATATTTTTCCAGACCCTTGATCCTCAGGAATATCCTCTGACTATGGTGATGCCAGCAACCAACATTCTGGTCTCAAAGGGGGGTGCGGGGGGGGGGGGAGATCTGCTTTCTATGTTCTTTTACCAAAACACCTAAACCTCTTCTCCTGGGAATGATGGAGATATAAATCAGGCTAACCCACTAGGTGTTTATGCCAGGATTCTCTTCAGTGAATGACACCTCATCCACCCAGTTCCCTCAGTTGGAACAGGTACGGTCATCCTTGACTCATTCCTCTCCCTGACTACCTATATGATGTCAATCAACAAGTCCTGATGATTTTACTATGATACCTCCCTCCATTTATTCTGCCACTGGAATGGTTCAAGCATTCACCAATCTTTTCCTCAAGTATCATAATAGCCTTCTAACTGTTCTCTTTGTTTCCAGTATCAATATCCCCAGTCCATCTCACTAATGGCTGCTAGAATAATCCCTCTAAAACAAACAAACAAACAAACAAACAAACTCCTGATGACATCATACATATGTAAGTTCAAAATTCTGCAATGACTATCACTGATACAGAATAAAATAAAAAACTCCTTGGCCTGGCCTAAAGGTAATTCATGATCTAATTCCTGCCTACTTGCTTCACTTTATCTCTTGCAAAGACTGTCTATTTTAAAAACATGCTTTAAAGTTCAGCAATAATGTAATATCATTATTCCTCAGCATGGAATTTTCTTCAAGATCCTCTATATTTCCCCTTTACTATTTAACAAATTACTACTCAGTCTTTAGTTCTCAGCTCAACCATCACCACCTCTATGAAGTCTTCCAGATTGGCTTTAGTGTTTCTTTCCCTCTGCTCCCATTACTTCTTGTATATCATTTTTTTTTTGCATGTCTGTCTCCTATGGTACTCTGTGTAGCACAAGCATGTCAAACTCGTGGCCAGCCGAGTTTGAGATGCTTGCGGCATAGCTGTATCTTTTCACCTTTTACAGTATCTGGAACAAGGGATGCTTAATAAATGGTGAATTACTGATATTACCATTTATTAGTTTAACAAATATTTATGAGTACTTGTGCTTTTATGAGTACTTTATATTGAGTACAGACACTTTATATGCCTAAGTTTTCAATCTCAACAATTTTGAAAGGATGTATTATCTTTATTTTATAGATGAGGACACTGGAGTTCAGAAAGGTTAAGAGACTCATCTAAAGCTAAATAACTAGTATGTGCAGAACTAGGATCCCGCCCCCACCCCTGGTTTGTCTGGAAAGAAATAAAGCCTCATTTTATAACATCTTAAATGATTTTTCATCTCTATAACCATAAACTGGACCTTTAGTGGTACTTTTAATATCCAAGAACTAGACCCCTTATAGGTCTCAATCCTTTATATTTCAAGTCCACACCAAAACAAACATGCATACAGTCTGTATTACTAGAATTAGAGCATTATAAAGCCTTAATGCTACATATCCGTGACTTGACCTTTTTTTATGCCAGGTATGTGAATCTCCCAACCCTAGATTTTTAAAACAGCTTTGTTGAGCTATAATTCACATACTATGCAGTTCATCCACCTAAAGTGTACAATTTATTGGGGTTTTTTTTGGTATATTCACATATACTAAAACAATGCCATCATCAACGAATTCTAATTATAGAACACTTTTGTCATCCTCAGAAGAGATCCCATACCCATTGCTCAGCTCTAGATTTTTAAAGATTAGTTGCCCGGTTGCTAGTGGTTTAGGAAGATTGTCTCTTTAGATGATTAAAATATCATCTATGTCTTCCCTACAACGCTCTTCTGGAGCTATTCTATGTAATACTTTAAACTTGGGAAATAACATCACATACTTTTGTAAAGTTATACCTGGCCCAGTAAGGCTGGCTTCTGGTTCTGTAAACACCAGAATAACACTTTGCTTCACAAATATGCTACTTGATAGACTGGCAGGTTCTAGGGCAGTGGTTTTCAAACTTTTATGCACATTGGAATTACTTAGGGATCTTTAAAACGTACTGATCCTATGTCCCATCCCCAGAGATCGTGTTTTGATTGGTCTGGGATGTGGCCTGGGCTTCAGATTTTTTAAAGGTCCCTAGGTAATTCTAGTGTGCAACCAAGTTGGAGAATATTGTCCTAGGGAAAGTGCCAGTTGTTTTCCAGTGTGACTGGAAGAATAGCAGCTGCTTCTCTCTGGCTTTCATCATTGCTTGCCTTCCCATATATGCATCTACTGTGTCATTTTGGCTATCTCCAAATTTGCTCATTTCCAAGGTGTGTTTAAGATTTGGGGTGGGTGCCCTGGCCAGGTAGCTCAGTTGGTTAAAGCATCATCCCAATAAGCCCCAGTTTGGGGTTTGATTCAGGGTCAGGGCACATATAAGAATCACCCATGAATGCATAAATAAGTGGAACAACAAATGGATGTTTTTCTCTCACTTCCTCTCTCTCAAATCAATAAATAAAACATTAAAAATATATTTTTAAAAAGATTTGGGGTGGGCAATAAAAGTAATCATAGTAATAGCTAAGAATTTGTTAACACAATACACCAGGCAGTGTGCATACATTCTAGCATGCACTAATCTTATAAGACCCTTGCTATTTCCTTTTTGCACATGAGAAACAGGCTTACAAAGATTAACTTGCCCAAGGACTCCTAGTTGGTAAGTGGTGGAGCCTCATTTATCTAACTGCCAGATCCGAGGTTGATAGCAATTCTACACTTATTAGTAACAAAATTGTGGCTCTCCCACCATTGGAAATGTAAGTTTCACTCCAAGACAAATGCCTTACAGTCATCTACATGTCATCCTGAATAAATGAAAGCGTTGCCTTCCTCAGGATATGAATTTACCTACGGTTCACATTATGTGTATATCTAAGAAAAATAGTGCTTGAAGGATAGGGAATTACAGGGGGATATAGAGAACCTTTAATTTTGTACTTTATGGTGTCTTGGATTGTCTGGATTTCTTTTCAAAGTAAATGATTACTTTTACTTTTATAATTAACTAGGGGTCCAATGCACGAAATTCGTGCAAGAGTAGGCCTTCCTTCCCCGGCTGCCGGCACTGGCTTCCCTCCGGCACCCAGGACCCGGGCTTCCCTCTGGCCGCTGGCAGGACCTGGGACCCAGGCTTCCCTCACAGCCCAGGCTTCATCCAGAAGCTCGTCTGGAAGGATGTCCAGAAGGACATCTGGTCTAATTAGCATATTATGCTTTTATTATTATAGATGGCGGTCACCCTTGGATTTGGGGATTACAGTTAGTTTTAATTTTTCTTTATAAATTTCTCTATTTTCCAAAATTTCTATAATGCACATGGATCACTATTATAACACAAATAAAATGTAAAGGATGCCTAGAATTTTATTACTTCCATAGAAAATTATCTAAGAATGAGACTGGATCTGTGTAGGCAGAGGAAAATTACCAGCAAACTATTAGCTGTAATGCAGATGTGGCAATCACTTGAAAGATGGCAAAATGAGGTAGTTTTTATATTCCTAGCAGCCGCCACTGGTTAGAGGTATACACTAGCTTGTTCCCAGTGCAAATGACACCAAGCTAAACTCTGAGTGCTGAGATCTTGGGTTGTATTTAGCAAGACTGGTTAGTTGTTATGGCAAGGGAGTGCTGAGGGTGTGAGTTGGGTCCACAGGTGAGTCAATCAACTCCACACTGTGACTGACCACAAACCACACTCTGGCCAGGCCATTCCCTTTGCAAAGACAACGCTTGATCTAGAAGGGCCAGGTGAAAATGTGGATGCATCATTAGGAAAACATCTTCAGCACTAGAAACAAAAGCCCGGAATGGCTCCATGCATGAATATTGGTCCAGGCTGACTTGCTAACCCTTACCTGTCCGGGAGGGGAGCTCTCTGCACCCAACACCTGCCTATAGAACACTGGATCGCAGCTCCGCAGCGTGTTCTGGCAGCTGGCCAGAGGGCTGGCAGCCCCGGGTTTCCTCAGCAGCGGGTCGCCGCGGCGGGAGTCGGAGGTGAGGTACAACTGGTGGTAAAGGTGCGGCGGCACCAGGCCTCCCCGCACGGCGTCCGCGTGCAGAGACGGCCCTGGCGTGCGGTACAGGGAGCTCACCGGGGCTCGGTATAAGTCCCTGGACTGTTTCCACTTGTAAACTTTGAATATTATCACCCCCAACACCGTGACTGCGAACCCCACGGAGACCAGGATTAGAGAGAGGAGCAGATAAAAGGTGAGGTTTTTATTCTGCTCCCCCGGGGCCGAGCCAGAGGGGAGCTCCGCCCGGGCTTCCGGAGACTCCTCGGTGACAGACACAGTCAGGGTGGCGGTGGCGGACAGCGAGGGCTCCCCGCTGTCTTTGATCAAGACCGTGAGAGTTTGCCTGGGCAGGTCTGTGTCCTGGACGGGGCGGGCCGTGCTGACTTGCCCGGTGTGAAGGCCCACGGCAAAGAGGCTCTGGTTGGGGGCTCCCAAGAGGCTGTAGGAGAGCCAGGCGTTGTAGCCGGCATCCGGGTCCCAGCCTACCACCCGAGTGACCACGTGGCCAGCCGCGGTACCTCGGGACAGCACCTCCACGGAGCTGCGGCCAGGCCGGGGGTACAGGACCTGGGGGGCGTTGTCATTGCGGTCAGTGACAAAGACGTTCACGCTGATGTTGGTGGTCAGGGCAGGGGTGCCCCCGTCACTGACCTGAGCTGTGAATTCGAACTCCCGCCGATCCTCATGGTCCAGGGGCACTAAGGTGGACACCACGCCACTGTCGCGATGTATCGTGAAAAAGCGACCCACGAGCCCGGCGTCCGCTCCTTGCTCCAAGAGCAGGAAGGAAAGGCGCGCGTTCTGCGGGGCGTCGGGGTCCCAGACGCTGAGGTTCAGGATGGGAACCCCGGGGAGGTTGTTTTCCTCCACGTAGACGTCATAGGAAGACTGAGACGACTGCGGAGGGTTGTCGTTGATGTCGGACACTTGCACCCGGACCGTGGTCAGGGCTGAGAGGGAAGGGGCTCCGGCATCTCGAGCGGTGATGCTGAGGTTGTACTCGGGCACCGTCTCCCGGTCCAGGGCTGCGCTGGTTTTCAAAGTAAAGTAATTCTTGAGGGGAGAAGTAAGGCTGAAGGGGAGCCCTGGCGGGATCTCGCAAGTCACCAGCCCATTGTCCCCGGCATCCAGGTCAGTCACGCTGAGCAAGGCGATGACAGTCCCCAGAGGCGCGTCCTCGGGGACCGGGCTGTACACGGAAGTGACGGTGATCTCGGGGGCATTGTCATTCACGTCCACCACCTCGACCAAGACTTTGCAATGTGTCCCCTCGGGATTGGCGCCCTTGTCTTTGGCCTGGATGTAAATCTCGTGGAGTTTCGTGTCTTCGAAGTCCAGCCGCCCCTTGACGGTCAGCACCCCGGTGACCAGGTCTAAGGAGAACAGTTCCCGCACGCCGGCGCGGTTGTGGCTGCCGAAGGAATACACGATCTCGCCGTTGGGGCCTTCATCCAGATCCGTGGCACGCACTTGCACCACGCGAGTCCCCGGGGGTGCGTCCTCCAGGACGCGCGCCCGGTACAGGGACTGGTTGAAGGAGGGCGCGTTGTCATTCGCGTCCAGCACGGCGATGCGAATGGGGAGGCTGGCGGAGCGGGCCGGGCTCCCCCCGTCCAACGCCGTGAGCACCAGCTGGAGACTGGGCTCTCGCTCCCGGTCCAGGGCGCGCTCCAGCACCAGCTCCGCGTACTTGGTGCTGTCTTCCCGCGTCTGCACTCGAAGCGCAAAGTACTCGTTCCGGCTCAGCTCGTAGGTTTGTAGAGAGTTGCTTCCGACATCGGGGTCGTGCGCGCTCTCCAGCGGAAAGCGCGTGCCCGGCGCCACCGCCTCACTAATCTCCAATTTCATTTCCCGGGTAGGGAACGCGGGGTTGTTGTCGTTGATATCCTGGATCACCACTTCCGCACTGAACAGCTCAAGTGGGGTGTCCACCACCAACTCCAGAGTTACGGTGCAGGAGGGCAGCGTCCCACACAGCTCCTCTCGATCCAGGCGGTCGTTCACGAACAGCTCTCCGGTCTCCCGGTTCACCTCAAAGAATCTTCGGCTCGCTCCGGACACCACCCGGAGCCTGCGAGCGGACAGGCTGCCGAGATCCAGGCCAAGGTCCGTGACCACGTTGCCCACCGCAAAACCCTTCTCTCTTTCCTCCAGGATCTCATAGCGAATGACGGCGGAAGCCCCGCGCAAGGCACCAAGCAGAAGCAAGACTCCCACCACTCTCCCGGTGCTTACCAGTCCGCTCCTCCAGGCCGCTGGGACCATCTCACTCAAGGGCAGTTCTCTTCGCGGGGTCCAGATCGCCCTGGCGTTTTCGCTGAGAAACTTTCAGCGGGTTAGCGCTTGAGCGCTGGGCGCCGAGTCTGACATGGCTTTCTAGATGCCTTTGATTTGCTCGTCGGCTGTTCAGTCTCTGCCTCATCCCGGGGCGCCGAGAGGGGACGGGCCCGGGCCAGATCTCCAGCGTCTTCATTGGCCGACAGCGGCACGCAGAGTCCCAGCCAATAACTGCACGAAGAATGCGCTAGCGCGGGGCGCTCGGAGCGGGACGAGCGCTTAGCGCCAGGAACTTCACTTTCCTTTGGCTTACTTCCAGCGTTTACGGCCAACGCGCCTTGGCAGCATCGGTCCATCGGAAACCTAACTTAGCCTGGAAAGCCAATCGCAGGGCGATGAGGCTGGCCCTTCTGCAAGTCTTCAAGCCAAACCCAGGTCTATTAAACGTTTTAATGGCTGTCTTTAATCGCAACAAAGCGGGGGGGGGGGGGGGGGAGAAATAGATCAAACCAAACAACAACAACAAAAAATTGGTTTGTTGGAGGTCGAGTGAAACCTATTTAGCCGGACTCTATTAGTAAGGAGTAATTTAGCATTTCTATGGAGATGCTAATAATTGCAGTTTTATCTGTTACCAGATGAGATTTTAGAATTCCCTGTCACTTCCTCAGTAAAGCAACACAGGACCTACTACTTTCAGTTGGTTTAACTCGGTTTTATGGAATTTAAAAACTCAAAGCAGATTTCTTTTAAAACTGGATATTGTTTAGCTCTCATTTCCTAAGAACCAGGGAGCAATGTGAAATTTCCTACCGTTTTTCCCAATGAGCATAACCCCGATCATGAAGCATAATCTCAAATATTCCCCTTTACTTGATAAATGTGTTTCCCAAGAACTTGGGTTCGTGTGCCACAAAGAGAAGTTCATTGCTAATAAGGGATAACACCTCTCCCCCAAAGAAGGGGCAGACTTATTTACCACTTGAGACATTTCTAAAATGATTGTGATCTGGTTACAAAGCTTCACAAAGTCTTTAGAGAAATACAAAGCCTTAACCCACCGAATAAAGAGCCTCGAGTTTTCCATATTTAAGATTGTAGTTACTAAACAAACAAAAAAGCAACGATTAGGATAATGAATAAGAGAGTCGGGTATGAATAAGTCAGAGCTGAGTTGTACAGTATATCTTTGGGCAGTAAATTACCCTCTAAGGGTGCCAGAGTTCCTATCTACTAAATGAATGAGGCAGGCAAAATGACTGGCACAGAGTCAGCTTCAATTTATGATGCAAATCACCCCATTAGAGGTAACATTTTAGAGCGTCACATTCCATTTCTGTATAACTGTCCAGGACATTACTTTGATTGCACACAAGTTCTTGCTGAAGTGTAACTGAACCTTGAGGCAGAGAGGTAGGCAGACAGGTTAGATAGGTAGATAGGAAATAAGTTTATATAGAATATCTATTGAAGAGATGAAAGGCCATATTTGACCTGTCTCTCTGTGTCCTGAATACTTTAATTCATCTCTTAAAACCCCCATTTTTGAATACTCAAGCTTGACAATGGGCTAGATCACAGACGTCTGAGAGGCATTAAAAGATAGAGTATGCTCCATAGAATATATTAAGAATTCAGGCCAAGACCGGTTTGGCTCAGTGGATAGAGCGTCAGCCTGCGGACTGAGAGGTCCCGGGTTCGATTCCGGTCAAGGGCATGTACCTGGGTTGTGGGCACATCCCCGGTGGGGGATGTGCTGGAGGCAGCTGATCGATGTTTCTCTCTCATCGATGTTTCTAACTCTCTCTATCTCTCTCCCTTCCTCTCTGAAAAGTCAATAAAATATATTTAAAAAAAAAAAAAGAATTCAGAATACAGTCCAGCCACTTGCTACTCAAAGTGTGAGTCAAGGACCAGTGGCATGGGCATTACCTGGGAGTTCCTTAGAAATGCAGAAACGCCCCCCTTCAGACCTACAGAACCAGAATTTGAATTCAACAAACTACCTGGGTGATATGAGTGCACATTAAAGTTTGAGAAGCACTGATCTAGTGGGTTACTCAGAGATAAACTGATTTATCAGGCATTTTTTTCCATTCACTATCACTTAATTGACAACATGTCTTTTCAAAACTAGTTTAAAAGGTTGAAGTTGTTTTCCCATTCATAGGTTTCCTAAGACCCCTTCATAAGCCAGCAGAACTCTCTTGGATCTATTCTTCACAGTAGCCAGAATGATCTTAACATTTTAATTGGATCATGAGTCTTCAACTCAAAAATCCTCAGTAGCATCTCACTGGGCTTGAAATAAAATACCAAGTCCTTAGCATAATATCCAAGAGTCATGTCTTCTTCTCTTGATATTTCTAGCTCTGCTTTCAGTGTGGGCATCAGCCAAGCTCTTTAGTGCCCCAGAGACTTCACACAGGCTATCCCTCGCCTAAGAAAGCTTCTTTCCCTTCCCTCCCTTTGCTTTGTTAATTTCTACAAATCTTTCAGGTCTCAGTTGAAATGTTATTTCCTAACAGAGGTTGTCCCTTAGACCCATTTAAAACCAGGATCCTTTGTTATGCTCTGTCAGAGCACCTTATATTTTCCTTTGTTGAATCTAGCACAATTAAAATTTTTGTAATTATTTTTTTGTTTTAGCATAATGTCTACCTCTTCAGCTAAAAAAATTTTTTTTTAAAGCTGCAGGAGGGCAGAGACCATGCCTGTTTTGATGATCACTTGTATCCCTGGTGTCTAATACAGTGGGCAATTAATGCTTCCCCCTCCTGGTTTTATTGAAGTATAATTGACAAATAAAATTGTATGAATTTAAAGTATATGAGTGATGATTTAATATATGTATATATAATGAAATGATTATAATATAGTTAACACATTCATCACCTCACCTAGTTACCATTGTGTGTATGTGTTAAGAACATTTAAGATCTATTCTCTCAGCAAATTTCAAGTATATAATATAGTACTGTTAACTATAGTTACCATACTATACATTAGATTCCCAGAACTTATTCATCTTATAACTGAAACTTTGTACTCTTTGACCAACATTTCCCTATACTTAATGCTTATTAATATGGCAATCATCATGCTAATGGCATAGCAATAATAAAATGTACCAAGGAAGATATATATATATGTGTGTGTGTGTGTGTGTGTGTGTATTCATTTATGTGCATCTATAAACATTTTTGGAAGATATAGCTACTCTTTTAAGCTACCAGATGGCCTAATAAACTATTTCTTAGCATAATAATTTGAAAGAGAAAACATAGTTTGCCAAAGAACCTAAGTGAGGTGTGCTAATATAACTCACTGGAGATAAAGATGGCATAGCTTGGGAAATGGAAGCACCAGTGTATAGGACCAATACAATTTTCCGGTCTCAAGCTTCTGCCCTCTTTGTCTTAGGATTTTAAGAGAGCCTCTGATCAATGGAGATGCACAAACATAATATAACTTTTAAATAGAAAGTAAATGAATTAAAGTGATCAAGAGCGAGGCTTTAGTGTCCAGAAGACTCGAGTTCCAATACTGGATATTACACTTAGTAGCTATGTAACCATGAAGGTTTTATTTTTAACTTCTCTTTTATTTTCTTGGTCTGTAAAATGGGAATAATAATAGTACTCCTTGACATAACCACAGGCATCTTAATCTTTTATTTTAATCTTTTTTTAAAAATATATTTTATTGATTTTTTACAGAGAGGAAGGGAGAGAGATAGAGAGTTAGAAACATCGATGGGAGAGAAACATCGATTAGCCGCCTCCTGCACATCTCCTACTGGGGATGTGCCCACAACCCAGGTACATGCCCTTGACCGGAATCGAACCTGGGACCCTTCAGTCCGCAGGCCGACGCTCTATCCACTGAGCCAAACCGGTTTCGGCTTATTTTAATCTTTTAACAGCTTTATACTTACCATAGAGGTCACCTAGACAATCAATGATTTCTGGTAAATGTATACAGCTATGCAACCAACACCACATACAGCTTTAGGATACTGCTATCACCCCCAAAAGTTTCCTTATGCCTGTCTGCAGTCAATCTCCCAGCCTCAGGCAGCCACTTAATTACTTTCTATGTAGTGTTGCCTTTTCTGGAAGTTTCATAAAAATTGGATTATAAAATATATAGTCTTCTGAACCTGGCTTCTTTCGCTTAGCATAATGTCCAACCCAATTCTTAACTACCCCCTCAGACCTGTTCTTTCTTGAACCTTTTTCGTCTAATAGGGGCCCTGCTAGCCCAGTCAAAAATTCCTAAGTCAGTCTTAACGTCTTTTCCCATATCCCTGTCACTAGTTCCATCATTACTAGTTCATGCCAATGCTTACTACCTCCAAAATATATTTGAATATATCAATTACTCTCTTTCTCTACAGCCACTTCATGAGTCAAAACCAACTTAAATACTGTCATAGCTTTCTCTCTGGTATTATTTCCTCTTTTGTTTTCCCTAAATTCTATTTCACATGCAGAAATCTGAGGGATCTTTCAAAAATGTAAGTTAAATGATATACTCTCCTTGGTAAACATTGTGCTTGGTACCAGGCTGGCTACCTAATTTGTGGGATTAATGCAAAAATGAAAATGGGCTCCTTGTTTAATAATTAAGAATTTCAAGATGGTGACAGTAGAGCATTAACCCAAGTGCAGGGCTCTTCTAAGAATGGGGCCAGTGCGACTGCACAGTCTACATGCCCATGACGCTGGTCTTGCCTAGCACAGAGGAAGCTCTCCACAAATATTACCTAATATTGATCCCAGAGGGCCAGTCATATCAGAAAAGCCTACTCATGATACTCTTAAATTACTGCATTTTAGGAAAAATATATGTATTATCCCCTTAAAATCCTAAATATCATCTAATAATCTTTCAACATAATCTAATTTGCCTATTTAAGGAACATCCTAAGGTCAAATTAAGGGACCATTTTAGGAGAAATGGCATAAAAACAGATAACCAATAGATCAATCAAACATATATCACAATTTAGAGAGGTGAGAGATTCAAGGGTTTGGTGAAGAAGCTGAATGGTTTAGCCTTAATATTTATCTGAAGTTTATGTGTGTGAAATTTTTTTATATATATTAGGATTTTAAAAGATGATCTATGAATATTAAGAATAAGTTTTTTAAGACCTCCATTTTATCTACCCTTAGGACAAGAAAAAATTATCTTATAAAAATATTTTGAACTAAAACAGATCCAGAGACAGAGAAGCATCGATCAGACCATCAAACCTCAGAGGGAAGGTAGAGGAGGGTGGGGGTAAGGGGGAGAGATCAACCAAAGGACTTATATGCATGCATATAAGCCTAACCAATGGACACAGACAACAGGCGGGGTGAGGGCATGAGTGGGGGGAGGTGGGAGGCAATGGGGGGATAAGGACACATATTTAATACCTTAATCAATAAAGAAAAAACAATAGAAAATATTTTGGAAGTATAGTCAATGATTTTACAGGTCAAAAGTTTAAGACAAAAATGTTTGCTTCTTCCATTTGAGTGCTAATCTTTTTTAGTCTTGGTCACGTTAGTACTTTCTTGTTGCTTATTATATCACAAAGCTTAGGTATGGCAGGAAACTACCTGCAAAAGACTACTAAATTTGTCCACGTGGAAACCTCCCAAGAGACCTAAATTCTCCTTAGAGAAATAGAATTTATTTAATTTTCCCCAAGCATGCAGTTATTATATTGTTATCTAAATTATGATCAGGTCTCCTCAAATGGATAGCCTTGTTGTATGGCTAAATTTTTTTTTTTAATTAAGTACTTCACATCAATATACTACCTTGAGTGAGAAGGAAGTATGGCTTTCTGATCATTAAAACCTTCTGGCAATACAGAAGTTTGGTATATGATAAAGATGTTATTTCAAATCACTGGGGGAAAGATGAATTTTTTAATAAATGGTATTGGGACAACTGGATAGCCACATAGAAAAAAAGATAAAATTAGTTCCAACCTCAACACACATAAGAATAAAGTTCATATAGATCAAGAATCTAAAAGTAAAGACCAAAAAACCATACAAGTCCTAGAAGAAAATTGATAAAGTTTTCTATATCTTGAGTGTATAGCAAGGCTTTCTAACTTTGACTCTAAACCTAAATGCAATACAAGAAAAGACTGATTCATTTGATTACATAAAAAGAAAAGTGAAAAAGTGTTGCACTACAAAAAATACCATAAACAAAAGTGAAAGGCAAATGAAATACAAAAAATATTTGCAACTTGTATCTTGGACAAAGAGCTAATATTTCTATCTAAATAATTTAACATTTTAGGATGAAACACAAAAATATAATAGAGCCCTAACCAGTTTGGCTCAGTGGATAGAGCGTCAGCCTGCAGACTCAAGGGTCCCAGGTTCTATTCCGGTCAAGGGCATGTACCTTGGTTGCAGGCACACCCCCAGTGGGGAGTGTGCAGGAGGCAGCTGATTGATGTTTCTAACTCTCTTTCCCTCTTCCTTCCTCTCTGTAAAAAAATCAATAAAATATATATATTTCTTAAAAAAACTATTTTTAGTTTTTAGTTTTTTTACTGATCAAATTGGCAAAAATGTAAAAGCTTGACACATACTCTGTAGACGATGATTTGGGAAAATTAACATTCTTACCTATTTGTTGGAATGCAAAATTATACAACTCATATGGAAGGAAATAGTTATATCTGATATTTAGCCTATGACCTAACAATCACGGTTTTAGGAATTTACCCTAAATATATACCATAAAATTATGAAAATACATATGTACCAAGTTATTCATTACAAAATTATATGTAACTGCAAAAAAGATTAGAAACTATCTAAATGACAAACTACAGATTGGTTGAATAGACTATGATATGTATGCATACAATGGAGTTTTATAAAGCTACATATTTAAAAAAAGAATAACAAAGATATATATAAAATGATATAGAAGATTTCCAAGATATATTGTTAGTACAAAAAACAAAGTGAAGATTTTTGCTTTTGACCATGTGGCATTAGCCGTACCACTATAAATAACTAGAAGATTGATGAAAATATGACAAAAATGTTTTTAGACATTTGCTCAAAAAGAATGCAAAACTGAGTGAAGTGAAGCAAATATGGTGAGTTCTAGGATCTGTTTTTTTATTTTGCCTGGAGGTAGTTTTCAGACAATGGGACAGGAAAGGAAAAATCCAAGAATAACACAGTGGCCTTGATGAGTTGAGGGATAGAAATTAGAATTTGGAGAGACTGAGGCATCCAGAGTTTGTGGGACAGAACACCAGAGAGAATGGAGCTACACAAAGAACTCCAGATATTTGGATAAGGAATCCCTTGAGTCTTTGGACGAATGATAATCTGAGCGTACATAAACTGACATTCTTTTGAAGCTGAGCAAAGAACAACTGTCAAGGGAGCTATTAGCTGAAGAATTCCTGGAACTCCCACAGGGATGGGAAATATTTGAATTCTATTTAACTAGAATACAGAGACCCTGCTGAACACTCAGAGAAATAAAAAAAATAACAACTTAGCAGCAGGTCTAAACTAGCTCAAGGCAAAAGGGTTTATAGACCTTTCCTAACTAAGCTTAAAAACAAGCCTTGAAAATATCAACCTGATCTGAAAATAACTTAAAAACCTTCCATACTTCTTAAAGAAAGACAACAAAATCCAAACATTTAACAATGTAACATTTACAATCCAAACAAACAAAAAACCATCCACATTACCAGATGTGCAAATAAACAGAAAATTGTGACCCAAAACCAGGAAGAACATCAGGACTGGAAATGGCAGAGTTGATGAAATTAGCAGACAAGGACTTTAAAACAGCTACTATAAACGTTACCAAGGATTTAAAGGAAAACATGATAGATAATGAGAAAAATGAAATGAAAGAATTAAATTGAACTTCTGGAGGTGAACAATATTGAAATGAAAACTTCACTAGACAGGAACAGCAGTAAACTACACAGTGAGAAAGAAAAGATCACTGAACGTTCAGACATAACAACAGAGACTATCCAGACTGAAATAAATTTTAAAAATGAACAGAGACTCAGCAACCTGTGGGAAGATATCAAGTAGTCTTATATAAGTGAAATTGAAGTATCATAATTGTATCTGAGTGTGATGAATAATATTTGAATAGATATAGCCCAAAACTTCCTAAGCTTAAAAAAATTATGGACCTACAGAATCAAGAAGGTCAATGAATCCCAAGTACGATAAACATAAAGGAAAACATACTAAGGTCTATCACAATCAAATTTTTGAAAGCCACTGATAACAAGAAAACTTTATAAGTAGTTGGAAGAAAAAAAGCATTAAATAATGGGGGAAACAAAGATAAGAAATATTATAGACTTTTAATCAGAAACAATGTACGACAGAAGAGAGAGAGAAACAATATATTTAAAGTGCTGAAAGAAAAAACTTGTCAGCCTAGAATTTTATATCCAGCAAAAGTATCTCTCAAAAATGAAAGTAAAATAAAGATTTTTAAAAGACAAACAAAAACAAAGAACATTTTCAACCATCAGATTTATATTATAAGGAACATTAAAAGAAGTTCTTCAGTCTGAAGGAAAACGACATCAGATGGAAATTTGGATCTAAATAAAGAAATTACTGACAGAAATAATAAAAATGTAGGTTACATATTAAAGACCTTTATTCTCACTTTTCAATTTCTTTAAAAGATAATTAGTTAAAGCAAAATTACATATAGTGGAGTTTAAAATATATGCAGAAGTAAAATGTGTGACAATAACACACAAAAAAAAAAACAGAGAAGAGAAATTTCAAGAATACTTCATAGATATGCAAATGAAGTTCTATACCTTATGGGAATTATATTATTGTGATAAGTTAAAAGTGCATAGTGTAAACCCTAGAGAAACTACTTAAAAATGGAAGAGGGTAACTAATAAACTAATATCAGAGACAAATGAAATATGAAACAATACTCAATCTAAATAAGATAGAAAAATGTGAAAGAAATAAAAAAACTGATGGGTTAAGGAGAAAACAAAGCAAGATGATGGACATAATCAATATTAGATTAAATGTAAGTGGTCTGAACATTCCAACTAAAAGTAACAGATGAATAAAAAGATCCAACTGCATCCTGTCTACAGAAAATATATTTTACATATAAAGGAAATATGTGTCATGCAAACACTAATTATAAGAAAGTTGAGTACCTATGTTAATATAGAAAGTAGACCTTCAGACAAGATATATTAGCAGAGAAAAAGAAAGAGATTTCAAAATGACAAAAAGGTCAAGTTATCAAGTATTAAGATTAAATGCCTATTTATCCAAAGAATATTATCAGGGACAAAGAGGGATATTATGCAATGATAAAAGGGTTGATCCACCAGGAAGATATCACCATCTTAAATATGTATATACCAAACAACAGAACTTCAAAATACATGAAACAAAAACTAATAGACCTGAAAGGTAAAGTAGACAAACCCACTGTTAAAGTTGGAGACTTCAACAACTTGACAACAATGAACAGAACTACCAAGTATTTAGAGTGAACAATGACTGATAAAACTCTTCACCAACAACCGATAGAATTACTAACAAGAATATAGAAAAGAACAACACCATTAACTAATAGGACCTAATTGACACATAGAGTATTCCACCCAACAATAAGAACATATTCTGATCAAATCCAGGGTCAAAAAACACATCTCAACAAATTCAAAAGAATGAAAATCACACAGAATATATGCCTTGACCATCTTGGAATAAAATAAAAATCATAAAGAAAACAAGAAAATCTCTAAACACTTGGAAATAAAACAACACATTTCTAAATAATCCATGGTTCAAAGAGTAAGTCTCCAAGGAAATTGAAAAATACATTGAACTGAAAATACATTTTATCAAAATTTATGGAATACAACTAAAGCAGTCCTGAGAGGTCAGTGTATAACACTAACAATAAAAGAAAAGGTCTCAAATGAATAAACCATATACATCTCAAGAAACTAGGAAAAGAAGAGCAAAATAAACACAAAGCAAGCAAAGAAATAATAAATACAAGTATAGAAACCAATGAAATTGAGCTCCTAGTTATATACCCAAGAGAAATGAAAACATATGTCCATACAAAGACTTGTAGCAAATGTTCATAGCAACATTTTTCACAATAGCCCCAGATTTTAATCAACCCAAATGTCCATCAATGGATGAATAGATAAAATATGGTAGAAGGATAGAAATAATAAAAATGAGAGTGGAAATTAATGAAATGGACAAATAGAGAAAATCAATGAAACCAAAAGCTGTTACTCTAATAACAAAATGAGACAAAGAAATTATAGGAAAAGTAAACTACAGACCAATATCCTTCATAAACAGACATGCAAAAATATTTTACATAATATTAGCATACTAAATCCAACGATATAAAAAGGCTAGAATATGATGACCAAGTAGAGTATATTCAAAAATTGCAAAGTTGATGAAACATTTAAAACTCAATCTGTGTAATTTATCATATTAACAAGTAAAATTGATAAGTTACATGGTTATTTCAATAGATGCAAAAAAGCATTTGACATATCTCTCATTAATGATAAAAACTCTCAACAAACCAGAAATAAAGGAAACTCCCTCAATTTGCTAAAATGTATCTATGGAAACTTAATGGTGGAAAGCTAAATGCTTTTCCTCAGAAAAGACTAGAATCAAGGTAAGAATGTCAACTCTCACCATTTCTATTTGATTTTGCTCTGAAAATTCTAACCAATGCAACAAAGCAAATAAAAGAAAGAAAAGGCGCATACATTGGAAAGGAAGAAAGAAAACAGTATTTTTTGTGTGTGCAGAAAACATGTTTGTGCATGTAGATAATCCTAAAAGATCTACAAAACAAAACAAAACAAAAAAACCAAACCCTACTAATAGCACTCATAAATCAATTTATTAAGGGCCCACGATAGAAGATCAATATAACCAATGTCACCTCAATAAATTCAAGTAAAAATAAATTATATTTTTATATACTTGCAATGATCAATTAGAAAATGAAAATTTTTTTAATGCCATTCAGAATGGCAGAAAACATTAAATAAATAAGTAGTGTATTTATCAAAACATACAGAAAATCTGCACACTGAAAAACACAAAACATTGCTTAGAGAAATGAAAGAATGCTTAAGTAAGTGAAGATATATACCATGTTCATGGATTGAAAAATTCAATAATATCATAAATTTTTCCAAGTTGAAGTTATAGAATCAATGCAACCTTTTGTTCTTAAAGAAAATGACAGCATGATACCAAAATTAACATGAAGATTAAAGGAGCTAGAATAACAAACAATTTTGGAAAAGGAAAACAAAGTTGGAGAACTAACACCACCTGACTTTAAGACTTAATTATAATGCTACAGATATATAGGTGTTAGACTATAGATTCCCCAAAAGACACATATTTTTGGTCAAATTATTTTTGAGGAAGGTGCCAAGTAATTTGGCAATTACTTAACGGGAAAGGATAATCTTCTCAGCAAATTTTCCAAAGGCATAGCTTGATATTCCTTTGGAAATATAGGAACCTTCATATCATATACAAGCATCAACTCAAAATGGATCATATACCAAATTATAAGTAGTAAAACTATAAAAATTCTAGAAAAAAAGGGAGAAAATCAACAGAACTTTACAACAGGCAAAGACTTATTAAAGAGGATATAAGAAATAAACACTATAAAGGAAAAAAATTGATAAATTGAGCTTTATCAAAATCACAATTTATGTTCTTCAAAAGATATTAAAAAGAAAAGTCAAGCATCTTTAAGAGAAGTCATAATATCCACAAAACACGTATGTGACAAAGAATTCATATCCAGGATGTATTTTTTAAAACTCTCAAAGCTCAATTTTAATATGACAACTCAAAAATGGACAAAAGATCTTAACAGATTTCAAGAAGAAGATATACAAATAGCCAATAAGCACATGAAAAGATGTTCAATATCTTTAGTGGACAAGAAAACACAAATTAAAACCCCAATGAGAGTACTACAAAATACCTAGAATGATTAAAATAAAAATGTTTGGCAATAGAAAGCACTGGGGAAGATGTGGATCAAATGAAACTCTCATGCACTGCTGATGGAAATGTAAAGTGATATTACCACTTTAAAAAATAGTTTTGCAGCTTCTTATAAAGCTAAATTATACTTCCCATATTATATGACCCAGAAATTATGCTTTTAAGTACTTATCCAAAAACTAAAAAACTATTCCCACAAAAGACTTGTACATAAATGTTCATACCACCTTAATTCAGAATAACACCAAACTGGGAACAATCCAAATATCTACCAACAGGTGAATAGCTACACAAATTGTCATATATCTGTACAGTGCAATACCTCTCAGCAATAAAAAGGAACAAATTACTAATACATACAATAATGTGAATGAATTTCAAATATATGTTGAACAAAATAAGCAAACACAAAAGAGCACATGTTGTAAGAATCCATTTAGATGAAATTCTGAAAGAGGCAAAACTAATTTATAGTGACAGGAAGCAGACCAGTAGTTGCCTGGAGCCAGAAATGTGGGAAATTGATTGTGAAAGGGCATGAGAGAACTTTTAAAGGTTATAGAAAGGGTCTATATTTTAATTATAGCAGTGGTTACACAGGTGCAAATGTTTGTCAAATTAATTGAGCTGTATAATTTTTAAAGGCACATTTTATTATATATAAATTATACTGCAATAAACTGATTAAATTTTTTTTAAAAAAAGCAAAGTACAAAAGACTACATATAGGCACTCCTCTCTTTTCATGGTAGTGCAGGACTGCAAATATGATTGTGCAAGCTGAAACTGTATAGTGATCTTAATTGATGGAGGAAATTATGATTGTTGCATGACCTTTAAAATTTTTTATGAAAACATTAAACTCTCTCTTATAGGAAAGTAAAAAATAATAAAATATTTATTTAGTACATTATAATCTAAAATATTAGAACCCCAGAGAATTAAAGGGTTTTATTTCTTTGTAAGAAACTTGTTAAGAAGATCTGGCTTCTTCTCATCCTATAATTTACAATATGGAACAAGCATTCTTCCTATGCCTTGGCAAATTGTCATAATCTTTTCTAAGTTTGGATCAACTTCCAATGGCATGAGACATTTCTGAGTTACAATTTTGTGCATTTTGGTGGTGCCATTTTTTCTATGACATCTTCATCCTTTTCATCACAGCCACTTTCCTCACCCATGTTATTAAGTTCACCTTTACTAAGTCCTTTGGCTGCATGGCTAGAACTCTCAAAGGCTGCAGCGTCAACATTCCATAGTCAGTTTTTACTTCGGTAACTCCACTTACGTTTAATTCAGATTTCACTGACAGCATTATCACTTTTGTTTCTTGACTGCACTTCCTTCTTTGTTGGTCAAATCCCCTATACATTTTTGTAAAATGTCATGTGGGTTTATCACTGGGAGACAAGAAGTCAAAATAACTACATGCTCTTCTATCTGTGCATGAACTTAGTACCAGATGCAGACTGAAAACACTAACAGACTAAAAGAATCCCTGTGATTTGTTGAACACCTTTATTTGCAAAGTAATCTGTGGACTGAAGGGCTAACAATGAAATTTGTACTTTATGCCACTAGTCAGTTCATATACCACAATAACTGAAGTTTGAACTATTTTCAGGAGACTGGTATTATTTAAACTGTGGCAACTGATATTTGTATATACCATAACTATTCAAAGCCATAACTGCTTGGATACTATGTTAACTTTTGTAAGAAAGAAAAAGAAATAAGAATATATAAATATATGTAATTTTTTCTTGCAAAAAAGAAACACAAGGAAGATAAACCAGAAAGTAATGAAATAGGTTATCTACAATGGGCGCTATGAATAAGGCAGAAGAGATAGGGAAGGAGTGACAGTTTTCTGAATATACTTTAAAAGATTGTTTGATTTTAATTATGTTCATGTTTTATATTCAAGAAAGAATACTAATCAAAACTCTAATCAATTTTAGAGTGTAGAAAAAACTCTAAAATTGCATATAATAGAAACTAAGAACCTCAAATGATAACATAATACTGCAAATAACTTTAAACAAAGCGCTTAAATTATATACACTTAGTTTAAAAGATAATTGCAAGCAAATCTTGAAATCACCTTGGTATGGGTATAACAATTCTGAAACTACTTTCTGTGTATTTTAGGACTAAGTAAATATATTCATAAGGTTGGGAGCTAGAGTCCTCACTGTTAGAAAGGAAAATACAAAGATGAAAAAGGGAGAGGCTAGGAAGAAACTGAATTGGAGGTATTAATGTGAATCCATGCTTTTGAAGGTGTGAGTGTATAGATGCAGATGGTATGCATTTGTGTGTGTGTTCCCCAGCTCTGTTTGCTGAAAAGGCCTAGAAATAGTGACAGCCCGTTAGCCATGCATACACGAGGCACCTACAGCGTAGTTTCTAAATACTATTTCCTACTGAAAAGGAGCAGGATTTTTGGATAAATAGTTCATTTCATGACTGGCACAGGGAATGTGTAAGAAAGTAATAAAGTGCTCAAGAAAATGATAGAGGTATAACAAAAAGACACAGGAACCAGCTTAAAGAGGTTCTTACTGGCAAAACCAGTTTGGTATAAAATTAATCTAAATCTAAAATAAAATATATCTAGAATAATTTGGCATGAAAACAAGTAGTGGCAACAATGAAATATAATTCATTGGAGAAAACACACACACACACACACACACACACACACACACACACACACACGAGAGCCACAAATGAATGTATAAAAAAATAAGAGAAAGCTCTCCCTTACAGTATAATGTCAACTAGTAAGTGTAGAAGAAATGGTTATAAATGGAGTTAGAAAATCATCCCCCCCCCGCCCCTCACCCTAGCCAGCTTGGCTCAATGGATAGAGCGTCAGCCTGCTGCGGACTGAGGGGCTCGGGTTTGATTCCGGTCGAGGGCACAAGGGCATATGCCTGGGTTGCAGGCTCTATCCCCAGTAGGGGCCTTGCAGGAGGCAGCCAATCAATGATTCTCTCTCATTGATGTTTCTATCTCTCTCTCTCCCTCTCCCTGCCTCTCTGAAATCAATAAAAATATATTTTTTAAAAAAAGGGGGGAAAAAAGAAAATCATTCCCCCTTGAGGGTGGGCTGAATCAAGTAGAACTGAATATAGCAAAAGTAATGGTATGTGACTTTCTGAATTATGTTTACAAAAAGAGTGTGGCTTCTATCTTGTTTTACCTCTCTGGCTCTCTCCCTTACTTTCTCTGATAGAAGCCGGATGTTGTATTTTGAGCTGCCATGGAAAGCTCCACATGGCAAAGAACTGAGGTAGGTCTTCAGGTAACAGCCGGCAAGAAATTAGAGCCCTGCCCAGCCGGTGGGGCTCAGTGGTTGAGTGTGGACCTATGAACCAGGAGGTCACAGTTTGATTCTCAGTCAGGGCACATGCCTGGGTTGCAGGCTCATGATCCCCAGTACAGGGCACGCAGGAGGCAGCCAATCAATGATTCTCTCTCATCATTGATGTTTCTATCTCTCTCTCCTTCTCCCTTCCTCTCTGAAATCAATAAAAAGAAATTATTTTAAAAATAAACTAGGGTCCTCATTTCAACAACCACAATAAACTGAATCTCACCAATAAGTATGTGAGAGAGATTAGAAGTAGTTCTTCCCTCAGTCGAGCCTTCAGTTAAGACAACAGCCCTAGCTGACACCTTGATTACAGCCTTGTGAGAAACTCTGAGGCAGAGGCATCCAAATTCCTGACCCACAAAACAAATGAGATGATTGTTGTTTTAAGCCACTAAGTTTTAGGGTAATTTGTTACACAATAATGGGTAGTTTATATGCTACTAAAAATGCCTAGTTTAAATATAATCATAAAGAAGCATAAAACAAACCAGAATTAAGGGCATCCTGAAAAATAAATGTCTTATAGTCTTTAAAAAATATCAGTGTCATAAAAGACAAAGCAAGGCTGAAGAACTGCTAACTAAAGATTCATGACAACTAAATACAATGTATGATCCTGGACTTGCAAGAATATCCTTGTTCGTAAGAAATTCACAATAAAGTGTTTAGGATTAGAGACATCATGCCTACAACTTACTCTCAAATGGTTTATAAAAAATAACCACAGGTGTATACACACACATAAATACTTATACACATGTGTAAACACACAAATATATATGAAAATGATAAAGGGAATGAAAAAGAGGGTTGATAAAGGAAATATAGCAAAATATAAAATATTAACAATAGGTGAATCTGGGTGAAGGGTATATAGTTCTTTGCACAATTCTTGCAACCCTTCTGTAAATTTTAAAGATTTTCAAAACGGAAAGTTAAAAAGAGAACTTGCTGTGAGGCCACCTATTGAAATTACAAATGTATTTACTCTTTGACTCAGCAATTTCACTTCTGGGAATTCATCCCACAGATATACTGCATATGTATAAAGTAATGCAGGTACAAAGCTATTGAATGCATTTGATTATAATGATCAATGATTGGAAACAACCCAAGTATCAATTTACTAATCAGGAGACTGATTAATATCACATTGGAATTCTAAACGGCTTTTTAAAAAAATAGCTTTCTTACTAGTATGTATTACTATGGAAATGTTTTTAAAGGATATATTGTAGAGTGAAGAAAGCAAGATACAGGACAGTGTATAGTATGTTATCTTTTTTGTAAGAAAAGTGGGGAAATTAAAATGTATATCTATATTTGCCCATATTTGCATAAAGAAATGCAGAAAGGATACTTAAGAAATTAATAAAATGTTTACATAAGAAGCAGAAGGAAACAGAGATGGAATAGGAGTTGGACAGGAATGGGAATGAGATAATATATATCTATTATATTATTTTGATTTTCAAATCATGTAAATGTGTTTCCTATCCTAAAGTAAATAAAGGAAATTACTAAGATTGAGGTAGATGGCAGACCTATAAAGATGCAAATGAAAAGATGTCCCTAAGATATTGTTAATACTGGGAAAAGCAAGTTGCAGAACAATATATGGGGTGTCCCAAAAAATGCAGACACACACTTTGAATAATTATAAAGGCAGTGTTTATTCAATACATTTCATTTTCAAAACTGAGCTATCAGCTATTAAAGTGTGTATACATTTTGGGGGACATCCTGTATATACTATAAAATGATCCTTATTGTACAAAAACCACATACCTCTATATATACAAAAATGCTTGTAATAATCAGTTATTAACAGTAGTGACTTCTTGAGGGATGAGTCTGGAGGCAAGATGAGGATGTAGAGGGAATCTGATGTTTTATTTTTTTAAATCCCTTTTCAAATTGCAGTATTGTTTACATATAGTGAATTCGATGTGTTTTGGCAAATGTATACATCCGTTTTATCCACCTTTCTATCAAAATATGGAAAATTTCTGTCCCCCTTTGGGGAAAAGAAGTTCTGCCATCATTTGGTAGATATGGCAGAAGTTCTACCACACTACTGGCTTAAACTTAAAGTGTTTAATTACTGTGTTAATTAATTCAAGAAATATTTAGAGCTTAACAATATCAAGCACTGTTCCAGGCCTTAAAATATAGCATAAAAAAAATAAATCTTGGCCATCAAGGAGTTTATATTCTTGTTGGGGAGACAGAGCTAACACATTGATGAAGAAACAAATATATATCAGATGAAAGTCATAGAACAATGGTAGTATCTTTTTAATATGGTTACTGAGGACTCTATAAGATGTTTAAGGTGTGTATTGGTATACAATCTCCCAACAATTTTATTATTATTGCTATGCATTTTTTTATCCTAAACATTTCTTATTTAAAATTTTACTGTTTGTAAACCAAAAACAGATGGTGAAGAAAAACTGAGCTTAAATATTTCCATGGAAAACACACAAACAAATCAAGGAAAATTAAATAACAAAAATTAAAATGCCTGATAAGTTTTAACCCTAACAGAATTCCAGAGGCAGAAAAGAACTGGGCATCAGGGCCAGTCTGAGAGTGGAGTGAGCATGAATTAGAAACAGTGAGATTCTGCGGGTGCTGGATGTGTTTTTTTAAAAAATATGTTTTTATTGATTTCAGAGAGGGCAAAAAGAGGGACAGAAACATCAATGATGAGAGAGAATTATTGTTTGGTTGCCTCCTGCATGTCCCACACTGGGGACCAAGCCCACAACCCTGGCCTGTGCCCTGACCGGGAATCAAACCTTGACCTCCTGGTTCATAGGTTGATGCTCAACCACTGAGCCACACCAGCCAGGCTGGATATTTTTAATAGTGAAAAAGAGATCAGGAAGAAAAATAAAACATGGGTAGCTCTGCCTGAGCCCCAAAACATACCAGTGTAGAGCTATCAGGAATATTATCATGCTCAGCCTGGTAAGGATCTACCCATCTGAAGGGATTTTCACAATGGAAGAAGTCAGAGTAAAAGAATGCTAATGATATATCCAACCACACCCTTAATATCTGCACTTGGATGTTTCTCAGGATCTCAGACTTAACATGTTTACAACTCAACTCTTGATGTCTCTGAAATCTACCCTTCACTAGTCTTCCATTTTATGAAATGATATGTTTGTCCATCCAGTTCCTCAATTCAGAAACTTGGAAATTACTCAATCCCTCCTCTCTTTCATCTACTGTATTTACTCAGTCAATGCTATTTTACTGAGGATTTACCGCTTGCCAGGCAATGAACTTGTCAGACACTGAGGACTATGATAACCAAAATAGTCCCTGCCCTCATGGAGTTTACATTCCAGCCATTCCATTATTGTCTTGTTGAATCTATTTCTCCAATCCATCCATTTATTTCTATATTCACTGCTTTCCTTTGAATCCGTTCCAGCTCTATTTCTTACCAGGAATATTGCCATAGTCTCCCATCTGTTCTCCCTACTTCCACTTATAACCCTCATAAATCAAGTCACCTAACAGCAGCCAGGGTAGTGTTTTAAAAATTCAAATCATATTTTGCCACTGTATTATTTAAAACCTTTCAATAGCTTCTAAGTACAAGGGTACTTAGAATAAAATCCAGGATATTTCATATAGTTTACAAGGCTCTACTTATTTTCCATTTCTAGCCTCCCTAACCCTTTTCAGTTTATCACCTTTTCATTTTTAGGACCTTTACACATGCTAGTCCCTCTGCCTGGTATTTTCTTCTTTAATCTCTTTGTTACCTATCCTTTAGATCCATTCTTTAGATCTCACTCTAAATATCTCTTCCTGAAAGAAGCCTTCCTTGACTCTTTGGACAGTGGTAGGCCTCCCTATTACAAACTCTCCTAGCATCCTTGTTTTTCTCTGTGGTGGCATTTATCAGACTTGTAAAAGATGGTATCTTAGAATGGGGGCCCATTAAGGCAGGAATCATACCTGCCTTGGTCACTGCTGCACCCTTGGCACCTAGGACAGTGCCTTACATAAAGCAAGCAGTTAATAAATGCATGAAAGAACCACTCACTATTAGACTTGGGGCAGGCTCTTGTTTTTGAGTAGGCTCTTTGAGCCTATACACTGCAGAGAATGGGAGCCTGGGCTTATGAAGAGGTGGTTTAAGTTTATGCTATCTCCTCTCACATGACGGTCTCATACAACATAAGAATAAAGCACCCTGCACCTCTTGTTCTTCAAAAGCATACGGAATATACAAAAATCTATTCCTTTTTTCTGTAAACTAGCAATGAGCAATCAGAAAATAAAACAAAAATGCAATTACAGTAATATTCAAAACCATCAGGTATGTAGGAATAAGTTAATGAAAGATATTCAAGATATCTACACTGAAAATGATAAAGCATTGTTGAGAGAAGTTAAAGAAGACCTACATAACGGGAAATGTATACTATTCTCATGGATTGAATGTCTCAATATTGTTAGGATGATCCCTCCCCTAATGAATGAATAGATTCAATGCAACCTCATTCAAAATCATTACAGGCTTTTCCCCTCTGGAAAGTGGCAAGATTATTTTAATTTATTTGGAAAGACAAAGAACCAAGAATAGTCAAAACAATGTTGAAAAAGAAGAAAGTTGGAAGACTTACCTACCTGACTTCATGACTTACTATAAAGCTACAATAGTCAAGACAAGAGGATAGACAAACAGATCAATGGCACATGATAGACAGTCTAGAAATAGACCCACATATAGCAAATAATTTTCTTTTTAAAATATTTTTATTGATTTCAGAGAGGAAGGTAGAGGGAGAAAGAGATAGAAACATCAATGATGAGAGAGAATCATTGATCAGTTGCCTCCTGCATGCTCCCTACTGGGGTCAAGCCCACAACCCAGGCATGTACCCTTGACCAAAATTGAACCCAGGATGCTTCTGTCCACAGACTGATGCTCTATCCACTGAGCCAAATCAGCTAGAGCTCAATCAAATGATTTTCAACAAGTTTACCAAAGCTATTCAATAGGAAAAGGAAAATCTTTTTGACAAATGCTGCTGCAAAAACTGGGCATCCATATGGAAAAATAGAACCTCAACCCTTACCTCATTGAATTACTACCTCATACCACATGTAAAAGTCAATTTTAAATAAGGTAAATAGAAGAGTCAATAGTTATCAAATACGTGCCTTTTGCTCACCAAGAATATTCACTGCTTCCTCTGAAATACTGCTAGAGCAAGTATTACACAAGATAAAGCCAATACCTGCAAGTGACACGTATTGGTGGAGATGCTTGCTTATTGTTGGTTTCCCAGCTTTAGCAAAGTCTTCAGGTGAGCATCAGAATCCACATTGAAGATGCCAAATTATCTGATTTGCTGAATTCCTTTTAGAGACCAACATCCAGGTAGCATTTATAATAAAAACGACATAGCATACATGGACAACAATATGGAACACTACCATGACTAATCAATCAGACACTTTTATGCATCTTACTATTAATATTATCTTTCTCTTGTCATACCAGTAATTCTCCTTCTACTCTTTTCAGTTTCCATATTATTTGCCGGGGTCCAGCCCCAGCAGGTTCAGGGGTCCCCAAAGGCGTGGACGGAGTCGGCGAAGAAGGAATGACACGGAGACAGGGTTCAGTTGATCAGCAGCCTAGCCAGGATCTCTAGCCCGGATCTCCAGAGAGGTTCTGCTTCGGATCTCCAGCGAGGTTCTGTAGCCATGTTCCCTCGCTAGGTTCTCCAGCCAGGTTCTGTCCAGGCTCTCCAGTCAGGTTCAGTGTCCAGGTTCCAGTCAGGTTCTCCTGCCAATCTCTGTAGTCAGGTTCAGTCCAGGATCCCTTGCCATGTTCTCCCGCTAGGCTCTGTCTCTAGGCTCTGAGGCCAGTCCCTCTCCAGGATCCTCCGGCATGCTCTCTCCAGCGAAGTTCTTCTGTCTCTAGGCTCCGTGTAGGTTCTGTCTTCTTGATTCTGTTCTAAGTTCTGAGTCTTTCTGTCTTATGAGTTCTGTGTTCTGAGTTCTGAGTGTTTCTGTCTTGTTACAACTGTATTTATACCAGTTGATTCAATCCTATCAATCTCTATTACAAAGGTTAGGGCGTTTCTTATCTCCATTCCAGGGAGAAAAGATTATGTAGTTTAAGCATGACTGTTCGTAGTTAAAGGGATTAATTACCCGCCTGGCACTTAGTTGAGGGGTTTTATTCCCTCCCTAACTTCAGGGGGAAATCCCTACCTGGGGAAACCACCTTTCTCAGAGACCTTGGTTAAAACACATAGTGCCAAGAACAGTATGCCATATATGCCAGGTCCTTTGAAACAGCAAGCATGGACCGGCTCCCGGCAATTATTCATTTTAACTAATTTCACTTTCCAAAAGTTACTCTTTCCTTTTCTTTGTTTGTTTGTTATAGTTTAGACTTCAAGCTTCTAAATCACTGAATGACATATAAAGGGGAATTTTATATGTGAATGTTATTCCATAATTTATGAAGTGTTTGTAGACTGTAATGCTAACATTATTTGAATCTATTGTATGATCACCTGATTACAAGGAACAGTCCATATCCAGCATTCTGCTAGTTCAAATTCATTTAAAGCATTTGAATTAGCCACAGTGGAGTAGGAGATATGGCCGGTGGGTCCCATGTTGGGATCTGAGGTGCAGACTTAGGCAATGGAGGCACCAGGAGGGTTGTTCTCGACCACATGGACCACATAGGCAGCCTGGTGGAAAACTGGCACATTGTTGTGGATGTCACCAATGTGTAGGGTGATGCTTCTGCTGGAGGAGAGGGGTAGCTTGCTTCTGTTAGTGGTCATGATGGTGACATTGTACTCCAGGGTTTACTTCAGGTCCAGGACCCCATCTGTTACAAGCTTGTAGTAATTATTCATGCAAGATTATATTCTGAAAGGTGCATTTTCTTGTATCTCCCCATTTCCTCCCAAATCTGGATCCTGTGTCTTAAACAGAGCAACTACTAGCTAAGGTGCAGAATCTTTAGGAATCACTGTGAGAATAGAAGTAAAAATCACCTCTGTGACTTTGTCATTATCATCTAGAATTTTGATCTCAACTATACTGGACAACCAGTTCCCCTCTTCTCCTTGCTTCTGAAACCATGGAATACTTTTTAATCTCTTCGTAGTCCAATGTACTTAAAGTTTTTATTCCTCCACTATGGTGATCAAAGCCAAACTGGATATGGGTACTCTGGGCTATAAAGGCATAACTGATTTTCACTTTGATTTCCTCGTCCAGGTCAGTGGCCCTCACCCTTACCCTGTATGCTGGGGAATGGCTTCTCAAAGACTGAACCTGGGTACATTCTGGCTAAAATGAGGGGTGGGGGTGTTGTAGTTGTGTTGCTTCCAGGTAGTCCTCATCATCTAACGCTGCAGGGCTAAGTGATGTGAGCTTTGCTTTTCCAGGTCTAGTAGCTTCTTTAACACAAGTTCAGTGTTTGTTTCTATTGTTGCTTTCTTTTACTTGAAGACAAATATAGAGTTGCTGCTAAGGCAGTAATTTTGTAAAGGAATTGTTTCCAACATCAGGATCTTCTGTAGATTCTATTGCAAATTTTGCTCCAGGCTGGGTCAATTCACATATTTAACTAAAAACACTCCTGCTGGCCGAAACCGGTTTGGCTCAGTGGATAGAGCGTCGGCCTGCGGACTGAAGGGTCCCAGGTTCGATTCCGGTCAAGGGCATGTACCTGGGTTGCGGGCACATCCCCAGTAGGAGATGTGCAGGAGGCAGCTGATCGATGTTTCTCTCTCATCGATGTTTCTAACTCTCTATCTCTCTCCCTCTCTCTCTGTAAAAAATCAATAAAATATATTTAAAAAAAAAACACTCCTGCTGAACCAGGAGGTATTATTATTTATATATTGAATACTTATATTAATGTGAAAAATAATTAAAGAATTTTCAACTACTGTTTCTAAACATATGATACAAACTCTAGCATGTCGTCATATTCACTCCAGGTCCATCTTGTTACTCACAAGTAAGTCTCCATTTTCTTCATCTGGAGTGAAGTATCTGTTTTCTTAACCCATAGCTTCTGAGTGGGTAAGCCTTGGACATAAGACCCCAGATCTTTGGCAAGGTCTGATTAGGAAAGTCATCCAGTGGAAACCTTTTGGAAACTCCTCATTTATCCCTGTTTTCACATTGGCTGATAGCAGTGCTCTGAATCCCTACTCTAGAATTGCAGCCTGAAGAAATCAGAGGTTGAGGTTCTGAAGAGTTGAGAGCAATGAGAAACAGATGTTTCTCACTGGAATTTGCAAGTTGAAAGGCAGTAGTACAGTCTTATTCGTGCGATTAATTATTCCTGGGAATTTATATCCTCAGTGACTCCAGTATATGAAATCAAAGCGATGACTTCTTTTTCTGTCCTCCTGATGGTTAAGAGTATTTTTAGGCTGAATCTCTCTTTTTATTTTATTTTATTTTGGGGGGTAGGGTCTTTTTTCAAATAACACAGTCTCAGGATAAACTATTGGCTGAATCTTCAGTTGCAAACATATAGAAAGCTTCTAAGATGTGTCACCATATGGAAATCTCATGGACTTAAAAAATTTTGACAAATCCCCAGTTCCTTAGCTTTGTACAGGTAAGTTAGAGAGCTTATTAGGAGTTCAATATAGAGGGAAAGCACGTGTAAGATAATTGGTATTGTAGTATGATTTTCCCCCCAGAGACCACTTTCTAATCATTGAACGCAAGCCTTTCACTGAGTATTAAGAAGGTGTGTAAACCACTGTGTGAAATGCTTAAGACTTAATGAGAGGCCCACAGAGCTACTAGTACCACCGCCCATCCTGCCATCTTCACTGACATCATGCTCCAGTTCCTGGTTGGATTTACTTTTGGCAGCCTGGTTGGAATGTATCTGGCTCAAAATTATGACATGCCAAACCTGGCTAAAAAACTTGAAGAAATTCAAAAGGACATGGATGCCAAGAAGAAACCCCCTAGTTCACGAGGCCAACTCCAGCACTGGCTCCAGGAAATCCTGACTCTACTCTTCTCTAGGACCTCCTTTACATCTGAACCAAAGCTTCTGTCTTCTGTCCAGTCTCAGCCTTTGCTTTGAGCACAAATGCGGCCACAAGTTAAGAACTGTACTTACTTTCCCAATATCCTCACCTCTTCCCTTCCTCCTTCTAGCAGCTTGGGGGATCCTAAGACTGGAATTATGGTGCTAGATTAGTAAACATGACCTTTAAAGAAATGATAAATTATTATTGTCCTCAATGTTATACAGAGTAGATCTTTTAAAAAATATTTTTTATTGATTTCAAAGAGGAAGGGAGAGGGAGAGAAACATCAATGATGAGAGAGAATCATCGATCGGCTGCCTCCTGCATGACCCCCACCAGAGATTGAGCCTGAAACCTAGGCATCTGTCCTGACCAGAATTGAACCATGACCTCCTGGTTTATAACTAGACACTCAACCACTGAGCCACACGGGCCATGCCAGAGTAGATCTTTTAATGACTTCTCTAAGAGAAAGTGTGGAGGTACTGATTCTTTTTGCATATAGATAAATTATTTTATTTGACTCTATGGTCTATCTGATGACAATTTCTTCACATTTTCTGTACCAGAGCTCTTCCCATTTGGTATACAGAAAACTCATCCTTTATCCTTTGATATAATTTCATTGCTGGAACCAGAGAAATTATCAACAAATATCCTAAAGCTAAGATTAATATTTTGCATAGCCATGAGCTTAAACTCACACAGTCCAAATAAAATCAACCCCAACTTTCAGGGTTGCTAATCCATTTTCCAGTTAAATCATCCTAGAAATCCTAGTGGGATAAATCAGCCATTTGAATAATAGGTTCCTTGTTTAGGTTACACTATGGTTCAGATAGAGAAAAATTAACACTCATAAAATTGTCCCATCCAATAAAACATTTCCCCTATCTTTTATGACCACAAACAGGGGCTTCTCAATCAAGAATGTTTCTAGGCACTTAAGATTTTTAAATTAGCGTTCATAACAATTTTAGAACAGTTTTACTTCCACCCATAGGTTATCCCATTGTACCATGTGGAGAAGCATCATTATTACTTTTCCCAACAGAATGTAAAGTGTGCTGACATTAAAAGCATGGCTCCTTTTTTTTCTATTAACAATGTAAAAAAATGGCTCCTGCTAATTAAGTACATATTACGTATGAAGCATGTTATGAACCAATGATATGTTATCACTAATCCTCACCACAGTTTTACAAATTATACATTGTAATACCCATTATGCTGAAGCTGAAAGAGATTAAATAATTTGTCAAAGGTCACACCATTAGGAGTTACCTCGTTGCAAAGCTGCTATTTTTCCATCAGACTACATTTTAGAATACTGATATCAGGTAATCCCTAGAGCGCATACATTTGTTCATTCATTCACTCAACAACCATTTAATGAAACCCATTTAGCTCAAACTAGAAGCATAGTTAAGATTACTGATACTTGAGATATAGCCTATGGGTCATGATTAATCATTGCTCTTGCTCTTACAGATTATCACTAAATCGGGTAAAATGAACAGAAGTCAGCATATTTGGACAATACTAGGTTATCTTCCCAAATAATTTCTGTTGTGTGCTCCATCTTTCCTTCAGAATTGACCACCATATGAAAACTGGTCCTGTGATAAACATTTTGATAGCTTTTACAAAACAACAGGAGTGACATTCCCTTCTATTCCCCTCAAAATTACTTAGAAAGCTATTTAAATTCCATTTGTAAACTAATGTCTACACAAAGTTTGCATATTTATGTATACTCAAAACTTCCTTTAAAAAATCATACACAAATAGAACCACACTGTATTTCTGGATCTTTTTTGGTCTTGGTTGTCAAGAAGCGTAAAGTTGTATGTGAATCTCAGTAACAGTCTCATTTTAGGGCCATTTGATTTTCTTTCTTTCTCTAAATGTTTTTCAATCGCTTTTATAAGTCTAGGGTTTAATTAACTATTGTATTTTTAAAAGAAGATAGGTAACAAATAAAGAAAGAAAACAATAAGGATGTTATTCCCTACTTTATACCGGAATAACCAAAAGAAACCAGGCTTCTCACAGGTTCCAGAAATATTTTCTCATGAATAATGTACGTTAGCACTCTACAATAAGGATACATTTTTTCAGGAAAAAGTTAGAATCTGTGCATGTCCCAGAAAATTTTCCATGAGTGTGAACATTGTGGGAAATTTAACATAAGAAAAGAGAATTGCTGCAAATCCAACAAAGTGCCAAAAAATGTGCTCAAAACACAATTTGTTAGCTCTCAGTGTTCCACAAAGTCATCATTAAAATAATCAGTGTGGATAAAATGGGTAAAAGAAATATCTAAACTGGAAACACATACAGACATTATATTCCCAAAATCTATAATGGGGGTGAAAAAAAACCATCTTTTCAGTTTTTCCACATGAGAACACTTATACATTTGCATATTTCAGTGAGAAAGTTTTAAGTAAGAAATAAATTCACCATATTTGGAAGTTCAAGAATGATTTGAAACCATGAAATGACTTAGCACACTGAGAAATTATAAATGTATGTGTCTCTAATGACCAGAGGAATCATTGCACTTCAGAAGAAACTAAATGCACTTTATGAATTTGTAGCCATTTAAGATGTAGTTGAAGTCACTCAATTTATAAGCTTTATTTAAAATATCATTTATCATTTTCATCAAATTAGATTTACCTCCTCAAGAAGAATTTGAGTTCTTAACAGATAAATTGGCATCAGATGTTCAATATAAAACTCTTGCATGGCCAATGGGAAATAAGATCAACTAAAAGCAGGAAGAGTTTTTTTTATAGTTTGTTAATTAAATTAGTGAAACTAGACAGTTTCTTAACAAGTACTTTATAAAGTGGATATAGCCCGGCCCACATGGCTCAGTGGTTGAGCATCGGCCTATGAATCAGAAGGTCACAGTTCGATTCCCGGTCAGGACACATGTCTGGGTTGCAGGCTCGATTCCCCAATGTGGGGCGTGCAGGAGGCAGCGATCAGTGATTCTCTCTCATCATTGATGCTTCTCTCTCTCTCTACCTCTCCTTTCCTCTCTGAAATCAATAAAAATATATTTTAAAAAATAAAGTAGATTCAAATTTTTATATGCAACATACACAAGTACATAAAAATTTGTTATAAATAAGGTGTGAGGGAAGGCCTGAGGGAAAGTGGAGGGGTTGTCATTGGTGTCTGCCATGTATACATAACTTTATTAGTATCTGCTTTATAAATTCCCAATACATACTCATCACCTATAATAAGAGATATTTTGCTCAAAGCTCAGAGAATAGTATTTGATATGGACTCACCTTAATTAATGCATGATTATCTCTAGAAAACACTGAATCACCTGACAGCAAAAGAGGCTCGCTTTTCCCACAGCTCTCCTGGCTGATGAGTGTGTCCGCATAGTTGGGCTGGGGGAAGATCAGGTGACTCTTCCCGGAGTCCGCGGTGAGGGAGACCTCATGGGAATAGGTCTGCAGGAATGCCTGCACCCCATCCACACCCACAAAGTGGGAAGCGGGCACGCCTGCAAACCCGCTTCTCGGAGCCTGGAGCAGGCGCAGTTTGTGCCAGCGCCTCAATCTGAGTGCCAGCAGCATGATGACAAAGGCAAGGAAGACGCAAGAGACTGCGGCCACTGCCACTACCAGGTAGAGTGTAAGGCCAGAGTCCTCAGGGTTGGCGGGAGACTCAAGGCTACTTAGGTCTGCCAAGACATCTGGGATGCTGTCAGCTACGGCCACAGTGAGCGTGACAGTGGCAGAGAGAGGGGGCTGGCCATGGTCCTGAACAGCCACCACCAGGCTCTGCTTGAGCGCGTCTCTGTCCAGCAGGGCCCTTGCAGTGCGCACCTCGCCCGTGTGCAGCCCCACCGCGAAGAGCCCTGGCTCGCTGGCCTTGAGCAGGCGGTAGGACAGCCAGGCGTTCTGGCCTGAGTCTCGGTCCACTGCCACCACCTTGGTCACCAGATAGCCGGGCTCTGCAGAGCGGGGTGCCAGCTCCACGCCGGTAGAACCATCAGTGGGCACGGCAGGGTACAGGATCTCTGGCGTGTTGTCGTTCTGGTCCAGTACAAACAGGCTCAGGGACACGTTGCTGCTGAGTGGAGGGTCCCCGCTGTCCTGTGCCATCACTTGTAGCTGCAGGTCTCGGAACTGCTCATAGTCGAAGGAGCACAGCGCGTACAGGACGCCAGTGTCCGAGTTAATGGAGATGTAGGATGACAGGGGAGCTCCCTGGACAGTGTCTTCTACCAGAGAGTACGTGACCTGGCCGTTCTCCCCATAATCGGGGTCATGGGCGGTCACGGAGACGATAGAGGCGCCTCTGGGGTTGTTCTCTGCGATGTAGGCGGTGTAGAAGGCATGAGAGAAGGCAGGTGGGTTGTCGTTGGTGTCTGCGACATTCAGTAAGATGTGAGTTTTCGTGGACAGGGGTGGACGCCCTCTGTCGGTCGCCGTCACCGTGATATTGTAGCTAGGGACCAGCTCTCGGTCTAGGGGGGTGTCTGTCACTAAGCTATAGTAAGTTCCATAAGACTTTTCCAATTTAAAGGGCAGGTGCTCTTGGATAAAACAGACCACTTGTCCATTTTCCCCGGAGTCTTGATCATTTACATTTAAAAGGGCGACCAGTGTCCCTTTCGGAGCGTTTTCCATAATGGAGCTGGAGAGAGAGGTGACCAGTACTTCAGGGGCGTTGTCATTCACATCCAAGACTGTGATGAGGACCTTGGCGCCCGCAGAATATCCTGCGTTATCCGTTGCTTGCACTTCCATCTCATAGAATCCTGATTCCTCGTGGTCCAGCTCCCCTTTTGTTGAAATTGTCCCTAAATTACAATTCAGCTCAAAAAGTTGGGCTGCCTTGTGGTCCACATACCGGAAGGAATACATCACTTCCGCATTGGCCCCTTCGTCGGGGTCGGTGGCGTTCACCCGCAGCAGCGTGGTGCCCACAGCCGCGTCCTCGGGGACGCTCACGCGGTACTCGGGCTGCGCGAACGCGGGGGCGTTGTCGTTCGCGTCCAGGACGGTCACGCGGATGCGCGCGCTGCCAGTGCGCACCGGGTCGCCGCTGTCGGAGGCCGAGAGAACCAGGTGGTGAACCGCCTTTTCCTCGCGGTCCAGGGCGCGCTCCAGTACCAATTCTGGGTACTTGTTACCGTCCGCTCCGCTTTGAACCGCCAGGGAGAAGTGAGTATTGTTACCGAGCTCGTAGCTCTGGAGAGAGTTTTTGCCGATATCCGGATCCCAAGCGTGGGGAAGAGGGAACCGCATCCCAGTGGCTGCGTGTTCACTCATTTTTATTTCTAAGTCACCTTCCCTGAAGGAGGGGGCATTGTCATTAATGTCCCTCACTTCTACCACCACCCCGTATATTTTCACTTTGTCCTCCATCAAGATCTCCAGATTGAGCTGACACCTTATGGCCCCCATGCAGAGCTCCTCCCGGTCTATCCTGCCCGCGGTGACCAAGCTGCCGCTTCGGGGATTCAGAGCGAAAAGTTGCGTCCTACCTCCGGAGACGATGCGGACTCCGCGCTCCTGCAGTTCCCGGGCCTCCAGCCCCAGATCCCTGGCGATGTTGCCCACCTTAGAGCCTGTTTCCAGCTCCTCGGGAACTGAATAGTGGATTTGGGTGCAGCCAGGTTCCCACAGAATCCCCAAGAGAACTCCCAGCAGGACCAGCCCTCTGCAGTCCTGGTGCAGTCGCGCAGGAATCATTGTCACTTTCCTGGAGAGTTATTTCCAGTGCTTCCCTTCACCACCGATGTCGACGTCAGGATCGCGAGGTCCGTCCTTGGAATCCGTGGGCCGGGGGACCAGAGCCCCTCCGTTCAGTTTCCTCGCAGTCCAGGAGGAGATGGTTAGCTTCTGGCTGTGCTTTGTGCTTCAGGCGCGTGCACAGCGGCAGGAAGGATCGCTCTGCTTTTCTCTCCCTGATTGGTGAACAGCGGCGCTCAGAGTCCTAACCAATTACTGCACAATCTTGAACTCCGAGAAAAGATTTTTGGTTTTTAGACCTCAAATAGCTCCACCTACTGTTCTTCAACTAGGGATGGAAGTGGAGCCGATTAAAACGACATTTTTTTGGTTTTGTTTTAATGGAAACTTCAGGGAGCTTCTTTTTATTTCCCCAAAAAATTTTCACACAGGGCCACTGTCCTAAGATTATTTTCTGTAGCTGTAGGCCTATTCTGATATTCCCATGAGCTTTTAAACGAACTTGAAATTTCTATACACAGTAATTTTATCCTTCATTGTAGTGCACCTGTGTTGACATCACCAATACCCCCTCCCCCCCAACATTCCTATTATGGGACATCTCCCTACGACTTTTCCATGTTGAGAAATCATATGATAGAATCACTTAAAATTCCTCACTCAGCTATAAGTTGGGGCAAAATTTTTCATAGATTCTTAAATTTGCCTAAATGAAAGAACTGCTTAAACAGGATGTTGACATTTAAATTTAAAAACCAAACTTTCACACTAATATGGAAACCTAAAAATAAGAAATGTGATTGTACACATTATGGAAATCACTGGAAGTTTATAGAAGACACATTACCATTTAACATTTTTAGAACAAAATCAAAGCATTCCAACTTGCATTTACTGGAAGTAAGGGTAGTACTCTATAATCTACTAATACATTATATTTCAAAAGGATGTGCAGGAAAATTGGTAATCCAAAGAATAATATACACTTACCTTTTTCTGGGTAACAAACCTAATTCCAATTACTGATAATTATTAGCAATACATTTAGAAGCCCATTAAAATATAAGAAAAATTCTCACTGTTGTGCTTTCGTGAATGCAAATATTTATATTCCAAGGATAAGCACGTTTGGCAGGCCGACCATAAAATAATTTTTTTTTGAATTGGGAAGACATATAGATGGATTTGAGGGCGGGGGGGGGGGGATGCATAAAATTGACCTACTCACTGGGATTCAAAGAATCCCTAGCAAAAGTGCCTGACTATTATAAAATCATTCCTATGTCCCCTTTTTAAAGCCTTTTCTCATGCATTCTCCTCTTCGTAGTTAATAAAGAAAATTAAAGCAAACCATTTGCAGATGAAAGGCATTCATTGAAACTCTTGTGAGTAGAAGCAACAGAGTTAGAGCTTAACTTATTATTCTCCTCAGTGACACTTACTATCGAGGATGCTTCATTAGAAAGATCTTGTGGCGGGACCATTTCTGGCGTCATAGAGAGAAAATTAAACATTGTTTTTTGAGAATCCGAGGCAACATGCATATTGTAGGAATAAGGCAAAGTTCCCTCACTGTAGTTGGGAGAAATCCCCGGTCCAGTCTTAGTACAAAGACTATGCTGAAAGCAGCGCCAGGTAGCCAGGCTAGAGGAGCGTCGCAGGCGCACAGCAATGGCCAGAATCACCGCCAAGAGGAAGAGCACGGAGATCAAGGCCAAGGCCACCACCAAGTAAAATTGCAGCTCAGCCTGGGGGTCAGAAGGTGTGTGATGGTCATTGAGGTCTGGCAGTGCCTCTTGAACACTGTCCGCAAAGATCAGGTGAAGCGTGGCGGTGGCAGAGAGGGGTGGCTGTCCCCCATCGCGCACAGCGACCAGCAGCCGCTGGCGAGGCGCGTCCCTGTCGCCCAAAGCCCTCGCTGTGCGCACCTCGCCCGTGCGCAGCCCCAGGCTGAAGAGTCCGGGCTCGCTGGCCTGCAGCACGTGGTAGGACAGCCAGGCATTGTGTCCCGAGTCCGCGTCCACCGCCACCACCTTGGTGACCAGGTAGCCCGGCTGCGCGGCGCGCGGCACCGTGTCGAAGAGCGCAGAGCCGTCGGGCCCCAGCGCCGGGTACAGCACCCTGGGCGCGTTGTCGTTGCGGTCGCCCACCAGCACGCGCAGGCTCACGTTGGCGCTGAGCGCGGGCGAGCCCTGGTCGCGGGCCTGCAGCGTCAGCTCAAAGGCGCGCAGCTGCTCGTGGTCGAAGGCGCGCTGCGCGAACACCACCCCGCTGTGCGCGCTCACGGACACGTAGGACGACAGCGCCCGTGGCTCCAGGTCGCTGGCCACGATGGAGTAGGACACCTGGCCGTTGGGTCCCAGGTCGGGGTCGGAGGCGCTGACCTGCGCGATGGAGGCCCCGGGCGGGTTGTTTTCTGGCACGTGGACCAGGTAGGCTGGCTGCTGGAAAACCGGGGCGTTGTCGTTGACGTCCCTGATATATAGGGTGACGCTTCTGCTGGAGGAAAGGGGTGGCTTGCCTCTGTCGATGGCTGTGATGGTAACATTGTACTCCGGGGTCTGTTCCCGATCCAGGGCCCCATCTGTCACCAGCTTGTAGTAATTATTGGCGGAAGATTGAATTCTAAAAGGAACGTCCTCTTTTATGAGGCATATAACCTTCCCGTTTTCTCCGGAATCTTTATCGTGTGTTTTGAACAAAGCAATCACCGTCCCGGGCTCTGCATCCTCGGTTATGGAACTAGACACTGAAGTGAACACCACCTCTGGGGCGTTGTCATTCTCATCTAGAATTTCGAGTATAATTTTACATTTGGTGGCCATGCCTCCTCCGTCTTTGGCTTCCATGATTATGGTATAACTGCTACTGATTTCGAAGTCTATAGGGTTTTTGGATTTAATTTCTCCACTTTGATGGTCTAGCGTAAACATACTTCCAACAGCTCCTGGTGTTTTGAAGGCATACCTGATCTCTGCATTGATGCCCTCATCTTGGTCGGTGGCTGTCACCTTTAGCACTGAGGTGCCTGGGGGCAAGTTCTCTGGAAGGCTAACTCTGTACACATCCTGACTGAACACTGGGGCGTTATCGTTGGCGTCAATAACCTCAATCCTAATTTGAGTGGTGCCGGTTCTGACCGGGTCACCACCATCCACCGCTGTCAGGACCAGGAGATGGGAGCTCTGTTGTTCCCGGTCCAGGGGCCTTTCTAACACCAATTCTGGGACATTCTTGCCTTCAGCTTTATCCTTTACCATTAGAGAAAAGTGCTCATTATAGCTGAGTTGGTAACTCTGGAGAGAGTGAGGCCCTACATCTGCGTCTATAGCAGATTCCAAGTCAAACCGAGCTCCTGGAGTTGCAAATTCATTGATTTGTAAAACAGTGCTATTTTGGGGGAAATGAGGTGGATTGTCATTTATATCTTCTATCATCACGTTTATGTGAAAAACATTTAGAGGGTTCTCTGCTACAATCTCTAAGGGCACGACACACACAGGGGTTTGAGGGCAGAGCGATTCCCGATCTATTCTGTCACTCACAAGTAAGTTCCCATTCTCCGTGTTTATGGCAAAGTATTGCTTCTCTGCACTAACTCTGAGGTTGCGGGTCAATAAATCCCGTACCCGCAGCCCCAGGTCCTTAGCGAGATTCCCCACTACAGAGCCCCTGGCCATTTCTTCCGGAATAGAGTAGCGGATCTGCTCGGAGAGCGCCCCGCAGAACAAAGGCAGCAGGAAGAGAAAGAGTACTTGCCACCGCCGCGGGGTCCTGCTCCTCTGCTTCGCCCTGGTGCCCATCCTTCTGAGCCCTGCTGCAGCCTCTGGCATTGAGAAGATGCTTTCTTTACAAATTGTGTTTAAATATCTACTTCCACCGCGTAGAAAACTCAAGGCTCCCAGTTTGAAGGCATCCCAGTCGGTATTCCGGAATCAGATTTGCCGAGCCGTGAGCCGGAGTCCAGACCACTCGCCTTTCTACTTGCTTTTGTGACTGCGCAGAAAACACCCGGTGGATCCTGGACTCCAGCTCTTGCAGCAGTTGGCCAACAGCGGCGCCCAGAGTCTGCTTAGAAAACTGCAGGCAGAAGCCTTGCAAATAATGGGATTCGGTATTCCAACAGCTATGTTGGACTGATGTCTAGGAAAGGAGGCAATTAGTGCGTTTTGGATGTGTCTGTTTTCCAGTGTTTACTTCAAAAGAAAGTTCCCTAGAGATGGGATCCAATAGAAGAGCTATAAACCCACCATTGAGAAAAGTTTGTCTTTTTCAAATCAGAGGCAGTGCAGATATTGGAAGAACAAAGCAAAGTCTTCTCTCCAGACTTAGAACAAAGACCACGTGAGAAAATAGCCCCCACCAAGTGGTATGGGGAAATTTTGACAGCCATGAAATGACACCTAGTATTAGACTCAATCTTATGTACAGATTAATTTCCCTCCTCCATTTATCAGGAAACGGGAGGAGAGCTTAAAGCTACATAGGTTATACTCAGGATAAGGATGGCCAATGACATCAAGTCTTCCTTGTTACTTATAAAAGAGATGTATGAAAGGGATCATTAAGTGTTTTACACTTACATCATAAACAACATAGAAGAATACCCTAGTAGGTTACCATAGGAATTTAATGTCATGAAATGTGAGGCTGTTTTATTTGTCCTTTTATTTAAATGGACCATATGTTGCACTTTATTACTACCTCTGAGTCAAAATAATCTTCTTAATCTCAAGTTTCAAAGCCAACCTTTTCTATTTTCTAGGATCTTGGTTGCCAGCTCCTAACTAGTTCAGACTACATTTTTTAAAAAATGTTTTTGTTGATTTTAGAAAGAGAGGGAGAGGAAAAGAAAGAAACATCATTGTGAAAGAGAAACATAAATTAGCTCCCTCCTGAATGCCCCCCACTGGGGATCGAGCCAGAAACCCAGGCATGTGTCCAGACCTGAATGGAATCTGCAACATTTTGGTGCAGGGGACGACACCCAACCAACTGAGCCACACTGGCTAGGGCCAGACTACATTTTAAAAAATATGGAACATCTCCCTCTTCCAGCAAAATACCTCATATCCTTTTTATTCATCTAATTTCAGTTCAAGTAAAATGTGTTAAATCTTTTTTCTCAGTTTGGAATTCCACAAGCATAATTCTATCCCTAGATGCTCAAAACACACTAACATTTTCTTGACGCCAAGACAAATTTAGGCATTTGTTGTAAGACTTTCCTTTCCTACAGTTGAAATTCTTTTCACCCAAACATTAGATACTCTATGTAGAGTTAATTACTAAGGCCAACTCCTAAAGGAGAAAGGAAAACTGGAAAGGGAACATGAATATGCTAGTAATTTGGACAGAATATCTAGAAGTAGTGGTGTGAGCATGAGGAGCTGTAGTGATTATGGAGATGGTTCCTGTGGTCTGATATCCTAGATAGGTCTCCTCTCCTTGACTTTCTTAGACCTTGCTTCAGACAACACATGTGTTAGTAGGTAACTCCTAGGGGAGTGGTTCTCAACCTTCCTAATGCCGCGACCCTTTAATACAGTTCCTCATGTTGTGGTGACCCCCAACCATAAAATTATTTTCCTTGCTACTTCATAACTGTAATTTTGCTACTGTTATGATTCGTAATGTAAATATCTGATATGCAGGATGTATTTTCATTGTTATAAATTGAACATAATTAAAGCATAGTGATTAATCACAAAAACAACATGTAATTATATATGTGTTTCCGGATGGTCTTAGGTGACCCCTGTGAAAGGGTCGTTCGACCCCCAAAGATGTCGTGACCCACAGGTTGAGAACCGTTGTCGTAGGGCTTCAATAACAAGTTGGTTATAAATATAAGAACTGAGTATACTTAGATATAATACAAAAGGAGTTTATGAAGGAAATAAAGAGGGAGTCCATGACTTGCTGGCATATTGAAAACAAACAAAAATATCTAGAGGGCCCTAGCTGGCTTGGCTAAGTGGATAGAGCATCAGCCTGCAGACTGAAGGGTCCCAGGTTTGATTCCAGCCAAGGGCATATGCCTGGGTTGCAGGCTCCATCCCCAGTAGGGGGTGTGCAGGAGGCAGCCAATCAATGATTCTCTCTCATCACTGATGTTTCGATCTCTCTCTCCTTCTCCCTTCCTCTCTGAAATCAATAAAGAAATATATTTTTAAAAATATCTAGAGGAATACCCACCCCATCTCTTATATTCACAACTATTCCATATGAATAAATCTGAAAAATGTAGACATGTTTAACAGATTTGAAAATAACTTTCTGAGGGGCACTGGATCAAAAATAAGCATTTCTGCGTCTTTACACTTTAAAAAATCTTCAACACACACTAAAGTACAAGTAAAAGAATAAAAGAAAATAGTACCAGTTCAACAATTCAATTATTTCTTCAGAACTATCTAATGTGCTAACTATAGAAATAGAAAGATGTCTAGAGCTTAAGGAAAAAAGTGTGTTCCATATTTTCTCTCACAAGGGAGTCTAGTAATTAAAAGGCAGTCAACATGTCTGTTTTGGTGGGATAAATTAATGAGACAAAATTAAAATAATCAACAGGATCTAAACATATTACCAGCCATCAAAAATGAAAATATAATTCTTTTTGTGCTCAGAGAAAAGTTTACATGTGTAAATGTGGACATATGTGTGACTGTGTATATAGATAGATAAGAAAAAGAGCTAGAGAGAATATGCTATTGAATCAACAGGGTCAAATCTGATCATTAGAAGTAAAGCAAATAATGGTAGAATATAATTATAATCATGGAGGCAATGCAAAGTTGAAATAGGAAATAAATAGAAAGTGTTTGCAAATCATAACCAGTTTACATTGATAGTCACAGACACTGATAGAAAAATATTACTAAAATTCAATTTACTATAAAGCAAGCTATAATAGCAAAACTGGGCTCTTGGACTCAAAAGAAAATATACCAAACTAAAAAAATGACTTTCAGAAAACCTTTTTGAAAAATGATGGTAGTTTGAATAAAGGTAAAATACACAAACGCACATGTATTGCTCCAAGTCTGTATGAACTGAATATGCCCCCCCCCCAAACAGTTTTCATAATAGGCTTACCAAAAGAGCCACTTAACAGACTTGTGCAGAGACACTAATAATTGGAAGGCAGGAAAAAAATCTCACCTGATTACTTGTAGGATTACTTTTGCCTATACCGGTAACTGAATCTTCAACTATCAAGAGAGGCTCGCTTTTCCCACAGCTCTCCTGGCTGATGAGCGTGTCCGCATAGTTGGGTTGTGGGAAGATCAGGTGACTCTTCCCAGAGTCTGCAGTGAGAGAGACCTCGTGCGAATAGGTCTGCAGGAAAGCCTGCACCCCGTCCACGCCCACAAAGTGGGAAGCGGGCACACCTGCAAACCCGCCTCCAGAAGCCTGGAGCAAGCGCGATGTGTTCCAGCGCCTCAGCCTGAGCGCCAGCATCACGATGACAAAAGCAAGAAAGACGCAGGAGACCACCGCCACCGCCATCACCAGGTACAAGGTGAGGCCTGAATCATCAGGTTTGGTGGGAGACTCAAGGCTTCCCAGGTCTGCCAGGACCTCTGGGATACTGTCGGCTATAGCCACAGTGAGTGTCACAGTGGCAGAGAGTGGGGGTTGACCATGGTCTTGGACCGCCACCACCAGGCTCTGCTTGAGTGCATCTCTGTCCAGCAGGGCCCTTGCCGTGCGCACCTCACCTGTGTGCAGCCCCACCGCGAAGAGCCCTGGCTCGCTGGCCTTGAGCAGGCGGTAGGACAGCCAGGCGTTCTGGCCTGAGTCTCTGTCCACTGCCACCACCTTGGTCACCAGGTAGCCGGGCTCTGCAGAGCGGGGTGCCAGCTCCACACCAGTGGAGCCATCAGTGGGCAGGGCAGGGTACAGGATCTCTGGTACATTGTCATTCTGGTCCAGCACAAATATGCTCAGGGACACGTTGCTGCTGAGTGGAGGGTCCCCGCTGTCCTGTGCCATCACTTGTAGCTGCAGGTCTCGGAACTGCTCATAGTCGAAGGAGCACAGCGCGTACAGGACGCCAGTGTCCGAGTTGATAGAGATGTAGGAGGACAGGGGAGCTCCCTGGATGGTGTCCTGGACCAGGGAGTACGTGACCCGGGCATTTTCTTTGCTGTCCAAGTCAAGTGCCATCACTGAGAAGAAGGAGGCTCCCCTGGGGTTGTTTTCAGGAATGTAGGCGGAATAAGAGGGGTGAGCAAAAGTGGGTGGGTTATCGTTGTCATCTGCTACATTCAATGAAATATGAGTTTTTGTAGACAAGGGTGGACTTCCATGATCTGTAGCCGTCAATGTTATATTGTAGCTCTGGACCTGCTCTCTGTCCAGCGCTCTGTTTGTTACCAACTTGTAATAATTTCCATAAGTCTTTTCCAAATTAAAAGGCAGATCATTAGGAATGAAACAAGAAACTTGACCATTTTCTCCAGAGTCTTGATCTTGCACGTTTAGAAGAGCAATTACTGTACCCGGAGGAGAGTTTTCCAGCACTGAGTCAGTAGAAGACGTGATAGTTATTTCTGGAGCATTATCGTTCACATCCACAACTGTGATCAACATCTTAGCAGTGGTCCAGAGACCTCCACCATCTTGGCCTTGAATTTCCATCTCATAGAACCTATATTTCTCAAAATCTAGAGGCCCCTGTATTGAGACTTCTCCAGTTCGAGAATCCAACTGGAATATTTCAGAAGCTTTGCTTTCCATATTCCGGAACGAATACACCACTTCCCCGTTGACTCCCTCATCTGGATCAGTTGCGTTTACCACGAGCACCCGAGATCCAGAGCTGAGGTTCTCGGGAACACTCACTCGATACACAGACTGTGTAAACTTTGGGGTGTGGTCATTGACATCGAGGACCACCACACGAATGGGAACAGTGCCCTGGCGAATGGGGTCTCCTCCATCTAAGGCTGTGAGGAGGAGGTGGTGGGCAGCCTCTTTCTCCCGGTCCAGGGTCCCCTCCAGCACTAGCTCTGGATTCTTGGCTCCATCAGTTATGCCTCCAACTTGTAAGGAAAAGTAGCTATTAGGGTTGAGCTGGTAGCGCTGAAGGGAGTTCATTCCTACATCTGGATCCCTGGCGTTAGGAAGGGGAAATCGCGATCCCGGAGTTGCGTGCTCATTGACTCTTATCTCTACTTCCTCCTCCCGGAAACTGGGGGCGTTATCATTAATATCCATTATCTCCACTTCCACTCCGTAAATCTTCAGGGTATCTTCCACAAGTATCTCCATATTTAAAAAACAGGAGGACGCCGTCTCACAGAGCTCCTCCCGGTCTATCCTACCTGCGGTGACCAAGCTGCCACTTCGCGGATGCAGAGTGAAAAGCTGCGTCCTACCTCTGGAGACGATGCGGACGCGGCGCTCCGCCAGCTCCCAGGGCTCCAGCCCCAGGTCCTTGGAAATATTGCCCACGAAGAAGCCTTTGTCTGTCTCCTCTGGCACCGAGTATCGGATCTGCCCGGCCCCAAACTCCCGCAGCGTCCCCAGGAAAATGTACAGTAGCACCAGCCCGCTGCGGTCCAGGCGTAATAGCCGATTCGCCATGGCAGTGACTGAGCCGATATTCCGAGGTTTCTTGAGCCGGTTTGTCCTGACTCAGCCGATGTATCTACAAAGTCCCGGGCCGACTGCACCCAAATATAGCAGAGAGCGAAGGAAAGTCCGTACTTTAAGTTTCCAGCATCAGGATCTGTGAGTATCCATCTCTCTCCGCTTTGTGTTATAGAGGTAGGGGAGGGAGTGACTCTGTAGCTTGCAACTTCCCATTCCCTGGTTGGTGAACAGCGGCGCCTAGAGCCCAAACTTATTATTGCAACGAGTAAGAAAACCCAACAAATGTGCCTGCTCTATAATAAATACACTCACCTTTTCCAGAATCATTCCTACTGCATATGTAAAGCTTAAATTTCAGACAACAGTTATATGATGTGATTTACGAGCTAACCAAGAGCACTTATGGAAAGATTAATTTTTAAATTTTTTAAATTTTAACAATTTTTAATTGTTTTAAATTTTTTAAAGAAGTTTTCAAATATACTGGATCTGAACACTTGCAGGTTAGATTTTGTCCCTATTAATTTTTGTCAACTGAAGAGAACAGCATTTGTTGATGTGGAACTAGCATGGTCCTGACAAAATCATCAGATAGGATGCACGGCGATAATTCTTTTTTAAAAAATATATATTTTTTATTGATTTTTTACTGAAAGGAAGGGAGAGGGATAGAGAGTTAGAAACATCGAGGAGAGAGAAACATCTATCAGCTGCCTCCTGCACACCTCCTACTGGGGATATGCCCTCAACCAAGGTACATTCCTTTGACTGGAATCGAACCCGGGACCCTTCAGTCTGCAGGCCGACGCTCTATCCACTGAGCCAAACTGGTCAGGGCGCGATAATTCTTACTAATGGTTCTTTGAGAAAAATAAAGATGAAACATTTGAGAAAATTTGGATGGCATTAGCGTTATTTAAAATACCATTATATAAAATATACCTGTATTCCATATCCTTAATTAAAGGATATTCTATTTCATGAAAATTTCGTGAGATTTCTCTGTATACCTACCTTAAAATGCATTTGAATATTAGAAGCATCGCAGCATTGTAAACTTGAGTCTTAACAGTGATACTCATAGGTCTGACCAAGGATTTATTTTAGAAACTCTAGCAAGAGATTGAAAATAGGATCTTGAAATAAAAGCACTATATTGATATATACTGGCATATCGGAATATAAAAAGCATTATTTTAACTACTTACCTGTGTAAAAGTCTTCTTATTTGCTTCAACACTAGGAGTTAGAATGCCAGCCAATAGCGCTAACGAGCTATCTTTGTTGAGAGTACCTTGTTTAGCTGGACAATGATCGGTAGATGTGAGAAAATTTAATTCCGGGTTAGTTTGATCCCCAGGCACACAGAGATTATAGGCATAAGGCAAAGTGCCCTCACTGTAGTTGGGGGGAATCTCTGGTCCAGACTTGGAGCAGAGAACAGACCCAAAGCAGCCCCCAGTGGCGGGGTTGTAAGAGCTCCGCAGGCGCAGAGCAATGGCTAGAATCACCGCGAGGAGGAAAAGCACGGAGATCAAGGCCAAAGCCACCACCAGATAAAACTGCAGCTCAGCCTGTGGGCCAGAGGGCGTGGGGTGGTCGCTGAGGTCTGGCAGCGCTTCTTGCAGGCTGTCAGCGAAGACCAGGAGCAGCGTGGCGGTGGCAGATAAGGGCGGGCGTCCCCCATCACGTACGGCGACGAGTAGCCGCTGCCGGGCCGAGTCCCTGTCGCCCAAAGCACGAGCTGTGCGCACCTCGCCGGTTCGCAGCCCCAGGCTGAAGAGCCCGGGCTCGCTGGCCTGCAGCACGTGGTAGGACAGCCAGGCATTGTGTCCCGAGTCCGCGTCCACCGCCACCACCTTGGTGACCAGGTAGCCCGGCTGCGCGGCGCGCGGCACCGTGTCGAAGAGCGCAGAGCCGTCGGGCCCCAGCGCCGGGTACAGCACCCTGGGCGCGTTGTCGTTGCGGTCGCCCACCAGCACGCGCAGGCTCACGTTGGCGCTGAGCGCGGGCGAGCCCTGGTCGCGGGCCTGCAGCGTCAGCTCAAAGGCGCGCAGCTGCTCGTGGTCGAAGGCGCGCTGCGCGAACACCACCCCGCTGTGCGCGCTCACGGACACGTAGGACGACAGCGCCCGTGGCTCCAGGTCGCTGGCCACGATGGAGTAGGACACCTGGCCATTGGGTCCCAGGTCGGGGTCGGAGGCGCTGACCTGCGCGATGGAGGCCCCGGGCGGGTTGTTTTCTGGCACGTGGACCAGGTAGGCTGGCTGCTGGAAAACCGGGGCGTTGTCGTTGACGTCGGTGACGCGCAGGGTGATGGTGGTGCTGGAGGAGAGGGGCGGCTTGCCCCTGTCGGTGGCTGTGATGGTGACATTGTACTCCGGGGTCAGTTCTCGGTCCAGGGCCCCATCTGTTACCAGCTTGTAGTAATTATTAGAAGAAGAATGAATCTTGAATGGAACGTTGCTACTTAATTTACACGTGACTTTTGCATTTTCACCGGAATCCCAGTCCCTTGTTTTGAAGAGGGCCACAACCATTCCTGGTTGGGAATCCTCCAAAATGTGATCAGAGAGAGACGTGATGATTATTTCCGGGCGGTTGTCGTTTTCATCTAAAACTTCTACAATTACTTTGCACTGTGTAGAGAGAGATCCTCGGTCCTTTGCTTCTACATCCATTACGTATCTTTCTACTTCTTCAAAATCCAAGGGCTGGTGAGTTACAATGTTTCCTGTTGCAGAATCCAGAGAGAACACGTGCTGGGCTTTATCAGCCACACCAAGGAAGGAGTAGGTGACCTCTGCGTTGGAGCCTTGGTCTTGGTCAGTGGCGCTCACCTTCAGCACAGAGGTGCCTGCGGGCACATCTTCCGGAATGCTGACCCTGTACACGCTTTGGCTGAACACAGGGGGGTTATCATTGGCATCCACCACCAGGATTCGGATCTGAGCAGTGCCGCTCTGGGGCGGATCCCCACCATCCAAGGCTGTTAGTACCAAGTGGTGCGAGCTCTGCATTTCTCGGTCCAGGGTCTTCTTCAGTATTAATTCTGGATATTTGCCACCATCGGGATTGTCTTTCACCACCAATGAGAAATATTCATTAGGACTTAGCTGGTATTTGCTCAGTGAATTCATATTAATGTCAGGATCTTTTGCAGAGTCAAGAATTGTTCCCGTTCCTGGGCTGACAGATTCACTGATTTCTAAGTTTATTTCATCTTTATGGAATTGAGGGGCATGGTCATTAATATCCTCAACAACCACAATGACATGGAAAATGTTTAAGGGATTTTCCACCACGGCTTCCAACTGCAATTCACATCTTCTCCTCTCTCTGCAAATCTGCTCGCGGTCTATTCGGTCCTTCACCAGTAAGTCCCCGCTCTCCCTGTCTATACTGAAAAGCAGCTTCTCCGCGCTAACTCGCAGCTTCCTAGAGGACACATCCAAGACACTGAGCTCTAGATCTTTGGCGAGATTCCCCACCACCGAGCCCTTGGCCAGCTCCTCAGGAATCGAGTAGCGGATGGGCTCACAGAGTGCGCGGTAGAACAAAGGCAGCAGGAAGGGAAACAATACCTGCAGCCGGCCGGCTCCGCGTCCCTGTGCGCAGCTCCCTCCCATCGCGCGCTCTAGTTCTCTCTGGGTCCCAGTCTTCCCAGTTGGAGAAAGTGCACACTACCACGCTGGAAAACCATTCAGCCCAGGACAGGCGGAGTCCCCAGTCTTAGGGCTGGGAATCCGCTTGTGCTCGGAGAGTCTGCACCACTCGGAGCCCTAGTGTATGAACGGGTTTCCTTCTGTGTTGGTGGCTGCACAGGAAATTCTAGGCTAGAGGCTGAGGATTCCCGGGCGTCGGCGCTTGCCCTGCACTGGCCGACAGCGGCGCCCAGAGGCCTCGTGTGGAACCGCAGCCTAAGTTTTCTCCATTTCAGGAAATCTTTTTCTTTCAATGTTAGGAGCTAAAATATTTGACCCTTATTCCTCAGTGATTCCGTTTTCATCACGAAACATGCTTTTCCCATAGTCAAAACTATGTATTTTTATATTTTAAAAATTTACATAAATGTGAAAAGATAAAAGTATTTCTTTCAAAAGTCAACAAAAGATTGTAAAGTGAAAAGTAGGTCTCTATCTCATGGTCTACTGCTATCCAGTTCTTCCATCCAGAGGCAATCATTGTTTTTCCTTTTAAGAGTAAATTATTTACAAAGGCAAATACTAAAGATAAGCAAAAAACCCACATTTTTATTTTTTGTCTTCGATCCTAGTTTATATTCGGCTAGGAAGTATTAATCCATCCCTCCATATTTAGTAACTAGTATGCAACCATTGCCATGTTGATTACAATAATATGAAGTGTCCTGTGTTTAAGTAATTATATTTAAAAACATTTTCTTACAATAGTTACCATGTCAAAGTAGTTATTTTAAAAATCAGTATTTTTCAAGATAAAAGAATTATTTGAGATAGCTGCATAATAATTTTGACTCTCATGGGCAGAAATTTTAAGTGACAGTTTCAATAACTTAAAGGTTAATAACTATGACCCAAAAGTTTCAGATTTTTCATCCCGTGTTCTCCTTCCACACACCTATCATTGAATAAATGTTGAATGACATGAAAAAAGTAATGTTTTCATAAGTATGTTGACATATATTAGGACGCTCTTTGCCTTTATGCTAACATATTAATTTAGAAGAATATTATAATAAACGTAAGAGGTCAAACCAATACATCACTATCTTCAATAACCCAAATAGGTTCATCAGTAACTCCACTGATAATCTGCTTAGGATAATTTTGTGTACTTCTCTGCTTATATTCGGATCAGATATCCTACAGAAATAACATTTTTTTAACTTTAAATTTATTTTCACTCAATTTCAGAGTTTGAGGTGGTTCTTTCTTCCACTACATTCAGGAGCTACTGAAATAGTCTTGGCACACATCTCTTGGGGACATGTACAACCCATCCGTCTCCCCAATCTCTATATATTTTTCAGCCTCAGAGATTGGAGAATTTAACCAAAAAAATAATACAGAGAGAGAAGAACTTAAAATGAGCATAATTTAACCTTCTATATGTTTTCTAGAAACCTGATTGAGCAAGGAAAGTTAAATTAAAATGCTATGTCTTCCACACTATGGTATGAAATTACAATCTCAGGCAAAAAAAAGGTGTTGCAATGTTACCAAATATGATTGCACTTGGGAAAATTTAAGCACACATTGTTATGATTTCTTATAAAATACTGATGAAAAATCTAAATCTCTAGGAAGTAAATTCAGTTGTGATTGTCGTTACAAGGTATAGTTTAAAGAATATAACCACAAAGATGTACTTCTGCCCTTCTCCTTGGGAAGGAAATGAGTGGCCTTGTGTTTGAGTTATGTTTCCAGTTATGTCAATGCATTTGTTTCTGACATTTACCTATGTTTACCGGACTTGCCTTCAAAATCAGAGCTAGGATTTCAGCATCTGACCAAAGGACAGCACACAAAACTATAAAAGATAAGGCTCTGCAAAACTAATGGTAACAATCTTATGACGATAGATCTTCATTGCCATTACATATATGTTTATCAGAAAGTAAAGCCATAGTCTTAATAACTGACAAGTTCTACTCTAGAATATTTTAGCAAGAAGCAAATCGAATTGGATAATATGAAAGAATAAAGGTTAAAAATTCCCATCGATATGCTGCAAACCTAAAAACAAAACCAATCCTAATTTTTTAAATGAAAGGAAAGGAGTAAAAATAGAACTCACTGGAACCAAAGGGGTATCTTCTATAGGAAACTTCGAATCATCTAACAAAGACAAAGGATCCTTTTTCTCGCAGCTCTCCTGGCTGATGAGCGTGTCTGCATAGTTGGGCTGAGGAAAGATCAGATGACTCTTCCGAGAGTCAGCAGTGAGGGAGACCTCATGGGAATAGGTCTGCAGGAAAGCCTGCACCCCATCCACGCCCACAAATTGTGAGGCGGGCACACCCTCCAACCTGCCTCTTGAAGCCTGGAGTAGACGAGATGTGTGCCAGTGGCGTAGTCTGAGGGCCAGCAACATGATGACAAAGGCAAGGAAGACACAGGAGACAGCAGCCACTGCCACCACCAGGTACAGCGTGAGGCTGGAGTGGTCAGGGTTGTTGGGAGGCTCAAGACTTTCCAGGTCGGCCAGGACATCTGGGATGCTGTCAGCCACCGCCACAGTAAGTGTGACAGTTGCGGAGAGAGGGGGCTGGCCATGGTCCTGAACTGCCACCACCAGGCTCTGCTTGAGCGCATCTCTATCCAGCAGGGCCCTTGCAGTGCGCACCTCGCCCGTGTGCAGCCCCACCGCGAAGAGCCCTGGCTCGCTGGCCTTCAGCAGGCGGTAGGACAGCCAGGCGTTCTGGCCTGAGTCTCTGTCCACTGCCACCACCTTGGTCACCAGATAACCAGGCTCTGCAGAGCGGGGCGCCAATTCCACACCAGTGGAACCATCGGTGGGAAGAGAGGGGTACAGGATCTCTGGAGCATTGTCATTCTGGTCCAGCACAAATAGACTTAGAGACACGTTGTTGCTGAGCGGTGGGTTACCACTATCTGTGGCAGTTACCTGCATCTGTAGGTCACGAAACTGCTCATAGTCGAAGGAGCGAAGTGCATACAGGACTCCTGTGTCAGAGTTGATGGAGACGTAGGAAGATAGAGGTGCCCCCTGGATAGTGTCTTCAGTTAGGGAGTAAATAATCTGAGCATTCTCTTTGCTGTCAGGGTCTAGTGCAGTCACTGAAAAGATGGAGGCACCTCTTGGGTTGTTCTCTGGGATATAGGTAACGTAGGCTATGTGAGAGAAGGTGGGTGGATTGTCATTGATATCTGCCACTTGCAGGGTGAAGTGAGTTTCCATCGACAGGGGCGGACTTCCTCCATCTGTGGCTGTTACAGTAATATTGTAAGAGGATACCTGCTCCCTGTCAAGAGCCCCATGTGTCACCAATCTATAGTAACTGTCAATGGACTTTTCTAACTTAAATGGTAGATCACCTGCTATGGAGCAGGTGACCTGTCCATTCTGCCCAGAGTCTAGATCATGCACGTTTAAAAGAGCTATGACAGTCCCCAGAGGTGAATCTTCCTTCAGGGGACTAAACAGAGATGTGATGGTCACTTCTGGACGGTTGTCATTTACATCTTCTACTGTAATCAACACTTTTGCAGTTGCAAGATATGCTCCTCCATCTTCTGCTTGTATTTCTATTTCATAGAAGCCTGTTTCTTCATAATCTAGATTTTCTGATATTTTTATTTCTCCAGTATTTTTGTTTAGTTGGAATTTCAGTAATTGTGTATCAGGTAATTTTCGGAATGAGTATGTCACTTCTCCATTGGCTCCTTCATCCCTGTCGGTAGCAGTGACTGTCAGCAGCTGTGTGCCCAAGGGCAAGTTCTCCGGAACACTCACTCGGTATTCAGGCAAAGTGAAGACAGGTGCGTTGTCATTTGCATCGAAGACAGTGACACTGATGAGGACAGTGCCAGATCGGAGAGGGTCACCCCCGTCGGAGGCAGTGAGGACCAGGTGGTGCTGTGCCTCTTCCTCCCGATCCAGGGCGCGCTCCAGCACCAGCTCCGGGTACTTGACACCGTTGGCACGGCTCTGAACTGCTAGAGAGAAGTGCCTACTAGGGCTGAGCTGGTAGCTCTGTAGGGAGTTCACGCCCACATCCGGATCAACAGCTTCCGGGAGAGGAAAACGCATCCCTGCAGCGACATTTTCATTGATTTTTACGTCTAGATTTTCCGCTTGGAATTTGGGGGCATTATCGTTGATATCAGTTACTTCTATTTCTATCCCGAAAAGTTTCACCCTATCTTCCACAAGAATGTTAAAACTCACCAGACACCGCGCGCTCTGAGCGCAGAGCTCCTCCCGGTCTATCCTGCCCGCCGTGACCAAGCTGCCACTCCGCGGATTCAGAGCAAAAAGCTGCGTCCTACCTCTGGAGACGATGCGGACTCCGCGCTCCGCCAGCTCCCGGGGCTCCAGTCCCAGATCCTTGGAGATGTTGCCCACGAAGGAGCCTTTGTCCAGCTCCTCAGGCACCGAGTAGCGGATCTGCCGGGCATCAGACTCCCACGGCGCACCGAGAAAAAGGCAGAGCAGAACCAGCGCGCAGCGGTCGGAGCTATTCCTTTGAGCGGCCATTGTTGTTTGGTCACGGAATTCTGGCAATGTCCTCACTGGACACGTTGCGTGTTTTGACCGGTCCCTTTTGATTCCTCTGGCTGCAAGGAGTCTCTGTAGGCTGAGCACCTTAAATTCTAGAGTGAGTGTCGCTGCAGCCCCGAGCCGGTTTGTAGGAACTGTGGAGCTTTTGCGTAGTTGGAGCCCCGAGAATCCGGATGGAGCGCTGGCTGCGATTCTTTCCTAGTAGGTGAACAGCGGCGCCCAGAGTCCTCAGAAGTTACTGCACCCGCTATGTATACCATAAAAAACAAACGCTACTCTTTGTTGGAGATTTTATTTTACATTACTTCTTTGATTTCTTGGCTGATATCATTAAATAAACTATTAGTAGGTTTCTTTACTGGATAGAATAAACTGGAATGAAAGTACTATAAAATGCGAAGTGAAAATAGTTCGCTAAATATGTATCTCAACACTTATTTTCTCAACAGAAATATATCCAGAGGTAAGTAATGCTTATTTTATTTCATATGAGCTTCTAAAAATATTCAGAAGTCTTACAATTTTATTTTAAATTTATATTTAAACAATCCAATTGTTTAGACATTCATATAGAAACTCTGAGATATGCCCCTAACAATTCACTTAAAATCTTTTTATTTTAGATTTAATTAACTAATTAAGTTTGTTTAGTGTTAAGATTGTATAAAAGGTTTTCAAAATGTTGTTTTCTAAAGAAGTTTTATTGAACCTCAATTAATCTTTTTAGTGTATCTTATTTGCGTATACATTATTAGAAGTGGGTTTGACCTATTTAAATGAGTTGAGAAGGTAATCAAAAACTAAGGGGAACATGTCTGTATTGTAAGTGGAAGAGATATATGTACAGGAGTTTCAAGTGCTGCAATTTTCAAATACAAACTTAGAAATAGTGATGTAGGTGTTTAAAAAATAAGTGCTTATGTCAAATGGCCTGTTTTCATCAGGGCACTGCTGCCAATTTAAATATTCTCTTCTTTTAACATTTTGTATGGGAGCCCAAGTAAAGTGCTACACATACTTTCAATTGTATGTGCCCATCAACCCAACAGCAGTTCTCCCTTCAAAGGTGAAGGGTTTAGAGGTTCACTTCTTTCATACAGAGAACATGTGTTCAGAAGTGTTTATGTCACAATGTCCCACATATGTAACTCTTCATAGATTTTATCTTTAGTCATTAAAGGTTTTATCTTTAGTCTTCAACAATTTGTATACCAGACAATCCAAGACAGAGTCTGAACACAAAAGGCAAGAGCATTTCATTTGCTTTCTTGGAAATTCTTGATCTTGCAATGGAGAGGAAAGATTGGAAAAGAGTACAACTGGAGCTCCAAGAAAAGACAAGTAAATATAAGAAGAAAGCCAGAAGGACCAAACTTGAAGAAAAAAATTCAGCCAGGGTAGTTAGTATTAAGTTTTGGGGACCATAGAAACCTTGGCAATGGAAACAAAATTTTGACACCTCTCCCAAGAAAAATACATCATACATCTGTAACTTCGCATAGTATCTCAGGAATTCCTGGATCTGCTCACCATACCTCTCAAATGCTTACAGTTTTATAAATTTTTAAAATAGTGAAAAAAGAAATCTAAAAACACCTATAAGATTGTATGCAATAAATGTTCTTTTGGAAGGAGCACATGCTTTGATAGATAACGAGTGCCTGAATATTATTAAACTTTAAAAACATATAAGTAGGATATAGAAATTTTATCTTAAATCTTAGCAGATTTGGATAGGTTATTATGTATTTATTTCGTAAGAAGCCAAGACCACTGTCTCTGTTTTGCTAATCTCAGCTTGAAAAGATATCTCTAATTGAGTAACATTCTTTTTAAATTATAGAGCAAATTCTGAACGAAGTAAAAAATCTTGAAAAATATAATCAGCTAAAGTGAACACTGAGAAGACAAGATGGTGATTAGTTATGGATTTTCTAAAAATTATTCCAGATATAAAGATGAAGCAGTACACCTGAAATATGAGAAACTAGTAGAATATTACTGAAGACACAGAAATGAAACTCACCGGTGTTAGGGTCTCAGGATGCGAAGTCAAATCATTCCCACTCTGAAGTGGAATTAAGGGCCCAGAAGAATCACCACAAACTATGTCTTGAGCGGAATGCAAGGGCTCAGTACATTTTAAGAAATTAAACTCTGTCTTTCCAGCTTGGGCCACGCACAGATTGTAGGAATAGGGCAATGTTCCCTCACTGTAGTTGGGGGGAACCACAGGTCCAGACTTGGAGCAGAAACCAGGTTGAAAGCAGCTCCAAACGGAGGGACTGGAGGAGCGACGAAGGTGCAGGGCAATCGCCAGAATGATGGACAGGAGAAAGAGCACTGAGATCAAGGCCAAGGCCACTACCAGATAAAACTGCAGCTCAGCCTGGGGGTCAGAGGGCTTAGGACGTTCGCTGAGATCCGGAAGGGCCTCTTGTAGGCTGTCAGCAAAGACCAGGAGCAGCGTGGCGGTGGCTGAGAGGGGTGGCTGTCCCCCGTCCCGCACGGCCACCAGGAGGCGCTGGCGGGCCGCGTCCCTGTCGCCCAAAGCACGAGCTGTGCGCACCTCGCCGGTTCGCAGCCCCAGGCTGAAGAGTCCGGGCTCGCTGGCCTGCAGCACGTGGTAGGACAGCCAGGCATTGTGTCCCGAGTCCGCGTCCACCGCCACCACCTTGGTGACCAGGTAGCCCGGCTGCGCGGCGCGCGGCACCGTGTCGAAGAGCGCAGAGCCGTCGGGCCCCAGCGCCGGGTACAGCACCCTGGGCGCGTTGTCGTTGCGGTCGCCCACCAGCACGCGCAGGCTCACGTTGGCGCTGAGCGCGGGCGAGCCCTGGTCGCGGGCCTGCAGCGTCAGCTCAAAGGCGCGCAGCTGCTCGTGGTCGAAGGCGCGCTGCGCGAACACCACCCCGCTGTGCGCGCTCACGGACACGTAGGACGACAGCGCCCGTGGCTCCAGGTCGCTGGCCACGATGGAGTAGGACACCTGGCCATTGGGTCCCAGGTCGGGGTCGGAGGCGCTGACCTGCGCGATGGAGGCCCCGGGCGGGTTGTTTTCTGGCACGTGGACCAGGTAGGCTGGCTGCTGGAAAACCGGGGCGTTGTCGTTGACGTCGGTGACGCGCAGGGTGATGGTGGTGCTGGAGGAGAGGGGCGGCTTGCCCCTGTCAGTGGCTGTGATGGTGACGTTGTATTCTGGAGTCCGTTCTCGGTCTAGGGCCCCATCTGTCACCAGCTTGTAGTAATTATTAGAAGAGGAGTAAATCTTGAAAGGAACATCTCTTTCTATGTTACACATGACTTCGCCATTTCCTCCGAAATCCCAGTCCCGTGTTTTGAAGAGGGCCACGACCATTCCTGGTTGGGAATCCTCCAAAATCTCATCCGAGAGAGACGTGATGATTATTTCTGGGCTGTTGTCGTTTTCATCTAGGATTTCTATTATGACTTTACATTGGGTGGAGAGACCACCTCCGTCTTTTGCTTCCACTTCCATGGTATATCTTTCCATATCCTCAAAATCCAATGACTGGTTATTCTTAATCAGGCCTGTTTTCTCGTCCAGTGAGAACATGTGCCTGGTACTCTGAGCAGTGCTCCTGAAGTGGTAGCTTATTTCGGCATTGGCCCCCTCATCCTGGTCAGTGGCTGTCACCTGCAACACGGAGGACCCAGGGGGCAGACTTTCACTTACACTGACTCTATATTCATCTTTGCTAAACACCGGGGGGTTATCATTGGTGTCTTTGACAACAATTTCTATTCTAACGGTGGCACTTCGTGGCGGGTCCCCTCCGTCCAAGGCCGTTAGTATCAAGCGATGAGACCGCTGCACCTCCCGGTCTAGAGGTTTCTCCAAAGATAACTCTGGGTATTTGCCACCATCGGAATTAACTCTAACCATTAACTTGAAGTAAGAGTTAGGATTTATATGGTAGTCTTTAATTGAGTTCATGTTTATATCGGGGTCAGTGGCAGGGTCAAGGGATATTCGTGCACCTGCGGATACAGACTCAACAATTTCTAAATGTATGTCCTTTTTATCGAATTGAGGGGCATGGTCATTAATATCCTCAACAACCACAATGACATGGAAAATGTTTAAGGGATTTTCCACCACGGCTTCCAACTGCAACTCACATCTTCTCCTCTCTCTGCAAATCTGCTCGCGGTCTATTCGGTCCTTCACCAGTAAGTCCCCGCTCTCCCTGTCTATACTGAAAAGCAGCTTCTCCGCGCTAACTCGCAGCTTCCGAGCTGACGCTTCCTGGACACTGAGCCCTAGGTCCTTGGCGAGATTCCCCACCACCGAGCCCTTGGCCAGCTCCTCAGGAATGGAGTAGCGGATCGGCTCGCAGAACGCGCGGTAGAACAAAGGCAGCAGGAAGGGAAACAGTACCTGCGGCCGGCCGGCCCCGCGTCTGTGCGCGCAGCTCCCTCCCATCGCGCGCTCTAGTTCTCGCTGGGTCCCAGTCTCCGGAAAGACGAAGAAACGCAAGCCACAGTGTCACGGGAAGAGCATTCGTCCCAGGACAGAGCTGGGAATCCGTTCGGGCTGAAGACAGTCTGCGCGGCCAGGAGCCCCACTGTGGTAGCCGGTTTCCTTCTCTCTGTGTTGGTTGCTGCGCAGGAAATCCCAGGCTAGAGGCTGAAGAATGCCCGCCGTCAGCGCTCGCCCTGCACTGGCCGACAGCGGCGCCCAGAGTCTCCGTGTGGAACTGCAGTCTGGCATTTTAGTGTTGAATCCAATTTATCTCCAGAAGATATATCTCCCTCTTCAAAAGTGCAGTTATATAATAGCCCCCAATTTTTGTTTACATCGGATGCCTATATACTTAGTGTTTTCACGAAATTTATTATGGAATACTTCAAGTTTATACTAAAGCAGAGAGCATTATTGAATCTTAATATACCCATCACCCAAATGCAACAATGATCAACAAAGACCATCTTTGTTTAATATATATTTCCTTCTCTCATTATTTTGAAGCAAATCCAAGATATTTTAATTAACTTCTTTTAAGATGAGACATTGAGGTGATAAGACTTTTATCTTTTTTTAAAAAGACTTTTATCTTTAAGCATATTCTATTATATAATCTGTTACCCGTGCAGAAGTCCTACCTAGTTTAAGAAAACTATAATTTAAGATTTTCCACACTCTGTCCAGTCATTCCTCCAGTGATACTTGTGTTCTTCTTTAAGGGCAGTGACATTTTTTCCTACAGAATAGTAGTTACCTACCTTGACACAGAAACCTTCATCAATAGCAATTTTTCAAATTAATACATATTTTAATATTGGTGAATACTAAGTAATAAAGATTAGTCTCCAGGGCAGAAGCTTTAACCAAAAGATTTCCTTACTGCATGGTTAAAAGTATGACTACAGATGATGGTTTACTTTTTTCCTACTACATTAGAAATAGAGAATATTTGAAATAATTATAATGTCTGCATGCTATAATAAATTCCCAGACATACTAGCTTTGTATCCAGCATGTCTAGAATAGCATTTTGAGTCGACTGCAAAGCTTATTTTCAAAGCCTCCTAGAGTGTCATTTATTATTTGAACTGAAAGTATGTGTAAAATCAAATTAAACAAACATTATTTTTTCCCGATAGCTAAAAGCCAGTAAAATATTGTTTGAACCTTATTAGCAGTTCCTGAAAATATTTTCCTAAATCATTTCCCATAACCAGATTTATTTCTAGCCTCAAAAGTTGAAGAACTGAGCCATAAATAACTTAATCAAAGGGTACTTTTTATTTCCCTTACTTTCCCCTCTCAGAGTGTTCAGTCTCAGAAACCCCTCTTGAGTAAGCATAAAGTATAGGAAAGAAGAGTTTCAAGCTATTAATAAGTTGACCTTATAGCATTAGGGAATTAAAACCTTGAGAATATGAAAACAAGGATATTAAAATTTTCACCATTAAAAGGATAAAACATGCTTTAATTGGGGTTGGAAGTACATGATAACTGAAGTTTGAATCTTCCTCAGAAATGATCTTTAAATGTAAACAATCTCTACACACATTAGACTGAAAAAGTCACCTCAAAGGGGTGTTGTCCTGTCATAGAAATAGAAAAGCAGAAGCAGTAAACCCAGACCTTCAGTTGTGTCTCTGAGAGAATGCATTTGCCTTCTCATTAATTTACCCTTACAGGATAGTATAGACTATAGTGATCTTTTTTTTTTTTTTTAAAAAATAAGAATTCCACAATGTGGCCATTGGAGATAACAATAAGTTTCAGGAATGGAAAACCAGCCTTAAAATTAGTAGTGAACCAGGATAACTAATAAAGCAACCCCATAAAAAAACCCTCATGTTAACCCCAGATCATGAGAGCAGTCCCAAAAGGAAGGTTTCATTGACCCAATGAATTATTACGAGAAAATGCAAATCATGTCAGCGATGTAACCAATAAATGCTTTCTATAGATGTTAGAACAAAAATTGGACCCAGTACAAACTTAAATGGTGAAAAATATGTTATTAACAACATATCCTACCTTAAGTACAAACACTTGGAGAGAAAACCAATTATAATAGAAAGAAAGAAAAAATGGAACTCACTGGAACCAAAGGAGTGTCTTCTACAGGAAATTTTGAATCATCTGAAAGGCACAAAGGATCCTTTTTCTCACAGCTCTCTTGGCTGATGAGTGTATCTGCATAGTTGGGCTGAGGGAAGATCAGGTGACTTCTCCTAGAGTCTGAAGTGAGGGAGAACTCATGGGAATAGGTCTGCAGGAAAGCCTGGACCCCATCCATACCCACAACGTGAGAAGCCTGCATGCCAGCCAACCCATTTCCTGAAGCCTGGAGCAGCCGTGATGTGTGCCAACGTCTAAGCCTGAGAGCCAGCAGGATGATAACAAAGGCAAGGAAGACACAGGAGACCGCAGCCACTGCCACCACCAAGTAGAGCGTGAGGTCCGAGGCCTCCGGGGTGGAAGGGATCTCAAGACTACTCAAGTCAGTCAACACATCTGGGATGCTGTTAGCCACAGCCACAGTGAGTGTGACTGTCGCTGAGAGAGGGGGCTGGCCATGGTCCTGAACTGCCACCACCAGGCTCTGCTTGAGGGCATCTCTGTCCAGCAGGGCCCTCGCGGTCCGCACCTCACCTGTGTGCAATCCCACCACGAAGAGCCCTGGTTCGCTGGCCTTAAGCAGGCGGTAGGACAGCCAGGCATTCTGGCCTGAGTCTCTGTCCACCGCCACCACCTTGGTCACCAGGTAGCCGGGCTCTGCAGAGCGGGGTGCCAGCTCCACACCGGTGGAACCATCGGTGGGGATGGCGGGGTACAGGATCTCTGGCACATTGTCATTCTGGTCCAGCACGAACAAGTTCAGTGACACGCTGCTGCTGAGGGGTGGCTTCCCACTATCACTTGCCCTAACCTGCATTTGAAGATCTCGAAACTGCTCATAGTCGAAGGAACAAAGCGCATAGATCACACCAGTATCTGCATTGATGGAGACATAGGAGGAGAGAGGCACCCCTTGGACGGTGCCTTCCTCCAAGGAGTAAATAATTCGGGCATTCTCACTGCCGTCAGGGTCATGGGCTGTCACAGAGAAGATGGAGGTGCCTCTAAGGTTGTTCTCCAGGAGGTAGCCCGAGTAGGAGGTCTGAGAGAAGGAGGGTGGGTTATCATTGATGTCAGCCACGTGCAGAGTGATGTGAATTTCTGTGGACAGGGGCGGTGTTCCTCTGTCTGTCGCAGTCACTGTGATGTTATATTCAGAGATTTTTTCTCGGTCAAGAACTTGGGATGTCAACACTCTATAATAATCTTCTATTGACTCTTCTAATCGAAAAGGTAGGATCTCCTGGATGGAACACACAACTTGACCGTTCTTCCCAGAGTCTTGGTCATGCGCATTGAAAAGAACGACTACTGTTCCTGGAGGAGCATCTTCCCCCACTGGACTAAACAGAGATGTAACGGTCACTTCGGGTCCATTGTCATTTACATCTTCCACCGAAATGAGCACTTTCGTCCACGCCTTCAACCCTCCACTATCTTCTGCTTGTATTTCCATTTCATAAAATGCACATTCTTCATAATCTAGGCTCTTTGCTGTTGATAGTTCCCCAGTTTTTTCGTTGAGCTGAAATAACGGAGATTGTTTTTCACTGATTTTCCAGAATTTGTATGCCACTTCTCCATTGGTTCCCTCATCCGGGTCGCTAGCTCTTACAGTAAGCAGCTGGGTGCCAGGGGGCACGTTCTCTGGGACGGTCACTTGGTAAATCGGTTGAGAGAACACCGGGGCGTTGTCGTTCACATCCAACACTGTCACTAGGATGTGCACCGTGCTGGAGCGAGGAGGCTCGCCGCCGTCGGAGGCGCTGAGGACCAGGTGGTGAGCAGCCTCTTCCTCTCGGTCCAAGGCGCGCTCCAGCACCAGCCCTGGGTTTAAAGTTCCGTCGTCTCCAGTTCGCACGTCCAGGGAGAAATGGCGATTGGAGCTGAGCTGGTAGCTCTGCAGGGCATTCAAGCCCACATCCGGGTCAACAGCCTCTGGGAGTGGATAGCGTGTGCCAGGCGCCGCGATTTCGTTAATATTTATTTCCAGATTTTCTGCCTGGAATTTTGGGGCATTGTCGTTCATATCAGTGACTTCTATTTCTATTCCATAAAGCTGCACTCTGTCTTCAACCAGAACTTTAAAGTTAAACAGACACCGTGGGCTCTGGGCACAGAGCTCCTCCCGGTCTATCCTGCCTGCGGTGACCAGGCTGCCGCTCCGCGGGTTGAGAGCGAAAAGCTGCGTCCTACCTCTGGAGACGATGCGGACTCCGCGCTCCGCCAGCTCCCGCGGCTCCAGCCCCAGGTCCTTGGAGATGTTGCCCACGACATAGCCTTTTACTGTCTCTTCAGGCACGGAGTAGCGGATCTGGCTGGCCCGGATCTCCCACAACCTTCCCAGGAGAAGGCAGAGCAGGACCAGTCCTCTGTGGTGCCGGCTATTCATTGGAGCCGCCATTGTTGCTTCACTCCGGATTTTAATCCCCCCCAGACTGCTTTTTCCCACGCTGACTCCTTAGGTTCTTTTCTCCTCCTGCAAATTAAGGTCGTCTTTTTCCTCAGGAGAGACCCGAAGTGCCCCAAGTGAGGAGGCTGAGTTTTGTTGCCGTCCCGGGGTTGGTACGTGGGATCCGCGGGGCTTTGTGTAGTTGGCAGATTCTAAAATCCGGAGGGAGCGCTGATTGAGTTTTTCCTAGAGTTGGTGAACAGCGGCGCTCAGAGTCCTACGCAGTTACTACACTCACAGATACGCAATACAGCACTTGTATCACAGATGATCGCAGGAAAACACTACTCTCTTCTAATTACGATTTTAGATTTCGCTAATTATTTCTTACGTTCATATTTCAAAAGCAATCATCTTTGTGGATGTCGTAGTGGAGTGAAATTTCTAGTAAGTGTATTGTTAAATCGCCAGTTTTCTTAATATCAAATTAACTTTAATTTTGGGTAGTCTAGCTTTCTCTCTATTTTAAATTTTAGACATATATGTATCTTACATAATTTATATTGAATGAATACATGGATAGATTTTTCACTTTGAAGTTATTTTATAAGGTTAATTATTTTTATAGTAAAATTCCTCGAGTAAGGGTTCCTTAAAATTTTATTTGCAAAGTAATTTTAATTAGGCAATAGATGTAAACTTTCTCACCTAATATTACTAAATTTAAAACGCATTGGTTTTTAAATTTTACATATTTGTAATTGTAAAACTTATGCTATATAAAAACATTTTAGTTTTCTATGTGAATACATGATGCATTTGGAAGATTCAAATGAACATACACTGAAAAGCAGGTTTTTCATTTCAGTCCTTCCATGAAGAAATCATGCAATTTTAAAGTAGTCTTAAACTTCTTATTCTAAGAGTCACTGAAACTTATGTAACAACTTGGAAAAAAGAATACAAGAAATAGACAAGTGGTTACCACTAGAAAGGAAAAAGCAAGTGCCTTTATGATAAATTTCAGCCGTTTGCAAAGGCCCCATTTACTGAAGCAGTTCCTAAAGGAAACCAACAAAAGACTGGTGCTTATTTAATGGCAACTTTATATATGCATGGTTTTTGTCTTTAAAATGGAAAAGTTATCATTCTCTTGTCCTCCTACAGATACAATGATGATGACAGAATTTCTAGTTATGTTTCGGGCACCAAATAATAACACAAATCTAGTGTGTTCCCCTTCGTTTCAAAAAATAGAGGCCAGAGATGAGAGTGTTAGAGGCAGTAGCATTTCCTTTTCTTTTATCAAGTCTCTCCTGATACCTATACTGTGAAAGGAAGAGGAAGAGTTTGCATTCAAGAAAACTTGAAGGAACTTAGAAAATGATTTGGACCTTCTGTTGAGGTACTTGAGTCTCCTCCCCCCTCTCACACACACCACAGATTATTTTTTCTTACAATTTTAAGGGATTCAAAAAATCATGGGTAGGTAGATATAAGGAATAAGACATGAAGAATAAACATAAACAAGGAAGAGAAACAGTACCAGCGTAATCAGTGAAGGAAAATACCTGGGTGTAGTTTCTTTGCTCTAAAGGATTAAATGATTGCCTACTTTAATGTTTACTTATAATACAATATTTAACATGTTAAATGGGGAGTGAGACAATTAGTGGGTAAATTTCAATAGCTTTGAAAAAGAAGTAAGAAATTGGTACAATAATTTTGCTGTGAAAAAAGAACACACTCTCATCACTTTGAAAATCCAAACTTGGTAAGATAACTCTGTTTTATGGCACATAACTACTCCCAATTCAACACTCCCCTTGAAGAATGAAAGCTCAGCTTTTTGACAGGCTATAATATCCCTAAAACAACGCACTAGACTCGGAAGTGTAATATGTTTTCATATAAATACAGAAAATTGGGTCATTGCTGAAAAGGACGACACTTAAATGGAACTCACCGTTGTTAGTGTTTCAGGACGGGAAGTCGATTCACCAGAACTACAAAGTGGAAATAAGGCCCCAGCTGAATCACCACAAAGTATGTCTTGTCCTGAACTCAACTGCTCATTACATTTTAGAAAATTAAACTCTGTCTTTCCAGCTTGGGCCACGCACAGGTTGTAGGAATAAGGTAAAGTCCCTTCACTGTAGTTGGGGGGAGCCACAGGTCCAGACTTGACACAGAGACCAGGTTGAAAGCAGCCCCAGGTGGCGGGGCTGGAGGGGCGTCGAAGCCGCAGGGCGACCGCCAGAATCACCGCGAGGAGGAAGAGCACTGAGATCAAGGCCAAGGCCACCACCAGGTAGAACTGCAGCTCAGCCTGGGGGTCAGAGGGCTTAGGACTTTCGCTCAGGTCCGGCAGCGCCTCTTGTAGGCTGTCAGCAAAGACCAGGAGCAGCGTGGCGGTGGCTGAGAGGGGTGGCTGTCCCCCGTCCCGCACGGCCACCAGGAGGCGCTGGCGAGCCGCGTCCCTGTCGCCCAAAGGTCTGGCCGTGCGCACCTCGCCCGTGCGCAGCCCCAGGCTGAAGAGCCCGGGCTCGCTGGCCTGCAGCACGTGGTAGGACAGCCAGGCATTGTGTCCCGAGTCCGCGTCCACCGCCACCACCTTGGTGACCAGGTAGCCCGGCTGCGCGGCGCGCGGCACCGTGTCGAAGAGCGCAGAGCCGTCGGGCCCCAGCGCCGGGTACAGCACCCTGGGCGCGTTGTCGTTGCGGTCGCCCACCAGCACGCGCAGGCTCACGTTGGCGCTGAGCGCGGGCGAGCCCTGGTCGCGGGCCTGCAGCGTCAGCTCAAAGGCGCGCAGCTGCTCGTGGTCGAAGGCGCGCTGCGCGAACACCACCCCGCTGTGCGCGCTCACGGACACGTAGGACGACAGCGCCCGTGGCTCCAGGTCGCTGGCCACGATGGAGTAGGACACCTGGCCGTTGGGTCCCAGGTCGGGGTCGGAGGCGCTGACCTGCGCGATGGAGGCCCCGGGCGGGTTGTTTTCTGGCACGTGGACCAGGTAGGCTGGCTGCTGGAAAACCGGGGCGTTGTCGTTGACGTCGGTGACGCGCAGGGTGATGGTGGTGCTGGAGGAGAGGGGCGGCTTGCCCCTGTCGGTGGCTGTGATGGTGACATTGTACTCCGGGGTCTGTTCTCGGTCCAGGGTCCCGTCTGTTACCAGTTTATATGAACTTTTGGATGAAGAGATGATCTGAAAGGGGACTTTACCTTCTAATCGACAATTAACCTCCCCATTCTCCCCAGAATCACGGTCATGGATTTTGATGAAAGCAATTAGAGTTCCTGGCACTGCGTTTTCCAGAATCATTTCCACCAGAGAATGGAATGTAATTTCTGGACTGTTGTCATTTTCATCTTGAATGTTAATTTCAACTGTACATTGTGCAACCAGTCCTCCACCATCCCTTCCTTCCACGACCAGAGAATACTCCTTGATTTCTTCGTAATCCAGTGTCCGAGAAGTGGTAATTTCCCCGCTCTTTGAATTCAGATGGAACACTTGCCCCGTCCTGTACAAAGAATACGTTATTTCTGAGTTGAGGCCCTCATCCAGGTCGGTGGCTGACACCTGCAGCACAGTGGTGCCCGGTGGCACGTTTTCTGAAAGCCTGACTCTGTACACGTCCTGCTTGAATACAGGGGGGTTATCATTGGCGTCAGTGACCTGGATCTGGAGCTCAGTGGTACCGCTTAGGGGTGGATCTCCGCCGTCCAAGGCAGTGAGGACTAATCGATGATGATTCTGTTGTTCCCGGTCTAAGGGTTTCTCCAATATCAGTTCCGGGTATTTACTACCATCTGGTTTCTCCTTATTTATCAAGGAGAAAGTAGGACTTAGAGAGAGTTTGTAATTCTGCAGAGAGTTTAGGCCAGCATCGCCATCTTCCGCTACTTCTAATATAAATCGCGTGCCCGGCAGTGTGGACTCACTTATTTGCAGCTCAAAGGAGTTTTGCATGAATTTGGGAGGGTGGTCATTAATATCCTCGATCTCCACGTTCACGTGGTAAAAGTTCAACGGCTTTTCAGCAACAGCCTCCAATTCCAGAGCACACACTGGCTTCTTCCCGCATATCTGCTCCCGGTCCAGCCTGCCGCTCACCAGTAAGTCCCCGCGCTCTGCGCTCACAGTGAAGTAAGGCTTCTCAGAGCTGACGCGCAGTTTTCGAGCCGGTAACTCGCGGACACTGAGTCCCAGGTCCTTGGCGAGGTTCCCCACCACCGAGCCCTCGGGCATTTCCTCGGGAATCCGGTAGCGCAGCGGCTCCGAGAGCGCCGGGCAGAACAAAGACAGCAGGAAGGGAAAGAGCACCGGCCGCCGCTCAGCCCAGCCCCTGTCCCCAGCGCCGCTCCCCATCCCTCTTGCTCCCCTCAGCGTGCTCACCGGCCTGAAGACGCCGGATGACCAGTAATGTCTGTGTCGCGGATGTCCAGAGCCCCGAGCAGCCTTTAGTTCCTGCGTGGGGGTCAGGGTTTCTTCTTTTCCAGGGGAGGGAGCGGTGGAAAGGCCAGCTCTAGCGAGTGAGCGGAGGAAAGCGAGCTGCGGCTGCGCGAGGCGATCACCAGCGCCCAGCTCTCCACTCTGGCCAACAGCGGCGCCCAGAGTCCGCACTATGAAACTGCAGCCTCTGCTGCTTCAGGCTAAGGAACTACAGTAATTATAATCGTGTACTGGACTAAACAAGCCATGTTTTTTTGGTTACTATATTTACATCTTAAATTATAAGACCTTCTTTAAGGTATCTGTACTCTTGTTTTCAAATTATTAGACATATCGCGTTGGGTTTTTATACAAACCCACATATACAGTGTAGGGCAAAAGTAGGTTTACAGTTGCTCATATGGAGAATAATACAATAATTAATAAATAATAATACAAGAATAAACTGGGTTCCACATACTTACAACTGTAAACCACTTTTTACTCACCTGTGTTGGTGCATTCATTTCCCCATCCTACAAACATACATTGAACTCTTGGCTTGTACTTGTTAGTGGTGATATAACAACGGGAAAATCATAGGTATTGCCCTCAGAGTTTATCATCTACTGATTTCACAAATTCATTGTCTTTATTAGCCATGACATATGAAATAACTTCTTTCTTTTATTCATTCCTATGTTTTGCCCCAACATTTCTACATAATTAATGCTGTTTCACATCACATATATTAAGATAATATCAATACTGTTGAAATTACTGGTAAAGTTGTGCAATTCCTTACTAATCCCAAACACCTCCTACTTCTGATATTATCAATATTGTTTATAAAATTAATATATTTTTTACTCTTTTTACTATCTCAGGAAATATTCATTCCATAAATACTGTCTCAATGATTAGCCAAGCTATGATCTACTCTACCTTCTTCTTCATATCTCAGAATTACTTGGCCTATGTCATACCCAATGGAGTATGTAAAAGTTACTGGGGAAATGTTTATCTATTCTTTAATATAAAGTCACAAAGGGATATCACAGTAGGCTGCATTACTTCCTTATCTATGTACCTATGTTGTACTGAAGTAATGACTTTGAAATGGAAGGAGCTGAGCTCATGGTAAGTTTACTTAAATACATTTACTGAATATAGAGACATTTATTCTATTTTTTTACTTCATTTTAATTTTTTGACAATTAGTGAATGTTTTTACCAAGAGAAAGAATTTTCTTTTTTATCAGGACAACTTTCCACATACTTTTTAAAATTGTAAAATACCAAAAATATAGTTGTCCCCTCAAATGACTGTGCATCCAAACACTACAGAAAATATAAAGTTAACTCCCACCCACTGTATATGCAAAATAGGAGGGAACACTGCACTATCCTTGGGAAATATATATATATTTCAGAGAGGAAGGGAGAAGGAGAGAGAGAGAAACATCAATGATGAAAGAGAATCATTGATCAGTTGCCTCCTGCACGCGCCCTACTGGGGATTGAGCCCGCAACCCAGGCATATGCCCTTGACCAAAATTGAACCCGCAACCCTTCAGTCCCTAGGCAAGCGCTTTATCCACTGAGCCAAGACGTCTAGGGTGGGAAATGTCTTTTTTTATTACTAACAAATATTTTATTGTATTTTCTATTTACTCTTGATGACAAGTCAGGGGTTAGTTTCATTAAAATGCTATAACAAGGAATATAGAAGCCATACACATAGTCCAGATGGAATAATTTTTAGTTGATTAACTTGTTTAGAATTTGTGTCCATGAAACTTCTGTTCTTTCAACTAACATTCTCAAACTCTCTTACCATGAGTACACATTTCACATGGCTGCACCATCAAAGCAATTCATTAGAACTCTACTGAAACATGGGATTCTGTATTTTACAAAAGTCTCTTTCAACGGTTTAAATGACATTTTATTTCAGGCTTGATTTTGTTGTTTTGTTTTTTAGGGGGAGGAGCAATGTCTATTTTGGACTTTAGATTCCATGTCTCCATTTGTGTGAGCCTGGGTGAACATTGACACACAAATTCAACATTTAGGGAGAGTCAAACCTACAACCAGGATCCACCATTTAAAAAGTGTTTATATTTGGAAATATAAGAAGCCTTAAAGTTTTGAAGGGTACTAATGCAGACACAGGGTTCAGAAAAGAGATTTAAAAAGAAGGAATCTTTCAGAGCTTAGTTTTAGGTTCAAACCTTAAACACATGCTAAAATTCTGTGATCTATTTTATTTCTACTAAGATAATTCAAGGATTTAGGAGTCTCAATAATTTTCTCTCAGTCCTAATTTAGGAATATATGTATTCCTATATAGAAAACAAACTTAACTTCTGTGGTTGGGCAACTACTTCTTAAGTGAATGAGTGATAAGTGATAATTATAATTACAGTAAAATATGGAAGGCTTTAAAAGGTTGAGAGTTCACATTTAAACAATCATGTCCAATCCTTGGGGAAAGCAAATAAAACAAACTATGATAATTAGAGCTCAATGTTGTAGTATCACCACTAAAATGACCCCCATATTTAGGGTACACCTTAAAACTATTTTAAACTTTCTGCATAATACATGTTTCAAAACACATAGATTTATAAAGAATGTAATGCCTCTGAGAAATAATGTAAACAAAAATTAAACTCACCTGAGCCGAAGTAGCTTCGTCCTTACCTTCGTGAAAATCTATGGGTGTTAACAAGGAACCATTTTTTTCACAGCTCTCATGGCTTATGAGTGTATGTGCATAGTTGGGCTGAGGGAAGATCAGGTGACTCTTCCCTGAGTCTGCAGTGAGGGAGACCTCATGGGAATAGGTCTGAAGGAATGCCTGTACTCCTTCCACACCCAGAAAGCTTGAGGCAGGCAAGCCCACCAACCTTCTGCCTGAAGCCTGAAGCGAATGAGACTTATGCCATCGCCATAGTCTGAGCGCCAGCAGAACAACCACAAAAGCAAGGAAGACACAGGAGATAATGGCCACAGCCACCACCAGGTACAACGTGAGATCTGAGTCTTCAGAGTTGTCAGGGTTCTTCATGTCATCCAGGCCAGCCAGGACCTCTGGGATACTGTCTGCCACAGCCACAGTGAGTGTTACAGTGGTGGAGAGGGGGGGCTGGCCATGGTCCTGGACCACCACCACCAGGCTCTGCCTGAGCATGTCTCTGTCCAGCAGAGCCCGTGCAGTGCGCACCTCTCCTGTGTGAAGTCCCACCACGAAGAGTCCTGGCTCACTGGCCTTGAGCAGGCGGTAGGACAGCCAGGCATTCTGACCTGAGTCTCTGTCCACTGCCACCACCTTGGTCACCAGGTAGCCAGGCTCTGCAGAGCGGGGTGCCAGCTCCACACCAGTGGAACCATCATTGGGGAGTGAAGGGTAGAGAATTTCAGGTGTGTTGTCATTCTGGTCCAGAATGAACAGACTTAGTGAAACATTGCTGCTGAGTGGAGTGTCCCCGCTGTCCCTGGCAGTCACCAGTAGCTGTAGGTCTCGGATCTGCTCATAGTCGAAGGAACAAATTGCGTACAGCACACCAGTGTCAGAGTTGATGGAGACATAAGAAGAAAGAGGTGCCCCCATGATGGTGTCCTCAGTCAGAGAGTAAGTGACTTGGGCGTTCTTGCCACTGTCAGGGTCATGGGCGGTCACAGAGAAGATGGAAGCTCCTCTGGGGTTGTTCTCCGGGATGTAGGCTGAGTAGGAGGCATGAGGAAAAGTGGGTGGATTGTCATTGGTGTCTGCCACATGCAGGGAGATATGAGTTTCAGTAGATAAAGGCGGGGTTCCTAGATCTGAGGCAATCACTGTGATATTGTACATGGAGATCTTCTCTCGGTCCAAATATTTCCATGTCACTAATCTATAATAATTATCTATTGATTTTTCTAATTGAAAAGGTAAATTATCATGTATGTAACAAACAACTTGACCGTTCTTCCCGGAGTCCCGGTCATGCACATTCAAGAAGGCAATTACTGTTCCAGGAAGAGTGTTTTCCAAGACTGGGCTAAACAAAGATGTAACAATCACTTCCGGTCTATTGTCATTTATGTCTTCCACCGAAATGAGCACTTTGGTCCTCCCCATAAAAGCCCCCACATCCTCTGCTTGTATTTCCATTTCATAAAATGCACATTCTTCATAATCTAGGCTCTTTGCTGTTGATAGTTCCCCAGTTTTTTCGTTGAGCTGAAATAACGGAGATTGTTTTTCACTGATTTTCCAGAATTTGTATGCCACTTCTCCATTGGTTCCCTCATCCGGGTCGCTAGCTCTTACAGTAAGCAGCTGGGTGCCAGGGGGCACGTTCTCTGGGACGGTCACTTGGTAAATCGGCTGAGAGAACACCGGGGCGTTGTCGTTCACATCCAACACTGTCACTAGGATGCGCACTGTGCTGGAGCGAGGAGGCTCGCCGCCGTCGGAGGCGCTGAGGACCAGGTGGTGAGCAGCCTCTTCCTCTCGGTCCAAGGCGCGCTCCAGCACCAGCTCAGGGTTTAAAGTTCCGTCGTCTCCAGTTCGCACGTCCAGGGAGAAATGGCGATTGGGGCTGAGCTGGTAGCTCTGCAGGGCATTCAAGCCCACATCCGGGTCAACAGCCTCTGGGAGTGGATAGCGTGTGCCAGGCGCCGCGATTTCATTAATTTTTACTTCCAGATTTTCGGCCTGGAACTTCGGATTATTATCATTGATATCAGTGATTTCTATTTCTATCCCCAAAATTTTTCCTCTATCCTCAACGAGGATGTTGATATTTACAAGACACCGTGCGCTCTGAGCGCAGAGCTCCTCCCTGTCTATCCTGCCCGCGGTAACCAAGCTGCCGCTTCTCTGGTTTAGAGCAAAAAGCTGCGTCCTACCTCTGGAGACGATGCGGACTCCGTGCTTCGCCAGCTCTTGAGACTCCAGCCCCAGGTCCTTGGAGATGTCACCCACGAAGGATCCTTTGTCGCTCTCTTCTGGCACGGAGTAGTGAATCTGTCCCCTCCCAATCTCCCACAGCGAACTCAGGAGCGCGCACAGCAGGATCAGCTCCCCGCGTCCTCCGTAATGCTTTGGAGCGGCCATTGTTCTTTCGCTATGGAATCCACTCGGAATCTTCATTGGGCATAAGTGTCTTGTTCACCTTTATGCTGCAGGCTCGGAGACCCCCTCGGAAAGCCAGATTGTCCCAAATGTAGGACGGAGTTTCGCTGCAGCCCTGCAGTTGATTTGTGGGATTTGCAGGTCTTAGAGAGGTGAGAGCCCAGAGTATCCGGATGGCTTTTGGTTACATTCATCTCCAAGTTAGGTGAACAGCGGCGCTTAGAGCCCTAAACAGTTACTGCACCCACTTAAAATTGTAATACTGTTTGCTAGATTACAGAGGGGGAAAATACTTCTTGCTTTCTATAGTTTGCTTTGCATTTATTTAATTTGGCCCTGAATTTATATTTTAAAAGTAATTGCCAAGAAGTGTGGGATGAAGTAGATTTTAAGTCTTACAAAGTATTATAAAATGATCAGATTTATGGGTGAGCATCACATTAAATTACTCCTATTTCTGGAAGACATTTACTTTTTAAAAAAGAAATTATTAAATTTTATTCATTATGCTTTAAGGTTTATTATAAATGTTGTCAATATCTATTATCAAATAAGTAGAAGCTCCAGTTGTCACTCGCAATTAATTCACTCAGACTAAAATAGACCTATTGAGATGATTGGCTCAGAAGTTGTTTTATTTTGTTTAAACTAATTAATCATTATAGCAAGATTTTTGTAGGTATTTGCTTCTTAATTTTCTTTTTCTTTTAAATATATTTTATTGATTTTTTTTACAAAGAGGAAGGGAGAGGGATAGAGAATTAGAAACATCGATCAGTTGCCTCCTTCACACACCCTACTGGGGATGTGCCTGCAACCAAGGTACATGCCCTTGACCGGAATCGAACCTGGGACCCTTGACTCCGCAGGCTGATGCTCTATCCACTGAGCCAAACTGGTTAGGGCTTAATTTTCTTTTTTAAATGCCATTTTAAATTACACATTGATAATGTTTCAAATTAACGTTGTAAAATGCTAACAGTTTAAGTTCTACTTTCAAGTTTTATCAGAGGTTATACTGATTTGCTTCTTTATTTAAATTATTTATACTTTTTCTATTTGAAAACACTTGAAAGGCACAAATGAATTTACAATAAAAAGTAAATGTCCATCCCATTTTTCACCAATGAGAGAGAATTTAAAGCAGACAATTAAATTCTTAAAGTAGACATATATTCTAAAATTACTTTTTTAAAAATATATTTCTTTATTCATTTCAGAGAGGAAGGGAGAGGGAGAGAGAGATAGAAACATCAATGATGAGAATCATTGATCCGCTGCCTCCTGCACTCCCCTTACTGGGGATCGAGCCCACAACCTGGGCATGTGCCCTTGGCCGGAATCGAACCCAGGACCCTTCAGTCTGCAGGCCAACGCTCTATCCACTGAGCAAAACCAGCTAGGGCTCTAAAATTACTTTTACTTTTATGAGTATTTTGGTCAAAAGAACCATAAAATTCAAGGAAAACACAAAATTATAAAAAAGTGCCAATACAAACAAATGTCTCCTCAATGCTTTGTAAAATGGCCACTAATTGAAGCAGTTGCTAAGGGAGATCTAGCAAAAGGCTGAAACAATGTGTTATCATCTTGAGTATATACTTGTTTATATACCAGGTAAGCAATTTTGTCTAAAATTTTAAGAATTCAACTCTACATTTTTCCTAGAGACAGTAGAATAACTAAGAGATGTCTAGCTTTATTAGTTTAAGGTTGCAAGAAAAAAAAAGGAAGTTAAAAACATGATCTTTTCTTGGATGGAAGAGTCTATAGAATGAGCTTCAATACAGATTAATCCTGAAAAGCAAGTAGGAAGAACATACTTTTATCTTCTGATGAGCATAATGGACCTACTACTAAGTCAAAAGATTTACACACACACACACACACACACACACACTAGTACATTGCATGGAGTTACAATGGGTCCATCTACAACAAAACAAAACCCCAGGTTTCTAGGTGCTTTTGAAACAAAAGGGGAAGCAAATAGAGACAAAACGTTGGATTAGTATGAAAACCATAACAGTTAAATCAGTTAAGAAAAATACCTAATTTTACTTTAAAGCAGCGGTTCTCAACCTGTGGGTCGCGACCCCTTTGGCGGTCGAACGACCCTTTCACGGGGGTCGCCTAAGGCCATCCTGCATATCAGATATTTACATTACGATTCATAATAGTAGCAACATTACAGTTATGAAGTAGCAACGAAAATAATTTTATGGTTGAGTCACAACATGAGGAACTGTATTTAAAGGGCCAGAAGGTTGAGAACCACTGCTTTAAAGGCTTATTTAAATGACTACCTACTTTTACATTTATAGTGTGGCAAGGCTGAAGAAAAATCATGAATTAAGTGATAGAAAGAAAAATTTAGGGGAAAATCTCAAGCTTTTACAAGAGAGCCCATTGCCTTGTATAATGTTTCCCTTTGTAGATAAACCCACACCCTCAATCCTTCCTAAATCTGAGCCTGGAAAGATATCCCTAAAAGACGCATAACTGCTCCTACTTCAACCTCCCTTGAAGAATGGTATGACAGTTTTTAGACTAGCTACAACTTTCCGAAGACAACCTTTAGATTTGAAACTGTATGTTTCCCTGTGAACATGGAGAACCGGGTAGGCCAAAGGTAGCAGGTTATGCGTAAAGGAAACTCACCGGCTGGGAAGTCGACTCACTGGAATTACAAAGTGGAAATAAGGCCCCAGATGAATCACCACAAAGTATGTCTTGTCCTGAACTCAACTGCTCATTACATTTTAGAAAATTAAACTCTGTCTTTCCAGCTTGGGCCACGCACAGATTGTAGGAATAAGGTAAAGTCCCTTCACTGTAGTTGGGGGGAGCCACAGGTCCAGACTTGACACAGAGACCAGGTTGAAAGCAGCCCCAGGTGGCGGGGCTGGAGGGGCGTCGAAGCCGCAGGGCGACCGCCAGAATCACCGCGAGGAGGAAGAGCACTGAGATCAAGGCCAAGGCCACCACCAGGTAGAACTGCAGCTCAGCCTGGGGGTCAGAGGGCTTAGGACTTTCGCTCAGGTCCGGCAGCGCCTCTTGTAGGCTGTCAGCAAAGACCAGGAGCAGCGTGGCGGTGGCTGAGAGGGGTGGCTGTCCCCCGTCCCGCACGGCCACCAGGAGGCGCTGGCGGGCCGCGTCCCTGTCGCCCAAAGGTCTGGCAGTGCGCACCTCGCCCGTGCGCAGCCCCAGGCTGAAGAGCCCGGGCTCGCTGGCCTGCAGCACGTGGTAGGACAGCCAGGCATTGTGTCCCGAGTCCGCGTCCACCGCCACCACCTTGGTGACCAGGTAGCCCGGCTGCGCGGCGCGCGGCACCGTGTCGAAGAGCGCAGAGCCGTCGGGCCCCAGCGCCGGGTACAGCACCCTGGGCGCGTTGTCGTTGCGGTCGCCCACCAGCACGCGCAGGCTCACGTTGGCGCTGAGCGCGGGCGAGCCCTGGTCGCGCGCCTGCAGCGTCAGCTCAAAGGCGCGCAGCTGCTCGTGGTCGAAGGCGCGCTGCGCGAACACCACCCCGCTGTGCGCGCTCACGGACACGTAGGACGACAGCGCCCGTGGCTCCAGGTCGCTGGCCACGATGGAGTAGGACACCTGGCCGTTGGGTCCCAGGTCGGGGTCGGAGGCGCTGACCTGCGCGATGGAGGCCCCGGGCGGGTTGTTTTCTGGCACGTGGACCAGGTAGGCTGGCTGCTGGAAAACCGGGGCGTTGTCGTTGACGTCGGTGACGCGTAGGGTGATGGTGGTGCTGGAGGAGAGGGGCGGCTTGCCCCTGTCGGTGGCTGTGATGGTGACATTGTACTCTGGGGTCTGCTCACGGTCTAGAACTCCGTCTGTCACTAATTTATACGTGTTTCTCGAATAAGTTAGCAATTTAAACGGAACCTCACCTTCTAATTTACAAGTAACTTCTCCATTGTCTCCCGAATCCTTGTCACGGACTTTAAGTAAAGCAATGTATGTTCCTAGCCTGGTGTCCTCCATAATAACATCTGTGAGAGATTGAAATATCACTTCTGGGATATTATCATTTACGTCTAGGACTTGTATCTCCACGGTACATTGGGCAATCATTCCTCCACCATCCCTTGCTTCCAAAACTATGGAATATTCTTTGACTTCCTCAAAATCTAGTGTATTTCGAGTAGTAATTTCCCCAGTAGTAGAATTCAGGTCAAACTGGGTGGTCTGGCCTGCTTCAGTGAAACAGAAGGTGATCTCCGCATTGACCCCCTCATCCTGGTCGGTGGCCATCACTCTAAGCACAGTGGTGCCTGGGAACACGTTCTCCGGAAGGCCCACCCTGTATAACTCTTGGCTGAACACTGGAGGGTTATCATTGGCATCAGTCACGAGGACTTGTATCTGAGCAGTGCTGCTTAGGGGTGGATCCCCGCCGTCCAAGGCAGTCAAGGTCAAGTGGTAGGACTTCTGCTCCTCCCGATCTAAAGGCATCTTCAATACTAGCTCCGGGTATTTGCTACCATCTACTTTCTCCTTATTCACGAGTAAGAAATGCTCACTGGGACTGAGCTGATAATTCTGTAATGAGTTGGTACCAATATCTGCATCATGGGCAGATCCTAAGATAAATCGTGCCTCGGGCTTTGTGGACTCACTTATTTGCAGCTCAAAGGAGTTTTGCATGAATTTGGGAGGGTGGTCATTAATATCCTCGATCTCCACGTTCACGTGGTAAAAGTTCAACGGCTTTTCAGCAACAGCCTCCAATTCCAGAGCACACACTGGCTTCTTCCCGCACATCTGCTCCCGGTCCAGCCTGCCGCTCACCAGTAAGTCCCCGCGCTCTGCGCTCACAGTGAAGTAAGGCTTCTCAGAGCTGACGCGCAGTTTTCGAGCCGGTAACTCGCGGACACTGAGTCCCAGGTCCTTGGCGAGGTTCCCCACCACCGAGCCCTCGGGCATTTCCTCGGGAATCCGGTAGCGCAGCGGCTCCGAGAGCGCCGGGCAGAACAAAGACAGCAGGAAGGGAAAGAGCACCGGCCGCCGCTCAGCCCAGCCCCTGTCCCCAGCGCCGCTCCCCATCCCTCTTGCTCCCCTCAGCGTGCTCACCGGCCTGAAGACGCCGGATGACCAGTAATGTCTGTGTCGCGGATGTCCAGAGCCCCGAGCAGCCTTTAGTTCCTGCGTGGGGGTCAGGGTTTCTTCTTTTCCAGGGGAGGGAGCGGTGGAAAGGCCAGCTCTAGCGAGTGAGCGGAGGAAAGCGAGCTGCGGCTGCGCGAGGCGATCACCAGCGCCCAGCTCTCCACTCTGGCCAACAGCGGCGCCCAGAGTCCGCACTATGAAACTGCAGCCTCTGCTGCTTCAGGCTAACCAGCTACAGTAAGTATAATCGTGCGCTGGACTGGACAATTTTTATGTCTATGTATTTATTAATGTTTAATTTGTACCATTATCCCATTTCAAAGTTTTAAGGAAATCACATAGATTGAATACATACACTCTGTTTGTTAACATAATTATTCCCCAATCTTCAAATCCACAGTAGTAATAGAAAGATGACTATAACAGACTTGGTCAAACGATCTCGGAGTACAGTAATTTTGAATACTTATTAGTTAGCAATACATTGGATAAAGTTCTATGTTTCTTCCTTTGTTTCTTTTCTCCTTGTTTTTACATTTTGGGTATCTCCATGTTCATTCCCTTCAATTTTTTTCCCAGAGAGCATCAGTAATTTTCTTTAAAAGGGCACAATTTATACTTACCTCCAAATACCTCTCTTCTTCCAAAATTGTTTCCGTGATTTATTTATAGTAATATTACCTGATTTTAAATTCTAGTATCTCAGTCAATGACATAATGTAGCCAGAAAAGGAGTTAGCCTATCCCTCTCCGTCCCATTACACAATTATTTTCCTAGTTATGAAATGTAACATCACTCCTCAAAGTTATCAGGGGAATAACATTTTACCTTGCAACACAAAGTGACTAACTATGGTCTATTACCCTGAGGCATAGTTCTCACTTCTGTACTTATATAACATCCCATGATGACTTCAAATAAAGATAGTTCCAAGAAAGTTTATTTGCAGTAGCTCATGAGTTTAGTGACAATTTCTCCCCTTTTTTAAAAAAATATTAAGCATCTAATAAATTGGGTAGGGTAATTTTCTTTTTCAATATGCCTGATAACCATATTTCTGCTTCACAGAATGTTAGTAACACTGACAGTTCCACAAGTGACTGTACATTTGAACACTGCAAAATATGTAAAATATACTCACAGTATTACACATTTTCTTTATATGGAAAATATCAGCAAACACACACTCTACTAGAAAAACTGTTTAAATTAACACTCAAAAGGTTGCCACAAACAAGATTACCTTGTCATCAACCCCTTCCAGATGCTAATCAATTGACGTATTGAACTGTACTGAAATTTTATACTTAGAGCAGCAATTTTCAACCAGTGTGCTCAGGTAGGCACACTGGTGTGCCTCAGAATTTTTAAAACATGCAACACCTGATTATTTAGTCAGGGGAACTGACCTCTTTTCCCTTGGATTGTCAAATAAAAAATGACAACAGCCAACACTACTATAGTCAGCCGGTGCAAATGAATCAAAATTATACCTATATTTTGTCAGATCAGCAAAAAATATAGTTTTCAGTGTGCCACATAATTTTAGTAACTAGTTATGTGTGCCATGAGATGAGAAAGGTTGAAAGCCACTAACTTAGACTATAAAAGTAGTTAGTCCCAGATTACATTATTTCTGACTGAATCTTTGAGCAGACCCAATAAGTAAAGTCCAACTACTGGTCTAGGACTTGAGTATGTGAGATGTTTGTCTCATAAAGCCAGCATCCCCAGGATCCTACTTGGAGAGCCCACAGTCACACTTCACATGGCTGTACCACTAAAACTGCACAAAGGAATTTTGTGGTGAAACATGTAACTTCCTATTTCACAAATGCCACTTACAATACTTGAAAAGACATTTTATTTGACGTCATATTTTATTGTTTTTGAACAATGACCTTCAGTGTGGCAGTGGGCTCCATGCTTATCATTGATATAAAATGATTGAAACACAGATTGCTATAGTGAAGCTTGAAACACACATTTTTTTTTCTTCAGGCATTTTCCCAACCTTCCACCAGGACCCAACTTTAATAGACCCATATGCTTTAAATAGGTCAGGAAGCAAGTGAGATTTTTCAAGATCATCAAGTTGAGGTACATGGAGGCAGAAGCCAGACACAGAAAAAAATTCAGACCGAAACAATCTGCAGGAGCCTTTTGTACATCTGACCTAAAGAGAATCCTGAGCAGTCCCTTCATTCTCCTTGATAAACTACATGGACTAAGAACATCAAATGGAAAATAGGTGGAAGGTATACAAATGTGATAGTCCACTTATTCATAATCTCATCCATAGGCATCCCCTATAGAAATGATACCAAATCTTATGCTAATAAGTGCTCCATGTTAAAATATCACCACTGGAATAAACCATTTAACATGCTTTAACTTTTTAAAGTTTTTTTTTTTTTTACCACATCTTCAAAATACTGCCTTCACAAAGCAATAAAGATATTTCCACAAAGTATAATTCCTCAAGAATATAAAGCTAAATGAATGATTGTACTCACCTGAATACTTTGAGCTTCATCCTTACATTCATGAAAATCTATGGGTGCTAAAAAGGGATCTTTTTTCTCACAGCTGTCATCACTGATGAGCGTGTCTGCATAGTTGGGCTGGGGGAAGATCAGGTGACTCTTTCCTGAGTCCGCGGTGAGGGAGACCTCCTGGGAATAGGTCTGCAGGAATGCGTGCACTCCGTCCACACCCACAAAGTGTGAAGCTGGCACCCCAGCGAACCCGCCCCCTGAAGCTTGGAGCATGCGCGATGTGGACCAGCGCCTCAGTCTGAGTGCCAGCAGGATGATAACAAAGGCGAGAAAGACGCAGGAGACCACAGCCACTGCCACCACCAGGTACAGAGTGAGGCCTGGGGCTTCGGAGTCGTGAGGGACCTCCAGGCTGCCCAGGTCAGCCAGAACATCTGGGATGCTGTCAGCCACCGCCACCGTGAGCGTGACAGTGGCCGAGAGAGGGAGCTGGCCATGGTCCTGAACTGCCACCACCAGGCTCTGCTTGAGCGAATCTCTCTCCAACAGGGCCCGCGCAGTGCGCACCTCGCCCGTGTGCAGCCCCACCATGAAGAGTCCTGGCTCACTGGCCTTGAGCAGGCGGTAGGACAGCCAGGCGTTCTGGCCTGAGTCTCTGTCCACCGCCACCACCTTGGTCACCAGGTATCCGGGTTCTGCAGAGCGGGGTGCCAGCTCCACACCAGTGGACCCGTCGGTGGGGATGGCAGGGTACAGTATTTCGGGTGCATTGTCATTCTGGTCCAGCACAAACAGACTCAGGGACACGTTGCTGCTGAGCGGTGGGTCCCCGCTGTCATGTGCAGTCACTCTCAATTGCAAGTCACGGAACTGCTCATAGTCGAAGGAGTGCAATGCATACAGGACACCAGTGTCAGAGTTGATGGAGACATAGGAGGATAGAGGCACACCCTGGATGGTGTCTTCATCCAGGGAGTAAGTGACTCTGGCATTCTCGTCACTGTCAGGGTCGTGTGCAGTCACAGTGAAGATGGAAGCACCTCTGGGGTTGTTCTCAGGGACATAGACAGAGTAGGCGGAGTGGGGAAAGGAAGGTGGGTTGTCATTGGTGTCTGACACCTTTATGGAGATGTGAGTTTCTGTAGACAAGGGCGGGGTTCCACCATCTGTGGTTTTCAGTGTGATGTTGTACACAGAGAGTATTTCTCGGTCTAGGTTTTTTGCTGTCACCAATCTATAATAATTGTCTATTGATCTTTCTAACTTGAAAGGTAGATTTTCTGAAATAGTGCAGGTGACCTCACCATTCTTTCCGGAATCTCGGTCTTGAAAGTAGAAAAGAGCAATTACTGTTCCAGGGGGAGTATCTTCAGGGATTGAGCTGCTTACAGATGTTATAGTCACTTCTGGGGCGTTGTCATTCACATCTAAAATGGTGACGCGTACTTTAGCTCTTGTCATACTACCAGGACCGTCCTGAGCCTGAACTTCCATTTCATAGTAGCTGGATTCTTCATAATCTAGGCTTTCTAAAGTTGATAGTTCTCCTGTGTGGGAGTTCAGTTGGAATATCTGTAGAATTTTTGGAGTTATTTTCCAAAAAGAGTATGTCACTTCCCCATTGACTCCCTCATCGAGGTCGATAGCATTTACTGTGAGCAGTCTTGTGCCCACTGGCACGTTCTCAGGGACAGTGACTTGGTACTGAGGCAAAGAGAAGACTGGCGAATGATCATTCACATCCACCACTGCCACTTGGATGCGGGCGGTGCCAGATAAGGGTGGGTCACCACCGTCAGAAGCTGTGAGGAGGAGGTGGTGAATTGCCTCTTCCTCCCGGTCCAGCACCCGCTCCAGCACTAACTCCGGATACTTAGTTCCGTCCTCTCCAGTTTGCATAAGCAGGGAGAAGTGGCGATTGGGGCTGAGCTGGTAGCTCTGGAGGGAGTTCGTGCCCACATCCGGATCCCTAGCCTCTTTTAACGGAAACCGCACCCCAGGGGCTGTATTCTCCATTATTTTTACATTCATTTCTTCCGTCAAGAACCTAGGAGCATTGTCATTAACATCCATTATTTCCACTTCTATAGGGTAAAGATTCATTTTATCTTCTATCAGGATGTTAAAACTCACCAGACACCGCGCGCTCTGAGCGCAGAGCTCCTCCCGGTCTATCCTGCCCGCCGTGACCAAGCTGCCAGTTCTCTTATTCAGAGCGAAAAGCTGCGTCCTACCTCTGGAAACGATGCGGACTCCGCGCTCCGCCAGCTCCTGGGCCTCCAGCCCCAGATTCTTGGCGACATTACCCACAAAAGACCCTTTGTCTGTCTCCTCCGGCACGGAATAGAGAATGTGTCCTGCCCAAGCTTCGCTCCGGGTTCCCAGGAGGATGGAGAGCAGGATGAATCCTCTGTAATTCCGGCCCCTCTCCGGAGCCGCCATTGTCCTGCAGATCATTAGACCCTGGGCCACCTCCTGTGGTGTTTCCGGATGCTTCCTGGAACGCTCTGTATTCGGAAAAGGAGCCCCAAATCCAGGAGAATATGGGTCTGAGTTTGATGTCCCTTGGAAAAGAGTTTGTCTCAATCTGGCGTTTGGTTGTGCTGTAAAAGCTCGGTAGTTCCGGCGGATCTTTCTCCTGGTTGGTGAACAGCGGCGCTCAGAGTCCTTACTATGTTACTGCACCATATTGAAGGCAAAATAATTGCTTTTTCAGAAAACTTGTTTTAGCCTTCCAAATTCTTCCGTTTATATTTACTTAATCCAAAAACATTAATTTTAAGAAACTGTGAATTGATACAACAATGTTCATGGATGAGTGTTTATTAGTCCCTAATGATTTTTGAAACTTCCTTGGTTTGCTTTTCAACTTGGAAATGACTCTTGGATACTGCCTCACACTTTATTTATTGCACATAGAGAAAATCAGCCATTTCAGGTGAAAAAAATGATTTGTTTTAAAAAGGTGTGTATATACATAAGAAATATGTTGTATAGAAACTGTTTACATTAAAGTAAAATTTATTTTATTTTTTTAAAAGAATTTTTTTGCTCTTTAATCCTCACCAGAGGATATAGTTTTACTGATTTTATTTTATTTTTTATGTTTTAATATTTTTATTGATTCAAGAGAGGAAGTTAGAGGGAGAGAGAGATAGAAACACTAATGATGAGAGAGAATCATTGGTTGGCTGCCTACTGCCTGCCCCACACTGGGAATCAAGCCCACAATCCTGGTATGTGCCCGCACTGGGAATTGAACTGTGACCTCCTGTTTCCACTGAGCTATGCCAGCTAGGCAAAACAAATTAAAATTAATTAAATACTATTGAACACATACTATTCGCTAGACACCACCATGTAAAACTCAGAGAGTCAAATTTGTCTTTAAATTATGAAGAGGTAGTTTAATAAAGCTTTTGATTTGATTAAACTTTGGAGATGGTTTAGTCCAATACCTTCATTTTAATGATTTAAAAAATTAGAGGGAATTGCCTTTGTCTTGGACTATGTAGTAGTGGACTATGTAGTAGTAGAACTTGTGTCGAAATATAGATATCCTCACTCCCTTTCTTTTGAGAAAAGAGAGGAATAATTGTTGGCCTTAACCGATGCTTTATGCTCAAAAAGTACCATTAGAGAAGAGAAGCTAAGCAGCAACAATCAGTTATAGAAACAACTTATTTGGGACAGAAGGCCAAAGTAAGCAGAGGTTCTACTGGTTGTGGATTCATACGAAAATGTGTGTTAGCTTGACTGCTTCTTTTCATTATGCAATTCAAATAATCATCCTACCCTATTCCAGAATAGTTAAAGAAAGGTCGGTCTCTAGACAGAGAGCCTTTGAGCATGCATGCAGGACTGTCCTGAAAGGATCCTTAGAGGTTTTCATTTCTCTACCTATGTTAATGAAACAAAACGCAATTCTTGATGGATCTGAGGTTACACTGAGCTGGTAGAAATAAAACACAGTCCCTTCCACATAGTTGCAGGAGAAAAGAAAGTAACCAGTTTTGGAACGAAGATCTAGCAAGACATAGCCTTGCTTTGTAAATTATCTTAAGCCCCCATGGTAGGAGCTAGCAAGACCAGGAGGAGGAACTAGGGGTAACATCAAAAATGCTTAGCTGAGTTGGTGTTCTCTGATGGCATTGCTCCAAAATATAGGTAATACTTTGAATGAAATGCTGTTTCAATTTATCAAAAATAACTCAGTCATGTTTGTTTTTACCAAGCAGATAAAAGAACTTTCGTTCAAAGGAACCAATATGAGTATTACAGATTAATTTCAAAAACAGGAGTTAAATACTTTTTGTTTAGTAGTAATTTTGAACTTCTTGCTCATGTAAGCAAAGCATATTGTCATAAAAAATCATGAGGACTTGCAGACATGTGCAAACACAACTTTCATGTCTGGATCTTATGGCTTCCAATGCCGTGATTTTTTTTAAACCTGATATTTCAAAACTCACAGTGTCATCTCATATTTGTCTCTTATTCTACTATTTCATTAAAGTCTCAATTAACTTTACTTCTGGGCACTTTCTTTGGAGTTAAATAAATAATATCTAGACAAATGAGATTATACACATACTCTGAAAATAAAGCATACTTTAGAAATTAAATGGCTGTATCATCTCTAGTATCAAGTTTTCTAAGTTATTTTACAACATAAAATTAAATATTAAGAATGTCTACCAGAGTACCACAATATGTTTAAATATAACATAAGCCTACAGTGTAAAGTCAAAAGAATTCTTTAGTTTTAGAGGGAGTATGTTATTATTGATTTAGTTTGGGGGCAGGATCTTGACCTTCATTTGTTTACTTGATTAAAAATTATATGGAAAGTCTACTTGACTTCCCAAGCATTGAGTTGTCTTCCCCCCTTTCTTTATGAAACTTTTAAAAAATTGAAGAACCATTTGTTTGGACTTCTGTTTAGGTTGTCATTTCCAGGCAAAGGTATAGGTATTTTCCAATGATTCGAAGATTTTACTGCTTCCCCTTTGATAACTGCCACTTCAACGGAAGTTTGATCAGAAACTGACGTTTTTCACAGATGATAAAATAGCCCAATGGTTTGGTACATTTTTCTTGAAGCTTCAAAATTTAGTGCATACTCAAAATCTCAGACTATCTTATTCATAATAATGTACATGGTGTGTAGGTCAAAGAACATTATTTAGTCAGAACTTAGCAAATTCCATGGTTGCCAGAATTGAACACTTGATCAGTTCACATGAATGAATTATTATTGTGAGAGTATAATCTGATAATTTTTCTGTCAGTAAAACATTTTATTTAAATGAAATGGTCACAGGTGACTCAGATAAGAGAATAAAATAAACCAGATACTGCCCTGGTTGAGTAGCTCAGTTGGTTAGAGCATCCTCCCAATACACCAAAGTTGCAAGTTCAATCCCTGGTCAGGGCACATATAAGAATCAACCAATTAATGCATAAATAAGTGCAAAAACAAACTATCTATCTCTCATAAGTAAATAAAAATAGACCAGTCTACTATCCCAGTTAGTGAGCAGAGAAGAGAATAAAATAAACCGTTGTACTACTATTCATAAAACCACTTAATGAGCTTATAACAATGAAGGTTCAAGATGTAGTTTAAATTATCCAGAATTGGTGATGTAATAAAATATCTAACATTTACAGAGTGTATTCATAAAAGATACCATCTGACTACCTTGATCAATACCAAAGATTCAAGGGAAATAAAATTGTTATTTACTATTAAATTCTGATTAAAACCATCAAAGAATTATATAAAAAATGTCCACGCAAATCAGCTTTGAAAGTGTGTCTGACTGAAATCTCTTGGTTAGTCATATACATTTGGAATCTTGAAAGAAATAATTCTACAATTGCTGAAGTATAATACCACAATACTGATTTAGAAAAACATGTATTATACCCTTAGCAGCTAATTTAAAGACATCAACTCAATCAGTTTTTATGAAGACTGAAAATTTCAGGTTACAAAAGAAATTCTCATTCATTATCAAAGCATCTTCTCAATTGTTTATTTTACTTGTGCAATTGTTTGTTTTAGATGCATAAGTAACCAATCTATTCTTTATCAGATCATGGACTAGTCCAGCTCAGAACTGGAACAGAACTTGACTATCATGTAGTTCAACGACTTATCAAAATATATTATCCCCAGTATTCTATTAATTCCATGGCCATTAACTTAGGTACTTTTTAAGAGTGCCAATAATAGAATCTCCTAATTCCTTAGCAGTCCATTTTCTGATAAAACAACTTTGACATCTCAAAACTTTTTCTTTTTTAAAAATGTATTTTTATTCATTTCAAAGAGGAAGGAAGAGGGAGAGAGAGAAACATCAATGATGAGAGGGAATCATTGATTGGCTGCCTCCTGCTGGGGATAGAGCCTGCAACTCTCAACCCCAATATGTGCCCTGGCGGGGAATCAAACTGTGATCTCCTGTTTCATAGGTTGTTGCTCAACCACTGAACCACACTGGCCAGGCTGCTTTTCTTTTTCCTACTCATCAAGCCATAGTTTCAGTCACATCTCTGGGCCACAGTGAATTAGACTAATTATTCTTTTAAATGACAACCTTTTATTCCTTAAATATTTGAACAGAGTTCCTACATGACAGAACCCTATTTTATCTGGGTTACATTTGCTAATTATTTAAATTCTTAGTTGAACATTATTAAGTCTTTATTCTCCCATTCATTAGTCACATCTCTATTTTTAGAGTTGTATCCTGTGACACTATGAGCATATTTTAACATTCACTTTCTCTTAAAAATTATTTAGAGAGAGAGGAAGGAGAGAGAGAGAAACATGGATTTGTTGTTCCACTTATTTATGCATTCATTGGTTGATTCTTGTATGTGTCCTGACCAGGGATTGAACCCACAATGTTGGCTATGGGGACGATGTTCTAGCCAACTGACCTGCCAGGGCTAATTTTCATTTATTTATTTATTTAAATATATTTTTTATTGTTGATAGTATTACAGATATTTCCCATCCCCCATTTTCATTTTTAAATATTTCCCCATATTTTCTGTGAGGTACATAAGACAAGTCTTCTTAATTTAATTTTTACTTTGAGGACTATTGATATTGTGACTGGCCCAAGATGAAAAACAGATAGTTCCAAAGATATTCAGGTAGTTCCAAGGATATTCAGGTCTTCAAACACCAAAGATCTGGTCTTCTTAATTACTTTAATCTTTTATATAAATAATGTTTTTATTACTAAATAGTAAGGGGGGAAATCTCTCACAGATCTCCATAATTTCAGAAAATACTCGCTACTAATTAAAACTGGGGGGGGAAAACAAGAAGTTGAGCTTCTTTTTAAAAACCTGCAATTTAGTTTTCACATTAGAACAAGAATCTCAGAAATGTCACATAATGGAAAAGAAATATCTGAGAAATGAGATGTATGTAACCAAAGGCACAAAGACCTTGCCAAGAGGAGAAACATAAAAGAAAATCCAGGGCATACATTATTAAGATTATTTTGGTAAAATTAGAGAAAACAAAGATAGAGCTCTATTAACAAAGAAAAAATGTTATAAAAATTATATAATTCACTGCAAAATACTAAAAAGACTAAGCTCTGATCAAATAGAATTTTTAAATTTTCTGTTCAAATAAAACCAATAAAAGCAATAATCTCACCTGAACAAGGGAGCCTTCCTCTTTACAAAAACCTGAATCTTCCTGAAGCAAAAGAGGATCGCTTTTCTCACAGCTCTCCTGGCTGATGAGTGTGTCTGCATAGTTGGGCTGGGGGAAGATTAGGTGACTCTTCCGAGAGTCAGCAGTGAGGCAGACCTCATGGGAATAGGTCTGCAGGAAAGCCCGCACCCCGTCCACGTCCATAAAGTGCGAGGCAGGTACGCCCACCAACCCACCTCCAGAACCCTGAAGATGGCGTGACCTGTGCCAGCGCCTGAGCCTCAGTGCCAGCAGGATCATGACAAAGGCGAGAAAGACGCAGGAAACCACAGCCACTGCCACCACCAGGTACAGAGTGAGGCCTGAGGTTTCGGAGTCATGAGGGACCTCCAGGCTGCCCAGGTCAGCCAGAACATCTGGGATGCTGTCAGCCACCGCCACCGTGAGCGTGACAGTGGCCGAGAGGGGGAGCTGGCCATGGTCCTGAACTGCCACCACCAGGCTCTGCTTGAGTGAATCTCTCTCCAACAGGGCCCGCGCAGTGCGCACCTCGCCCGTGTGCAGCCCCACCACGAAGAGTCCTGGCTCGCTGGCCTTGAGCAGGCGGTAGGACAGCCAGGCGTTCTGGCCTGAGTCTCTGTCCACTGCCACCACCTTGGTCACCAGGTATCCGGGTTCTGCAGAGCGGGGTGCCAGCTCCACACCAGTGGACCCGTCGGTGGGGATGGCAGGGTACAGTATTTCGGGTGCATTGTCATTCTGGTCCAGCACAAACAGACTCAGGGACACGTTGCTGCTGAGCGGTGGGTCCCCGCTGTCATGTGCAGTCACTCTCAATTGCAAGTCACGGAACTGCTCATAGTCGAAGGAGTGCAATGCATACAGGACACCAGTGTCAGAGTTGATGGAGACATAGGAGGATAGAGGCACACCCTGGATGGTGTCTTCATCCAGGGAGTAAGTGACTCTGGCATTCTCGTCACTGTCAGGGTCGTGTGCAGTCACAGTGAAGATGGAAGCACCTCTGGGGTTGTTCTCAGGGACATAGACAGAGTAGGAGGAGTGGGGGAAGGAAGGTGGGTTGTCGTTGGTGTCTGCCACATGTAGAGAGATCAAGGTTTCTGTAGACAGAGGTGGCACCCCTTTGTCTGTGGCTGTCACAGTGATATTGTACAGGGATACCTGTTCTCGATCTAGAACTGTATTGGTCACTAATCGATAATAATTGTCTACTGACTTTTCTAGCTCAAATGGCAGACTTTTTGAGATAGAACATGTTACCAGGCCATTCAGTCCAGAGTCACGGTCATATACTTGAAAAAGAGCAATTACTGTTCCTGGAGGAGTACTTTCCACAACTGACTTGCCTCCAGATGTAACTATTACTTCTGGCACATTATCATTCACATCTAAGACAGTTATTAAGACTTTTGCTCTGCCTTGTAGACCTGGCTGATCCCGAGCTTCAACCTCCAGCTCATAAAAGCTGGAATCCTCGTAGTCTAGATTTGCAGAATTTGATATTTCTCCAGTGAAAACATTCAAGCAGAAAATCTTTGAGATCTTTTCTGTTATTCTCACAAAGGAATATGTTACTTCTGCGTGGACCCCTTCATCCTGGTCGGTGGCATTTACTGACAGCAGTGGTGTACCTATTGGCAGATTTTCAGGAACACTCACAAGGTAGACAGGCTGAGTAAACACTGGAGGATTATCATTTGCATCTAGGACAGTTACCAGAATTCTCGCAATGCCTGAACGGACAGGGTCACCTCCATCCATGGCAGTAAGAACCAAGTGGTGAATAGACTCTCCCTCCCGGTCCAGAGCGTGCTCCAGCACTAGCTCCGGGTATTTGGGCCCATCAGTTTCACTTGACACGTCCACTGAGAAGTGACGACTCCCGCTGAGCTTGAAGCCCTGAAGAGAGTTCACTCCCACATCCGGGTCAGAGACCTCCACTAGTGGAAAACGAGAGGATGGGACTGCGTTTTCAAGAATTTTCACTTCCAATTCTTCCCTTAAGAATTGGGGTGTATTATCATTAATGTCCACTATTTCCACCTCTACGGGATAAAGATTTAATTTGTCCTCAATGAGGATGTTAAAACTCACCAAACAACGCGGGCTCTGAGCGCAGAGCTCCTCCCTGTCTATCCTGCCCGAGGTGACCAAGCTGCCTCTTTGAGTATTCAGAGCAAAAAGCTGCGTCCTACCTCTGGAGACAATTCGGGCTCCGCGCTCCGCCAGCTCCTGGGGCTCCAGCCGGAGATCTTCCGCGATGTTGCCCACGAAGGAGCCTCTGTCCAGTTCCTCAGGAATGGAGTAACGGATTGGCCCAGCCGGGACCCCGGCCCCCCACAGCGTCCCCAGGAGCATATAAAGCAGGACAAACCGGCTGTGGTGCCAGCGCCTTTGCAGAGCCGCCATTACTGGCTCCTTATGCACTTCCCTGGAGTGATGCGTAGGCGGAACTGGTTCGCTCTGTTCTTGGGCTTCTCAGAATTAAAGTTCAAGATCGATAAACAAGCAGAGTTCCGATGCGAGGCGTTTTAGGTCAGAATTTTTGCGCAGCTGCAGAGCTTTTGTATCTGATCTGCTTTGTGCTTGGAGGATATAACTGGAGTTCTCATTGCTCTCTTTACCCGGGTTAGTGAACAGCGACGCTTAGAGTCCTAACTTAATACTGCATCGTATTTGTGAAAAGATCATAGAGAAGATCTGAATTCAGCTAAATCTGCATAGATAGCACTCATAAAATTTCTCTCCCCAAGAGTGAGAAGCATTTGGAAAAATAAAAGAACCTATTTTAATAATTTTAAATGCTCCCTGGAATTTACCATTCATTTTTGTGGTGATATCTCTTATGGCCTTGGAGAACAGAAATATTACACTTTTCTGTAAATCTTTAATTATCACACCCCACCGCAATTTATATTTGTCCCATTTTCAATAAGGGAACCAACAACCACAAACATATTTGAACCAATTCACCTAGTGACAGTTAAGTGTTGTCATTTAAAATTTTTCATTATCTATTTTAAATTAAGATGTAAATTAAGCCCTAATTTAGCCAATATCTGTGTATACTTTTTAAAACATGCAAACGAAGTGAAAATATATGGGCTACAATGAAAAATATTATATATTATAGAGTATAGGGTATATATAAACCACAATTTAGGATTGACTGCATTGAAACTAAGAAAAACACTAAATTGTCTGGATTTATGTTTAATTATATATAGCTAATGTGTCTCACAATGAGAGTGTGAGGTACAAATGTATTAAAAATGTTTCAGGACATATTGTTTTAGGATTAACAAAAATTTCAAGACCATCACAAGGTGACTTTGTATGAAAGAACAATTGCAACACAGATAAACAAAGAATTTCCAACACCCTCATTGTATGCCCTCCAAATCAATAAAACACAAAATCAAGATATGTTTAGCCGGTGTACTTTTTACCTCTAAAATAATGAATTGAAACCTAATTATACTTACAGGAGGAGAGAGTTTTGAAGTAACTCACCTGTTGCAACTTGACTGAATCAGATGTCATTTGGGGATTATCATTACGGGTGCTCTCAAACCAAGAGGCTTCATTACATAGAAGATCTTGTGGTGGAGCATTTTCCGGGTTTATATTGACAAATTTAAACTCAGTCTTGGAGGAGTGTGAGGCAGCGCATAAATTGTAGGAATAGGGCAAAGTCCCGTCGCAGTAGTTGGGGAAAACCCCAGGTCCAGCCTTGGAGCAGACACCACCTGTCTGAAAGCAACTCCAGGCAGCGGGGCTGGAGGAGCGTCGCAGGGTCAGGGCGACCGCCAGAATCACCGCCAGTAGGAAGAGCACGGAGATCAAGGTCAAGGCCACCACCAGATAGAACTGCAGCTCAGCCTGGGGGTCAGAGGATGCTGGTTGGTCACCGAAGTCTGGCAGTACATCCTGCAGGTTATCAGCAAAGACCAGGTGCAGCGTAGCGGTGGCTGAGAGAGATGGCTGTCCACTGTCGCGCACAGCCACCAACAGGCGCTGGCGGGCCGATTCCCTGTCGCCTAAAGGTCTGGCCGTGCGCACCTCGCCCGTGCGCAGCCCCAGGCTGAAGAGTCCGGGCTCGCTGGCCTGCAGCACGTGGTAGGACAGCCAGGCATTGTGTCCCGAGTCCGCGTCCACCGCCACCACCTTGGTGACCAGGTAGCCCGGCTGCGCGGCGCGCGGCACCGTGTCGAAGAGCGCAGAGCCGTCGGGCCCCAGCGCCGGGTACAGCACCCTGGGCGCGTTGTCGTTGCGGTCGCCCACCAGCACGCGCAGGCTCACGTTGGCGCTGAGCGCGGGCGAGCCCTGGTCGCGGGCCTGCAGCGTCAGCTCAAAGGCGCGCAGCTGCTCGTGGTCGAAGGCGCGCTGCGCGAACACCACCCCGCTGTGCGCGCTCACGGACACGTAGGACGACAGCGCCCGTGGCTCCAGGTCGCTGGCCACGATGGAGTAGGACACCTGGCCGTTGGGTCCCAGGTCGGGGTCGGAGGCGCTGACCTGCGCTATGGAGGCACCCGGTGGGTTGTTTTCTGCCACTCGGACCAGATAAGAGGCCTGGTGGAAAACAGGAGCATTGTCGTTGACATCATCGATGTTTAAGGTGACACTTGTTTTGGAGGAGAGGGGAGGTTTGCCCTTGTCGGTGGCTGTGATGGTGATGTTGTATTCCGTAGTCTGCTCTCGATCTAGGGCTCCATCTGTCACCAACTTGTATGTATTTTTTGTATCTTGAACTATTTTAAATGGGGAGTTTCCATTTAGTTGGCATAGGATTTCCCCATTAAAGCCAGAATCCAGATCATGTGTTTTGATCAGGGCAACAACAGTCCCCAGCTCTACATCTTCTTGTATATGTTTAGATTCAGAATCCAGGGTTATCTCAGGAGCATTATCATTTTCATCCAAAATATCTATCTGTATTTTACAATGTGCTGTGTGACGTCCACCATCCTTTGCTTCTACCCCAATTGTGTAGCGCTCTCTCTCTTCAAAGTCCAGTCCTCCACCAGTGGAGACTTCCCCTGTTTGACTGTTCAGCTTGAACAGTTGTCTCACTGCCTTACCAATGTTGATGAAAGCGTAGGTGATCTCGGCATTGATGCCCTCATCCAAGTCAGTGGCCATCACGCTTAGCACAGAGGAGCCAACTGCCAGGTTCTCTGGAACACTGACCCTGTAGGTGTCCTGGGTGAACACTGGGGGGTTATCATTTGCATCTGCTACAATCACCCTGATCTGGGTAGTGCAGCTTCTGGCAGGCTCGCCCCCATCCACAGCGGTGAGAACCAGGTGGTGGCAGGACTGCTCTTCCCTGTCCAGGGGAGCCTTCAGTACCAGTTCTGGGTACGTAGTGCCATCAGGGTTCTCTTTCTGGGTCAAAGAGAAGTGTGGGTTGGGGCTGAGGTAGTACCGCTGCAGGGAGTTGACCCCTACATCAGAGTCTTGTGCGGATTCCAAGGCAAAGGTGGCTCCAGTTAGGGCCAGTTCACTGATTTCCAGTTCAGTGATATTTTGGCTGAAGGTCGGTGGGTTGTCGTTGACATCCTGAATCAGCACGGCTATATGAAAAAAGTTCAAAGGCTTTTCAGCAACCATTTCGAATTCCAGAACGCATGTTGATTTCTTGCCACAAATCTGCTCTCGGTCTATACGGTCGCCCACAAGTAAGTCCCCGTTCTCGGTCTTCACTGTAAAGAATTTCTTCTTGGCACTAACCCGCAGGTTCTGAGTAGGCAAATCTCGCACACCAAGCCCCAGATCCTTGGCGAGGTTCCCCACCAGCGAGCCTCTGGCCAGCTCCTCGGGAATCGTGTAGCGGATATGCTCGGCGAGCGCCGGGCAGAACAAAGGCAACAGGAGGAGAAAGGGCATTCGCCTCCGCCCAGCCTGGCCCTGCGGTCCCCAGCGGTTTCCCATCCCGCTTTCTGAGCGTTTTCCTTACTGATTCCGAGGAGCAGCGATCGATCCCTAAATAATCCCAAGAATTCTCTGAGCAAGAGTGATTCCTTGATTTGTCTTGGCAGACAAACTCTCTGATAGCTAGCTTCTCTGCCGAGAGCCGGAGAGTGCACGGTTCTTCCGATTCCTCGGTCTGAGGGCGAGTCCTTTTTCGTCAAGAGCCGACACTTCGCTCAGCTCTAGCCGACAGCGGCACCCCGCGTCTCGGACGCAGAACTGCAGTAGTGGTTACGAAATCAGCTCCAAATCAGAGCCGCCTAGAATACAATTCCACTGTGTCCTGATGCAGGAACTTTTCTTGCCATTTTACAAGGATATAACATTTTAAATGTTTACTATATCTTCGGTCTGGTTGTCATTTCTTTGAATGTGAACTGTACTCATCCAAATTAAGTGAGTTTTACTCGTCAGAGAGCAGACGTAACTTGCTGAACATATGTATTGACATAGTCGTGCTTTTAGTTTTCATTGCCATAAAATGGTCATAACAACATATTCCCTGATTACCTTAGTAGAACTGAGGGCAAAATAAAATAATATATAGGAAGTAATACAAATGAAATAGTGCTGGTGGTGGCAGATGGTGTAATTCATAAATTCTTAAAATGACAATTTGTATGGTTATTCCACTCTAGTTTCTTTTCTTGTTACTTATAAAATTAATAAATCTCATAGCTTTTAGTTTTGTCCTATGCTTCACTTTCTTCTAGCTTATCTTTATCATCTTCTTCCCAAAGTAATTGATAGATATCAAGGAGATTGGTGGTCTTTACAAAATAGAAGTATGGTAAGAAGCAAGATACTCTATTTTCCTTAGTTTCCAAGTGTCTACTGTCAATTAAATGATTGTGATTTAAAAATTATACTACTCATTTTATTTTTCCACAATACATTACCGTCATCTTTAATTGCATTGTTTCTTCTCAAGTATCTTAACAGTGGTGAGTTATTCAGATTATGGGGGTGAAGCATGAGACTAATGATTATATATCCCAAAGAGAGTAATCTACGTTGTTCACTTTTCTTTGGGCCCCAGGTCATACTTTGATAATTATTGACGCTTTCTTTGTCAATAAGCATGCCAATTTTCATGTTTCTGATGGATGTATTACAGTTTCTATTCCATTTCCAAACTAGAAATATTCATAAAGAAATTGTTTTAAACCTACATAATGTCATTCTAAAATTTGACAGGTGTGTAGCAATGTTGAACTTATAATGGAATACTATTAGAGCAACTTGAACTGCTCATTGTATTTAGTATTCTAGACAGAAACTCACTAGCATCTCTATACAAACATAAAAACATTACTTACTCAAGACCTTGTTCCAAAACATGACTGAGTAAGTGCCTTTCCACCACATATGAACACTTCAATTAGTACAGGAAAGTTATTTTTTTCAGAACACACATGAAACTAAAGATTTAAACATTTTAAGAGTATGTGGTATAGAGTATGTGCACATGCAGAGTGTGTGAATCAAGCATTTTATTATGTAAAGTATACTTAAAATATTCTCATAAAATTTAAGACCCATAGACCAGAATTTTATTAAGAAAAATCTATTAATTTAAGATAAGCACAGCCCCTGATGAATGAGTTTTAAACATTGAAACCATTTTAAAGTTGAATTGATTTTCCAAACACAAATGTAAAGTTTATCCAAGTTTATAAAGTCTATAGATGTTTACAAGGTATTTCTCCATTGCATGAAAAAGTTAACTCAGGACATATACCCAACTCTATAACCTTTTCTTTAAAAAATGCAAAAGTGAGTTTTTATATAGAAGTGAATGATACCAGTATCTATCATACAGATTGTCTTGTTACTCTTTAGATGCACTCACTATTCAGTGAGTCTGTACATTTTACATGAAGGTCAGAATTGTCTATATATGGACATAATTAGATCCTCTTCAAATAAATGTTTAAAAAGTATTTAAAAATAAAAACCAAGTGGTCCTATGTTCCCAAATGTATCAACAAACCTTTGATATGGTTGAGTAATGTAGCCTATTATCCCATTAATATTTTATTTCCATTTCCTGCCATTTATTAATACTTTGTAGCTGATGTTCAAACTGTTGAAAGCACAAAATTTGAAAGATAAAAAAATCTTTTGAAAAGAAGCTTCTGAAAATCATTTCTAGTAAATCAGATGCCAAAAGTGAATAGGGTAGTTCTTCCATGACACAACATATACTCATAAAATGTGAGACCCAGAGATCTGCCTTTTATTAAGAAAAATCTTAATTTAAATTAAACATAGCCCTGAGAAATTAGTTTTAAAATTTGAAACAATTTAAAAGTTGAATTGACTTTCCAAACACTAATCTTAGTCTCTTATAATAAAGCAGAATTGTACGCAAATATTCAGGTAGATATTGATTCTGAAAAGTGAAAGGGTTACCTGTAACTAGAAGGTGCCAGGTATGTGGTATATTTGAATTTGATGAATGTAGTGATATCTAAATCTTTGGAGATTTTAAACTGCATCACAGAATAAAGCACAATTGTAAGGCCCCTCACTGATTTCTTCTCTCAACTAATACACACATCTAATAATTTTATGGTTTAACCCAAACTTTCCAGATTTCAGAACTCAAACATTATCATCAATATAAATTTAATCTTTTTTCTGACATTTCTCATGCACACTTTTTCTGTATTTGTCCAGTGATTTATTAAAATATGTAAATTATTTCCTTATGCAAACAGCAGATATGCTAAACCACAATATCCTTTCTAAAACATATTCACAATTGGTTTTAGGCAAATATTCAAAAGAAAACATTATCTAACAGAACTAATCAAACAAGATTATAACAGTTCTGAGTATAAGAAAGTCTTTGTGTGAAGTGATTATGTTTAACCACTTCTAAAGCACTTGTTTAAAAAATAATAAAGTACTCTTTTCATTTAAGTGTATGGATATCAGCTAGATTTTCTAAAATATCCACATATTGAAAAAATAAGATACTATACCCAAAATATAATTTGATAACAAATGGAGAAAACATTAATTATCAAATTACACTAAGCTAATCTCTAAATAAAGCAAATAATGATTCACTATTTATATAATTAACCTATTTGAATGTGGGAGAAAAATAACTGAGGAAACAAATGAACAAAATGCTCTAAGCATCCCTACTAAGAAAGAAAACTCACCTGAACAACTTCTAGTTCTTCATTTGCATTTATCTTCTCTGATATCAGAAGAGGCTCGCTTTTCGCACAGCTTTCCTGGCTGATGAGTGTGTCAGCATAGTTGGGCTGGGGGAAGATCAGGTGACTTTTCCCCGAGTCAGCAGTGAGGCAGACCTCATGGGAATAGGTCTGCAGGAACGCCTGCACCCCGTCCATGCCCACAAAGTGCGAGGCAGGCACACCTGCCAGCCCTCCTCCTGAAGCCTGGAGCAGACGTGATGTGTGCCAGCGCCTCAGCCTGAGTGCCAGCAGGATGATGACAAAGGCTAGAAAGACGCAGGAGACAGCAGCCACTGCCACCACCAAGTACAGAGTGAGGCTGGAGTCATCAGGGTCAACAGAGGGCTCCAGATTGCCCAGGTCGGCCAGGACATCTGGGATGCTATTAGCCACAGCCACGGTGAGTGTGACGGTGGCTGAGAGAGGGGGCTGGCCATGGTCCTGGACCACCACCACCAGGCTCTGCTTGAGTGCGTCTCTGTCCAGCAGGGCCCGCGCAGTGCGCACCTCGCCCGTGTGCAGCCCCACCATGAAGAGCCCTGGCTCGCTGGCCTTTAGCAGACGGTAGGACAGCCAGGCGTTCTGGCCTGAGTCTCTGTCCACTGCCACCACCTTGGTCACCAGGTAGCCAAGCTCTGCAGAACGTGGTGCCAGCTCCACACCGGTGGAACCATCAGTGGGAAGTGTGGGGTAGAGGATTTCAGGAGTGTTGTCATTCTGATCCAACACGAACAGGCTCAGTGACACATTACTGCTGAGTGGAGGGTCTCCACTGTCGCTGGCTGTCACCCACAGTTGCAGGTCTCTAACCTGCTCATAGTCAAAAGAGCTCAGTGCATACAGCACACCGGTGTCAGAGTTTATGGAGACAAAGGAGGAAAGAGGCGTTCCCTGAAACATGTCCTTGGCTAGAGAATAAGTGACCTGAGCATTGTTGCCACTGTCAGGGTCATTGGCGGTCATAGAGAAGATTGAGATGCCTCTGGGATTGTTTTCTGGAATATAGGTAGAGTATGACGTGTGAGGAAAGATGGGAGGATTGTCATTGATGTCTGCCACTTTTAGGGAGATGTGGTTTTCTGTAGACAGGGGTGGGTTTCCACGGTCAATGACAGTTATTGTGATGTTATAATCTGAGATCTCTTCTCTGTCCAGGGTTCTAGTTGTCAATAAATGATAGTAATTATCAACTGATTTTTCCAATTTAAAGGGCAAGTTCCCAGAGATAGAACATGCAATCTCCCCATTCTCTCCAGAATCACCATCATGTACACTAAACAGTGCAATTACAGTTCCAGGAAGACAATCTTCAGAGACGGAACTGGCGAGAGAGGTGAGGATCATTTCCGGGACATTGTCATTCACATCCTGCACTGTGACTACCACCTTAGCGCTGGCAAGGAGAGCACCTCCATCCTGAGCTACCACTTCCATGAGGTAGAATCTGGACTCTTCATAATCCAGTGACTGCACTGTTGAAATTTCACCCAGGTTGGAATCAAGTTGGAAAGTCTGTGAAATTTTGTCTTCTTCATTGCGAAAAGAGTAGGTCAATTTTCCATTTATTCCCTCATCTGGATCCGTGGCGGTTAGCGTGAGCAGCCGAGTGCCCACAGGTATGCTCTCTGGAACACTCACTCTGTACTCAGATCGAGTGAACTGGGGCGCGTTATCGTTTGCGTCGAGGACCATCACGCGGATGTGCGTAGTGCTGGAGAGTATGGGGTCTCCGCCATCTAAGGCTGTGAGGAGGAGGTTGTGAACAGCCACTTTCTCCCGGTCCAAGGGCTGTTCCAGTACCAGCTCGGGATGTTTTTGTCCATCACTTCCACTTTTCTCATCCAGAGAGAAGTGCATATTGGAACTGAGCTGGTAACTCTGGAGGGAGTTCACACCCACATCCGCATCTCGAGCAAAGGGAAGCACTAACCGTGTCCCTGTAGCAGCATTTTCATTAACTTTTACTTTTACTTCCTCGTCGCGGAAACGTGGGAAGTTATCATTAATGTCGATTATTTCTACTTCTACGCCATAAATTTTCATTTTATTCTCAACCAAGATGTTAAAACTCACCAGACACCGCGCGCTCTGAGCGCAGAGCTCCTCCCTGTCTATCCTGCCCGCGGTGACCAAGCTGCCACTTCCTGGGTTCAGAGCAAAAAGCTGAGTCCTACCTCTAGAGACGATGCGGACTCCTCGCTCCGCCAGCTCCTGAGGCTCCAGCCCGAGATCCTTGGCGATGTTGCCCACGAAGGAGCCTTTGTCCAGTTCCTCCTGCACTGAGTAGCGGATCTGCCCGGCCCTGGCTCCCCGCTGCATCCCCAAGAACAGCAGGAGCAGGAGCAGCTCTCTGCAGCCCCAGCCCCTCAGAGCATCCGCCATTGCCTTCTTTCCGACCAGTTTTCTCTTAGTTCTGGTTCCTGCCTGCTGTCTCCTTACTTCTTAAAAGCCAAAGGGTACGAATTCCTTGTCGGAAATGGGAGAGAGGCGCGGGTAGAAGGCTTTTTCCAGGAGCTTGTCCGTCCTGTGTGTGTTTAGTGCGGAAGAAGCTGAGAGTCCGGTCGCATCTAGCAGCAGCTTCTTTCCCACTTTGGTGAACAGCGACGCTCAGAGTCCTAACTAGTTACTACACCAATTCTGTTTTCATATCCTGTTTTATTTGATTTTTAATAATTTTGCCGCATCCTTTACGTATTACTGTGTGACACTGTTTATATTTAATTAAGGTTTAATCTTGAAATAGCAAGACCCATAAATCCCTGAGATCAATATAATAATTAGAGTACTTTTACTCTTTAGAAAAGTTTTATTTAATGTGCCATTGAGCCTATGTCCTTTATTTACTTTTTACCTAAATTGAGTCCACTAAATTAGAACATTGTAATTCTTACTTTTGTAGGTTTTAAGATTTCATCATTGTATTAAGATATATTTATGAAAACGTGCCCATTTGTACATCAAAAATGCCAAGGAAATAAGTCTAGCTCTCAATGCACCTTTGCAAAAAGGTCTACTGATTCATGCAAATTGTATTAGTTGTCATATGCAGAAAGAACCGAGAGTTCATTTTGTTACATGTGAGGTCTTTGAGAAAGTTTCCAGCTTTTCACACTAGAAATAAAGCAGTTACACTATATGAGACTGAGAGTTTGAGTTGGGTTAGCTATGCATTATGCATATTTTCCTATTACCATGTCTAAATTGGAGTCAGACATCATACAGTGACAGGCTCTTGGGGGGAGGGAATCTATACAGTGACTTTAGCAAATGGCTTTAGTTCACCATCCATGCAGAAAATATGTCTATAACTTAACAGTGAGCAGGCAGCCCACTGGACTTTCTATGTTGAGGAAGATATTTAAAGTTATCACCTTTATATAGTAGCAAAACCTCATGATTTAAAAAAATGGACATGTTGGGGAGTCCATTATGTGAGAGAAGCAATTTTTACTAAATGGTATCTTCATAGGGAATTGAAAAATTAATATAGTCTATATCTATAAATAGAAAATTCAGAAAATAAAGTTTTAAGTACAGAATGTGAGTATAGGTTACAAAATTTTCTCAATGTACAGTTTTCACAAGAGCAATTTATTACTATACATGAGAGAAAAATATTTCTTCCATTATTAAGCACACTATTAGTAGCAGATACTACAGACCTCAAACTTTGACCATCCGTTTAAAATAGATCTGGAATCCCAGACACTTAGCTTGTAAAGACACAGAGATTGCTGGTGTGTTTAGGTCAGTCCTACCCATGTTCTGCTGTTGACAAGCCATGACACTGGGGACAATTCTTCCTTTCTTTAGTTCCAAGTTTTCCCAAACTAATAAGATGGGAAGCTCTTTTACTCTGAAATAATATAATTTAAAGAGGAAGTGAAACTAAAATTTGAGTAATAAAAGCCCCGAATATGAAATAAATAGTTTAAGATGCCAATAGTATTAAATCTTCAGAGGCAAGGGTTGTAAAGATGAGGAAGAAAGAGAAGTATCTCATTTGGTAAAGCCTTGTAATTCTGAACAAATAACTCTCACATATTAGATAGAAAACCACGTCAAGATTTGGTTAGATAAAATTAAGATAATTCGCGCAGAAAATTGCCTAAATTCAACCCACACGACAATTAAATCTGAAATGAAGACTCCTATTCCACATGGTGATTTATCAATAAACATTAGAACCCAAAGTGAAAATAAGTTAAAACTCACCTTTAAAATAGTATCTGAGGCAAATGAGCCCTGAGTATCTCCATGATTTGTACTGGGTACCCAAGAGGCATCTTCGCAGAGGAGATCCTGAGGGGGAGCCATTTCCGGGGTTATGTTGAGAAAATTAAACTCTGTCTTAGCTGACTGTGAGGCAACGCACAGATTGTAGGAATAGGGCAAAGTCCCCTCACTGTAGTTGGGGAGAACCCCAGGTCCAGACTTAGTGTTGAGACCAGGCTGAAAGCAGCCCCAAGTGGCGGCACTGGAGGAGCTTCGCAAGCGCAGGGCGACCGCCAGAATCACCGCGAGAAGGAAAAGCACTGAGATCAAGGCCAAGGCCACTACCAGATAGAACTGCAGCTCAGCCTGGGGGTCAGAGGGCTTAGGACTTTCGCTCAGGTCCGGCAGCGCCTCTTGTAGGCTGTCAGCAAAGACCAGGAGCAGCGTGGCGGTGGCTGAGAGGGGTGGCTGTCCCCCGTCCCGCACGGCCACCAGGAGGCGCTGGCGGGCCGCGTCCCTGTCTCCCAAAGGTCTGGCCGTGCGCACCTCGCCCGTGCGCAGCCCCAGGCTGAAGAGCCCGGGCTCGCTGGCCTGCAGCACGTGGTAGGACAGCCAGGCATTGTGTCCCGAGTCCGCGTCCACCGCCACCACCTTGGTGACCAGGTAGCCCGGCTGCGCGGCGCGCGGCACCGTGTCGAAGAGCGCAGAGCCGTCGGGCCCCAGCGCCGGGTACAGCACCCTGGGCGCGTTGTCGTTGCGGTCGCCCACCAGCACGCGCAGGCTCACGTTGGCGCTGAGCGCGGGCGAGCCCTGGTCGCGCGCCTGCAGCGTCAGCTCAAAGGCGCGCAGCTGCTCGTGGTCGAAGGCGCGCTGCGCGAACACCACCCCGCTGTGCGCGCTCACGGACACGTAGGACGACAGCGCCCGTGGCTCCAGGTCGCTGGCCACGATGGAGTAGGACACCTGGCCGTTGGGTCCCAGGTCGGGGTCGGAGGCGCTGACCTGCGCGATGGAGGCCCCGGGCGGGTTGTTTTCTGGCACGTGGACCAGGTAGGCTGGCTGCTGGAAAACCGGGGCGTTGTCGTTGACGTCGGTGACGCGCAGGGTGATGGTGGTGCTGGAGGAGAGGGGCGGCTTGCCCCTGTCAGTGGCTGTGATAGTGACATTGTACTCCGGGGTCTGTTCTCTGTCCAGGGTCCTGTCTGTCACCAGCTTGTAGTAGTTCTTTGAGTACGATTTCAATGTAAACTCCGTCTTTCCCAATAGGCCGCAGTAAACCTCTCCATTTTCGCCAGAGTCTCTATCTCTTGTTTTTATCAAGGCGATCACCGTTCCTGGTGGTGAATCCTCTGGAAGAGGAGTGAACACGGAGGCCACAATCACTTCAGGGGCACAATCATTCTCATCGAGGATTTCGACTTGGATACTGCAGTGGGCTGCTAGATCCCCAGGATCTTTCGCTTCTATACCGAGGGTGTAACTATTAGCTATTTCAAAATCAAAATGATCCTTCGTAGTGATCTCTCCTGTTGTCTCATCTAAGTTAAAAAATTGTTCCACTTGTTCGTCCACATTATGAAAGGAGTAGGTGACCTCCGCGTTAATGCCCTCGTCCTGGTCCGTGGCCGTCACTTGAAGCACAGGGAAGCCGGGGGGCACGCCCTCCCTCAGGCTGACCCTGTACACGTCCTGGCTGAACACCGGGGGGTTATCATTGGCATCCGTGACTTGGATTTGGATCTGGGTGGTGCCACTTTGGGGTGGGTCTCCACCGTCCACAGCTGTGAGGACCAGTTGATGGAAAATCTCCTCTTCTCTGTCCAGAGAATGTTTCAGGATCAACTCAGGATATTTACGTCCATCTGGAGTCTGTTTCTCCGTGAGATCAAAGAACTCATTGTCATTGAGGTGGTACCTTTGCAGTGAATTAGAACCAACATCCGAATCCAGGGCCGGGTCTAGTGGAAATGTTTTACCTGGCTTAGTGGACTCTACTATTTTTAAATCAGTCTTACTCTGTTTGAATGAGGGCATATTGTCATTTATATCCTGCACTACTACTGCGACATAGAAAATATGTAGCGGTTTTTCAGCGACCGCATCAAAATCCAGAATACACAGAGGCTTCTTGCCGCAAATCTGCTCTCGGTCTATTCTGTCGCTCACAAGTAAGTCCCCGCTGCCAGGATCTACAGTGAAATAGCCCTTCTCCGCGCTAACCCGCAGCTTCCGGGCCGGCAGATCCCGGACTCTGAGCCCCAGATCCTTGGCGAGATTTCCTACCACCGAGTTCTTAGCCAGCTCCTCGGGGATTGAATAGCGGATTTGGTCCGGGAGAGCCCCGCGGAACAAAGAAAGCAGAAAGGGCAACAATACCTGCCGCCACCGCCCGGCGCTGCTCCTCTCCGCGCTCAGCCTCATCCTCTGTCTCCCTCCGCTGCTGCTCTGCTCCTTGGCCCTAGGCCGCGGGGAGGAATAAACCCTCCGTGGATGGCAAAAATCCGGGGTAGGGGCAATTCCCCTGGTTTGTTTGTGTGACCGAAGCTGTACTGGCCTCCTCCGTGCGGTTGGTTTGAGCAGGAAGTTACCTTCCGAGAGGCTCCCGAATGCGTCTCAGACATCTTCCTGCTCTTCTTTTAACCTACAGCGACGCCCAGGGGTTTTTCCGTGAAACTGCTCCAAGGGCTTGTACTAAATGTTTTGCAAAGAACTTTTTTGCTCTTGCGGATTTATAGAGTATTTATTTGTTTAAGTAGGTATACATTCATATAGTTCCAAAGGTATATTCAGCATATTCTATAGACTCTCCCTCTTTGCTTTTAACAACACATTTGTCCCGGAAGAAATAAGTGTTCCTTTTTTGTGTACTATTCCAGAGAAATGTTTTGTATAGTGAAGCAGAATTTTATAAACGTCCCCCCTGATTTCATATATATATATGAAAGTATACAATATGCCATGTTTTGCAGCTTGCTTTGTTTACTCATTATATCTTGGAGATCATTTCATATCAGTACATAAAGAAGTTTTCCATTTATTTCTTATACTTATGGAGTAGCCCACTATATGGTTGTACAATAATTTATTTAACCAGAAATAGTATTTTCTAAAAGAAAATCAGTACCCAATCAAACAAAAATATATTTTCCGTATGTTATTATGTTATAAATTATCTACTGCTGCTCTCCTAATCATTTAAAATATGTACCATTCTGATTCTGGAATATATTCTAATATCACCATCCAAATATGTTTGACACAGAGACAATTAATATTTCCAAGTTATATTTTAAAGCTCTAGTATTATAAATAATCTCTCTTCAGATATGATTTATTGCTCAATATCCACTTGTTACTTGCTTTTTCCTCCCCATGCCAGTTGGTTGTATCATATCACATTCTTATTTATTATATTGTATTGCACCACAACTTCCCACGGAGACAAAAAAATCTAGAAACTGAAACTCTCCTTCTTAAATTGAATTGAGGCATAGTTCACAATCTATTGATACAATTTCCAGGTATCCAAACACCACTAATTTGTGTAGTCCTAGACATTCATGAATCCCAAACTAAGAGAACTGAATGAAGTCATAAGGAACAGAAGTTGCATAGCCCTTGCATACAAAATATTTCCCCTTATATCAGATCATTGCAGAGCCACAAAGTGATGGAGCTACCTGAGGGCAATTTGAAGAACAGGGATGAGGCCTACTTATCAGATCAGTTCTGAAATTGAGTTACCCGACCTTTATAAGGGGATCCCATGATGAAAAAAGGAAATATTTTTTGAAGTTATGTTTCCTTAGAAATAGAGAAGGGTCTCATAGTGATGCCATAAAAGGTAATTTAGATATTATTAAAATGAAATGATTGAAATAAAATGGGCAATATTTTTGGAAATCACAGAAGTGCATAGAAGGAATCACACATAGTCACTGTTAGTGCATCTCAGAAACTGCAACCACAAAATATATACAATATACCAATCCAATTGAGAAGCTATCACTGTTAAAGGTATAGCTAAATTTTAAATATTTTCCCCAGTATTTATAAACTGCCATCGTTCAATTATAATGGAAAATACCCTTTCAACTAAAAAAAGTAAATTTCAAGAAAAATATGCTGGGGTTTAAAAAGAGAAAAATTTACTCAGTCCAGATTCAACAATATGTTCATAAGAGAGAGTGTTTAAATATGAATTTTCACAATTGCCTTTTATTTCGCACTTTGATACTTTCAATAAGACTTAAAGGAAAATGGCTTTAAAGATCTGAGGTACAGCAGTTAGAGGTATAAAATTAAGAAATTTTTGCTGAAACTATTACTGGATGAAGACTACAAAGAATAAGTTAAAAAATACCTTTTAGGTGCAGTAACCATTATTAATCATTATTGATTATCATTTGCCCTCCCCTTTAAAGGAATAGAATACTAAAAAGAAGTATCTTATGTGATTTGGAACACATCTTATACAACCAGAGCTTATAAAATTAAAGACACAGCTGTCTGCCTATGGGTGGCAAGATTGACTTACCTGATGAAGATTGGGGTCTTCTTTTATTTTAAGTAAATCCTGAGTTATCAAAAGTGGCTCACTTTTCTCACAGCTCTCCTGGCTGATGAGTGTGTCAGCATAGTTGGGTTGGGGGAAGATCAGGTGACTCTTCCCCGAGTCAGCAGTGAGGCAGACCTCATGGGAATAGGTCTGCAGGAAAGCCTGGACCCCATCCACACCCACAAAATGTGAGGTGGGCACACCTGCCAACCCACCTCCTGAAGCCTGGAGCTGACGTGATGAGTGCCAGCGCCTCAGCCTGAGTGCCAGCAGGATGATAACAAAGGCAAGGAAGACACAGGAGACCGCAGCCACTGCCACCACGAGGTACAGAGTGAGGTCTGAGGCCTCTGGAGTTGAAGGGATCTCAAGACTGCCCAAGTCAGCCAACACATCTGGGATGCTGTTAGCCACAGCCACAGTGAGTGTGACAGTGGCTGAGAGAGGGGGCTGGCCATGGTCCTGAACTGCCACCACCAGGCTCTGCTTGAGGGCATCTCTGTCCAGCAGGGCCCGCGCAGTGCGTACTTCGCCCGTGTGCAGCCCCACCACGAAGAGCCCAGGCTCACTGGCCTTGAGCAGGCGGTAGGACAGCCAGGCGTTCTGGCCTGAGTCTCTGTCCACTGCCACCACCTTGGTCACCAGGTATCCAGGTTCTGCAGATCGGGGTGCCAGCTCTACACCAGTGGAACCATCGGTGGGGAGAGAGGGGTACAGTATTTCAGGTGCATTGTCATTCTGATCCAGAACAAATAGGCTTAGAGACACGTTGCTGCTGAGAGGAGGGTCCCCACTGTCACTAGCTGTCACCAGTAGTTGCAGGTCTCTAACCTGCTCATAGTCAAATGAGCGCAGAGCATACAGGACTCCTGTGTCAGAGTTGATAGAGACATAGGAAGAGAGAGGCTCCCCCTGGAGTGTGCCCTCAGCCAGGGAGTAAGTGACTCTGGCGTTCTCAATGCTGTCAGGGTCCTGGGCGGTTATGGATAAAAAAGAGGCTCCTCTGGGGTTGTTTTCGGGAAGGTAGGCAGAGTAAGAAGCATGAGGGAAGGCAGGCGGGTTGTCATTGATGTCTGCTACCTTCAGTGAGATGTGAGTTTCTGTAGACAGTGGTGGAGTTCCGTGGTCAGTGGCCATTACTGTGATGTTATATTCTGAGACTTCTTCCCTATCCAGAGCTCTGTGTGTCAACAATCGATAATAATTTCCGTAGGTCTTTTCAAGTGTGAATGGCAGAGTATTTGGAATAGAACACGTGACTAGGCCATTCTCTCCTGAATCACTATCATGCACATTGAAAAGTGCAATTACTGTGCCTGGGGAAGAGGTTTCTTGGATAGAGCTGGTGAGAGATGTAACCGTCACTTCTGGAGCATTGTCGTTTACATCCAGCACTGTCACCAGTACCTTACTTCTGGCTCGGAGACCAGGACCATCGTGAGCCTCTACATCTATATCATAGAATCCAGAGTCCTCATAATCCAGGTCCTCCAATATTGTTATGTCCCCAGTCACAGAGTTCAACTGGAATAGCTGGGATATTTTATCTCTTACTTTCCGGAAAGAATATGTCACTTCTCCATTAGCTCCTTCATCTGGGTCAGTGGCTTTTACGGTGAGAATTCGGGAGCCCACGGGCACATTCTCCCGAACACTCACATGGTACTCGGGCTGAGAGAAGAGAGGGGCATTGTCGTTCGTATCCACAAGTGTTACGTGAATTCTGGTAGTGCCAGAGCGAGCCAGGTCGCCTCCGTCGAAGGCGGTGAGGACCAGATGGTGAACTGCCTCTTCCTCGCGGTCCAGGGCGCGCTCCAGCACCAGCTCAGGGTACTTTATCCCATCAGCTCCGTTTTGCACGTCCAGGGAGAAGTAAGCATTTGAGCTGAGCTGGTATCCCTGCAGAGAGTTTACCCCTACATCCGGATCAAAAGCTTCAGGAAGAGGGAATCTTGTCCCAGGACTTTCATATTCAGCGACTTTTATTTCCCTTTGCTCAGTCCCAAAGTTGGGCGCATTATCATTAACATCGATTATTTCCACTTCTACTCCAAAAATCTTTACTTTGTCCTCTAGGAGAATCTCCAGGCTTACTACACACGTTGGAGATCTATCGCAGAGCTCCTCCCGGTCTATCCTGCCCGCCGTGACCAAGCTGCCGCTCCGCGCGTTCAGGGCAAAGAGCTGCGTCCTACCTCTGGAGACGATGCGGACTCCGCGCTCCGCCAGCTCCGGGGGCTCCAGGCCCAGGTCCTTGGCGATGTTGCCCACGAAGGAGCCTTTCTCCAGCTCCTCAGGCACCGAGTAGCGGATCTGTTCAGCCCGAATTTCCCATAGGGCCCCTAGGAGAAGGCAAATCCCAACTAAACGGCTGCAGACTGGACGATAAAGAGGAGCCGCCATGACAGCGCCGCCGCGGAGAGGCTTGCGCTTGGGTTTTCCCTCGGTGGAGGCCTAAGGAGTCCCAGGATCTGCGCGGTCCAAGATAGTGTATTTTCACCGTTGGCTGTTGGAGTTCTGGGAGTCCAGTTAGAAGCTTTTGTAAAGCTCCAGGGTCAGTGCTTTGTGATGCAGAAATTCTGTGGTTCGGATTAAATTACTGGTTGTCTTTTCCCCATCGGTGAACAGCGACACCCAGAGTCCTAGTCTGTTATTGCAACCTATTCTTGGTAAAGCATCCCCTCTGTACACCATTTGTTTTCCGTATCCTATCTCCCCCCAAAGAATAGAAGTCAAACTCCTGTTGTTTTATTTGCAATGAAAATAAACAATCAAAATATTTCTGCACAATAAGTCCTATAAAGTAATCAATGGTCCAGAGAAAATATGATTTTGTTTTTTGCTAAGAATTTTTCTACCTCTTTTAAGTTTTTGCATTATTTATTCTCATAGTCCATTTTCAGGACAGTGTATTGTGTAAGAGACACATTTACCTATCCTGGGAACATGGATGGACTTGCAGAATGGAACAACAGGTGAAAAGCCAGTGTCTGGAGTGTTGCAAATCTGGGCTCTAGTCCCAACCTATTCAGAAACAAGCTTCCTCACGTGAATGGATTTTCTAGAATGGAAATGTTTTAGTTCCCTTGTAAGAAAATATCTACTTTTCAAGAGCTAGTCTTATGTCTGCATCAATGTGATTAGCAAATATAGGGATAGGTTTGGGAAGAGAATTTGCTCATTAAGTTTCTAGGCCAAGGGCTATGTCTGTGACTATCATTTTAAGAGTGCATCCTCACACTTTAGAGCACCACCTTTCATAGAGTATGCAACAAGTAGTTTGTCAGTGTTTAATAAATGAGTCACTAATGCAACTGCAAAACCGAAAACAATGGGTAAATAACTCTGATCTTAAACGTAAAAACCAAAGATAAGAAGGCAGAAAAGTTAGAATAAAGCACTAGAAAGAGCAGGCAATGTTTCAGTGATCCTTTTCACATCAGGACACATCCAGAAGGTACTGCTTTCCATTGTTTCTAAGTTTACTTTAGCTTTTATTTTAGAAATAACCAGTAAAAGGAAACATTTTAGTATATATATATATAGTCATTGTATCTTTCATAGTTTTCTTATTTAAGGAAACTTGGAGTAATTTACTAATCTGAGAAAACTTGAGATAAAGCAGCAAGTCCCCAGTTCTTTAGATTATTCCTCACATAATAAGTAACATCTAGAAATTACTCATAAATTTTAACCAGGCACAAAAGCCCATTAACTACTCAGAGTTTTTAAATCTTCAGAATTTGTAGAGTAGGTTAAAGGTATTTTTCACAATTCTCAAAGGACCCACAAATTTCTGGGGATTGAGAGGAAAATAAGATGTTTTGAAAAAATTGATTCTTTTCTCAGAAACCTATACTAAAAAGACAAACTGTGGGAAAGGCCTTATAAAAATGTCTATTGTATTTATTATGACCATGACAAAGTAGAATAAGATAAATTATTAAAGAAGGGTTAAAATTATTCCTGAATGAGATTATGAAATGGGATAAAGTTGACCCAAAGGCAGTGATTCACATATAAGATCTGGCAGTCTTTGCTACATGTGATAAGTGATAAGAAACGTAATGATTGGAAAACTATATTTAAAATACACATTACAGCCCTGACTTGTGTGGCTTAGTTGATTGAGTGTCCTTCCCTGCACCAAAAGATCTCTGGTTCGGTTCCAGGTCAGGGAACATGCCCAGGTTTCAGGTTCAATCCCCCATGGGAATCAGGGTGCCTATGGGAGGCAACCAATAGATGTTTCTCTCTCCCGCTCTCCCTTCTTCTCTCTCTAAAATAAATAAAAACATTTTAAAACAAAAATACACATTGCAGCAAAAAATATAATAACTAGGATGTATTTGATGAGAGGAACATAAAGTTTAACTTAAGGAGAAAGAACTGCCAGTACATTTATAAAGTGCTTGAAAATAACAGTATCACACATCAACGAAGAACGGGTAGTGCTATTACTAAAAGCAGTGACAACCAAGAACAGCTCTCTTTAAGAAGATTTGCTGACCATACAGAAATGCCAATGGTGGCGATTGCAAAGTAGTAGTTAGGTAATTGCCAAGAGCACGAACAATCGAGAGACCCATTTCCATCCATCCAATACACCTCCGCTCCCACTACCACTACTAGAACAATGGACAAAGGCCAAAACTAATTATGCACACTGAGAATAAAATACAACATATAAAATTTAAGTAGGTTTATAGAAACTCACGTGTGAGGGAAAAGAAGAGTCATACGCGATTTGGGGGTCTTCATCATTGGCACATACATCCACAGAAGGATCCTCGCACAGGAGATCCCGAGGGGGCGCCATTTCCGGGGTCAGGTTAGAAAAATTTAATTTGGTCATTGCTGGATTCGAGGCAACGCACAGATTGTAAGAATAGGGCAAAGTCCCCTCACTGTAGTTGGTGGGAACCACGGGGCCAGACTTGGAGCAAACACCAGGCTGAAAGCAGCCCCAGGTGGTGGGGCTAGAGGAGCGTCGCAAGCGCAGGGCAACCACCAGAATCACCGCGAGGAGGAAAAGCACGGAGATCAAGGCCAAGGCCACCACCAGGTAAAATTGTAGCTCAGCCTGGGGGTCAGAGGGCGAAGGGAGGTCGGTAAGGTCTGGCAGTACCTCTTGTACGCTATCCGCAAATACCAGGAGCAGCGTGGCGGTGGCAGAGAGTGGCGGCTGTCCCCCATCACGCACGGCGACCAGCAGGCGCTGGCGGGCCGCGTCCCTGTCGCCCAAAGTCCTCGCTGTACGCACCTCGCCCGTGCGCAGCCCCAGGCTGAAGAGTCCGGGCTCGCTGGCCTGCAGCACGTGGTAGGACAGCCAGGCATTGTGTCCCGAGTCCGCGTCCACCGCCACCACCTTGGTGACCAGGTAGCCCGGCTGCGCGGCGCGCGGCACCGTGTCGAAGAGCGCAGAGCCGTCGGGCCCCAGCGCCGGGTACAGCACCCTGGGCGCGTTGTCGTTGCGGTCGCCCACCAGCACGCGCAGGCTCACGTTGGCGCTGAGCGCGGGCGAGCCCTGGTCGCGGGCCTGCAGCGTCAGCTCAAAGGCGCGCAGCTGCTCGTGGTCGAAGGCGCGCTGCGCGAACACCACCCCGCTGTGCGCGCTCACGGACACGTAGGACGACAGCGCCCGTGGCTCCAGGTCGCTGGCCACGATGGAGTAGGACACCTGGCCGTTGGGTCCCAGGTCGGGGTCGGAGGCGCTGACCTGCGCGATAGAGGCCCCGGGCGGATTGTTCTCAGCCACGTGAACCACGTAGGAAGCCTGGTGGAAAACTGGAGTGTTGTCGTTAATGTCACCAATGTGTAGGGTGATGCTTGTACTGGAGGATAGGGATGGCTTGCCTTTGTCGGTGGCTGTGACGGTGACATTGTACTCTGCTATCTGCTCCCGGTCTAGAGCACTGTCAATCACCAGCTTGTAATAATTCTTGGAGGTGGATTCTAATCGGAAGGGAACTTCTTTCTGAATATAGCATGCCACCAGACCATTTTGCCCAGAATCCTGGTCTTGCACTTTAATGAGGGCTATCACGGTTCCAAGGTCTGAGTCCTCAGGAATCTTGTTAGAAAAGGACATGAATGTCACCTCTGGGGCATTGTCATTCTCATCGACAATTTCAATATGAACACTGCAGTGAGCTGTGTGTACGCCTCCATCCTTGGCTTCTACAGCCAACATATACACAGTTGTCTCTTCGAAATCCACTGTTCCATTGGTTGTGATGTCACCAGTATTTGGGTTGAGATTGAAGAGAAGGTTGGTGCTTGTTGGGGCATTGAGGAAGGCATAGGTGATCTGTGCATTAGCACCCTCATCCTGGTCAGTTGCCTTCACGTGCAGCACGGAAGTTCCCCGGGGCACATTCTCTTGGAGTCTAACTCTGTACGTGTCCTGGCTGAACGCTGGAGCATTATCGTTGGCATCAGTGACCAGGATCTGGATCTGGGTGGTGCCACTTAGAGGAGGGTCCCCGCCATCCATGGCAGTCAGGACTAAGCGGTGGGAGCTCTGCTGTTCTCTGTCCAGAGGCTTTTCCAGCAGTAATTCTGGGTATTTACTTCCATCAGGACTTTCCTTCGTTGCCAGAGAGAAGTGGTCATTGGGAGTGATGGTGTAAACCTTCAGTGAGTTACTTCCTACATCTGCATCTTGTGCAGAGTCTAGTGGGAATTTTACCCCTGGTATGGCTGACTCACAGATTTCTAAGTCAATGCCTTTTGCAAGGAAACGCGGTGCATTGTCATTAATATCTTGGATTGCAACAATCACATGGAACACATTCATTGGGTTTTCAGCGACCATTTCAAATTCCAGTGCACATTCAGATTTCCTCCCGCAAATCTTCTCTCTATCTATCCTACCACTCACTAACAAATCCCCATTCTCCGCACTCACGTTGAAAAATTCCTCTGCACTAACCCGCGGTTTTCGAGCTGGCAAGTCCTGGACACTGAGCCTCAGATCCTTGGCGAGGTTCCCCACCCTTGATCCCTTGGCCAGCTCCTCTGGAATTACGTACTGGATCTGCTGGGAGATGGCCCCGCACAACAAAGACAGCAAGAAGAGAAACCGTACCTGACTTTTCATCGTTTCTGCTTGCCTGAAGCTCCTTTGCATTTCTTGAACTCAGTGGGGAAGCTTCTTCTCCAGATGTCTCTGGGATGTTTAAAAAACCAACGACAGCCCCCTGGACATTCGAGACTTGAGGGTAGGACTTGTTACGTGCTTCTAATCTAGGTGCACAGGAGCGGGTCCGTTTCCGCCGTGCGCAGGACAAAGCTAGAAAGCACTCTTCCGGAAGCTCTGGCGAACTGAGAACCCTTCTTCCCTTTGGTCAACAGCGGCACCCGGAGGTCGTTTAGGGAAACTACATATTGCGTAGCTATCCTCAAAGTGTAAGCTCTTGAATCTATGCACTTTGCCTTTTATTTGTTTGAAAGAACAAATAAAGTTTTCCCTTTAAATGTGACATTTTCCGTTTTGTTCATCTCATAAACGTTGCCACCATTTTACATCTGTTTTCATTTAAATATTTCATAAGGCATACAGCCTTGTTTTTCAGTTTTGGGACAAAAATATCTTCAGTAATTTCATTGTATTTATAAGATTGGTTTGACTAGTATGGATGTAACAAAATAAGTTACTGGCTTTTAATCCTCATTTTAGTGTATTGTGACCCTTACATTTTTGTAATCCATAACTTCCCTTATTTAGTATTTTAACTCTCTCCACATATACTTCATAAATTCCGTACGTAATACTTTTCAAAGATATAGTCTTTGCAAAAAGAGTGGGTTAAGTTCCTAGGTTTATTTTAATGTATTGCTTATCTTTTTAAAGCATAATCTTCCTGTTATGTACAGCAGAGCTTGATACTTTGTTAAAGAGACCAATTTAGAATTTGGGCACACATACATGCATTTATAAAGCTGATTCTTGTGTGAGCCATATTTATTTATTTGATTTATTTCTTTTTAAGTACATTTTTTATTGATTTCAGAGAGGAAAGGAGAGGGAGAGAGAGAAACATCAATGATGAGAGAGAATCATCGATTGGCTGCCTCCGCACACCCCTTACTGGGGCTCAAGCCTGCAACCCAGGCATGTGCCCTTGACCAGAATTGAACCTGGGGCCCATCACTCCACAGGCTGATGCTCTATCCACTGAGCCAAACCAGCTAGGGCAGCCATATTTATTTTTACGAAACCAATGCTTCTTTATTATATGAACATGTATGCAATACTCCATAATGTCAATTTTCAGCTCCAGCCAATTATACCATTAATAAATGTAATGAGTTTGACTTGATCACTAGGTTTAATCTTGGAGACGCAGTGAGAATATTTACACACTCCATTTTAGAACTTACCTGTAATTCTTGAACTGGTCTTGGGTAACAAAAACAAATAAATGCACTACCAAATAGATATCAACCCAACAATTTGTTCTACAGTTTTCAGTGCTGAACCATACTCATCTTACACTCAGTCAAAACAGGCCTGTTTTCCTAAGACATCTTTTCCTTTGTTTTCCTTTATACTTTTTCTTCCTTTCATTAGAATTTTCACCCTTTCTCTTATAACGAATTCTTGCCCATCCTTTAAAAAAATACTTTTATAGTGAAAAAATGATGTCTGAAACCTTTTATTATCTATACTTGTAGATGGAAATTGCACTGCCTTTGTATTCCCTCTGCATCTTCACAACATCTATGTAGGTTATGTTTTATATGGGATTCTTTAAAAATTCTCTTTGAACATCTAAAATTCTCCTGACACTAGCCATTTAATATATTTTTTCTCCTTACAAGTAAAGTAAGGAGAAAAGGAGTAAGGAATATCTTTCCTAAAAAGGTATTCCAAAGGTTATGTGCCTTTTTCCTGTGTGTATTTGCATGTTTGAATTATTTTGTTCAGGCCCTGTTGTCACACACTTTTAAATGTAACTCTTCCTAATATATTGAGGGAGATATCTGTTCCTTTGTTTGAGCTGTAATGAAATATATTTTGTAACTTTGGATGACTCTCTGATGTGACTTTATGGGTGAAAGTAATTTTATAAATTGGCCGCAATTTCTGGCCAAAGGAAGTTGTAGACTCCTATTTCATTATTGCAGCATATGGCCTGGGAATATGCAAAGGCCAAGACATATCTCTTTACATTTTTTATCCTTCTCAAAGGACAAGAAATACCACTCCAAAGCTCATAACAGTTTAGGCAATTGAACATCCCATCTTCAGGAAAACAGTTTCAATCAATATGAATACAACACTCATTTTCAGCATACATAATAGGGACTACAGGCCAAGTAAAACAATGTGACCAACTACTTTTTTTTTTACCCTACAATTTTTATGTCATTGAGAGAAAGAGTATGGTCTTGCTTAAAAGGAGTTAAGCATCATTTATGGGAGCCTAAACAAACTAACTAAATATATATATTTAGTAGTTTGTATCAGTCAGGATAGGCTAAGTAGGCTGGAGTGACAATCTTCAAACCACAGGGATTTTAAATGAAAAAGGTCTATTTGTCACAGGTATAGGTCAATGTTGGGTAACCACAGGACTCATCTCTCATCTAACCAAGGACTCAGATAGAAGGAGCAATCACAATTTCAAAGAGTATCTTAAGATCTGGAAAGTCCCACAATGGCAACTAGAGTTTCCTCCAGGTAGAGACACACCTTCTTCCATTTACAAGGTCTTGGCCAGAACTAGTTCCTAGGCCCTCTCAGTTACACTAGACAAGGACATGTAGCCCTACCATAGGTTCAGAAAGAGAGAAAAACAAATGTTTAAACAACAGGACTAAGCTTATACAAGCTTTATAATAACCACACTGGCATAATTGTTCTTTATAATATTAGAAGAAGAAAGAAAGAAACTCACCTGAAGTAGCTTGGGGTCTCCTTTTGCTTCGAGTAAATCTTGAGTTACCAAAAGAGGCTCGCTTTTCTCACAGCTCTCCTGGCTGATGAGTGTGTCAGCATAGTTGGGCTGGGGGAAGATCAGGTGACTCTTCCCCGAGTCAGCAGTGAGGCAGACCTCATGGGAATAGGTCTGCAGGAAAGCCTGCACCCCATCCACACCCACGAAGTGTGAGGTGGGCACACCTGCCAACCCACCTCCTGAAGCCTGGAGCAGACGTGATGAGTGCCAGCGCCTCAGCCTGAGTGCCAGCAGGATGATAACAAAGGCAAGGAAGACACAGGAGACCGCAGCCACTGCCACCACGAGGTACAGAGTGAGGTCTGAGGCCTCTGGAGTTAAAGGGATCTCAAGACTGCCCAAGTCAGCCAACACATCTGGGATGCTGTTAGCCACAGCCACAGTGAGTGTGACAGTGGCTGAGAGAGGGGGCTGGCCATGGTCCTGGACTGCCACCACCAGGCTCTGCTTGAGCGAATCTCTGTCCAGCAGGGCCCGGGCAGTGCGCACCTCTCCTGTGTGCAGCCCAACCATGAAAAGCCCTGGCTCGCTGGCCTTAAGGAGGCGGTAGGATAGCCAGGCGTTCTGGCCTGAGTCTCTGTCCACTGCCACCACCTTAGTTACCAAGTATCCAGGCTCTGCAGACCGGGGCGCCAGTTCCACACCAGTGGAACCATCCGTGGGGAGGATGGGGTAGAGGATTTCAGGTGCATTGTCATTCTGGTCCAGTATGAACAGGGTTAGAGACACGTTGCTGCTGAGAGGAGGGTCCCCGCTGTCACTGGCTGTCACCAGTACTTTCAGGTCTCTAACCTGTTCATGGTCAAAGGATCGAAGAGCGTAGAGGACTCCAGTGTCAGAGTTGATGGAGACATAAGTGGAGAGAGGCGCCCCTTGAATGGTATCCTCAGTCAGTGCATAAGTGATGTGGGCATTCTTGATGCTGTCAGGGTCTTGGGCAGTCACAGCGACGATGGAGGCTCCCCTGGGGTTGTTTTCTGGAACATAGGCAGAGTAGGAGGCATGAGTGAAGGCAGGTGGGTTGTCATTGATGTCTTCCACGTGTAGCATGATGTGAGTGTCTGTAGACAGTGGTGGACTTCCTCCATCTGTTGCTCTCAGAGTGATGTTATATTCAGAAACCTGTTCCCGGTCCAGGGATCTGGCTGTCACTAAACGGTAATATTGGTCTATTGATTTTTCCAAATTAAATGGCATATTTCCCAGAACAAAAACCATGACTTGCCCATTTTGACCAGAATCCCGGTCATGCACATTGACAAGGGCAACTTCTCTTCCTGCAGCAGCCTCTTCTGAGACTGATCTTGTGAAAGAAGTGATTGTAATTTCTGGGGCATTGTCATTCACATCCAGAACTGTGACTAGAATCTTGGCTCTTGAGAGGAGACCTGGTCCATCTTGTGCTTCAATTTTAATTTCATAGAATATAGCATCCTCATAATCTAGACTTTTTAATATGGATATGTCTCCAGTCACTGAGTTGAGATGAAAAATCTGAGCAATTTTCCCAGGCATTTTATCTAGTATGTAGGACACTTGAGCATTGAATCCCTCATCAGGGTCAGTGGCATTCACAGTGAGCAGCCGGGTGCCCACTGGCAAGTTCTCCTGAACACTTACTCGATACTCAGGCTGGGTAAATACTGGTGGATTGTCATTCGCATCCAGAACTATCACTTGGATGTACAAGTTGCCAGAGTGAACAGGGTCCCCACCATCAGAAGCAATGAGGACAAGCTCATGAACTTTCTTTTCCTCACGGTCCAGAGCCTGCTCCAGCACCAGCTCTGGGTACTTGGCTCCATCAGAGACAATCTTCACAGCCAGGGAGAAGTAGTCATCCGGGCTGAGCTGGTAGTTTTGCAGAGAGTTTATGCCCACATCTGGGTCAAATGCAGTCTTAAGTGGAAATCGAGTTCCAGGAGCCGTTAGTTCACCAATTTTTATTTCCAATTCCTCCGTTAGAAAATCAGGAGCATTATCATTAATGTCTTTAATTTCTATTTCTACTTCAAAAATTTTCAGTTTGTCTTCAACCAGGATGTTAAATTTTACTAGACACCGCGTGCTTTGAGCACAGAGCTCCTCCCTGTCTATCCTGTCCGCGGTGACCAAGCTGCCGCTTCGAGGGTTCAGAGCAAAGAGTTGCGTCTTACCTTTGGAGATGATGCGAACTCCGCGCTCTGCCAGCTCCGGAGGCTTCAGCCCCAGGTCCTTGGAGATGTTGCCCACGAAGGAGCCTTTGTCCAGCTCCTCCAGCACTGAGTACCGGATTTGCCCCGATCCAGTCTTGCACAGCGTCCCCAGGAGCGCGCACAGCAGGGTCAGTCCTGCGCTGTTTCTGATCAGATAATTGGTCATTTCCTTTTTGGTGAATTCTTTTTTTCTGTATCCAGTTCCAGCTTCCCACGACGAAATCCACTCTTATTTTCTCAATGAGATAAGCCCTTCATGGGCCTAATTCATGGGTCACAGAGCTGGTTGACCGACAGGTGAGCGTAGCAGCTCTGGATCTTCTGAGTATGATTTGCTGACTCCTTTTGCTTTTTAGAAACAAGGAAATGGTGGACTAGCTCTCCCATTGCATTTTCCTCCTTGAGTGGTCAACAGCGACGCTCAGAGGCCTAACCGTTTATTGCATCCTCTCAGGCAAACTCAAATTTGTATTAATTTTTTTTATTGTTGACAAATTTCTATTTTTAAAGTTTCCTAACACCCAAAATCATTTTTATAAGAGGTAGTAGGATTGGTGTTTGTTTCACATAATTGAAATGCTTTATGTTAAAGGATGTGACTTCAAGTTATTTCCTCTGGAAGCCACGAACTAACCTTAATGTCATCAATATTGCTTCAAACATGATGGAGTTATTGTTTCAAGATATTCAAAGTTTAAGAACCACACAGAAACATCAGTCATATTTATAAATCATACCTCTTGAAGTTTGTCCCTAATAGCCTGACATCTTAGTTTTACTATTTTTATTTAACCAATTCATTAAACAAACATATAATTGGGTGTCAGACAATATCTGGGGATTTCAGATGAACAATATGGACAAGTCACTTCCTTCACAGATATTATGAAGATAGAAAATCAAACAATAACTGACAGTGCACTGTCATTCTGGCCTTGGAGTTTAGCAAAGGCTTTCCCCAAAAAACATGAGATGAGTGGATCAGGGGAAAGGCCTGGAATGAGAGAACAGCATGGCAGGACTTAGATGTGAGTGAGAAACCACAGAACTCCAGGGTACTAAAAGTAGTTCACTTTGCTCAAATCTAGAGTTTGAGGAGCGTTTTTAAAAGACCCACCTAGTGGAGATAAACATTTGTTTTATGTTCCAGAAACCCCTTTTTTTCTGTGCATTTTCCTTTCCAAGCACAAAATAAGAATACAATACAGTTGTCCTTTCAATTATGATGCATTATATACCCAGGTTTAAGGCATTTATTCTTGTGAAGTTACTATACATACTAAAAGAAACTGTCTTTAATTTTCCTCAGTTAACTTATTATCTACAAGATGTTATATTATTCCACAATGGGTTACAATTTTATCTCACAACACAATGGAACACATTGTCTCAGATGTATTTAGATGCCCTTAATTATAATAATCATAGAACCTTGAAAGATGATGATACCATTAAATACAAGACTCAGTTAGTGCATGAGTACTTCCAAATAAAAATAAAAATAATGCCAGTTACATAGAATATTAGTGCATTCTTTATTCCATGATTAAATATGTGATAACATACTAAAAGCCAACATGGAAAAAGGAATGGGGAAGGAAAGCCATGGTTTCTGAGGGGGACTGAGGAGCTATCCATGGCAGGATTGGGAATGTATTAAATAGCTGCTATAAATGGGAAAGTTTGAAAAGAGAGATTTATAAGGAGGATTTTAGGGGCAATTACTGACATAGTCTCTAAGTCCCTTGAGGATATATATTATGTTTAAAGATAAAAAGGTAATCCTATATAATAAAAGGCTAATATGCAAATCGACCAATGGTAGAAGGACTGGTTGCTATGATGCACACTGACCACCTGGGGGAAGACAAGTCAATGCAGGAGCTGCTCCCTGGTGGTCAGTGTGCTCCCACAGGGGGAGCACCGCTCAGCCAGAAGCCAGGCTCACTGTTGGTGAGCACAGAGGTGGTGGCGGGAGCCTCTCTTGCCTCTGTGGCAACGATAAGGACCCCTCGGGGTCATTAGCTGTCAGGATCCCAGACTGTGAGAGGGTGCAGGCTGGGCTGAGGGACCTCCCCCCGCCCCAGTGCACGAATGTTGTGCACCAGGCCTCTAGTATGATTATAAGATATGATAAAAATAAAAACATAAAAGAGAAACATGTTTACTATTATACTACCTATTTATTATAGAGAAAACAATAATTCAATCACTTCTTCAAGGAACACCTAGTTAATCTAGAGATGAATGAGATTTTTAACTAAGCAGAAATACCATGACATATCTTCCTGAAACATGATGAAGCATTGGTATTTCTAAATTTCCATCTTTTAAATGGGGAAGACCATGCAAATCAAATAAAATAAAGAACCTCACTGCCAAACTGAAGGAAAAATAAGATTGAGTGAGAAGAAACTAACCAAATAAAGTGTTTCATTATTCATAAAGTAATTCAAATATAAAAGCCTTAATTTTTAAAGCACTTGAGTAAAGATAAAATCAATCTTCATATTGTTAAGAGAGAAAGAATTATTAACCCAGGTAGATGAGGTGATTTTTACCCAAAGATGGGAAACAATGTATAAGAAACCAGTAGCCCTGGTTCCCAATGTTCTTTCGATAACTGACATATCATCTTTACCTACTAACTCCTGATTTATACTTATGACACTATGATTCTAGCCCCTCTTCCCCCTTACAGTGCATGAAAACTTAGAAGTAGCGAGAAATAATTCACCAGGACCCATTTACTAAATATTGAATATATTATCAAGGAAATATGCAAAATAGAAGAAATATGGTAAACAGTGGAGGAAGCTAAGTAAATAGGCAATTTAATTTATTTTAGTGATAGCTCATAAGCATATTGTGAATAAAGTTTACCTGAGGTAATGTTTCTTCTCCTTTATCTTCAAGTAAAGACTGAGGCGCTGATAGAAAATCCTTTTTCTCGCAGCTTTCCTGGCTGATGAGTGTGTCTGCATAGTTGGGCTGCGGGAAGATCAGGTGACTCTTCTGCGAGCCCGCAGTGAGGGAGACTTCATGGGAATAGGTCTGCAGGAAAGCCTGCATCCCGTCCACGCCCACGAAGTGCGAGGCAGGCAGCCCCTCCAACCCGCCTCCTGAAGCCTGGAGCAGACGTGACATGTGCCAGCGCCTCAATCTGAGCGCCAGCAACACGATGACAAAGGCTAGAAAGACGCAGGAGACCGCAGCCACTGCCACCACCAGGTACAACGTGAGGTCCGAGGCGTCAGGGTTCGCGGACGGTTCGAGGCTATCCAGATCAGCCAGGACATCTGGGATGCTGTCAGCCACAGCCACTGTGAGCGTGACAGTGGCAGAGAGAGGGGGCTGGCCATGGTCCTGAACAGCCACCACCAGGATCTGCTTGAGCGCATCTCTGTCCAGCAGAGCCCGCGCAGTGCGCACCTCTCCCGTGTGCAGCCCCACCGCGAAGAGCCCTGGCTCACTGGCCTTGAGCAGGCGGTAGGACAGCCAGGCGTTCTGGCCAGAGTCTCTGTCCACTGCCACCACCTTGGTCACCAGGTATCCGGGTTCTGCGGAGCGAGGCGCCAGTTCCATGCCGGTGGAACCATCGGTGGGGAGTGCAGGATACAGAATCTCCGGTGTGTTGTCGTTCTGATCCAGAATAAACAGGCTCAGAGACACGTTGCTACTGAGTGGTGGGTCCCCGCTGTCCTGTGCTGTCACCCACAGCTGAAGTTCGCGAAACTGCTCGTAGTCAAAGGAGCGCAGCGCATAGAGGACACCGGTGTCAGAGTGGATGGAGATGTAGGATGACAGGGGCGCCCCCTGAAGGGTGTACTCAGTCAAGGAATACGTTACATGGGCATTGTGGCCGCTGTCCGGGTCATTAGCTGTCAGAGAAATGATGGAGGCGCCTCTGGGGTTGTTTTCAGGCATGTGGGCAGAGTAGGAAGTGTGAAGGAAGGTGGGCGGGTTGTCATTGATGTCTGCCACCTGCAGCAAAACGTGAGCATCCGTGGACAGAGACGGGTTCCCTCCATCTTTAGCGGTCACAGTGATGTTGTAAGAGGGAAACTGTTCTCTGTCAAGGGCTCTGGTTGTAACCAGCCGGTGGTAATTGTCCACTGACCTTTCTAACTTGAAAGGAAGGTTCTCTGGGAGTGAACATGTGATAAACGCATTCTGCCCAGAGTCTCTGTCATGCACATTGAAAAGTGCAATTATGGTTCCTGGAGGAGAGTCTTCAGAGATTGAGCTGGTAGCAGTGGTCATGTAAAATTCTGGGGCATTGTCGTTCACGTCCAGAACTGTGACAATTACCTTCGTTCTGGTCAGAAGGCCTGGACCATCCTGAGCTTCAATATCAATTTCATGGAATTTGGCATCCTCATAATCTAGACTTTTTATAATTGTTATCTCTCCAGATGCTGGCTTAAGCTCAAATACCTCTGAGGATTTTCCAGGGTTTTTCTCTTGAAAATATGCCACTTGAGCGTTGTATCCCTCATCTGCGTCAGTGGCGGTCACTGTGAGTATCCGCGTGCCGACGGGCATATTCTCTGGAACACTTACATGGTACTCGGGCTGTGTAAAGACAGGCGCGTTGTCGTTCGCATCCAGGACCATAACGCGGATACGGGAGGTGCCAGATCGGACCGGGTCGCCCCCGTCCAAAGCCATGAGAACCAGGTGGTGAACAGCCTCTTCCTCGCGGTCCAGGGCGCGCTCCAGCACCAGCTCCGGGTACTTGTTCCCATCCGCCCCGTTTCGCACGTCCAGGGAGAAGTGGTCATTTGGGTTAAGTTCGTACTTTTGGAGGGTGTTCTCTCGTATGTCCGCATCATGAGCACTCTTTAGAGGAATCCGGAATCCCGGCGTAGTTGTTTCACTGATTTTTAGCTCCAGTTCCTCTACTCCAAAGCGAGGGGCATTATCATTTATATCTGTTATTTCCACCTCTACTGAATAAATAGTCAATTTATCTTCCACAAGAATGTTAAAATTCACCAGACACTTAGCACTCTGCGCACAGAGCTCCTCCCGGTCTATCCTGCCCGCGGTGACCAAGCTGCCGCTTCGCGGATTGAGAGCAAAGAGCTGCGTCCTACCTCTGGAGACGATGCGGACTCCGCGCTCTGCCAGTGCCAGAGGCTCCAAACCCAAGTCCTTGGCGACGTTGCCCACGAAGGAGCCTTTGTCGACCTCTTCTGGCACAGAGTAACGCATCTGCCCAACTGCGGCCACCCACAGGGCCGCCGAAAGGAGACACAGCAGGACCAGCCTTCTGCGTTGTGGCAACTTTTGCAGAACCGCCATTTCTTCCGCTGCAATCTTTTCTCCGAGGCAACTTCCAGCATCCAGTGCGGGATTCCGATCTTTATTCCTCAAGGTCTGGGGGATGGAACCAGCACTCAAGGGACCCAGCTCACTGTGGAGAGAACAAGAGGGCGGCTGGACTGAATTTCTTAGCCGCCCGGAAGCTTGGGGGCCGAATGCCCAGCCCTCTGTGTTGTAGCAGGCGTAGCGTAGGATCGAGTGTCTTGTGGGCTTTTACTTCTTGGGTGGTCAACAGCGACGCTCAGAGGCCTAAGTAATATCTGCACTCTATCAGGCAAACCTTGATGTTTATGTTAGCTTTGTGACTTTCAAGTTTCTTGGAAGAACCTTACAGTTCTAAGATATCTTAGAAGGAACTCGTTCAAGTCAGGAGTCTTTCTCTCAGAATTAATAAGAATGGTGTAAACGAATGTGAGCTTGATAGTAATTGCTTGGAGGGTATTATTGAAGTTCAAGGCATTGATTAAGGTTGCTGCTGCTGCCTTTGCTCTAAACATCTTCAACCTCTTATTTTATAGTCAGAGGCAATAAGATTAATTTGAAAGCATTAGCTACATTATCTTCTAAGGTTATATATTTTGAATTTCTGTGCTTGATGGCTTAGCACTTAACTTCAAGACCTGTATTTAAAATACTGAATTATTAGACACTGAATTGGGTGACTATCATGTGCCTGACACATTGTCTAATTGATGCTGGAGATAGAAATGGTGAATCTGATGAACACAGTCCTTGTTCTCCTGAAGTTTACAGGATAGTGGAGGACAAAGGAAATTAAAGAGAGTATTTATGATAGAGTATTACTGTTGTGATGGTGGGAAACACTGGGCAATGAGGGAATACATAGGAAGGGTAACTAGCTTAGATTTGGGGGCCATTTTCCAGGACATAATTCAAGCTGAATCCTAAAGGGTAGGATTGGATCAAGAAAGAGGCGGGAGCAGTGTTCTAGAACCTCAGTACAAATGCTTTGAGGTGAGAGGCAGCATGGAACATTAAAGAAACAAGGACGATGTTTTATCACATGGAGACTAAGTCACTCAGAGTTGTTAGAGCTTGCTGAGTTTTTCCCTGCTGTTGTTAGTGTTTTCTAAGCACATAAAATACAATGCAATGGATGTTTTTTTACTCTTGTTTTATTTTTATGTATTTATGAATAATGCATTTGTTAATTCTGAAATATATCAAACATATAGGCAAGCATAGAAAATAATGTAATGGAAGTCTGTGTACATACCATTTAAGATTGATCAAATCTTAATATTTCACCATATTTGAGATCAGTTCTTAAACCTTTTGTTTTTTAATAATTTCAGACTTATAAAAACATTACAAAATAGAACAAAGGTTCCCATATACTTATTATCCACATTATCCCAAATGTTAACATTCTGATTCATGCTCTTTCTCTGTCTCTTTCCCTCTCTCTCTCAATCTCTCTGAACTATTTCAGAGTATGTTGCCCATATGATGCTCCTTTACGTCTTAAGTACTTCAGTGTGTAGTTCTTAAACTAAATAACACCCCCTCAGCAAATTGGCACTGATATAGTTCCATTACCTTACCTACAAGTGTTATTCAAATTTTGACAGTTGCCACAATAATGCCTTCTTATAGAAAAACGAAAAAAGTCTGGTGTGTGGTCAAACCCAGGACCAAACATTATATTCAATGAATTTCCCTTTAGTTACACCTAATCTGAGACAGTTCATCAGCCTTTTATTTATCTTCATTACTTTATTCTTTTGAAGAGTAGTGGTTAGTTATTTAGTAGAATACCCATCATTATGGTCTGTCTCATATTCCCCTGCCCCCCATGATTAGATTCAGATTATGTGGTTTGGGTCAGGAATACTACAGAAATGTTGTAGTTTCTCAGTGTATCTTACCAGGAGGCATATGACATCTTTTTTACATTACTGCTAATGTTAACATTGATCATTTGGTTAAGGTGATGACTTCTATGTTTCTCTATTAATAATATCTCTAGTAAAATTACTGTTTTCCCTTTAATTAGTTTCTTGTAGAGAGATGCTTTATTACTATGTAAATGTCATGTTTCTAAATGAGATTTCACCCATTGACAATTCTTACCTGAAACAATTATTACTATAGTTGTTGGAGATCAATTTTTAAGAAACAAACACACAAAAAAGATTCAAATCCCTCTATTATCCTTCCTTAAAAACACCCCTATTCTTCCCTCCATAGAAGTAATCACCATCCAGAATATAGCAATTATTAATCCCATGTTTGTTTGCTTTTTTACTGAATATGGATGCACCCATAAACATTTTTGTCTATTTCAAATTCATACAAATAGTAGCATGGTATACTTATTCTGCAATGCACTTTCCTAAACATTCCACTTTGTTACCAAGTATTGTATGATTTATTTGATATTAGATATCCAGGAAGGGGAAATCTACAAGAAATTTAAAAAATAGATTAGTAGTTGCCTGGCTCAACATTCCACTTTTGATATTTATGTATGTTGGTAATGTTCATTTTAACTGATGTATAATATTCCATTATGTAAAGAATGTTAAATTTTATTTTCTTATATCTGTAGGAGGATATTAGGTTCTCGTTTCCCTTTTACTCCCCCTTCTCCCTTCCTTACTCCATTTCTTTCCCCTCCTCCCTTCTCTACTCCCTCCCCTTCCTTCTTTACTACTGCAGACAATGAGACAATTAACCTTACTGGACATGTCTCCTCATGTACACATCTTTTTAGGACTAGGACATTAACTTAAAAAAATAGGATTTATGGGTCATATTATATGCATATCACTTTAGTTATCATTGAGTATAACACACCACCCCCAAAATTAGTGTCTTAAAATGCATGGTTTTATTTGTTCAATAATTTTCAATCTGAGCTCAGATAATCTATTTCAATTCTTCTGCTGGTCTTGCTGGTGGTTACCCATGCAGAAGCATCTAGGGGCTGTGCTCAGTTGGTGTGCTAAAACATCTGAGAGACTTTCTATGTAGTCTCATGGCCTCTCCCTTTCCACATGGCTTTTCTATGTGTGCTTTTTTCTTATGATCTTAACAGCAGATTAACTGGACTTCTTTAAAAAAAATTGTGGTGCCCTGGCTGATATTGCCCAGTGGCTAGAGCATCAGCCTGTGCACCAGTGTGTGTGTGTCTCTCTCTCTCCACTCTCTCCCCACCTCCCCCATCTTCCCTTCCACTCTCTCTAAAAATCAATGAAAAAACATCCTTGGGTGAGGATAAACAACAACAAAAATTGTGATAAAATATACATAACATAAAATTGACTATTTTAACCATTTCAAATGTATAGTTCTTTAGCACTAAGTAAATACACATCGATCATAACTTTTTCATCTTCCCCAATTGAAACTCTGTACTCATTAAACACTAATTCCCCATTCCTCCCTCTTCCTATCTATTCATCTGTCAACGGACACATGGCTTGCTTCAACTTTTTTGGCTATTGTGAATGATACTGCTATAAATATGGGTATATAAATATCTGCCTAAGTCCCTACTCTTGTTTCTTTTGAGTATATATCCAGAAGTAGAATTACTGAATCATATGATAATTCTGTTTAATTCTTTTGAGGAATCCTCATACCTTTTCCATAGCACCAGCAGCAACATTTTACATTCCCAGGAACAAAGCAGGAATGTTCCTATACTTCATATGATCATTTGTTATTTTATTTTTAATAATAGCCATCCCTAGTAGGTATGAAGTGGTATCTCATTATGATTTTGATTTGTATTTCCCTAATGTGTAGTGATATAAAACATCATTTCATGTGCTTATTGGCCATTTGTATATCTTATTTGGGAAAATGTCTATTCAAGTCCATTATCCATTTTAAAATCCAGTTGTTTGTTTTTTATTGCAAGTAATAGTAGTTCTTTATACTAGTATATTCCAGATAGCAGTCCTTGTCAGATATTTTCTCCCATTCTGTGAGTTGACTTTTCATTCTGTACATATTGTCCTTTGATGCACAAGAGTTTTTAATTTTGGTAAAGTCCAATTTATCTGTTTTTCATTTGTTACCTGTGCTTTTAGTGTCACTTCTAAGTATCCATTGCCAAATCCAATGTCATGAAGATTTTTCGCTATGTTTTCTTCTACGAGTTTTATCATTTTAGCTCTTGTGTTTAGGTCTTTGATTCATCTGGAGTAAATTTTTTTCAATTGCTCTTTTTTTGAGTAAATTTTTATATAGTATAAAGGCCCAATTTCATTCTTTTTGAATGTGCATATCCAGTTTTCTCAAAACCATTTATTGAAAAGATTGCCCTTTCCTCATTGATCAGTCTTGGAACACTTGTTGAAAATCATTTGATCATATATGTGACAGTTCATTTTTGGACTCTATTCTATTCCATTAGTCTATATATCTTTCTTTATGCTCGTAGCATATTGTTCTGATTATTGTACCTTTGAAGTAAGTTTTGAAATCAGAAAGTGTGAGATCCCCAACTTTGTTTTTCTTTTACAAGGTTGCTTTAGTTATTTGAGGTCCCTTGATCCTCCATATGAATTTTGGATGGAGGTTTTTTCTATTTCTGCAAAAATAGTATTATTTCTAAAGCTATATTGTTCAGTAATGAGAGCATAATTTTTATAACCTTTTGTCTGTTCTTTTTATAATTATGATAGTTCATTTATAAAAAACATTATTAATGTTGTTGCCTAAACACCACTTTGTTGTTAAATTAATATTGACCTGACTGCTTTGTTTTGTCAGTGTGTGTGAATTACACTTAAATATTGAAAATAAAAAAGTATATTATATATATATATATCAACACTAATAAAAGAGAAAAATGGTAATTGGCATACGACGATACCCTTTTCATTGGCTAATCAGGGCTATATGCAAATTAACTGCCAACTAAGATTGGCAGTTAACTGCCAACTATGATTGGCAGTTAACCGTCAACAAGATGGCGGTTAATTTGCATATGTAGGCACAATGCAGGGAGGCGAAAGGGAAAGCAGGAAGAAGCCCCCTGCCACTGACAGTGATCGGAAACCCAGGGGGGAGCTAAGAGCTGCCCCCCAGCCATGAGCAGAGAATCAGGTGCCTTTTCCGCCCTGGCCAGTGATAGCAGGAAGTAGGGGTGGAGCCAGCGATGGGAGCTGGGCACAGTCGAAGCTGGCAGTCCCAGGAGCTAGGGGCCCCTTGCCTGGGCCTAAAGCGAAGCCCACGATCATGGGGCCGCTGCAGCTGTGGGTCCCCGCTGCCCCGGCCGGACGCCTAGGCCAGAGGCGTCAGGCCTGGGCAAGGGGCCGATCCTGCGATTGGAGGGTGATGGGGGTCAACGCCTGAGGGCTCCCAGTATGTGAGAGGGGGCAGGCTGGGCTGAGGGACACTCCCCCCCCGACACACACACACCCAGTGCACGAATTTCGTGCACCGGGCCCCTAGTGTATATATATATATATATTTGTTTTAGGCATGTATCTTGTCAGCAGAATATAGGTGGATTTTTAAAAACATCCAACTTGATAATCTATTTATTTTGATAGGTAAACTTAGCTCATTTATACACACAGAAGTAAGATTTTTTAAGAAATGAGAAAAGTTTAAATTACAAGTTATGTTATTGAGAGTGTGCTCTCAGTACCAAACAGAAAATCAAAATCCACACTTAGACATTAGGAATGAGAAAAAAAAATTTAAAAGCTATCAGAGAGAACACAGACATTTCCTACAAAATAATGACAATCTGTTAACAGAAAATTTCTCTTAGCAACAATATATTCCAGAAGACAACATGTTTCAACATTTTGGCTTGTACACTTATTTTAAGTGGAAGATCCCCCTCACCACTTCCTCTCCTTCCCTCCCTCCCTCCCTCTTGGGTTCAGTGTTTTGGTATCACAGCTCACACCTGAGATATTTTCTGTGTTCATTTTCTGAAACTAGTCATCTGTATCCATCATTCTCCCTTGGTCTTAGGCTTGCAAGTTATGACCAAAAGATTTGGTAGGCAGCACTTTTATGCAATTTCCCCTTTGAAACTAGCTTAGGGGCCTAATTGCTTATTTTGCATTTAAGTAGTAAGCCTGGCTCAGGTCCCTTGTTTAGCCTGGAGCACTTTTGTCTCCATTACACTGCTGAAACAACCTCCTGACCTTCACTGCCTTCATCTAAATCCAAGATTAGAACTCCCACAACTTTAGTCTACCTCACCTCTTCCTTTTTCACTTTTCATCCATTTAAATATATATGTTTTATTTGTGCCTTACTATGCTTTTGCATATATATATATATATATATATATATATATATATATATATATTCTGTAATTTATTGAAGCATAGTAAGTAAATCAAAGCAAGGACTTACTCCCCTATGATACATTTTTTTTGTGAAGAGCTAACACACACATTAAAATGGGATATAATCCTGGCCCATGTGGCTCAGTGTTAGAGCATTGGCCTTCGCACCAAAGGGTCATGGGTTTGATTCCAAGTCAAGGGCGTGTATTTGGGTTGCAGGTTTGATCCCACAGGGGAAGCAACCAATGTTTCCCTCCCTCCCTCCCTCCCTTCTTTCTCTAAAAATCAATAGAAAAAATATCCTCTGGTGAGGATAAACAAACAAAAAAACCTAATTCTCAAAATTGCATAGTCAATTTTCTATCATTCATTTTATTACTTCATTTTATAAGTAACCTAAACACTTGATGTGTCATAATTTTATACTAACACAATAAAAATTACTATTTTAGAAAATCTTTACTTCTTTAAATGTCCCAAATAAAATAGCTCCCTCTCACCTGACAGATGACCTCTACATTATATTTAGGAATAAATTTGAAGGAGTTTATAATGTAAGGAAATTTGAAAACACTATTAGTAACATAAATATTGGTGCGTCTTTGCTAGTCAAACCCTATCCTTGCCTATAAGGCCATGTAAACCAAGAAAACACACACTATTTGGCGAGAGGCAAGCGAGAGGATGTTAGAAGGCTGCGCTCCTTCACCACTGAAATGGCACTTCACACATACTCTTCATCCCAATCACCTACAGTCTCCTTTTCAATGAAAGGACAATTATAAATATACTGGATATAAACAATTAATAATGATTTCCCAGGATTTGCAAATAGAAATCTACAAAGATATATGGGAATAGAACTGCTAGCAGTAAAGTGAAAGCAAGTAAGCAAACTCAGGGATTCTTTTTATCTAGGTAAATTTACTACAGAAAGTTTACCTGTGAAAATATTTCCTTTTTGTCTTCAAGTAAAGACTGAGGCGCTGAGAGAAAATCCTTTTTCTCGTAGCTCTCCTGGCTGATGAGTGTGTCTGCATAGTTGGGCTGCGGGAAGATCAGGTGACTCTTCCGCGAGCCCGCAGTGAGGGAGACTTCATGGGAATAGGTCTGCAGGAAAGCCTGCACCCTGTCCACGCCCACAAAGTGCGAGGCAGGCAGGCCCTCCAACCCGCCTCCTGAAGCCTGGAGCAGACGTGACATGTGCCAGCGCCTCAACCTGAGCGCCAGCAACACGATGACAAAGGCTAGAAAGACGCAGGAGACCGCAGCCACTGCCACCACCAGGTACAACGTGAGGCTGGAGTCATCAGGGTCAGCGGAGGGCTCCAGGTTGCCCAGGTCGGCCAGGACATCTGGGATGCTGTCAGCCACAGCCACTGTGAGCATGACAGTGGCAGAGAGAGGGGGCTGGCCATGGTCCTGAACAGCCACCACCAGGCTCTGCTTGAGCGCATCTCTGTCCAGCAGAGCCCGCGCAGTGCGCACCTCTCCCGTGTGCAGCCCCACCACGAAGAGCCCTGGCTCACTGGCCTTGAGCAGGCGGTAGGACAGCCAGGCGTTCTGGCCCGAGTCTTTATCCACTGCCACCACCTTGGTCACCAAGTAGCCAGGTTCTGCGGAGCGGGGGGCCAGCTCCACGCCGGTTGAACCATCGGTGGGGAGAGTGGGATACAGGATTTGGGGCGCGTTGTCGTTCTGGTCCAGCAAAAATATGCTCAGGGAGGCGTTGCTGCTAAGCGGAGGATCCCCGCTGTCGTGCGCAGTCACTCTCAGTTGCAGGTCCCGAAACTGCTCATAGTCAAAAGATCGCAGTGCGTACAGGACCCCGGTGTCTGCGTTAATGGAAACATAGGAGGACAGAGGTGCCCCTTGGATGCTGTCCTCTGCCAGGGAGTAGGTAACTTGTGCATTCTCATCGCTGTCAGAGTCATGGGCTATCACGGAGAAGATGGAGGCGCCTCTGGGGTTGTTTTCCGCTATGTATGTGGAGTAAGATTCCTGGCTGAAGGCCGGCGGGTTGTCGTTGATATCTGTCACTTGCAATGAAATGCTCATTTCAGTAGATAGAGTTGGAGTTCCCTGATCCATTGCTGTTACTGTGATGTTGTACCTGGAGGTAAGTTCTCTGTCCAGTGTTCCTTCTGTCACTAGACGGTAATAACTATCATCTAGTCTTTCTAATTTAAAGGGTAGATTTCCAGGAATGGAACACATAGTATGACCATTGTCTCCAGAGTCCTGGTCATGCACACTGATAAGAGCAATTATGGTTGCAGGAGGAAAGTTTTCTGGGACCGCAGTGGTGACAGAGGTGACGGTCACTTCTGGGGCATTATCATTTACATCCAGAACTTTGATCATTACCTTAGTTCGAGACATAAGACCTGCACCATCCTGAGCTTGAATTTCCATTGGATACATTTTGTATTCTTCAAAATCCAAGGGTTCTTTATTCGATATTTCTCCTGTATAAGAATCCAATTGAAATATTTGGGCTACTCTTTGGTCTGTATTATGAAAGGAGTATGTTACTTCCCCATTGGCTCCTTCATCTGGGTCAGTGGCTTTTACTGTGAGCAGTCGAGTGCCCGGGGGCACGTTCTCTGGGACACTCACGTGGTACTGTGCCTGAGTAAATGCTGGAGGGTTGTCATTTGCATCCACTACCTGAACACGAATCCGGAGGGTTCCGGAGAGGACTGGGCTGCCCCCATCAGAGGCCGTGAGGAGGAGGTGGTGGACAGCTTCTTCTTCTCTGTCCAGGGGGCTCTGCAGCACCATCTCTGGGGGTTGGGACCCGTCAGCTCCTTGCTGCACATCCAGGGAGAAATGCGGATTGGAGCTGAGCTGGTAGCTCTGCAGTGAATTAATACCCACATCAAGGTCTTGCCCAAAAGGCAGAGGAATCCTTGTACCTGGAGCGGTTAGTTCATTCATTTTAAATTCCACTTCCTCTAGCTGGAATTGGGGAGTGTTATCATTAATATCAATTATTTCCACTTCAACAGGGAAAAGCTTCATTTTATCCTCTACCAAGATGTTAAAACTCACCAGACAGCGCAGGCTCTGAGCGCAGAGCTCCTCCCGGTCTATCCTGCCCACTGTGACCAAGCTGCCGCTTCCAGTATTCAGAGCAAAAAGCTGCGTCCTACCTCTGGAGACGATGCGGACTCCTCGCTCCGCCAGCTCCTGGGGTTGTAGCCCTAGGTCTTTAGCGATATTGCCCACGAAGAAACCTTCTTCTGTCTCTTCTGGCACCGCGTAGCGGATCTTTCCAGCCTGGGCTTTCAACAACGGCCCCAGAAAAAGGAACAGCAGGACCAGCCCGCTGTAGCCGGGCAGCTTCACCCAAATAGCCATTGCTTTCCCGCTTCAGTTTTCTCCCACTCCGGTATCAAGGGTATTGTTCCTCTGCACTTCTGAGCCTAAACTAACTGAATTTTCAGGAGAATTCAGAGCAGAAAGTGGAACAGGAGCAGGATCTGAGCAGCCTCAGGGAGACTGTTTTCAATCTGGCGGTGATGGAGGTTCTAAGAAGCTTTTTTTTTTCTTTTTCTTTTTGTGAGGAGTGAATGCGCGCGCGCATACTGTCTGTACCTCCCAGACTGGTGAACAGCGGCGCCTAGAGTCGTAACCAGTTACTGCACTCTTTTGTAATATTCTCTTCTCATTAACCTTATTTATCAAGTCTTAGTTTATTTGTCAAGGAAATAGTTAAGCATTGTACAATATATGCGTGAAAAGGAGAAACTATTTTCATTTATTTAATCATATCTAAATATTGCTAAAGTTCAGCATTCAGTAGAAACCCAGTGTTCCAAGCTATCTGCTTTCCCCATTTGCTGTTCAGAGGGAATACCACAAAAGGGACAAAAATCATCCCTCCACTCTGTGGCATATGTTGACCACTTGATAACATATCAGGCCACATAGATGATCCACTGACTTGTGAGGATGAAAAATCAAATGGAAAAATGAACCTCTAGAATATAAGCTAGACTTTTAAAAAATTGGACTGTCCCATTTACTCTCCACTGTGCTTTGAATATTTATCAGAAACCTTGGCCTTTTTGAAGGACATGTTTTAACCCAGCCTCATTTTTTGTCTTTTTTCTGAATTGTTTATGTATTATGTGGATTTTAAAAGATCTCTAATGTGAGTTTTTAAAAAAGACCTTTAGTTCACCAAAAGGTAATATATTTTGAATAAAATAACACTGGACTCTTGGAATTGCACTGGGAATATGTCATATGAATTTCTAATTTAGACTTTGAATTTAAGAGATATAAGAGGTGGTGATATTATTCTTCAAAACTGAAAAGAAAGGGGCCGCATCTTTGTTTTTAGAAAGGCTATTAAGGATAATATGCAATCTCCTTTATATTATTGCATACTCAACAATTTCTCCAAGAGAAGCTGGTGTTCTTAAATAGCAGGATTTTAAGACTACATTGTCTTCCTTCTTCTACATATTGCAAAATTAGTAAAAACGGTTACTAACTAAAATGTCTCAGAATTAGAGTAATGTATTTATCTTTACCCAAAACTTAGGGAAGAATGTTTTCTGCATTCCAGAGTTTGACATTTTCAGAAACAAATTGGGCCAGATTTTGGCAGCCAATCCTTGGACATCATAACTCAGAGGAGTCTAGAAAATGAGGAAACAAAGGAAACAATCAAAAGCCACAAGAATATTTCTTGGAAGGAGAATTTCTGATCCTGCATAACAAAATCTACAGTTTCTCAGCTTCTCAAGGACAATTATATGGAGCTCAAGGGCACAGACTTAAAGGTACAATGAACCTTCTTCAATATTGCAAGGAAAGAACTCTTTAGCAGGAAACACAATTTTTCAGAACATACATTAATAGGCACAAATCTTTCCCCAAATGAATTGTCCAGGTTAAAGGGGCAAAAATATAAAGACTAGCAAGCAAACTTGTAGAGCTCCCCTCATCCACCAACAAGAAAAAAAAGCAGAATTTATTTATAACAGGATTATATTTATGAAATAAAAGTGTTAAAACTCACACATATACATTTGAATCCAATGTAATATTTTAGGCTTCATTGCTGGCACTACAGAGAATATCCAGTTGAAGGGTGTTTCCTGAGTTAACTTGAAATTAAGATTTGGCAATATCTGAAGCCACACCTAGATTATAGGAACAGGGCAAATTGCTCTCGCTGAAGTGAGAGGAACTCTAAGTCCAGGCTTGGACCAGAGACCAGGCTGAAAGCAGGGCTGGTGGAGCTTTGCAGGCGCAGGACGATGGCCAGTCACTGGAGGAGAGAGGGCACCATGATCAGGCCAAGGCCAGGTAAAACTGTCGCTCTGCCTGAAGTCTGGCAGCAACTCCTGCAGACTGTAGGCAAAGACAGGTGCAGCATGCTGTCTATCACCATGTGTAGGGGACCTGGAGAGCAGCATCTCTGCCACCCATGGAGCCACAATGCACATCCCGCTTGTGCAGCCCTGGGTTGCAGAGTTGGAGGTGGTGGTCTGAAACATGTGATAGGACAGTCAGGCACTGTGCCCAAGTCGGTGTCCACCTCAGTGACCAGATAGCCAGCCCACACAACCTGCATTGAAGAGGGCTGTGACTTCCGGCTGCAGCTCCTGGCGTAGCGTTCTCTGAGCATTTTCACCATGGGTCCACCAGTACAGACAGGCTCCGGATGACACTGAACCCAGCTAAACCCTGCTCATGAGCCGGTAGAGTCAGCTGCAGTGAATACCATTGTGTTCTGGGCTCACTCACAGGTCATATAACAGGACCAAGAGTCCTGCTGATGGGTGGCTGTTCTGGGAGAATTAGGAGGCACTTAGGGCCCCAAATATGAGTTATAAGCTCTAACATGTGTGATGGGGGCTCTGGGTGGGTGTTCCCAGTCTCCTGGATCATATTGGAGACCTATTGGAAAACCGGAGTGTTTTTGTTGATGTTGGTTACATGTAAGGTGATATTTGTGCTGGAGGAGGACAGCTTGTCCTTGTCTATGAGTCTGTTGATAACATTGTACTTCAGAGTCTGCTCCCAGTTTAGAATTCCTCCTGCCAGTAGCTCACAAAGAATCACACAGTCACTTTTAGAGGTGAATCGTTTGCCATGTATTTATTATTCGCTACAGTATCTTTCACTTCTCCAACTAAACAAGGTCTCTGAGTCCTGCATTTCTGGTTAGGGCAACCACATTTCTTGCCTCTAATATAACTAGACACCCAGCTGAATGTCACCTGCACTGCATTACAGTTTTCAGCTTGTATTTCAGCCAGGTTTCTGAAATGGCTCCTTAAACTGCTGTCAGTCTTCTCTTCTACCCCATGACCTAGCTGTCACTCTTTCGAGTCAAAGATGGTGTTCTCGCTGTTGAACACTAGATATATTCTGTATGCCCTTTGAGGCTCTGTGGAAAGTGTAGGAGAACTCTATCTTAAGGGTGTCATCTAGGTCAGCCTGGATCACCTGAAGAATGCAGGGAGGAGGTGGAGGGCAGGTTCTCCGGCAGGCGGACACTGCTGTACTCCTTGAGGCTCAGTATGGGAGGACTGGCACTGGCACCCAAGACCCACATTTTGCCATGAGCTGTTCTGTCCCCTTCCCACCACGTGGTGGCAGCTCTGCTCTTCTGGTCCATATTTCTGGTTCAATTAGCAACCAGAATATTTACTGCCCTAATGCTTTCTTTTACTTCTAGGGGCGGGGGAGGTAGTTATTGAAACTGATCTGATTAATTCAGAGAATTACTTGCAGCATCCAAATCTACTGTAGCTTAGGAGTAAACGTTTGCTTCCATTAAGATACTTGCTAGACTTTTCAAATCAAAACGTTGGCCCTAAAAGCCGTATGTTATTTATATCCAGGATGAATATGTTTCTATGAAAAGCATATTCATTGGGTTTCCAGTGAAGGTTGGAGATTCAAGGGGCTTAGGGACTTCTTTGATCTATTCTGTCATTCTCAATTTCCTCCCTACTCTCTCCGTTGGCGGTAAAAGAAAGGCTTCTCAGCACTTACCCATGGCTATGGTCACTGAGACGCAGATCTCTGGCGAGATTCCCCAGTCTTAGACCTTTGGCCATTGCTTCCGGATCTCCGGATCTGCTGCGTGATTCAGTAGGCTGAACAAAGACTGCAGGAAAGGAAACAGCGCTTGCTTCCTGCACTCCCCGCGCTTTCTCTGCGGGGGGGGGGGGGGGGGGAGGGAGACTTCTTCCTATGTCTTCTCAATGCTGCTTCTTACAACCGAATACATCACTATGGTTGCTCCAGATTACAAAGGTGTGCTAGAAAGAAAAATCAGGATGATTAGACGTTCCTTACCCAGACATTTGGAACAGATTGCAGGAAAGATGGCGCGCAGAGTTCGCTCCGGATGTCTTTCTCCAAAGTCCGCCGGGGTCCCGCGTCAGCGTCGCCAGTGGATTGCTTTGCTTCACTCCACCCACGGATTGGCCGACAGCGGCACCCAGAGGCCCAGACCTATATCTATTTTCATTTCCAGAAGTCCTAGCAGGAGACTGCATTTGCTTTATTTCTAGGACTTATTTTAGAATACAGTTGGTTTAGTACAAAGGCTGCAAGTCGTTATTTCTTCTCGACAAAATATCAATAATATGATCGTTCCACAAAATTTAAATCAAACGTTTTAACGTATTAAAATGTATAGCGACTTAAAATAAGAATTCTTACAGAATTTTCCCTCTTGACATTTCCTTTTAAAGATGATATACTGCTCTAACCGGTTTGGCTCAGTGGATATAGCGTCAGCCTGCGGACTGAAGGATCCCAGGTTGGATTCTGGTCAAGGGCATGTACCTTGGTTGCATGCACATCCCCAGTAGTGGGTGTGCAGAAGGCAGCTGATCAATGTTTCTCTCTCATCGATGTTTCTAACTCTCTATCCCTCTCCCTTCTTTTCTGTAAAAAAATAAAAAATCAATAAAATGTATTAAAAAATAAAAAATAAAGATGATATACCATTGAAGCTTCTTTTCCTTAAAAGAACTTTTTACTCAAGAAATTATCCGTTGTGAAAAGACTTTTACATTGTAAAAAATAGAATTTTCACTGTAAATTTTATAATAAAAAGAAAGTTTCACTATAAAAATGTAGGAAATACTGATAAAAATGTAAAATCACCAGCAACTGCATTATATAATTTATGATTTAAAGAATTTATATTCTATGCCTATTCATACTTTTAATATATATGTATACTTTTCTTCTTTTTTATTGTGATAAAATATGCCTGACTTAAAATTTCCCATCGTAACCATTTTAAGTGTACATTTCAATGATATTAAATACATTCATAATGTTGTGCAACCATCACTACCATCCATTTCCATAATTATTTTCATCATATAAAACTGAAACCTACACCCATTAAATGATAAGTCCTCATTCTCCCTTCTCTCCATCCCCTGGCAAACACCATTCTACTTTCTGTCTCAATGATTTTGGCCACTAAAAATACCTAATATAAGTGGAATCATACAGCAATCTTTTTGTGACTGGTTTATTTTACATAGTATAGTGTCCTCAAGGTTCATCCATGTTGGAGCACATGTCAGAATTTCCTTCCTTTTTAAGGCTGAATAGTACTCCACTGTATGTAAATACCACATTTTACTTATCTATTCATCTGTTGACAGACATTTGTGTTACTTAAAACTTTTAGCTATTGTGAATAATGCTGCTAAGAACATGGGTGTATAAATATCTCTTCAAGACTCTGCTTTCCATCCTGTTGGAAATTGCTGGCTCATATGGTAATTCTATTTTTAAGTTTTTGAGGAACCACCACACTGTTTTCCACAGTGGCTATACCATTTTACATTCCCACCAACAGGGCACAAGGATTTCAATTACTCCACATCCTTGCCAACACTTTCTAATTTTCTGTTTTTCAATAGTAGCCATCCAAATGGCTGTGAGGTGTTATTTTATTGTTGTTTTGATTTGTATTTTCCCAATAATTAGTGATGTTGAGGAGGATCTTTTCATGTGGTTATTGGCCATTTATAATACTTATGGAATTACATATATCCTATTATAATCCTCCAAGTAATTCATTCTTTCATGGATATTATTGGTTGCCTCTGTAGACTGAATATCTGTGTCCCCCACATTCATATGTTGAAACCTAATACCCAATGTGATGGTATTAGGAGGTAAAGCTTTTGGAAAGTGATAAGTTCATGCGGGTGGAGTTCTCAAGAATAGTATGAATGTCCTTGTAAAAGAGGTTGCAGAGAGCCCCCATACAACTTCCACCATATAAAGTTACAGTTAAAAGACTGCTGTCTATGACTATAGAAGCCTGTCCTCACCAGACACCAAATCTTCCAGTCTTCATCTTGGACTTCGCAGACTCCAAAACTGGGAAATAAATTTCTGTTGTTTGCAAGCCACTTGATTTATGGTATTTTGTTATAGCAGCCCAAATGGGCTCAGAGTTGCCCATGCCCTCTCCTTTCTTCTAACACTTTATTTATAGTTTAGGGGCCCACTCTCTGAATACCTAAGGCAAAGCTGAAGCTATTCATAGCCATAGTAGGTTCTGAGAGCTCCAAACCAATAATGATAATCTCATTCTACTTGTCAATGTTTAGTTAGGAATATGGGCTTAAAATAATAAGCTTAGGTCAGGGTTTCTCAGCCTTGATATGACTTTGAGACAGATAACCCTGTTGTGGGGGATAAATGTATTGTATATTGTAGAATATATAGCAGCATTCCTGGCCTCTACCCTCTAGATTCCAGTAAACTCCACCCCTTAGTTGTAACAATCAAAAATGTCTTCAGACATTACCAAACATTACCTTTGAACCACCATATTATAGAACACATTATAGAACAAAGAGAACAAATGTAGAATTATCTTAAAGAGCATAATTTCAACTTCAAACTTAACATTAACAAAAGCAAACTGTGTCAGGCCATTTAAATTCCTCCCATGATATACAGTCTATCTAAATCAAAGAGGACATATGCACACACACTATTAATAAACCTCTCTGCTCATAACAATTAGCACTGTCCTTGACTAGAGAGGAAATGTATATGAAATGACTCTATCTCATTTTAAAATAACAAAGAATGTATTTTCTCTCACAAATTATCATAGGAGTTAGACTATATTTATGTTCCTTCTAGATGGATATATTGGTTCATTCAATTAGCAAATATTTTCTGTATATCTCCCATGTTTTGGTGCTAGGTACTGGGACATGATGAGCAAGACAGAAGACTCTTGATTATCATGGAGCTTCCAATATGGGGTAAGAGAAGCAATAAAAACACAGAAATAAAGTGAATTTTTGAAATGTTAATCACATTTTTTAAAAAATCCTCACCCAAGGATATTTTTTCCAATCAACTTTAGAGAGTGTAAGGGAGGGAGAGGAGGAGAAAGGGACATCATGTGAGAGAGCCACATTGATTGGTTGCTTCCTGCACGCACCAGACAGGGTCAGGGATAGAACCTGCAACCCAGGTAAGTGCCCTTGACTGGGAATGGAACCTGCCACCCTTTAGTGCACAGTCTGCCGCTCTAACCACGTAGCAACACCAGCCAGGACTATTAATCACATTTTTAAGAGCATTCTCTTAAATTTAGACATAGTGGTTAATATTTTACAGGATAGAAATGAAATTTTTAATGACCTTGATGCTCTACCAAACTGATTCCATTGAAAAATAAATGGAAATGAGTAAAAATAAGTGGAAAGTGTTACATAATGAGGCTTAAATATTATAGATACATGTTGATGAATACCTAATTACATACAGAAGAGACAAGCAAAAAACAGTTATCAAAATAGTAGAGGTGGGATGAACAAAAATCCTAACTAATTTAAAAATTACTGGCAAGTGAGTGGCAGGGAATAATACTTCAATTATATTCTACCTCAATGAGACCATTTGTCAGACAATTCTGTCTAAAATGAACACGTGCCTCCAGAAGAATACGTACTCCTTTGTTTACATTTGTATCTATGTCAAACATTAAAAAGAGGAATCACCCTTGTTCCCTTGGGATCCTTCAAAACAGACCCTTGAGGCATGGGTCCACTCCATTCGTTTTCATAATCAATGTTATGACAGAATTATATAGTGAGCAGCATGTCCTCTTCACTCCACTGATTTGCATACTTTGAAATGCACTGCACGGTTAGTCATAAATTCTTCCCTCAGCTCCCACGGGGATATATACCCTGGAAAACATCCGAGATGTTTCCAAAAGCAAAGACGCTTTCCACATGGATGCCCTGTATCCGACAATCACCCGGAAGCCTAGGAGATACCCCGCCCCACAGCGATCCGATAAAAGCTCTGGCTTAGCGGCGGGGCGAGGGGCGGGTGTGGGAGGAGCTATCTCTTTTTTGGAACGGTGTCTAAATACAAACAGTAACTTCTTAAACTATTCCCTCCGTAGAAAGCCAAGTTCTCGCGAGACAGTATTACGCCAGCTAGCAGAATTGCGCCTGCGCGCTCTGAGGCAGCCCGCACTTCCGCTTGAATCGCGCTGTCACTCAAAGCCGTCTCCCGCCCCGCGCGGTGACGTAGCGCTTTCTTCTCCGCTTGTCTGCAGCGCCGGACGGAGGTCTGTGGAGCCGCGGAGCCGCGGAGCCGCGGCGCTGCCGAGTCTGGCGCTCAGAGCGGCACACCTCAGCGAGATTGTGCGCTGCCCCCGCCCTGCCCCCCGGACCATTCACTGGTAATCAGTACCGGTCGCTGTGCCAAGAGTCCGGAGGAACAAAGGAATCGGGGAGGCGAGACGGTCGGCTCCCAGCCGCTTGCTCCGAGTGGCTTCCTCTTCCGCTCGCTCCGAACCGGAGAAGCTGGGTTTATAATCGTCACTGGATCGTAAGTATCCGAGGCGAAGAGAGCTCACTGCGCCCCGCTTTTTGACTGACTTTGCTCCGGGAAAGTGTGGATTGGGAGTGTCAGCTGGGGCCGTAACTTTCTGTGCTGCAAATCATTCTGCAGAAGCCACCATTTGCTTTTCTGCTCGCTAGCTCTCCGCATTGTCCGGCAGCGGCATCTAGAGGTTGGAACTTGGCATTGCAGCTAATATATTTAAATGGACCTAACTGAATAAGCCAGTTACTGTCAGTAACAACGTATTAAGTCGCAGCATATTTAAAAAGACTTGGTGCTTAATTTAAAATTAAGAAAGTAGATGCTTAGCTGCTGTAATACTTAAATATTTCAATTCATAACAAACTGGTCTTTCTAACTGTTGCAATAACTGGAACTTTTTAGTGCAACAAGTGGCTATTAGAGAAGTGAGTCACAAAGAAAGAAAGATGAGTAAGAGCAAAGATGATGCTCCTCACGAACTAGAGAGCCAGTTCATCTTACGTCTACCACCGGAATACGCCTCTACTGTGAGGCGGGCAGTACAGTCTGGCCATGTCAATCTGAAGGACAGACTGACAATAGAGTTACACCCAGATGGGCGCCATGGAATTGTCAGAGTGGACCGGGTCCCACTGGCCTCAAAATTGGTAGATCTGCCTTGTGTTATGGAAAGTTTGAAAACCATTGATAAAAAAACCTTTTACAAGACAGCTGATATCTGTCAGATGCTTGTATCCACAGTTGATGGTGATCTCTATCCTCCAGTGGAGGAACCAGTTGCAGCTGCTGCAACTGCTGCAGGTGCTGCTGCTGCAGGTGCTGCTGCTGCTGATCCCAAAGCAAGCAAAAAAAAGGATAAGGACAAAGAGAAAAAGTTTATATGGAACCATGGAATCACTCTGCCTCTAAAAAATGTCAGAAAGAGAAGGTTCCGGAAGACAGCAAAGAAGAAGTATATTGAATCTCCAGATGTGGAAAAAGAGGTGAAGCGTTTGCTGAGTACAGATGCTGAAGCTGTCAGCACTCGTTGGGAAATAATTGCTGAAGATGAAACAAAAGAAACAGAAAATCAAGGCCTTGATATCTCTTCTCCAGGAATGTCAGGCCACAGGCAAGGCCATGACTCATTAGAACATGATGAGCTTCGGGAGATTTTCAATGACCTCAGCAGCAGCAGTGAAGATGAAGATGAGACACAGCATCAAGATGAGGAAGATATAAACATCATCGACACTGAAGAAGATCTGGAAAGACAGCTACAGGACAAGCTAAATACATCAGATGAACAGCACCAAGAAAATGAGGGGACCAATCAGCTGGTTATGGGAATTCAGAAACAGATTGATAACATAAAAGGCAAGCTCCAAGAGACCCAGGATCGGGCAAAACGACAGGAAGACCTCATCATGAAAGTGGAAAACCTGGCCCTCAAGAACAGATTTCAGGCTGTGCTGGATGAACTCAAACAAAAGGAAGACCGAGAAAAGGAGCAGCTCAGCTCTTTGCAAGAAGAGCTAGAATCACTCCTAGAAAAGTAAGAAGAGTTTGTTACTTAAAATCATCCTGTAGAGTGGTCAACATTGGGAGAAAAATTTTGGCTTCATCACCTGGACTAAATATAACTTTTTAGTAATTCCCAATTCCTCTGCTGCCTTCTATTGAATTTGTCTTACTGACAACTATAAATGTGAATTTCTATTTCACTTGTCTCTCAGAACTTGGCTAGGTGTTTATCCTGTAGAAAGGAGTGATGTATGACAGATAAATGTAGAAAAGTTGTAAGATTAGTGGAACTAACAGTTCAACTTTAGTAATCACACCTTCACTGCTGGACTTTGCTGTTTCTCCATTTGCCACAAGCTGCTATTGCTAGTTTGTGAAGCCATCTAGGATCAAGAAGGGTAGTCTAGAGGTAGTGAAGCTAATTTGCATGTTTTCCCACAAGGTAGTTATTTTTCTATATGTAGAATTGCAAATCATTTTATAAAGTTTAACACAATAAATAAAAACTAGTTTTCACCTCATAATGTGTCTTGTTCTTTTAGGGGTAGTTGGTGTCAGATCCTCTTGTGAAATGGTCTGTTGGTGGGGCTTAATGACAGCAACTTGATCCTGTTTTGTAGGGAAAGAAGCCGTTGGGTTTTAAGAAAAGGATAAATACAGTAGGTGCAAACAAATTGGGAAATGTCATCTTTGTATTTTGTTAAATTTCTAATCCACCTGCTCCATTTGGAGGTTAAGAAATACTAGGTACAGAACCTTCCTAAATTACCCTAATTTTTGTACATGAAGGTTTTTTTTTAATGCTTGTGTGTGTTTAAAGCACTACAGTCACCTGCTTAATATATTAGGAACAAAACAAAGTGAGGGCTTTTAGGTACTGTTGAAAGAATCATTCCATTGAGTTGAATTAAGATTATATTTCTAAATATTTCCCACTTAATTTCTGCAATTAATATTCTGAAACCCAAGGTGATTTGTCATGTCAGTTCATCAAAACTATTCATAAAGTCAGTACATAGTCTGATATTTCAAAATTTCTTAAACATAATTTATATATTTTTTTACATGTGTTAAAGATTCTAATCTAATGCCTTACACTTGAGCTATTTGGAAGAATCAGTGATAAAATTTATAAAATGCAGAGTTGCCTGCAGTTCATTCTGACAGTTTATAAAGAAAATCTTTGGTTTGAAAATATTAGCCTCATGAAGTGCAAACATTTAAAGCCCATTTTAGTTATGTTTTTAACAGAAAAACGTTAGTGGTAAAATGGTAAACAAATTTTCTAGACCTCTCAACTCAACAGTTATACATGCTGATATTTGGAGACCTCACAAGGCTGACTTCTCTCATGTTATCTGATCATATTTCTTTTACCAACATGTTTTCATGATTTTAAGATTTAATAGAGAGTATGGAGGCTTAAGCAATATTTCTCTCAGTATCTAGGCTTTGGATTGTTTCTTGAGGTTTGCAAATAATAAGAGGCAAATTTTCTTAATACATGAGAGTGGTTGGTAACAAATTCTGTTTTAGTATATTGGATGTTTTGCCATAAGATTGACACCTGAAAAGCTCTCACCTTATTTGGCTTTACAGTCGATCATTTATCAAATTAATTTATTCTTATGAAGACTTGAACACCAATAATAGTTAATTTCTATTAATACTGGAAAGGAGTGATGCAGCATGCAAAAAAACAAAATTAGTGATTTCATTATCTCCATTTCAGTCAGCTCTGCTGATTTTCAAATCCATATTTCTAAACCTGATGTCTTCTGAACTTTAGGTTTAATATAGTCAGCTGTGTATTGGAAACACTTATAAGTGTTGCATCAGGCAACTCAATTCTGAATGTTCAAAATGAGCTTATTATTTCTTTTTTCTTAAAAGCCTGCTCTTCCTGTGTTTCATGACTCGGTGAAAATAAATGGCACTACCACCTATCCCAGTTGCTGAAGCTATAAATTTAACCCCCTAATCTTTGACTACTCCCCCATACTACTGATTCTACTTTCTAAAAAGCTTATCCGTTACTCTACTTCATTCCCACTGCTACCATCCTAGTATAAGCCATTACTATCTTTTGCCTAGCAATGGCAGTAGCTTCCTAACTGTGTGTTTATATAAACTTACCATCCAACTTAGTATTTTGACTAGGGCACCAACATGATCTTTCCAAGATATATTTGATCTTTCACTTCCATGCTTAAAACCATTCAGTGGTACATCATTATTTCAGGATTAAGTTTATATCTTTTAAATACATAGGATTATGGGTGCTCCAATTACCTTTTCAGCCTCATCTCACCACATCCTCTCACTGTTTTCAACCCATACTGAGCTTATTTACATTTTTCCAAGAAGTTTAATTACTTCTCTTCCTCTCCTGGGCCTTAGAGTCTTTAAACAAACTGTTCACTCAACCTAGAAGACTCTTTTTTTTTATTTAGTTTTTTACTTGAGTTATTACATATGTGTCCTTATCCCCACATAACCTAGAAGACTCTTCCCTTTATTTGGCCATATCCTACTTAAACCTCTGACTCAATCTAACTATCACTGACTCCAGCAAGTCTTTCTTGATCTCTATCTAGGTTAAGCAATTATATTAAGGCTTTGCCCAAGCTCTGTGCTTCCCTATTATTCAACAAATATTTATGGTGCCAAGCAGTACCAGGCACTGTCTATGAAATCCTGAACTAAACATTTAGTGTCTAATCCAGGGGTGGGCAAACTTTTTGACTCGAGGGCCACAATGGGTTCTTAAACTGGACCGGAGGGCCGGAACAAAAGCATGGATGGAGTGTTTGTGTGAACTAATATAAATTCAAAGTAAACATCATTACATAAAGGGTACGGTCTTTTTTTTCAATAGTTTTATTCATTTCAAACAGGCCGGATCCGGCCTGCGGGCTGTAGTTTGCCCATGGCTGGTCTAAGCTCTTGCATGCTATACTAGTATTCTGGAATAATGATCTGTTATGCATTTATCACTAAAATATAAATTACCTGTTGCTCATATCCCCACTAGGCTGTAAATTCCCTGAGTAGACACTTTGGCTTGTTAGTCACTAAACTTACTAAATAGTAAAGAGATTAAAATCTCAGGGTCAGGAGATGTAGTGCCTGTGTCTGTATCCTAGCTCAGTGACCTATTGTATTTTCTTGGGCAAGTAGCAATCTGTTTGCTTCAATATTTTCATCTCTAACATGGAGGTGATAAAATTACCTGTTGAGTTTTGGCTGTTGGCTATTGAGTTGATACATATAAAGGACTTAGAATAATGTCTGGAATATAGTAAACAATAAAAAGCAAACTATTATTGCCTATTTACTAAGGTCTGAACATAATGGAGATTAAATAATTAGTTGAATTAAAGAGTTAACAAAATAGTAGAAAAATCTATAAATAGCTGTTTAAAATGTGGTTGACTGATTTCAAATTAAGGATCCTAAATCAAAGTTTATAAGTTAGAGCAGAAACAGGGTTTGCTTCAAATATATCTGCAGCATAAATATATCAACTCAACTTACTACTGTGACTTTATTTTTTATTTGATTTATTTATGGCTTGGCTTTGCATTAAAATTAAAAACTCCACAATGAAGAGTAATGATCTGTTACATAAACTTCAAAAAAGAAAGACTTAACTAAAGAAGATTGGGATCCATTTCCCTTCAAATAAATCCAGAGTTATAAAAACAAACACCACTTTTCTCACAGCTCCGTTGACTAATGAGTGTGGGTGTGGTTGGGCTACAGTTTTCAATATTTCTGGGTTCATGAACAAAAGTTATGAAGAAATCTTTTAAAATTCATGTTTTAAAATATTACAGAAATAAAAAATGACTCACTGAAAACATTCAAACAATGCAGAAATTTTACAAAACTAAAAAGTCCCTTTCACCCCAACTTTCTAGGGTAAACTTAACATTTTTGATATGTATCATTCCAGGTCTTTATTTGGTATGCAATTAATTGTATACATATATGTAGTTGTATAAAGCAAAAGAAAAATATGATTTTGTTAGAGACATGATTCTAAAACTTTTCTCACTCAAAAATACAATATGAGCATCCCTCCTTATTAGCTTGTATAGACCTGCTTTTTTTTCATGATATAGATATTTTCTTAATTTTATCCATTCCCCTATTGCTAGTCATTTAGGTTGTTTCACTTTAAATCTGCTATTACACAGAATGCTGCAATAAACATTCATGTCAATATGGCCTCTGTTTGTATCATATCTATAGATTAGGTAAATGGGATCAGTATTCCATTTTAAATGTCATAAAGCCTAATATTTCAAATCTAGAGAGCAAATGTTTGAGATGAAAAATTTAGGTAAATTATAACAATTCATATGTCTTAAGGACTGTATCTTAAACTCTGGTTTTTGTTTTATTATCCAGTAAGAATTCTCTGGAAAACATAGACCAGAAAGATTGCTCACTGTTTAGCAGCCATACAGGCCTTCTTTCTGTACTTCCAATATCTGACCACAGAGCTTTATTTAGCATTTATAGTTTCCCTTTCTTGGAACAGTCTCCTGATATTTTCATGGCCAGCTTTTTGTCTTTCAGGCTTCAGCTCAAACCTCACTTTCTCTGGTAATCCTATCTGGCCATTCAGTCTGGTTGCTAGGGAGCATGTGATTTGGATGTTCTCATCTTGTCAAGAACCTTTACTGAAAGGTTGGAAGTTTCTTTCCCATTATTTTCTGGTTTCTATGCATGGAAGGACATGTGCTTAAATTTGAAACAGAAGCATCATCATTTTGGTTAGTTAGAATCAGGAGGAAATAGCTTTCAAGATGGCTTTTTGTCTTGGGCAATGTTTAATATATGCTGGGGCCTGTTCTCTCCAAGTCCAGCTGTTTAGTGGAACTTAATCTCCAGCTCTACTATTTGTGCAGCAGCTAGACCTGACAATTCAGTGAAGATACCGGCCATTTCCTTATTAAAGCCCCTGTGATGCCTGGCCTTTACTAATTGGTTTCTCCAAAACATACATGAACTCAATGCAAAAGCAGCTGAGGACTTACTGCAGTCGCCCGCATCTCTTGTGTTTGTAAAAACTCAATTAAAAACAATGAACCAGGTGCAATTAATTGAAAATCAGTGGCCATCATTAAAATATTGAATGCATTTCTAGATCATTTGATAGGGCCTCCACAATAATTATTAAAATATACTTTTTTCTCCCTGTCTTTCCTAGGGGTCATATCAAAACATTATAACATCTCTCAAATATCACATGAAGGATTTAAAAATATCTTTAGTCTAAAATGGCAGATTGTTCTCACATATCTCTTCAATCCTGCCAAAATAACTAATCCCCAAGGTTATGAGAATAAGAGATGAGACACCATTAACTGATAGATGTCAAACCGTTTTCAGAAGGCCAAGGCAGATGAATATATGATAAATTAATTCAGAGATCAGAGAAAGTTACATAGCAAATGTCTGTAATGGGGCATACTAAACAAACCCACTTGACATAGAACCCGTGAGGCTCAATTTTTGCAGGCAGCAGGCTCCAAGGAAGGGGGAAGGGTGGAAACCTGGGATTCATTAAAGTCTGTGTTCAGAGCTGTTGGATATCCAAGATCCTTAACCCACCCTGGGACTCTAGATGACTTCCTTCCTCATCCTACAGATGTAAAGTTTATTGTCTTTAATTTTTGTATTTATTTTGGAAAGTTTTTTTTCCCTAGGTAAATTAAAGCAAAGTCTCAAAGTCAGAGAAAGGCGCAGATGAAGGTTGGGGTGTATAGCATCAAACAAGGGGATTATGTGAAAATCTATATCCATTGCTGCAGGAATGCCACCCCTACTCCCCCATCTTGGCCTCATTAGATCAGGATCCAAAGGATACTCCCTCCCCTCCAACACACGCCCAGGCCCACACACAGAGCCAATCAGAAGATTATTCTCTGAAGAAACCCTGTGGTTCCTGAGGAAAAAAAATCCCAATACTGACATCCGGGCATTCTCTAAGAAAAGGCCAGGTCACACTCTCTAGGGACAGGAAATCTATCTGTTGACAAACTCCTCATACACAATCCGCTTTCCAGTGCCTCACTTTTACATACTGACAGCCCAAGATAATCAGACAAGGAAGGCTTTCTAGATGAAAGAAAATCATTTCAGTGTACTTTCTGCCCTTTCCCCCATTTCGTTTTTAACCCCAGAAGCGAAATCCCAACTAGGCCTTGGAATGTAAATCTTAAGAGAACACATTCTAACGTTGGGATCATGATCATCTGAGAAGAAAAAGTGTCCTAGCCGCGGTACCCTCACGGATGTCCCAAACCTCATCTCACCCTGAGCAAGTGTGTTATTTGTATCCTGAATTAATGTGGCCGCTGCACAAAACTCTATGGCTCCTCAAGAACCTTGAAAGTTAGCAAGCAGAGACAGCTGGAACCACACAGCCTTTATCAATTATATAAATATCTTTAGCAATTATATAATTATCTCTTTTCCGAGCAATGTCCTACCTCAAGGAATGTTGAGAACTCAGTCCCTCCCAGGGCCCTAGCCCCATATCCCCTGCGATATTGCCACGAAATAGCCCTTCTCCGGCTCCGCAGACCGGAGTAGCGCCTCCCTCCGCCCGCCTTGGGTCCCCTCCAGCGCCCCCGGACCACAGAGGCCCTGCGGGGCCGTCCCACCGCAGAGTCGCCCTTCTCTTCGCAGAGACAGTTCAAGGTCCCCTAGACCCAAGCAGCGGCCGACTGTTGTGTAAATTGCCTCCCACCCCAGCGGTTTGTTGGTCTTTCCCACAGCGGTCTGTTTGGGTAGATGGACCCTTTGAACCCCCCCGCCCAGTTTCTCGCTGGGTCCCTTGGCGGCGGGGTCTGGCCCCGGGGGACAGCACCCGCCCTCGCGCAGGGCCAGCGGCGCGGAGTCCCGCGTCCTGGCCAGAACTTACCGCACGGCTTTCCGTTGTTCTCACTCAAGTGCTGGCGTTCTCCGTCCGCGTCCGCGCGCGCCGAGATGGCGGTTGCGGGGCTGGGTCCGCGGGGCGCGGGGCCGCGGGAGCCGCGTTACCCCGGCGCTGGAGGCGGCCCCCGGGGCCTGGCCTGGCGCTGAGCGGCTTTTCCCGCCGCGGAGCGATCGTCCCGAGGAGGCGGCGGTCCCGGGGGCTCACGCACCGCTCCGAGGGTCGCCTTCCACCGAGACCAGCGCGCGAACATGAGGTTCAACCCCGTCATCCAAGCGGCCATCGACCTCACGTCGGGGGCCCTCGGGGGCACCGCGGCTGTCCTGACCGGGCAGCCCTTCGACACCGTGAAAGTGAAGATGCAGACGTTCCCCGGCCTGTACCAGGGCTTCGCCGACTGCTGCCGCCAGACGTACGCGCAGGTGGGCCTGCGCGGCTTCTACAAGGGCACCGGCCCCGCGCTCATGGCCTACGTCGCCGAGAACTCCGTCCTCTTCATGTGCTACGGCTTCTGCCAACAGTTTGTGAAGAAAATGGTGGGACTGGACAAGCAGGCCAAGCTGAGCGACCTGCAGACCGCGACCGCCGGCTCCATGGCGTCCGCGTTCGCGGCGCTGGCCCTGTGCCCCACTGAGCTGGTCAAGTGCCGGCTGCAGGCCATGCACGAATTGGAGAAGTCGGGGAAGATCGTCCAGAGCCACACCACAGTCTGGTCCGTGGTGAAGGGCATCCTTATGAAGGATGGCCCCTGGGGCTTCTATCACGGCTTCTCCAGCACGCTCCTGCAAGAAGTCCCGGGCTATTTCTTCTTCTTCGGCGGCTATGAGCTGAGCCGAACGTTCTTGGCCTCGGGGAGATCAAAAGATGAACTGGGGCCCGCCCATTTGATGCTAAGCGGTGGAATTGCCGGGGTTTGCCTCTGGCTTGTCATATTCCCCGTGGATTGTATCAAATCCAGAATTCAGGTTCTTTCCATGCATGGAAAACAGGCGGGGTTTGTCGGAACTCTTGTAAGCATTGTGGAAAGTGAGGGGATAGCAGCCTTATATTCTGGACTGACAGCTACTATGATTCGAGCGCTACCTGCCAATGGGTCACTGTTTTTGGTTTATGAATACAGCAGGAGGAGGCTGATGAGCCAGGTGGAAGCATACTGAAGCGTCTTGGTGAACCTGGATCCACATGTACCCACCTTTGAGGACTGTAGTTTATCTCAGGTTTTCATGGAGTACTGGACTAAAGTAAGATTATGTTTTACTTCATGGGAGTTTTGTTTTTATCTTCTTCTACCCTATACCTTAAACTTTGTGGAAGAACCTCTGTTTTTCATCATATAATTTCTGCCCATAATTGTAATGAAATAGAAAAGTTGCTGCTTTTGTGTTTTGTGGGATATACAGAGTGAGTGGGTGGCCCTGTCTACCTCATTTGAAAGGCTAAAGATGGTTATATTACAGCCTTTTCGTACACCTATGAATGTAGTACAATTTAGTTGGTTATGTGTTGTGCGTGAAACACAGTTTGGTTCCCTGTTTAATGTCATAGCACCAGAAAAACCGAGTCAACTATGTTTCATGAAGATGGTTATAAATGATTAACTTATTCAAGATGTAGGTTCTCTTTAAAACTGTACACTGTACTAGGCAATTAAAGTTTTTAAAAAAGTTTTTGTGTGGTAATTGAAAACCAAAATACACATCTAGATTTTTAAGAAGAGGGTATACTGCTGTGTGTTCCACGTTCTTGAGTTGAAGTTCCAGAGTTGGTATCCTGGATTTTTCTAAGATGCTCTGCTCTTAAAATAGAGTCAACCATTTTCAGAGTGGGATCATATTCCACACTCTTAGCTGTGGCCCAGAGTGTCAGACCTTTGGGAAGTAGCATAGCCTTCAACTGTATCAACTTCCCTTCTTCTCCCCCAAAGAGCTTCTCGTCTGTGGGGCTTAAGATCGAGGAAGGAGTTGTGCTGCTATGCTCTGATGAAGACCAATGTAGCTAACAACAGTTCTTAGCTTCTAGTTGCTGGGTCTAGGATTCCAGGGGTGTCATCTGGGCCCATTTAGGGGTTGTTGATCCACTTTGGATTATTTACTCTCTGCCTCCACCGGTCAGAAACCCTTCCAGGGAACAGAGAGTGTCAAAGCCAAGAAAAGCTTCTGTTCCCTGTTTTGTGTTCAAATGACAATACTTGTGGATGAAGTCCTCTCCTCTCGGGCAGAACTAGACAGAATCTAGTGTTTGCACTCCACTGTGAGGAATATTAAGGCTGACCCATCCTGAAGTTTACCTCAAGGTCTGTAACTCCTCCTCATGCTTATATAGTGTTGGAACCTTCTAGATTTGGTACTGACCATCAGTGAATTTTAATGAAAACACTATATGGAGTGTGACTTTATAAAGCAATGAAACATAAGAAATGCAATTTTATTAAACTACTAGGGGCACGGTGCACGAAATTCGTGCACTGGGTGTGTGTGTGGGGGGGGGGGGGGAGTGTCCCTCAGCCCAGCCTGCCCCCTCTCACATACTGGGAGCCCTCAGGCGTTGACCTCCATCACTCTCCAATCGCAGGATCGGCCCCTTGCCCAGGCCTGACGCCTCTGGCCTAGGCATCTGGCCTGGGCAGCGGGGACCTGCAGTGGCAGCGGGGGGGGGGGTGCTGCGATCATGCGGGCTCCGCCCCTGCCCCTGCAGGAAGCCTCTGGCTGAGGCGTCCGGCCGGGCAGCGGGGACCTGCAGCTGCAGCGGCTCTGCGATTGTGGGCTTCGCTTTAGGCCCAGGCAAGGGACCGCTAGCTCCCGGGACTGCCAGCTTCGACCGTGCCCAGCTCCCATCGCTGGCTCCACCCCTACTTCCTGCTATCACTGGCCAGGGCGGAAAAGGCACCTGATTCTCCGATCATGGCTGGGGGGCAGGGCAAAGGCGGCCCCAGGGCCGCCTTTGCCCTGCCCCCCAGCTCTTAGCTCCCCCCTGGGTTTCCAATCACTGTCAGTGGCAGGGGGCTTCTTCCTGCTTTCCCTTTCGCCTCCCTGCATTGTGCCTACATATGCAAATTAACCGCCATCTTGTTGGCAGTTAACTGCCAATCTTAGTTGGCAGTTAATTTGCATATAGCCCTGATTAGCCAATGAAAAGGGTAGCTCGTACGCCAATTACCATTTTTCTCTTTTATTAGTGTTGATACCACATTTATGTATATATGCACACACAAAAATCATAGCTCATTTGATGCTAGAAATTTGGTGATGTGTACCATATGGCCATATGGTAAGATAGTCATTCTTGTCACCATTAAAATAAGCCTGATCATTCCTTGCTGGTCCAAGACCAGCAGAATCTTCAATAAGAAGTGTTCTTAAGCAGCTTGTAAAGCTAAAAGCCAGCAGGCTACCAGTCTTAATAATAGTCCACACCATGTATGTGTATTGCTGTCAGTAGACCATAAATCTTTGTAAAATCTCTAGTTTCCTTTAGCTTTTTCTATCAGTGAAGCCTCTGTTAAATTCATGGTTTGATATTTGGGTACAATTTGTACCATTTAAGATCTGTATTCCAGAAAGATAGTAATTTGAAATATTGTGTTTTAAGAAATTTGAGTGTTCTATCATTAAATTATTTACCTAAATAAAAATATTTATTTAATTCACACCACTTAAAATGTACTATATTGACCTCTAGATATTCAGACATTAATACTGTGTTCTGTTCTCAAAAACCTTCTTCCTTTCTTCCTTTCTTCCTTCCTTCCTTCCTCCCTCCCTCCCTCCCTCCCTCCCTCCCCCCCTTTCTTTCTTTCTTTCTTTCTTTCTTTCTTTCTTTCTTTCTTTCTTTCTTTCTTTCTTTCTTTCTTTCTTCCTTTTGCTAATAACTCCCCTTCCACACCCTCCTGCCTATAAAAACCTTCCATTTTGTGCACCCCTCCGAGCATCCTTCTAGTTGCTAGATAGGATGCTGCCCTATTCATGGATCGCTTAATAAAGCCAATTAGATCTTCAAATTTACTCAGTTGAATTTTGTTTTTTTAACATACCACATCCATCACCTTTTTTTATTGTGTTACTAAAGGCCCAATGCACAACATTCATGCAAGGGGCTCAGCCCCCACCACCACGGCAGCCGGGGGCCTTTACCTCGGCCCCTGCCCACCCTTGCGGGGGCCTCTGCTGCCTCTGCCTTGGCCCTGGCCACTGCAGTATCATCTGGTCTAATTAGCATATTACGCTTTTATTATTATGGATAACTAGTGGCCCGGTGCACAAATTTGTGTACATTGAAAGTGAATTAATTAGAAGAAATATTTTAATATTGCTGTTTGCCCCACCCCCCCAATTGCCATCCCCTCCCTCTGCCTGCTGCCACCTGCCTTGGCTGGCCTGGCACTGCCCCACCCTCCACTGACTGGTTGTTCTGCCGTTTGGTCAATATGCATATTACCCTTTTATTATATAGGATTGGCATATAATATTCACTTATTTGTTATTTTTGTATGGTGAGATGGTATTTATTTCTAAGATTTAAATTAGTCAAATCCATTTTTCTGATGCCTAGCCTTATTTTAAATTTCACTTCACTCCCAATGTACTGGGCTGCATATCGGGGTGTGCTGTACTGTCTGTTCCTGGAACAGACAGATAGGAAGGTACTGACATCAGGTCAGGCCTTGAGATATGGTCTCATGGTCCCTCCTCAATATACTGTGCTCTCTGTTCCCGGAAAACATAGATAGGAAGGTGATAATGCTATACTGTGTCCGGAACAAATTGTGTAAACAAGGCTTTGTAACTTTGTAGTTTTTGCAAATAAATAGGCTGTAACGCTTGCAGTCATTGCTGCAGTTCCGCCTTTGCTTTGGCAGAGTGCTGGGACTGCAGACAGCTGGCCAGCTTAATAAAGGTTCCTAAATTTAAATTCTGAGTCTGTGGTCTATCTCGCTGAGTCAACCCATAACACCACATGGCATAATTTACCCCTCAACTTTGAAAAATCTTTTTTGCTGTTATTAATCCTCACTCAAGGATATTTTTCCATTGACTTAGAGAGAGTGGAAGGGAGGGGAAGAGACACAGAGAGAAACATCACATCAGTTGGTTGCCTCACACACACACACTCGCACCAGGGCTGGGGATAGAGCCTGCAACCCCAGGTACCATGCTCTTGACTGAAATTGAAACTGGAACCCTTCAGTCAGCAGGCCAACGCTTTATTCACTGAGCCAAACCAACTGGGGCAAAAAATATTTTCTGATATTTATTCCATTATTTGGTCTATAGTCAGGGCCAGATGGTCTGGATGCTACAGTGAAATTGTAACTAGAAATTCATTCTCTGTCCTAGCTTTCATAGGATACCAAACTTTAGCAGTTGTTAAGTATATGTGATATCTCAGAAAGATCAAATCTGGCAATGTACTATCAAACCTGTAATTTTCTTTAATTGCACAAGAAAATAGCTTCAAGTTGCTGAACTTGGAAGAAAAGGAGGTTCTTTTTCTTCTGGCCCAAAGTTCTAAAGAGGAGTGATAATTATTTCTAGGAAGTGTTGTGTACATAAAATAGTCACAGGAGAAATTTTTACTCAAGGCCAGGAAGCAGCCTTCTGTCCGTGGTTGTATTTCCAACTTGAGCACCATCTGAGCTTTGAAATCCCTATTTTCAAAGCCTGTAACTCTCTGGTCTCTCTGATCCCATCCAGTTCCACGTGGAATGGGCCAGAAGTCTTCTTTGAGAGACTTTTTACAAAGTAAATTATTTCAGCATTTGAACTATCTAGGATCTGCCTTGTGAGCTCCACCATCCAAAGTGATCTTGGCTCCATTCTAATGCCAGTATTTAAATACTGGCTCCTTGTCAATGGACTAGTATCTTCTTGCCAACCAATCTCTCCAAGGTTGGTGGTGATCATCAGCACTGATTCTCTATTCATTGAACCAGGCTTAATGGCTTTTTTCAAAACCAGTTCAGAACATTTTGTGTTAGTGGTTTTACTCTGCACCTAGAGATGGAAAATTTCACAGGTGGGTATGGGGGGGGGGTTCTCTCTTCCCGGGCCAGTGCAGAGAGAGAGAACATGGGGGTTGATGAATTCTTGTGTAGAACACCACGAAAGTTTAGGGAAAATGAATAAAACAAGATTGAGACAGAAATATAGGGAAAGCTGGGCCTGGGTGTGGCGTCTGCCCTCTGATGGAGGAACAGCCAGCCAGCGAGCACTATATATATATATATATATATATGTATATATATATATATATATATATTCAGTAACCGGAAGTTACATCACATCTGGGTGGGCCTTGAGTTCCTGGCAACATAATAGGACCCGCCCCCCTTAGCACCTGGGTGGGAAAGTCAGACTGAGTGACTAGGACCACCCCCAGGGTGTGGCTCTGCCTGCGCCTTGAGTTCAGCTGACATATTTAAAAAACGCCCGAATGTGCTAGCCAGCAGGTTGGTAAGTAGTTTTGTAGAAAATTGACCTTTCTTAACAATCCTGCACATTCTGTGGGTGAAAAAAATGTCCCCAGAAAGGATATTAGTTCCTCCAGATAATTGTCTGTCTAGTGACTATTTCTACTCCAGCCTAAAGAAGTTTCACTGGGTCCTCCTCAGCAACCTGGACTCAGCAAACATTAACTAGGGCATCTTTCCACATACATTGCTTGCTGATTTATATACAAATGGCTGTTCTTTTTTTTTAAAAAAATGTTTTTATTTATTTCAGAGAGAAGAAAGGAGAGGGAGAGAGAAACATTCATGTAAGAGAGGAACATCAATTGGTTGCCTCCTGCACACAGCCTGGCTGGAGATCAAACCAAAACCTGGGTAAGTGCCCTGATCCAGAATGGAACCAGCAACCTTTTGGTGCATGGGACAACGCTCAACCACTGAGCAACACTGGCTGGGCACCTTTTCCAAATTTTTAAGATGTCTATTGATGAGTCAAAGTTCTTGATTAATGCAGTCAAATTTTTGTTACTTATTAATCCTTTATTCTATGGCCAGTGTCTTTTTAAAGAAGTTATTTCTTCGCCAAAGATCTAAACTTTATTTACCTATATTTTCTACTAAGAGCTTTAAAGGTTTTTGCTTCTGTTTGTGGGAGATTTTTTTTTTTTACATTTAAGTCTTAAATCTATTTGGAGTTTATTTTTAAATTAAGACTCAATTTAATTTTTTTCTGTATGAATAACTATTTTTAATTGGACATCTCATCTTTTCTCATTGATCTGTATTATAGACTGAATATGCCCCCCTCCTCTCCAAATTCATATATTGAAGCCCTAACCCCCAATATGATGGTGATAGGAGGTGGAGCCTTTGGGAGGTAACCAGGCCTGGCAGACATTATAGGATAGAGCTCCATGATGAGGTTAGTGCCTTTATAAGAAGAGGAAGAAACACCAGAGTTGCTCCTCTCAGCCTTGTGAAGATACAGAGAACCCTGCAGTCTGCAAGCCAGGAAAAAGGCCCTCATCAAGAACCCAATCTGCTGGCACCTTGATCTTAGACTTCCCAGCCTCCAGAATTGTGAGAAATAAACATCTGTTGTTTAAGCCACTAGCCCAGTGATGGCGAACCTATGACACGCGTGTCAGAGGTGACACACGAACTCACTTTTTTGGTTGATTTTTCTTTGTTAAATGGCATTTAAATATATAAAATAAATATCAAAAATATAAGTCTTTGTTTTACTATGGTTGCAAATATCAAAAAATTTCTATATGTGACATGGCACCAGAGTTAAGGTTTTTCAAAATGCTCACACCGAGCTCAAACGGTTCACCATCACTGCACTAGCCTATGGTATTGTGTTAGAGTAGCCTGAGCAGACAGACAATCTGACTTACTATCTCTCTAATATTCAAATGTTCCATATACAGCATATATGTAAGTCTTTTTGACCTATTACATTTGTCAAATTTTCTATCCGTGCACCAATACCAGACCATCTTGTTTAATATAGATTTATAACAAGACTTAATAATTAGTAGGGCAAGTTTTTTCTTCCTGTTCTTTTTTCCTTAAGATATTTCCTAGATGTTAATGACATTTTATTATTTCATATGAATTTTAAAGTAATGTAATGTCCTGTTACAATGTACTGGGGGAGAAGAGAATTGATAACTTAAAAAATGAATCCATCCATGAGCATCAATATGTCATTAATGTAAGTCATCTTAATGTCTCTTTATAAAGCCATATAATTTCCCCATAGAGATCTTACACTTTATCACACTTGTTCCTAAGTACTTGATTTTTTATGGTAATAAATTGTATCTTTATTTTAAATGTCAATTTCTGTTTGTTGCTGGTTTATAAAATAAAATTATTGTGTATGTTTTTTTTCAAATTCCCCAACCTTCCTTTTTTTGAATCCTCACCCAAGGACATGCTTAGAGAGAGGAAAGGGGAGAGAGAGAGAGAGAGAGAGAGAGAGAGAGAGAGAGAGAGAGAGAGAGAGAGGGAGAGAGAGAGAGAGAGAGAGGAAGAGAGAGAGAGAGAGAGAGGGAGAGAGAGAGAGAGAGAGAGGAAGAGAGAGAGAGTGTGTGTGTGTGTGAGAAACAGATTGACTGCCCTCTGCACAGTGCCCCAACTGGAGATCCAACGCACAACCCAGGCATGTGCCCCAACCAGGAATCAAACCGGCACCCCTTCAGTGCACAGGATGACACTCAACCAACTAACTGAGCCACTCTGGCCGGGCTGCAACCTTACTTTTTAAAAATTATAATATTTTATCTGTAGGTATCTTTGGATTTTCTGTGTACTCCTTAATGTCATCTGCAAATAATAACTTTATTTCTTCCTCTACAATCTACATAATTTGTATTTCTTTGCCTTATCATGCTGGCAAAAACCCCCAGTACAATATGAATAGTGGACATTTGTTTATGATCTCAGGAATGCTTTTAACATTTCACAATTCACTTGTTTTGTATTCAATGTTTTCATACCATTTGAAGATTAAGGGAATGTCCTTCTAGTCCTAGCTTAAAAAGATTATTTCTCCCAGCATAAAGAGAATTTTAACAAAAGCTTTTTATGTGTCATAAAGATAATTGTGTGATTTTTCTCCTTTAATTTTTGTCAGTGAGTGATAATGGCTCTTTTTTAAACTAAAAGAGTTGACAATTTTATTTTCACATTTCACAACACAAATTAAAATTTATTTTTGCCCCATTACTCCCCGCCCAAACTATTCTCTCTTTGATAGGAAGAGGGAGTGAATCTTCCTGACCTTGCTGTTTGAAACCACGCAGAGTCACACCACCACAATCTCCTGGTGAAGTAGAACAAGTAACATATAACTGATAGAAAGAGGCTCTCCTCTCTTCTCACCTTCCTGGTCTAGTCATTCCTGGCCAAGTGGGCACTATTATGGGACAGGCAGGAGGTCTCATCATTGGGGGCCGAGGCACCATTCCCATGTGCCCTGGCATTGGCAGCCTCATTCCAGGAGCACTAAGCATTTGTCCAGAGTTGTAGGAAAGGTGAGCAGGAGGCCCATGCTGAGAACCAAGTCCTACTGGCATCATCCCAGGAGGAGGAGGACCCATCATTGGCATCATGGGAGGGCCCCCATATGGAGTGCTGGCATCATGCCAGGGCAAGGAGGATCCAGAAGACCTGGAGAAACTGAGAATCATTGCCCCTGCTGGAGTAGGAGGTATCTTGCCGAAAGGCTGCAGTTGTTTTGTCAGTCAGGCTCTGAGCCTGCTCTTCCATCATTTCTGATGCAGTCTTGCACATTCTCATTGTGTTTCCTACCACTGCAGTGTTTCTCACAGATGGAGAGTCACGGGTGAGGTATGTATTGCAGTAGTCACTCTAAAACTTGGGCATGTTGCTCTGCAGGCCATTGGGCACTCCATTTGATAGTGGCATTTAATTTTCCTTTCTTGATATTAGGATTATGCTAAACAAATAACATTTTTAGGGAGTGAGGGTTCTCCTTTTTTTCTATCCTATGGAAGTGTTTGTGTAAGATTGGATTATTTCTTTTTTTGAAGTTTTGGTAGTACTCTTGGCCAGATGATCCTAAAATTTAACTTATTTAACAGTTATCATGCTTCAGTTTATCTAATCTTGATGAATCAGTTTGATTATATTTCTAGCAATTTGTTTTCCAACTAAAATTTTTAGCTTCTTGTCATAGACTTGGGTATAATATTTTAGTTTACCTTTTTACTGTGTCTACAATATTTGAATTGCAATTCCCCTTTCAATTTCTGCTATTGGTTGTTTGTACCTTCCTTGTAGTTTTCTTTTACATTGCCAAAGATTTGTCAAATTTTATTAATATTTCAAAGAATCAACTTTTGAGTATTTGGGTTATCTTTCTTAGATACTTGTTTACTATTTCATTAATTTCTTCTCTTAATTATTTTCTTCCTTGTCTTCTTTTGGGTCCATTGTCTCTTGTTTTTCTCATTCTTGAGAAGGATAGTTAATGCATTAATCCTTAGTCTTTCTCTTTTTATGATATATTCAAGGCTATTAAAATTTCCCTAAATACTGCTTAATTGAATCCTACTTGTTTTGTTAAGATATATCAAAATAGTCCAGTCTAATTTTAGTGTGATGCTTTCTTTAACTCACAGGTTATTAAACTAAATTTTTAAATTTCCAAACATATGGGATATTCTCTTCATCTTTTTGTTATTGATTTCTAGCTTAGTTTCATTATGATAAAACTAGGGGCCCAGTGCACAAATTCGTGCACCTTGAAAGGAACTGTGGGCCACAAGGCTGCGGTGGGCACAGGGGAAGGTCTCGGCCCATTTTCTGTGCCCCCGCCTGGCCCCTCCCACTGTGGCCCCAGGTCCCCTGTCTGCCGCAACCCCGCTCCCACCGCCGCCACTCCCATGTGCTGACTGTGCTGGCCCCGCTCGCACCTGCTGACCACGTGGAGCAATTGAGGCCAGTGCCTGCAGTGGGTATGAATGGTGGCTGCTGCCCCCATCGCCCCTCAGGAGCAGGGGGAGGTGGAGAAGCCCTCAGGGGTGATCAGGGCCAGCAGCTGCTACTCATACCCGCTGACGGCACTGAGTAATTGGGGCTGGCGCTGGGTGCCAGCAGCAGGTGTGAGCACCCAGCAGAACCACAGCATGCAGGAGCAAAGAATTTTTAGTAACCACCAGAGGCTTGCCCCAATGACAGCGACAGGCACTCTGCCTTAGTCTGGCACCCACGCTCACCTGCTCCACCATCCCGCTGTGGTCAATCCCTGCCATGTTCTGCACTCTGCCGCCTTGTTCTGCCAATGCCCACCATGTTCTGTGCATGCCCCCTGGTGGTCACCACACGACATAGTGACAGGTTGTTCGGTTGTTCTGCCGTTCGGTCTATTTGCATATTAGGGTTTTATATCCTATACTAGTGGCCTAGTGCACAAAATTCATGCGGGGGGGGGGGTGTCCCTCAGCCCGGTCTGCACCCTCTCCAATCTGGGACCCCTTAGGGGATGTCCGACTTCCGGCAGTCGGACATCCCTTTCACAATCCGGGACCGCTGGCTCCTAACCGCTCACCTGCCTGCCTGCCTGATAACCCCTAACCACTCTGCCTGCCAGCCTGATCAACCCCAACTTCCCCCCCTTCTGGCCTGAGCACCCCTAACTGCCCACCCCTGCTGGCCTGCTCTCCCCCAAATGCCCCCCTGCCAGCCTGCTCACCCCCAACTGCTCCCCCACTGGCCTTCTCATCCCCAACTGCCCTCCTCTGCTGGCCTGCTTGCCCCCACCTGCTCCTCTTGCCAGCCTGATTGCTCCCAACTGCCGCCCCCCACCACCCTGATCACCCCTAACTGCCTCTGCCTCAGCCCTGCCACCATGGCTTTGTCTGGAAGGATGTCTGGAAGATCTCCGGAAGGTCTCCTGGTCTAATTAGCATATTACTCTTTTATTAGTATAGATAATAAAAGCTAATATGCAAATGGTTGTCACACCCACACACCCTCACACCCTTGTGCTGGAAATGCTCAGACACTCAACACTGAGGAGAGAGAAATGGGGACCAGCCAGGCAGCGGCCTGGGCAAAGCCACCTGCTCACAGTCCCCTGCAGCTGCGGCCGGCCAGCGGGAAGGAAGCCTGCAGGCACCCAGGGTGCAGGCCAAGGCAGAAGCGGTTAGGGGCAATCAGGTCAGTAGGGAAGCAGTTAGGGGTGATCAGGCAAGCAGGCAGAGGTGGTTAGGGGTGATCAGGCAGGCAGGCAAAGGGGTTAGGGGTGATCAGGCAAGCAGGCAAAGGGGTTAGGGGTGATCAGGCAGGCAGTCAGGTGAGCAGTTAGGAGCCAGTGATCCTGGATTGTGAGAGGGTACTGGCAGTCGGACATCTCCCGAGGGGCCCCGGATTGGAGAGGGTGCAGGCCAGACTGAGGAATACCCCCCCCCGCCCCCCGTGCTCAAATTTTGTACACCAGGCCTCTAGTATAGAGATAATATGCTCATATCTCTAGTATAGAGATAATATGCTCATATCATTTTCATCTTTAGCTATTTGTTGAAACTTTTTTTATAGACAATATGGTCAATTTTTATAAATTATGATGAAAATAATATTTGTTCTATACTTGCTGAGTTTGATGTTCTACATATGTTTATTAAGTCAGTTTTTTTTTTTTTTGTCTCTAATGTAATTGTGTTCCTTCCAGGTGCTAAACCAACCAGCCAATTCATTTGTCACTGTTCATCTATCTGTATATATTCATACTTCAGGCCACTTCTCTTTCCATAAGAAATGGATGACAAGTCTGCTACTTACAGTCCTGCTTACTTAAAAGATTTCCCTGCACCACTGTCTTTTTTTAAATATATTTTTATTGATTTCACAGAGGAAGGGAGAAAGGGAGAGAGATAGAAACATCAATGATGAGAGAGAATCATTGATCAGCTGCCTCCTGCAGGCCCCCTAGTGGGGACCGAGCCTGCAACTCAGGCAGGTGCCCTTGACCAGAATCAAACCTGGGACCCTTCAGTCTGAAGGCTGACGCTCTGTCCACTGAGCCAAATCGGCTAGGGCTGTACCACTGTCTTTTAGGACCACCCTTGAGTAGGCCTGCAATTCAGCAGTTAAACATTGTTGGCTTGCACCAACCATCGGTGAATTTGAGTCAAATCTTTTCTCCTCTGCAGTTGGTCATAGAGAATCTTCCTGTGAAGTGGTAGGTGTGAATTGGGAGAGACTTTGGTGCAATAGAAGTAGGTGAAATGAGAGTTCAGATCACTTGTCCATTAAATTCCTTCTGAACCTGCTTGGAGACAATTCTGAATTCATTATATCTGTTACATAAGGATTTCTCCAACCTTACATAACAGAAATTATGATGGCATGATAATCTGGTGTCCCATAGTAGGACACTCAGTCTCTATTAGGGCTCAGGATTATGATAGGATCTGTTCATAAACACAGAGAAGTTATCTGTTTTGGAAGGCATGGGTCTGCACTGCAAGATTTGCACTGTAATTCTCCTATTATGGCTTGCCAGAAACTCCATACAGCATCCTTACCTGCTATGGGCATTGCAGGCAACATCAGATTGGCTGGATCATGTCAGATTGGCTAGTTTTGAAGACCGAACCTTCTGCCTATCTTACTCTTACTCCAGGCCCTGCTCACACCTGGCAGCATTTTGTATTCCAAATATGGTACGTGCTGCTTTTAAAATCCAAAGAGGTCCCTAAAGACAGTGCCTCTTTCTTAGTGGCAAGAAATGCAAAAGATAATTTGTATTTAACCTCAGACCCCTAGAATCATCACTGATGTGGCAGACCCATGAACCTTCTTAGGTCTAATCTCTTACACTTTGACATGCATGTAGGCCATCCAAGGTCCTAGTCATATACTGCTCACTAGATCCAATTTTCATGATGTTACCAATATTGTGGTCTAGCATTATGTTCTGCAGAATGTTCAGTGTAAAAGTCTTTAAAGAATGTGTTACAAAAGAAAGCCAAAATTTAACATAGCTCTGGAGCAAGATAGTGAGTGTGTTGTTGCCTTGTTATGAGAAGAATAGCTTAAAACCTGAAATACCCATAATGTCTAGGGTGATGTTGGAGAAATGCTCTAATGGGGATGTCAGTGGCCAGAAAAGTGCCATAATAAAATGGAAGTGGTTTATACAGGGTCATGCTGCCTGGGGAGGTCTTTTTCCTTACATAACATATGTAAGGTCTCCAACCTTACATAACAGAAATTATGATGGCATGATAATCTGGTGTCCCATAGTAGGACACTCAGTCTCTATTAGGGCTCAGGATTATGATAGGATCTGTTCATAAACACAGAGAAGTTATCTGTTTTGGAAGGCATGGGTCTGCACTGCAAGATTTGCACTGTAATTCTCCTATTATGGCTTACCCTAAGACTTACTTTGGTACTGCATGGGGAGTTTCTGGCATCTATTGTCACATAGGCAGTGCCCTGTATAGAGCCTCCACTGACTGACAAAGAGCTACTTGGTTTGTGGGTGATTGTTCCAAGGATCCTGTTTGAAAGGTTGCCATTCAGATGGAAGGAGGTAAAAACAAATCAGCTTGGTGGGTTGAATTGCATGCTGTTTTCCTAGCAGTTTTGGAATAATTGAACAGTGGTAAAAGCCTTTATGTTTGGCTTTTTGCTGGCCATATGATCATACCGGAGGGCAATGGAAATCTGGCCTATTAGAGGGATGTCCAAATGAGGCACAGTCCTTTGGAAATTTAAGTGTGTATTAAAGTAGGACATGTCAGTGCCCATTAGAATAACTCCCTTGCAGGTTTGGAAAGTAATTGGAGTCAACAAGCAGATGTATTTCCATGTGCTCACTTGAGGTGGCCACCTGGGCCCATGAAATAAGTGGACAATGGGGGGTCTGCATCAATGCAGAGATGGGCTGAATCTAGACATATTCTTTGTGCACCATCTGAGGCACAAAATGCCAGTGAGAACTGTTCTGTCTGCCAACAAAAGAGACAGAGACTGCAGATGACTATTTGGAATATTTCCTGGTCTGAAGGCCCTGAACTCAGCTGGCAAGTCAGGCTGATGTTGGTATACCTGAAGGACTACAAATGGGTTCCAACAGAATAGACACTAATTCTGGACTGGCCTTAGGTTACCTGGTGGTAGATGCAGATGCTCACAGTATAAAGAAAACCAGAACAGACGATAAAGCATTGGTTTGGATGGCTGACTGACAGTCCTAGAAACTTACTTTATGGCCCTCATATAATGTCCATAATGGGCAGACAGATATCCTCCTCAGCTAATAGTTTGATAGATAATTGGACTGGGCAATTAAAACATTGGTTGTCAAAAACAGGAGAAAATAAAAACACAAAGGGTTGGCTTACATACCGCCAAGAGTGTGTGTGCACATTCAACATGAACATGAGTGGGGCTAAAAGAGTTTTCCCACTGGATAGATTTGTCTGTGTTTCTGGTGGATTGGAGGAAGGGGTTTGAGAAAGGTGCTAGTATACTTTTTATCCACTGCCCCTCAACTTTTTTTTCTCCCTCTGATTCAGTGGACATAGGACCAGGGCTGCAACTATAAGGGCTGAAAGCATGGATGATTCCTAAGCAGAAACTGTACTGATGTTTTTAATTTTTTTGTTAGAATTCTTAAGGGCCTTACTGAGTAGGATGTGCCTCCACCCCATCTGACAAAATTGGGATTAAAAATACAGCATATTGCATGGTGTCAAAGGTAGTCCATTAGTTCTGTACTTGTGTAACAGGAGTGGACTGGGAGGCAGGCACTTGCTAGACTCGTATTGCTGCCTTCAGTCTAGACCAGCTTAGGGTTGAACCTAATGTCATTTCCAAAGTTGGAAACATTTGGGATTAAATGGAGAGAATCAAAAATAATAGCTATGGGTAAAGGAATGAATGGGTTATATAATAAGGGAAATCCAATATTATATTAACATCTCGAAAGAGGCTCAGACCAAGAGATGATACTCAAACTTTCTTGTTATCAACCCTCAAATCTTATTCTTTTTTTTATTCCATGACATTTGGGCCAAACCATTAGCTACTGCTCATGAATAAATGTTGTTATAGGATGAATTGTGTCCTCCCTGAAAAAGCTACATTGGCATCCTAACTCCAGTTCCTCAGAATGTAACCTTATTTGAAGAGAGGGTCTTACCAGAGGTAACAAACTTAAGATGAGATCATTTGGATGGACCCTAATCCAATGTGGCTTATATCCTTATGGAAAGGGGAAATTTAGACACAGAGACAGACACACAGACTATGTGAAGAGACACAGGGAGAACATAGCCACCTACAAGCCAAGGAAAGAGGCCTGGAACAGATTCTCCCAATCTTCACCAGGAACCAACCCTGTTAGCACCTTGATATCAGATATCTATCCTTCAGAACTGTGACAAGATAAGTTTCTATTATTTGAGCCACCCAGTTATGGTACTTTGTCGTGGCATCCCTATAAAATGAATACAAATGCAAATCCATACCTTTGGCCATCTTTCTTCCCAGGAAAAGTGAACAGTCAGATGACCACTTGAAGTTCTTTCTTATCGGGAAGAGTTCCCCTCCAAGTCAGTCCTGTAGGGTGTGATATTCTAGCAGTCTCCTTATGACTTGTGCAAGACTTCTGTGTGGAAATATTTCTAAATTAGGCCCAAATTTTCCCTCTTTATCAGAACCACACGTTATCAGTAATCTAGTCACAGGGAACTCCCAACGAGACCACAGGTTGAAAGAGAGGAGGTAATTTAGGAGCAGTGAGTACATTGTCAGTGTAAACCATCCACTCAGGAAATATACTTATGCTCTTCAGACTTGCACATGTATGATCATATATTACGACTTCTACTTGAAGATGGAGTGTTGCTACTCATTAAACCTATTTTAGGGTTTGATGGGTTAGGTAACATCTAGTAAATTAAAGGCATCTCATATCACATGTTTGTTTAGTGTCCCACAGTCAGGGGTTCAGTCTCTACCATAGTCCAATGGCAAACGAGAAGCTACGTTACCAAGGTGGGATCTCTAGGAAGCAGACTCTGAGATAGAGTGTAAGGTGTTTGCTAGGGAGTTCTTTGGGATTAGTACCTATGAAATGGAGGCAATGTAGGAAGGATTCAGCAGTAGCACTCAACAATGCAATGGGGACAAAGTTTCTCATTTGTTAAGTTGTTTAGGATATAACATTATATAATTTAGAAAAACAGTTGTTAGAAGTATTATTGGAACTGTGTGTTAACTATAGAAATTAGACCTTTCACATATGTGGGGGAGAGGGCATCAGAGGATTGGAGAAAGTCCCTAATCATTTTATCCTAAAACAGCAGTATGAATGGGCAGGTTTGAGTTTGAAATTCAAACAGCTATGCATGTCTAGCCACCAAGGTGGGACCATGAAGAGTGCGCTCATGAAGATGTTTGTGGAAGCTGCCATTTCTGAGGGGAAGTGAAATGCTTGGTGATTGTCTCAGGGCTAATGTTTGGAATTTATAAACAGCTCTGGATCTTTTTGTCAATCTGCTACCTCCATATATTTTGAGAGTACGGATTCTTAATTTCTGCATTCCAAATCTCATGCAGGTTCCTCTTTTGTCCAATTCTATTTTATAACCATACAGTAAAGATAATTCTGGAAAATTAGTTCTAAGCTTTATGTAACACAGTGCAGCACATTCATCAGTATCTTGAGCTTTCATCCTCATGGCTGCAAGATCTCTTTTTTCAGCTTGCAGTATTGTGTTCAAATTGAAGAAGGAGCAAAGTACAAAAGGATACATTGCCTTCTGCTGAAAACATCCTTTTTTTGATAACTTTGCACATTTTTATTTATGTCAATTTCTTTTTTAAAATATATTTGTTAGCCCTAACCGGTTTGGCTCAGTGGATAGAGCGTCGCCTGCGGACTCAAGGGTCCCGGGTTCGATTCCGGTCAAGGGCATGTACCTTGGTTGTGAGCACATCCCCAGGACGGGGTGTGCAAGAGGCAGCCGATCGATGTTTCTCTCTCATCGATGTTTCTAACTCTCTATTCCTCTCCCTTCCTCTCTGTAAAAAAACAATAGAATATATATATATATATATACATATATATATATATATATATATATATATATATATATATATATATATATATTTGTTATTGATTTTAGATTTTAGAGCGAGAGGAAGTGAGAGGGAGAGATAGAAACATCAATGAGAGAAACATCAACATCAGTTGGCTGCCTCCAGCATGCCCCCCACTGGGGATTGAGCCCACAACCTGGGCATGTGCCTTGACCAGGAATCAAACAGCAAACTCTTGGTGCATGTGTCAACACTCAACCACTGAGCCACACTGGCTGGGCATATATAAACTTCTTATTCACCAAGACAATTAGTTGTAGACTATACTAGCTACGAAAATTCAGAAGATACATCTCCCAACAGTAAAGATCAATAACCTAAAAATTTCTAAGCTCTTTTTAGTAAGGAAGAAAGGCAGAATAGCTATCAAGTAGGCAAATCCCAGGTTCTGCCACAGCATGCCAGAAAGAAAATTCCAACAAGTATCAAAGTCAATGACTACACACATTGTATGTACTGGAAATTAATTAGAAACAATAACAAAACTAAGTTAAATACACTTACTTGCATATTAAAAATACACTTTACTTCAGTCCAAGGAAACTTCACAATGGAAATGAGACAATACATATAAGTGAACCACAATGAAAATATCACATATCAAAAATTGTGTGCTATAGGTGAAAGGGTACTAGGAGCAATAGTTATCACTGCAGAGGTTTATATTAGAAAATGGAAGTTATAAATTATGAGCTAGGGATCACTTCAAAGGTGAGACACTGATAAAGCAATTCCATATTTACAGCATTTTAAAGATTTCTCCTCCGGGATAAATTTCTTCATGTATAATAAAGGAAGAGATGCACCTGAAGGCACCCCCACGTTGATTACATTCATTAAGTTTCTCTCCAATATGAGTTTTCACATTTCTTTGAAGTATAAGAAGAAAACAAAAAAAAATCCACATTTTTTACATTTCTGTCTCTCAGTATGAGTTCTCATGCTCTGAATAAGGTTTTCCCACATTCTTGAAATTTATGTGGTTTCTTTTCAGTATGTGTTCTCACGTGTGCACTCAAGTGTTAGGAATTATACTTTCATTTTTCCTTTTTTAATACTCCGGAGTATATTTTTATTGATTTCAGAGAGGAAAGGAGAGGGGGTGAGAGAGAGAGAAACATCAATGATGAGAGCGAATCATTAATCGGCTGCCTCCTGCATGTCCCCTAATGGGGATCGAGCCCACAACACGGGCATGTGCCTTTGATCGGAATTGAACCTGGAGCCCTTTAGTCTGCAGACCAACACTCTATCCGCTGAGCCAAACCGGCTAGGGCTTTCCCACATTTCTTACACTTACATGGTTTCTCTCCAATATGAATTTTCACATTTCTTTGAAAAAAAACTAAATATGAGTTAAGAGTTTTCTACACTCAAAATATTAATGAAATTTCTTTCTAGTGTGAGTTATCATATGTTTCCTAAGGGATGGTGAATAACTGAAGACATTTCATATATTCACAGTGTTTCTCTTCAATGTGCATTATCACATATACAGTGAAACCTGAAAAATAAAAGAAATATTTGTCACATTGTTTTACAATTATAGAACTTCTCTCAAGTGTTTGTACACATGTGGTTATTAAAGAAGAAGGAGAAATGTAGACTTTCCCATACTCCTTACATGCATAGAGCTCCTTTCAGGTATGTTTTTTCACTTGTAGAGAAACCTTTGAGAAATAAATGAAGGTTTTCCCACATTCCTTCTATAAGGCTGATCTTCTGTGAGTTCTTAGATGTACAATAAGAGATGTAAAAGAAATAAAGGCTTTCTCACATTATTTTACATCTGTGGGGTATGTTTTCAATGTAAGCTCTCACATGTGCTCTAAATAATGAGGGCCAATTGATTCTCATACACTTTTTTTATGCATAGAATTTCCCTCCAGTGAGAATTTTTGCATTTTCTGAGGGATGAAAGCAAATGGAAGGCTCCTGCATATTTTTCACATTATATTAATATAAGTATTCTCTCTCCCATAAGTTCTTATGTGTAAAGCAATAGATGAAGAATGCATAAAGAATGAACATACTACATTTTGTATATCCATATTTCTCCAAAGTGAAATATTACATGAGTCCTAAGATACAAAGAACAGCTGAAGGGTTCTCTACATTCCTTACATTGATATGGTTTGTGTCCATTGTCTTGTCCCATATGTGTCTTAATAAATTAATAATTAATGAAGGCTTTCTTGCATCCAATGAATTTATAGACGTTCTCTTCAGTATGAGTTCTCTAGTGCACAATTAAATTTGGAATCTGGCTGAAGGCTTTTCCATACTGGCTACCCTCATTATCTCTCTCTCATATGGAATATCTTATAGACAGTAGATATTAAAGTCTTTCTGAAATATATTCCAATTTGATTATAGTCACCACCATATCACTTCTCCACCATGTGATTTCTTAAATTTCTCCTGTGTCTTACACTGATTTTTTGTACCATGGCAAAAAGGATGAGGATTACATAATAGGTAATTGTTGTGTGGGGTTTTTTTACATTGTAGGTGAAGTAGCATAAAACTAATTTAAGGTATATTGTGATAAGTAAAGGCTATATATTCTTATCCTTAGAGGGAATATCCCCCAAAATGTTATAAGTAAAAGTCCCTTTAGGAAATAAAATGAAATACCAAAAATACACAAATAAGTCAAAAGAAAAAAGAAAATGTGAAACAAAGGAATGAATAAAAATGCAATAGACACAATTATATAATTATATTAAATATACATGAATTCTCCAATTAAAAGGCAGAAATTATAAGGCTGGATTTTTAAAAAATCAACATTCAACTCTATATAGCTTACAAAAGATGCACTTAAAATATAAAGAGAAGCCAAAACCGGTTTGGCTCAGTGGATAGAGAGTCGGCCTGTGGACTGAAGGGTACCGGGTTCGATTCTGGTCAAGGGCATGTCCCTTGGTTGCGGGCACATCCCCAGTGGGGGGTGTGCAGGAGGCAGCTGGTGGATGTTTCTCTCTCATCGATGTTTCTAACTCTCTAGCCCTCTCCCTTCCTCTCTGTAAAAAAAATCAATAAAGCCAAAACCGGTTTGGCTCAGTGGATAGAGCGTCGGCCTGAGGACTGAAAGGTCCCAGGTTCAATTCCGGTCAAGGGCATGTACCTGGGTTGTGGGCATATCCCCAGTAGGAGATGTGCAGGAGGCAGCTGATCAATGTTTCTCTCTCATCGATGTTTCTAACTCTCTATCTCTCTCCCTTCCTCTCTGTAAAAAATCAATAAAATATATATTTTTTAAAAATCAATAAAATATATTTAAAATATAAAGAGAAGATGAAAAAATGATATGTCATAAACTCTAAGTGTAAGAAATATGGGCTGAATATTAATATCAGTTTGAAAGAATTATTAGACACCAAAATGGGTGTTTCATAATGATTAGTGTCAATTCACCAAGAAGATAAACTAATCCTATCTATGTGCATGTCAAATAACAGAACTTCAAAATACATGAGGTTTTAAAAAATGCTAGAAATTAAAGGAGAAATACAGAAAATCACAATCAGAGTTGAAGAATTTAACATTTTTCTTTTAGTAGTTGAAAAACATGTAGGAAAATGGCAAGCATAAAAAAGATTAAACATTATCAAGCAACTCAGTTTGAAATTTATAGGATACTACACACATTTATTTCAATTACACAAGGAAACTCACCAAGGTAACCTGTGGGGGGCTGTTTCTCTCTTCTCCATGTCCCGCATGGAAAAGGAAACAGTCCATTTGCTGAGTGGAGGAGCTGGGGATTAAGAAATTAAAGAAAGACCAAGACGCAGAAATAGAGTTTAAGCTGGGGCCAGGTGGGCGCCATCCTCTCTGATGGAGAGGCGGCAAAAAAGCGGCCTGAGCCACACAGCAGGTTTATTTTAAAGGCCTAGATTTACATATCTAGTTCCGCCCCTGCCTGATTAACATGTCCACCCTTATTGGGGAAGCATGTTCCCAGGGCGTGGCTCTGCCTGTGCTCTGAGTTCAATTGACAATAATTATAAGAAAATGCCTAGGTGCCTCCCAGGCAGCCCTCTACATCTCCCCCGTTTTTGTTTTTAAGCTACTATAATAAAAGTAAAATTTTAAACAATAGTAGGGCTCTAGAATTAAAACAATTGCAAACAATGCAAATGCAAAAACTATACTACATACATGTTATCATTTTCAAAATTTGAACGTTAAGAACAAAACTGGCTATTAAATAATAACAAAATAATGCCAATGCAAAACAACAATATGAGAAATCAGAACTATAGACATATTAACATTTTTGCTACTAAATGAAAAAAAAGTCTCTTTTGCTGCTGGTGTATATTTACTCAGAGTCCTTGGACTTGGCTGTGCAAGACTTTGCAGAAGACTGACAGCTAACAGATGCTAGCACGAGCAGGAACATGGTTGAAGAAGTAGCTTCAACTTCTTGCTTTTCCACAATCTGTTGTGCTTCAGTCGTTAACTTCTTCAGATGACTCCATATTGGCACAACAGTCCCTTGCGTCTTTCAGTTTTCTTTTTTTTTTTCTTTTTGCTGTCATTAGGGCAGTACTTAGTCCTTTTGAGTGAATGTCTGAGTCCATTGTGGTGACGGATGTAATGCTCTGGCACCCGAATTGGCTGCATTGCTCCTTCTTCCTTGCTCTTGGTCCTGGGCAACCTGCAGCAATGCACAGGTGCTGACTGCTATCATGACAAGGCGTCTTCACCATCTCTATCTTTGAATTGTCTTTCCTGTCTTTGTGGCTGGAGCAATCTGGTCAGTTGGGATCTGTTGTTGCAGGAATCCACATGGTCTCGGAGCTGTTCTTCTGAAAATATACAAATGTATTCTCGACCAAAGGTTAATAAACAAAACCTTACTTGGGGTTTTTTCTTTGAAATGATCTTCTCCTGGCTTTCCCTGACATAATGTGTGTTTTTTTTTCTGGGTGTCTCGCTAAAGAAAAAATTTTAATTTAGTTATAGGATCTATTTTCTTACATGGAATTTTTCCACTATATTTTTCCACTATCCCCCCCCCCCCTTTTTTTCTTTTATTTAATTAGGAGGATTTTTTGGAAAATATATAATGCAGTCTAGATAACTTTTTTGCATGTTAAGCAATTTTACCACGAAATGAAAATTTTGGTAAATACTTTTTGAATAATTACTTATTTCAAGTTAGCCAAATTTAATTAATTTGAAAACTTAACAACTATTTTACTGTCAAATTTAATATTTTAACAATGATCTTAATTTACACTGTAAATATTAATTGAAAGGATCACTTTACATCCTTGAGGAGGCTTAAGCATTTCTGTTGTTAGGCTAGATTTAAATTTAGGGTCTGTTAACTAAGTCTTCATTTTTCTGGGTACCATTTTCAGCTGGACCAAGTCTTTTGTTATTTGGTTCCTGATCTGGGCTGGGCATGGGAAGCAAGAAGCAGCCATGGGGACAGGAGACCTTCCTCAGAAGGGGTGAGTGTTCAAGCCCCTGCACCATTGTGGGGGTGAGGATCTGTGCCCCACCTCTGTTGAACCCCAAGTTTTCTCCTATTGGCCCCCGACTGTGCCTGTCTTAGGTCGCCCCACGCTGTGGGGTCTTACCCGTCTTTGACTACCAGCCATCTCTGGGCCAAGTAGGGTGATGTGAGGTTCAGTTTTGTCTCCTTGGTAGCCTATGTCCCTCTGGCCTCCATGCCCAGAAACTACCTTTGGATCCCCTCGCCTGCTGGCAGGACCCCGGCATTGATCATAGGGAACCCGGGTTTCTTCTCCAGAGAGGGCCCAACTTACGCCATTGGGCCAGAGACAGATCCATGGTACCAGCTTTTCATGATCTCAGCTTGAACGGAGAGCTCAGATAACAGCTATAGACAATTGGATTGTGAGAAGAGGAAATCCTCTTGGCAAAAAGGTCAAGAGAGGTCAATACAGAATGCTTAAGTGCCTTCCCAGGGGGAATAAATCCCTTCATGTCCTTAAATATTAATTGAATTATTTGTAAGTTTGGGATAAATGCACAATATACTGTTTTAAAGCATCAAAATTATAAATGAAACTTGTAGAATAATACCATGTAAGAATATTCTTTGCGCTAGGTCATGACAATTCAATTTTAAATTGGCTGTCTCAAGTTTGGAATGAGGAACCTCGTTTGCAAAAAAAGGCTATTTACAGAAACAGAGACAGCATGCCATCCAAACTACAGTTTTGGGTAAACACATTATCTAGAGTCCTTGGGTAACCCAGGTTAAACTTAGGCATGTTATCAAAATTACAGTTTTGGGTCTCGAATCTTTGGGTGACCTGGGTTAAACTTAGGCACTTTATGTAGATTACAATTTTGGGTCTCCAGAACACTGAGTTGACACACCAACTGGAGCCCTCTGACCTTGGGATAGTTGTGCTGTCCTTCCCAGGTAAAGGAAAAATGTGCCTTCTAAGACCAATATGAAACTTACAATTTTTACCAGAGTTAATTGTTACCATACTTCACTTTACTGTGCCCCAGGTGGTCTCTGGGCTGTTGATTGTCTGGTTTGTCTTCTTCCTGCTGGATTACACTTGGAGAACTTCAACTTAAAAAAGAAAAATCTTTCTCTTTTACACCAAGTAACCTATAGGATTACTTCTTAGATCTTGACTGATAGTGCCACAAGGCCATGTATTTCAAGTCAAAGTCATTAAACATTTATGGTGACTGTACTTATTTTCAGATTTGGTATTTTAACAGCAAAGCATTAGATTATCCTATAAATATTAGTGGAAGATATTTCAAAATATTAAAATTTCTCCTTTTTATTAAATTTAAAATAATATTTTTAAACAGCATTCCCTTTCGGCTTATTTGCATATACAGAGGGATCATGGGAAGCCTTCAGTAACTTTTTAGAAGAATTTTACTTTACTAGGATTCAATTGCTTACAAAGATTAGTAAATTTAGTAATTTTATGTCTGATACACGAGGTGCAAACGCTGCCCCACCTCCATCCTAATTTAAAATGCAGCAGCATGGTGCTTTCGTTAGTTTAAATAAAGACATTGCTACTAATAAATCAATTTTTTCTTTTATTTGGCAGAAATTCCTTATGTAACCAAGCATATTATATTTTAAAATATTGTATTTGGGAAAAACTGTCAAATACATATCTAATTAAAAAATTTTCAACATTTAAAAGCAGTTCTCAACATAATAGGATCTAGTCTTGACCATGGAATCAATTACTCTTTATTTGTTTATGATATATGTATAACTATGGTTCTACTGAGAATTTAAGATGACTTAAAAATGTCTCTTATCTACAAGCCTTTTAAGAAATACGAGCTCTATTGTCGGCCCTTATAAAGCCAACTGCTGAAAACATTGGTCTATCATACCACTGAAATTATATTAAGACCATGATTGCTAATTTATTAAGTATTAAAAATGTTTTCTTAAAAATAGTATTAAATAAATTCGAGAGGCAAGCACACTTTCTGTCCCATCCGCATTTCCGTAGTAAAACTCCGCCTTAAAGCTCCACCCCTGAAATTCCATCCTGCCTCAGTGAGAAGACACTCCTTTGGTGATTGACTAAATCAGAGGGAGGGGCCTTCGCTGTTTCAAGATGGCAGCCCCCAGGGGAGCGGCAGGCCATGCGGCCAACATGGCGGCTGCCAAGTTAGGCAGCTCAAAGTGGCGGCTGTCTACACTGTTCTTTGACAGAGCAAACCAAAACCCCTGAAAGATAGATGACCAACATTATATTCACACAAGCAGAAATCCCATTAGCTGTTTATACCTTTTATAATTATCTTAAAGCATATCAATCAAATTTAAACTGGTTTTTGTATTAAAAATTTTTCAGTTGAGATCATAAAATTAATCCTTTTTTTTAAAACAGACCAATGAGTAACATTTTTTGAATTCCTAATCGTTTAAGAGAAAACACATTTTATTTTTATAAAAACAAGTTATACATTAGATATTTAATTTCTCCTGATTCAAATTTGCACTTTAAACTTTCAGAGCTTACAAGTCAAATATTAGCAGTTCTTTGATTAACTACACTTTTATATTTTTAAGAATAAATTTTAAAATCTAATAATTAACTTTAAACCATGTTTTTTCTGCACAGAGAAACTGAGAAGAAAACTTGTATTAAAAAATGACTACTGGCGGAAAGCTGATTTCAAAGGAGCCACCTTTTGGCTGCTTGACCTTTTCTTGGAAGGTCTCTAGCAAAAGGTGTAGCCATTGAAATGCAAATTAACATTCCTAAAGATGGCTGCTGGCGGGAATTGGATTACCTACACACTAGGGGAAGGGCGTGTCTACCCCTCCTTCCATTAAAAAAAGTATGTAGCTTTAAACTTTTTCAATGGCAAGAAAAGAGACTTTTACATTTAAGGATACATTTCAAATAAAATATAAAGCATTTTCAATTAATAGATTAACTTCTATCATCTAGACTTCATACTAGGCATACACAGATCAACATTTCAGTATTATAAGTCTCAATACTTTTATATGATTTGAACTTAAAAGTTTTAAGTTTCCAGCCAATAAGCCTGGCATAACTGCTAAATTTCAAAATGGTCACAATTTTCCTGCTGGGGAAGTCAAGAAATTTCAAAAGAGCTACTTTAGATCGCCTTGGGAAACCAGCCTGTATTTCTTTCTCAGGTTCATCTCCGCCATTTTTAAGGCCAAAACAGTCTCGGGTTTTTATTCTGTACACAGCAAAAGGTCAAGATCAGCTCAAAACTATGCACACTCGTTTTTAAACTGGCCTTTTCCCTTTACATGTGCACAGAAATCCCAGATGCATTTATGAATTTGTAAAAGCTTTAAGTCATTAGCTGGAAAAAAAGGATAAAGATGGCGAAGATGAGGCGAAGAAGTGGCTTTCTTGGGGAGTGACGTCCATATTGGATGACCACGTGAGCTTCCCCACCTCCTTGTTTCTTAGGGGAAGATTCAGAAATGGTCTGGCATTTACTCTTTTTACTTTATTTTTCAATTTTTATTTATTTTTTTTTTAAGGAAAGAAAAGATGTTTTAAGATAAAGAATGATCGGCAGTTGCTGAGAAATTCCTTTAATCCTTTTCTACTTGGTTACAAGTAGTTTACACGTGGAGGCAGAGGAGGTGCAGATGGTATTCTTAGAGACTCGCACCCTTCCACTCCAGGCTGTAAGGCCGTGGCTGCACCCCACTTAGACATTCTTAAACTCTCCTGTGCTGAATCAAGGCCATCACCGATTAAAATAGGAATTTTCTCTGGACTTTTTGCTGAGTATTGGTCACACAACTGCTTTCTAACCTTTTCCCAGGTTTCATCAACAAAGCTTAAGAAAGAAATCGAGAATTTGACTACAATTAACAGAGCATAGTTTAAAGCATTTTTTTGAGGATTACCCACGTTTTACACCTAGCTATTTCATATCAATTCACAACAATACACTCCCCTTACCTTATTCCTTTAAATCTGTGTGCACACGCTTCTGGGAGTGACCCCCTCGCTTTCTTCTCTTGCCTCCGTACTCAGTCCCTGTTCGGGGCGCCAAATGTGGGGGGCTGTTTCTCTCTTCTCCATGTCCCGCATGGAAAAGGAAACAGTCCATTTGCTGAGTGGAGGAGCTGGGGATTAAGAAATTAAAGAAAGACCAAGACGCAGAAATAGAGTTTAAGCTGGGGCCAGGTGGGCGCCATCCTCTCTGATGGAGAGGCGGCAAAAAAGCGGCCTGAGCCACACAGCAGGTTTATTTTAAAGGCCTAGATTTACATATCTAGTTCCGCCCCTGCCTGATTAACATGTCCACCCTTATTGGGGAAGCATGTTCCCAGGGCGTGGCTCTGCCTGTGCTCTGAGTTCAATTGACAATAATTATAAGAAAATGCCTAGGTGCCTCCCAGGCAGCCCTCTACAGTAACCCATATGTTAGATAACAACAACACATCAGAACTCAATAATTTCAAAGGACTTAAATCATATGGACTATGTTCTCAGACCAAAACAATTATTTTATATGTTAAAAATGATATCCCTGGATATTTGGAAGTTAAATAACATACTTCTAGTTAACCAATGGGTTAAAGAAGAAGTCAACGGGAAAATTACAGATAAACTCAAACTGAATGGTAATAAAACCACAATACCAAAATTCATGAAATGCAGCTTAAGTAATCCATAGGGGAAAAAGTGTATAGCTTTAATTTATATTTTCATATATTTAATCTATATTAGAAAAGAAAGGCCCAGAGTCAATGATCTAAACTTTCAGAGAAGCTGCAAAAAGAAGAGAAAACTAAAACCAAACTTGGTATAAGAAAAGAAATAAAAATATAAGAGTGGAAATCAAGGAAACAAAACAGAAGTCAATAGGAAAATAACAAAGACAAGGGTTGGTTTTTAAAAAAGATTAATAAGATTGATATACTCATGGCAATATTTGATAAAGACAAAAGGAGAGAACATATTTGACCAATATCTGGAATGAAAGAGGGGCATAATATAAATATGTAGAAAAGATGATAAAGGAATATTATCAATAACTTTAGTCCAATAACTTTAACACCATAGATAAAATGTTCAAATAACTTAAAAAACACAAGCCGCCAACTACATAAGAGAAAATTGCAATTGTAGCATACCTTAGTCATTAAGTTTGCAATTCAAAATCTTCCTACAAAGAAGTGTTAGTCATAGATGGCTTCTGTGATAAATTCTATCATGTAGATAAAGAAATAATATCTTATACAAACTCTTTCATCAAAGAGAAAAAGGAAACAATTGCCAACTCATTTTATGAAACCTGTATAAACCTGAAACTAAAACCTGACAATGGCATAATATGAAAAATTAAATATCACTCACAAACACACATGCAAAAATTCTTAACAATGTAGTAGCAAATCAAGTTTACCTAATATATAATATTTTTCACACTGATGCATGCCACCTGGAAGAAAAATACATAAACAATTTTCCTGGCCAATCACAATCATGCAGGTGCTCTTCCATTTCCAGTCTACAGGACTCCAGTTCATCAGATCTGCTTGGATATCTTTGTATTCTTCCACTGTTGCTGTTGTTATCCCATATTCACAATGGAGAGGAACTTGATCCATATTTTACTGCTCAGATTCCAGATGTAACCACCATCACTAGTGCTGTGATGCTCATTTGAATTTGAAAGTTGGAAATAACCAACAGGATCCGGACAACAGCAAGGCAAATGTCTCAGAAGAAAAATTAATGGGTCACTCAAAAACTTGGTAGTAAAGACAGACCCTAGTCTAAAAAATCAAACTTAATGAAAAAATCCATTATGAACAGAATTTCAATGTTTGATTCAAGACATGATCTGATCCTACACAACTTGGCCTCACCCTAATTCCTGCCATGTCACATCCTGATGTCAACTTTATTGTTTCCTGATCTCATTGGAAGATAAAAGGCCATATATGTTACACTTCTCTCTTCTGGACTGCTCTTTCAAGGTCAAGAGGGCTACCAAACTTCTAGATCAAATAATGCTGCATTGTTACATTTACAAGAAGAAAAATCCTGTAGTTTGCAAAAATGATCTCTTCTAGAATATGTTACTAATGCCTATTTTATTACATACATTTATGCATTAAAGGAACATATGTTTACAATATGGAAAGAAATGGAAAAGTAATGTTACTCTATTATATATATCTGCACATGCAGTGCATCTCCACCATCTACTAAAGCTACTCCCCTGGACACACACATGCTCAAATGCACACATGTACACAAACACACACATAGACAAACACTCTGGGTGCAGCTATGAAGTTCAAAAATTGTTTGAGGTATTACCATTCATGTATAGTGATAGATTCCTATTGATGTTTCATGATTACGCTGATAAACTTCAAGTAATCTCTTTTCAAGGTATTCAGATCAATCCTTGAAGAACAAATATTAATCCTTTGGAGATATCTTTCATTCTACACTTTACCAATGAAGTATTTGTGAAGACAGGGAAGGAGTAGTGGATACTGACACATTGTGGTCTCTGGGCCTGTCTCAAAACATGCACCTCTTTATTATGAAAAGGCAGTTAGGAAATTCTGATCCTCCCACAAGGCACGTTCTACCAAAACACATAGATTGCTGATATGCATATGATGATTTTCAAGACTCATATTAGTCCATTTATTTTACTAAGTAAAAATGTTTTGGCCCTGCTCTTTTCCTGTCTGAGAAAGAAACCATTGTTCTGGATTGCTGTATAAACATTGTAGTCATCTTGTAAGGATACCACTAATTCAGGTTTAAGCACATAATTGGCATTTATCAGCTTGCCTTCTTGTTCTATTCTCCCTAAAACTCAATGGTTTGGGTTGTTACCATCCAGGAATATTTCTTTGGAAGTTCATTTATCTGTGTGTATTTGTATTAGCCAAATTGCATGAAGATATGAACTCAGCCACAGTCGCTCAGAGTACTGTCCTTGGATAACACTTAAAGGAAAACAAAACTGCTTTTCTGACAAGCATCTCAAACATCTTAAATAGACAACCTGAGACATAGTCAGACAACTGTGTAAATCAACCTGACTCATGAGGAAGAGAGATGTGCCAATTTGGAATGCATCTCTCTGTATTCAACAGAAATCCCAATTACAGTTGCTTAATCACATAGGGTTTTATTCATATGTAGGCTGTGAGAAGGTAGTGCAGAGTTGTTGCAGCAGTTTAACAATGCTATGAAAATTCGGGGGCTTTCTATCTTATCATACTTATATGCTAAAGGTTTAGTATATAAACCTTTGTTTACGGCACTTATCTTATGGTTGCAAGTTGATTGCTTCAACTCAAGGCTTCCCCCTCAATACCCATGCTGGTTAAGAAAAAAGAAAATGAGCCATAGCTGTTTTGGCTTAGTGGATAAAGCGTTGGCCTGCAGACTAAAGGGACCCAGGTTTGATTCTGGTCAAGGGCATGTACCTTAGTTGGTACCTTGGTTGCAAGCTCCTCCCCGGCCTGGGCCCTAATCAGGGCTCATGCAGGAGGCAACCAATCTGTTTTTCTCACATCGATGTTTCTCTCTGTCTTTCCCTCTCTCTTCCACTCTCCCTAAAAAAAATCAATGGAAAAATATCCTCAGGTGAGGATTAATTAAAAGAAAGAAAGAAAGAAAGAAAGAAAGAAAGAAAGAAAGAAAGAAAGAAAGAAAGAAAGAAAGAAAGAAAGAAAGAAAGGAAGGAAGGAAGGAAGGAAGGAAGGAAGGAAGGAAGGAAGGAAGGAAGGAAGGAAGGAAGAAAGAAAGAAAGAAAGAAAGAAAGAAAGAAAGAAAGAAAGAAAGAAAGAAAGAAAGAAAGAGTAAAGATCTAAGGAACATGCCACCTGAGACTAGCCTTTTCAAAAATATTTCCTCCCTTAAGACCAATCCCTCAATAATACTTTTAAATTGACAGCAATAACTGAGTTATATGATACACCTACCTGCAAGGGATTATGGGAACATGAATATTTGGACCCAGAAAGGAAAGAAAAAATGGTCTTGGAAATGGATTTTTTAGTAGACACATGTATTCATTTCCTATTGCTGCTGTAACAAATTACCACAAACTTAGTGCTTAAAAACATAAATATATTATCTTACAGTTCTAGAGCTCAACAGTTAAACTGGGCTAAAGTTAAGTTAGGGCTGCGTTCCTTTCTGGAGGCTCTAAGTAAAAATACTTTCCTTACCTTTTCTAGCTTCTGCACTCTCCCACTTGTGGCTCCCTTCTGTCTTCAAAGTCAGTAATGGCTGGTTCAGTCTTTTGCACATAATATCACTCTGATACCGACTCTCTTTCTGCTTCCTACTTCCATTTCTTATTACGGGCTCTTGTGATTACACTGGAACCACCTGGATATCTTAGGACAATCTCCCAATTTAAAGGCCAGCTGATTATCACAACCTTAATCCCATTGGCAATTGATTCCCCTTTGCCACACAACATCCTTGATTTTCTCTCCAGAACATGCTTTCCTGATAATGAATCTCCTAATTATAGCATTTTTAAACCATTTGAATAGGCTGCAAATCATTAAATTCTGGTTTCTTTTTGCTTAACAGTCCTTCCCTCAATCTATCTCATTCCTCTCACATTTTACTAAAAGCCGCAAGAAGAAAACAGGCTGCAGCTTCCACCCTAGCCTGGAAATCTTCTCAGCTAAATATCAAGTTAATTGTTGACCAGTCCTTCTCTCCACATTTCCACTGCAGGACACATGATTCAGCTAAGTTTTCTGCCAGCACATAACAAGGATTTCCTTCCCTCCAGTTTCCAATAACATTTTTCTCATTTCCTTTCCTCTGGTTTCCAATATCATTTTCGTAATTCCTATTTCTACCAATAGTCTCTTTACCATGATTTAGGTATTCTGGAAGGCAATATATGTTTTCTCCACCATGCTCCTCACTTTCTTCTGTGTCTTTGCTATCGGAGTGATTATCCATGTTTCAACTAACACTCTGTCCAAAACAATCTATGCTTTAAAAAATCATGCTCTTTAAAATTCTTCCAGCCTCAGCCTAATGCCCAATTCCAAAGCAACTTCTACATTTTTAGTTATTTGTTACAGCAGCACTCCACTTCCAACTCTGTATCAGTCAGGGTTCAACAAGAAAAACAGAACCAGCAGGAGAGATAAAGAGATTTATTGCAAGGAAGTGATTGGTTCAATTGTGGGAGCTGGCTAGGCAAATAAAAAATCAGAGGGGGTGGCTAGGCAAGTCAAAAATCCAAAAGGGCAGGCTGCAACTCTGGACACCAGCTGAAGCTGCTGCCCACAGTCATAATTTCTTCTTCATCTCAGGGAACACTCAGCTCTGCCTGAAGGCCTTTCAGCTGACTGAGTCAGGTCCACCCAGGTCATCTAGGATATTCTCCCCATTACAAGGTTCGTTGATTAGCAACCTTAATTCCATCTGAATCGTAAGCCCCCTTTGCAGTATAACATAACATAGTCACAGGTTCCAGGGACTGGGATGCGGATGTCTTACGGAGGGCATTATTCTGCCTACCACACTGTCCCATAGTATCTGCAAAGTTAAGAGGCTCCTGAAAATAGAACTGATTATTTCTTCAAACCATTCATCACCTTCATTCACATATCCTTTAAAAAGTTTTCTTTAATATTAATTCTACAATTAATTCTACAATTTATTTTTCCAAATTCCTCTAGGCCCAGAATTTGGAGCTCACTTGAGAATTCCTTGCAATAGCAAGAGACAATTTCAAGCAATGTATTACTTGGTCCTAGCGTCTATTGATCTTCAGAGTTTATAGGAACAAGTTAAACACAGCCGATCTGGGTATCCAGTAAAACTGTGCAGGACTCTTATCAGGATCATAACTTCAGTTAAGTATAAGAAAAAACCCATGATTTTTCTCAACATTAGATGAGAAAGATATATTTTCATGCGGTAACATGTATTTTAGAAAGTCTAATAATTACAATTGTGAGTTTGATATAAACAGCATGAAATTATACATGTTGCCTATTGATAAAAACAAAAAATACAGAGTTTGAAAGAAACTGGATATGGGTGAATACAAATTGATTCTACCCAAAATGGGTTATAACAAAGTCATAGCTGTGTAAATAATAAAAACTAAATAAAACCTCTACAATTTAAAAATGAAGTAGGTAGAAAGGAATCATATTCTTATGTAGTGTCATGAATACTTATAAATTTAGAATTACATTTATTTCAAGAGGTTAACTTTCATGTTAACCTTAAGAAATCAGTACTAAAATTTTTAGTCAGAAATATGAAATTTCCTGGTATTTTTTTTTACTAATAATATAGTAATTGAAAAAAATAATTACAGGACAACAAAACAAAGAATAACTGCTAAGGAATATAGTATAGAAAAAGAAAAACAAGTAGAACTACAGGCTAATACTGCATTAAAAAAAATCAAGGAAAGATAAAGGACACAACAACTAATGGTGCAAGTGAAAAGTTTCAGATACCTAAACTATCATGGAATGTTGGATTTCCCTCTGCCTTCCTCCCAATGTCCTGGCCTAGAATATTGGGGAAGACAGGCTTCAAGAATTTGAACTCATTACTACCAGAGTCTCCTGTCAGACACACCTCATACTGGTAGCTCTGGGACAGGGTCCCAGTACCGGTGACGTCCACCAGGTGGCCCGGAAAGGGGCCCTCAGGCACCGAACAGCCACCCACCCAGGCGGCCCTGCTCCGCCTGCACAGCCGCACCGCGATGAACGCCAGCACCGAGAACAGGAACAGCGACGACACCGACGCCAACGCGATGACCAGGTACACGGTCAGCGGGTCGGCCTGCGCCTGGTCGGCCGCCACTTCGGGCAGCGGCAGGTAGGGCTGCGAGAAGCCATCCACCAGCAGCACGTGCAGCGTGACGCTGGCCGACAGCGCGGGCTCGCCATTGTCCTTGACCAGCACCAGCAGCCTGTGCTTGGCCGCGTCGCGCTCGCTCAGCAGCCGCGCCGTGCGCACCTCGCCATTGTGCGCCCACACGCCGAACAGCCCGGGCTCCGTGGCCTTGAGCAGCTGGAACGACAGCCAGGCGTTCTGGCCCGAGTCTGCGTCCACCGCCACCACCTTGCTCACCAGGTAGCCCGGCTCGGCCGCCCTGGGCACCAGCTCGGTGCAGGGCGCAGAGCCGTTCTGCAGCGGGTACAGCACGAAGGGCGCGTTGTCGTTGGCGTCCAGCACCTGCACGCGCACCAGCGCCTGGCTGCTCAGCGCGGGCGACCCGCGGTCCGTGGCGCCCACGCGGAACTCGAACGCCTGCAGCGCCTCGAAGTCCAGCGCCCTCAGGGCGAACAGGTGGCCGTTGTCCGCGTTGATGGACACGAGCGAGGCCAGGGGCAGCCGCGGGTCGTGGGGCGGCAGCAGCGAGTAGGTGAGCTGGGCGTTGGCGCCCGCGTCCCTGTCTGTGGCGCTGACGCTGCCGATGTGCAGGGCGGGGCTGTTGTTCTCGCGGAGGAACAGGGTGTAGGCGGTTTGGGTGAAGGCGGGGGCGTTGTCGTTGACGTCGGACACCAGCAGGGTGATGTTGTGCTGGGTTCCCAGCCTGGGGGTCCCCAAGTCAGTGACAGTGATGGTGATGTTGTATTCTGCTCTGCTCTCCCTGTCCAGGGCCCCGTTCGTTACCAGGGTGTAGAAATTCTCTTCAGTTGGCTTCAGGAGGAAGGGCAGATCATCCTGGATGGAGCAAGTCATCCTTCCGTTGTCCCCCGAGTCTCGGTCTCGAATCTGAAACAGGGCCACTTCCGTCTCGGGGGAATTTTCGGGAATGGGGCTGGTAAGTGATGAAACAGTGAGTTCTGGGGAATTATCGTTAACATCCACCACCTCAATGGAGACTGAACATTTTCCTGAAAGTCCCCCGCCATCAGAGGCATCTATATCCAGCTCATATGAGGATATTGTCTCAAAATCTAGTTTTTTGATTAGCCGAACTTCTCCTGAAAGGCTGTTTACTTCAAAAGTTTTGCTTATCTCCTGAGAACTATAAGAAAGGGCGTATGATATCTCTCCGTTTGTCCCAGTGTCTAAATCTCTAGCAGAAACCTTGACAACTAGGGAACCTACAGGGCTGTTCTCAGGGACCTGCACGTGGTAGAGTCTCTGTGCAAACTCAGGGGCATTGTCATTGGCATCCAAGACCAAGATGTGCACCTGGGCGGTGCCAGACAGGGGTGGAGAGCCGCCATCCAGGGCTGTGAGGGTTAATCTGAGCTGGGCCTGCTCCTCACGATCCAGCTCCTTGTCCAGCACCAGCTCGGGGTATTTCCTGCCATCTCCTAAGTCGCGGGTGGAAACATGGAAATGGGAGCTGAGGCTGATGCTGTAGTTTTGGATGTTGTTGTTGCCCACGTCCAAATCCTGGGCTTTTTTCAGAGGAAACACGGTCCCAGGAGGGCTAGTCTCAGGGATTCTCAGCGTCATTTCTCTTTCAGAAAACTCAGGAGAATGATCATTTATGTCTCTCACCAGTAGCTCAGCTCGAAATACTCCCAGTGGTTTTTTCAGTAACACTTGGAAATGCATCACACATGGGTCAGTGGAGCCACACATCTCCTCCCGGTCCAGTTTCTCATTTAATATCAAGTGCCCGGTCTGCAGATCAAGCTGCAATCGGGGTTCCTTATCTTCAGTGACCACCCGGGCTCCCCGCGCAGCTAGCTCTCCCGCTCCCAGCCCCAGGTCCTTGGCCACGTTGGCCACAAAGGAGCCGCCCTCTGTTTCCTCCATCACGGAATAGCGACGGGATTCCCATCCTGCCAGAGCCACTCCCACCAAAAGAAAGAGAACCAGGACTTGCCTTTGTTTAGGAAAGCGCTCCCCTCCGACCTCCATCTTTATTTCACAAACACCTTTCCAGGAACCGGGCCCAGCTCCACCTTGGGGAGCAATGGGACTGCGATAGGGATGGATCTCTCAGTTGGTAATCTGTCCTGAACTGTTGCTGAGTAGCATTCTCTGGACACTCTCTGGTCCTCAGCTCCGTTGCAGGCTTTTCTCCTCCTCTAGCGATCTGAGGTAGAATTAGTTGAATTTCCTGGGCTCTTTTTTTTTTTTCTTTTTCTTTCTCTTCGCCTTAGCCTGCAGCGCCACCATGCGTTGTCTTCGAAAAATTTGCTACAATTGCATTCTCTATTTGTATGTACCTATAGTAATCTAGTAATCCCAATCATCTATCTATCTAGAAATACCAGTTATCTTTTGGGAGTTTTGGAAATGTTCTTTGGGATATGATGTAATCCGAAAACCATGCAATTAAAATTATTTATTCATTCAAAGATATATTATTGATATAATGTACTAGGTTCTGAACTACATTAGTAAACAACCCAGACATGGTTTTTATCTTCCAGAACCTGTAGTTTTTTTTGGGGGGGGGGATGTTCTGGAGAACTGACAGGTGAAAGAAGACTTATTAGTGATCAGTCATCTTGTAAAAATAAGAGTCAAGCTATATGATTCTTTAAATTCAGCAAAAATGAATGAATTCCTCTAGATTTTCTTTCAGATTCTAGACAGCCTATATGCCAGAATTGTGGTTCTTATTGGTTAATCATATCACAGAAAAAAGCTACTAGTTCATTGCAGTTTACATATTCTTTCTACATGAAGTCAGAGAGTTATATTTTAACCTTTTAAACTACAGGAAAATGCATATGAGAACACTTCTTTAGCTCTGGGCATGCTTCACTAATCACCATCTGATAGAGCATGCTTACTTATTTCTTTTGTGTCATCCTTGAGTTCCAGAACTTTTTATTTTGATATTCTTCAACAGCTAATCCCAGGCACATGGCAGATGCTCAATAAATATTTGTTGAATATATCAATGAAGAAATCACAATGTAAAAATTTTGACAGATGGATTCTCCTCCTAATGCAAAAGCCCACTTTTTTGCTGTAATCTTAATTCATTATATGAGAAACCATGCTCCCAAGTAGCTATGCTCTTTTGAATAGTAATTTAATATAATTCAGAATGATCTAAAATGTTTTTCATTAAATGGCAAAATACCCTTGCTCACCCCTAAACAAAAGGATACATTATAAAAAAAGAACAAAACAACCAGGCTATAATGATTCTACAAATAGGGTATACATTGTCAGTGTTAATTCACACTAAAGCTATAAGAAACTAATGCTATTAAATATTTCTTATATAGAATTTTCTAAGAATTTCTATATAAAGTGTACAATTTGGAAATATCCATCAATTCTCAAAAATATGCAGTCTAACAAAAGTTTGTGTGTGTCCCTTACAAATTACTAATATTCTACCATCTTTTGACCCAACTATTATTAAATTTATATGATAATCACAATGTTTTTAAATCCTCACCTGAGAATATTTTTTCCATTGAATTTTTTTAGGATAATGGAAGGGGGAAGAGAAGAGAGAGAGAGAAACATCAATGTGAAAGAGACCCCTGGATTGGTTGCCTCCCACCTGCAACCCAGGTACCTGCCCTTGACCAGGAATCCAACCCTGATATCCTTTGGTTCAAAGGCCCATGCTCTACCACTGGATGATTTTAGAGAGAAGCATCATTTTGTTGTTCCACTCATTTATGCATTCATTGGTTGATTCTTGTATGTGCCCTGAAGGGGGTTGAACCCATAACTTCGGTGTATCAGGATGACTCTCTAACCAACTGAGCAACCCAGCCAGGGAGACAACCACAACTTATGTTCCAGATTAATAGTAAGTTTTAATCCATATAAGAATATCTAAACATGCTTTTGACAAGTGAAAAAAACCACCTAGCTATCTTAATTAGAGAGAAATTTATTAAAAGAGCATTTATTTCCAAAAACCCAAAGGAGAAACAAACTTGGGAGAAAGCAAAATTGGAAAATATACAATTAGGTTGTTCTTTGGGCATCTCCTTCCTTCTTGTCTCTAAGTGGATTGATTTTCTGTGCTTTCCATGTATTTAGCTAGCATAATATCATTTTCTTATTAAGTTCCTAACAAAGAGACTATTTTATATCTGGTTTCCAAAGCAATTTTTTTAAACAGAGAGAATCAGATTTGCACAGCTTTGATAAGCAATGTCTACCACCTTGTCTGACTGTCTGAAATCACAAAAAGAGAGGGGCCATTAAAATAAACATGGCTGCAACAGTAGACATCTACTGAAGAAAGAAGTTTCCAGAAAGAGATGTGGTAGGAGCTATTATTTAAATATTTGGAAATAATCTAATACTCTTTCACTATGGTGACAGAAGATGATTTGACATTGGGTGGTGAGCACACAATGCAATATACAGCTCATGCATCATAGAAATGTACATTTGAAACCTATATAATCTTATTAACCAATGTCATCCCAATAAATTTAATTTAAAAATAATACTCATATATATCATATACTGAAGGTTGATATAAAGAGGTGCAAATCCAGTATGGGAGAAATCATTGTTTTTCTATTTATTACTACTGTGAAAAAAACATGCAATTTCTGCAGACACTTCTCCATTTAAAATTTTTAGATGGGTAGACATAATATATTAAACTGAAGATATCTTAATAACTCATTAGATTTGTATCATGCCTGTCTCCTAAGAAACCACAACATCAAAATTTTTAAAAATGTTTCTGGACAACATTCAAACAGAAAATGGTCCTGGGGTTATCTTCAAATCAATTGTGGTTGATGAAGAGTTGATATATTGAACAAATATTCATACTTTTTAGTATGAAGTACATTTGCAAGTTCTTTGTCTTAGTCAAATAGAAATGATAAAAAGAGAGTAAACAAGCCCTAGACGCGTTGGCTCTGTGAACAGAGCCTCCTCCTGCAAATTAAAGGTTTCAATTCCATGCCCTGCCTGAACAATGTGTTTCTTTCACATCAATGTTTCTGTCTCTGTCTCTCGCCCTCCTTTCCTCTCTCTCTCTCTCTCTCTCTCTCTCTCTCTCTCTCTCTCTCTCTCTCAAAACAAAAAATCAATGGGGGAAAATCCTCGGGTGAGAATTAGCACACACACAGAGAGAGAAAGAGACCATGAGTATATACTTAAGTTTCTAATCTCCTTAACTAGGAAATAAAATCAAAGAAAATCTGTATGTACTAAAATTGGTAAGGGAGACATATTTTAAAAGAGCTAATCTTCACCTGGAATGCTCTGAAAATTTAACAAATTCCTAATTGAATCCAAAACCATTTACAAAATTAGAGTTTTCCTCCACACCATTCACAGACCCCGGATGGTTGGAGGCAACAGATTTTAGGAACTTAAACTCTCTGGTGGTTCCTGAGCCTCCATTCAGACACACCTCATACTGGTAGCTCTGGGACAGGGTTCCTGTGCCGCTGACGTCCACCAGGTGGCCCGGAAAGGGGCCCTCAGGCACCGAACAGCCACCCACCCAGGCGGCCCTGCTCCGCCTGCACAGCCGCACCGCGATGAACGCCAGCACCGAGAACAGGAACAGCGACGACACCGACGCCAGCGCGATGACCAGGTACACGGTCAGCGGGTCGGCCTGCGCCTGGTCGGCCGCCGCTTCGGGCAGCGGCAGGTAGGGCTGCGAGAAGCCATCCACCAGCAGCACGTGCAGCGTGACGCTGGCCGACAGCGCGGGCTCGCCATTGTCCTTGACCAGCACCAGCAGCCTGTGCTTGGCCGCGTCGCGCTCGCTCAGCAGCCGCGCCGTGCGCACCTCGCCATTGTGCGCCCACACGCCGAACAGCCCGGGCTCCGTGGCCTTGAGCAGCTGGAACGACAGCCAGGCGTTCTGGCCCGAGTCTGCGTCCACCGCCACCACCTTGCTCACCAGGTAGCCCGGCTCGGCCGCCCTGGGCACCAGCTCGGTGCAGGGCGCAGAGCCGTTCTGCAGCGGGTACAGCACGAAGGGCGCGTTGTCGTTGGCGTCCAGCACCTGCACGCGCACCAGCGCCTGGCTGCTCAGCGCGGGCGACCCGCGGTCCGTGGCGCCCACGCGGAACTCGAACGCCTGCAGCGCCTCGAAGTCCAGCGCCCTCAGGGCGAACAGGTGGCCGTTGTCCGCGTTGATGGACACGAGCGAGGCCAGGGGCAGCCGCGGGTCGTGGGGCGGCAGCAGCGAGTAGGTGAGCTGGGCGTTGGCGCCCGCGTCCCTGTCTGTGGCGCTGACGCTGCCGATGTGCAGGGCGGGGCTGTTGTTCTCGCGGAGGAACAGGGTGTAGGCGGTTTGGGTGAAGGCGGGGGCGTTGTCGTTGACGTCGGACACCAGCAGGGTGATGTTGTGCTGGGTTCCCAGCCTGGGGGTCCCCAAGTCGGTGACAGTGATGGTGATGTTGTACTCTGCCTTGTTTTCTCTGTCTAGAGGTCCTCCTGTTACCAGCTTGTAGAAATTCTCAACGGAATGTTTCAGCGTGAAAGGGAGATCCTCCTGGATGGAACACACCATCCTTCCATTCTCCCCAGAGTCTGGGTCTTGAACACTGAAAAGAGCTATGGTAGTTTCCGGAGAATTTTCTGGAATGGAGCTTGTAAGTGAAACCACCTTCAGTTCCGGGGTGTTGTCATTTATATCCACCACCTGTATTATGACAGTGCATTTTCCAGAAAGACCTGCCCCATCAGACGCCTTAATATCGACCTCATATGAAACAATTTTTTCAAAATCTAGTTTCCTAATGATTGTAATTTCACCTGTGCGTTCATTAAGTGCAAATGTCCTAGTAATCTCTTCATCACCATAAAAGAATGAGTAGGACACTTCCCCGTTTATTCCCGTGTCTAAATCCCTAGCGGAAACAGTGACAACAAGGGAGCCCAGAGGACTGTCCTCCGGGATCTGCACTCTATAGAGTGGCTGCACAAACTCAGGGGCGTTGTCATTGATATCCACCACCTCAATGAGGACCAGGGCGGTGCCAGATTTGGGAGGAGCTCCGCCATCTACTGCCGTGAGCGTTAACCTCAGCTCGGGCTGCTCCTCGCGATCTAGAGCTTTGTCCAGAACCAGCACTGGGTACTTTCTGCCCTCGCTGCCATTTCTGGTAAGAACGTGGAAGTGGGAGTTGGGGTGGATGGTATAGTTTTGAACATTATTGATGCCCACATCCAAATCTTGTGCATTTTTCAGGGGAAACACGGTCCCTGGAAGAGTACTTTCCATGATTTTCAAAATCATTTCTGCTTTCGGGAACACAGGTGAATTGTCATTTATGTCATGGACCAAAAGCTTAAACCTATAGACTTCCAAAGGCTCCTCCAGTAACACCTGGAATTGCAGCACACAAGGCTCAGTGGGACCACACAGCTCTTCCCGATCCAGTTTCTCATGTACCTGTAAATCCCCAGTCTGAAGGTTCAGCTGAAAATGTTCTCTGTTGTTGTTAAAAATGACACGAGCCCTCCGCCCAGACAGCTCCTTTACCTCCAGCCCTATGTCCTTTGCTAGATTGGCCACAAAAGAACCACCCTCTGTTTCTTCGGCGACGCTGTAACCTTTCTGCTCTGCGCTAGTCTGAGCCAGAAAAACAAAGAGAAGCAGGACTTGCCTTAGTGTAGGAAAGCGCTCCTCTTCAGCCTCCATTTTCTTCAGCGCCAGAAGTCTTTGGGGTCGGCTGCCCGGGTCTGAAGGAAGTCTGCCCCGGGAATCAATCCTTGCCGCAGGGTAATTCCGTTAAGGATCCTCCTCTCTTCCTTAGATCTGTGTAATGACCACCAGGACCGGAACCTTCCCCTCCGCAGGTCTGTTTTTTCGAAGCCTTAGCTTACAGCGCCACCATGTGTTGCACTTAAACCTAGTTTGCTGGAAATGCTACAAAACGCTTTCCACCTGATTTAGGCACACACACATACACAACCACCACCACGGATTATATATCGGGTGGTTTATAAATAAAATTGTAACTTCTATTTTCCTGCGAGATTATGAACGTGGAAATGGTACCAGCCACTTTGGGAAATGATGCAAGAACAAAGCTAACTGTATTTATTTGTTTATTCAACAAACCTTATTGATTTCATATTATATGTCAGGCAGAATACTAAGTGGTGGGAATACACATACCTTCTTTGTTGTTCTGAAGCTTACAATATAAAGTGTACTATATTATCTGTATTCTGGGGGAATTGAGTAGAAAAAGATGGGTAGTTATCAGTCTATTCCTAAAGAAATCAAACTCTTAACACACTGCCAGCAAGGAAGATGAAGAGATTCATTTACATACTTCAATAGTATAAACTTAAGTGACAGACCAGCTAGACCTGGTTTACTATGCAAACTAAACAAATAGCTTAAGAGATTGTGGATAACTTATTTATAAATATTGTTTACAGATATTGTCTCAATATCTCTGTAAGCACTGTTGTATTGACTATTAATTATCTAAAACTATTTGTAAAAAGCATCTACATCTGTTACTAAAACTAAGATATATACATGTTGAAGTTAACATTCACTGAGATCTTGAAAAGTAGGAACGTCAACATTACAAATATACTAAAGAGCTGAAGTTACAGTAATAACTAAAGTGCAGAAGAAAGTAAGTTAGGTTCATTTGAAACAGCAGGTTAAACTTATTCCCAAGTAGGAAACACAATTTACTTTTAGCAAGCAACTCACATAGCTCTTGAGGGTAGCTGGAGATCCTGACACTCTAGAATAAAGTTTTTACTCCTAAGGATGGAAAAAATATCTTGGGGTAAAGGACCTGGAGTCTCCCCAGTTGCACCAAATTTTAAATAATACTTTAATATTGTTTAAATAACCAACAGTATAACATAGTCTGGCACTCCAATCACCTGGATAACTGGGAAAACAGCTTGGGCCTCATGTAAACATTGTGTTGAATATTGGTTCAATTCTATTGAAGTACAAATCATTCTATTTTAGAAAGTTTTCTTCTAGTAGTGAAACAAATTTAATTAAATGAACCTTCAAAACATGAGAACATGCTGGTTACAGTTAGATCTAAGAATTTGCCTCAGAGATCTTGGTCATGGATCCAACCTCTCTACTATGAAATTAAATAGGCAAGAAAATGTGCCCTTAATATTCATGCATTAAAAAAATTAACCAGTAGAAGCTGGTATCTAAGTCAGTGAGCAAATGCATCAAAATTAGTTTTTCATTCCCATCTGTCATCTCTCAGAAAAATTTTCTCCTTATTTTTCTCTTCTAAGGAGAAAAATTTAAGCTTGTAGACTTGGCAGGAAACTTAAATTTTTATGAGCCTTTTTAATAATAGAGTATGTGTGCATCAAATACTGTATTATTCTTAAAATCATGTATCAACCCATATAATCTATAAACTACATTATTTGTAGATTCTGAAGATTTTACATTAAATGATAAAATAATTATATTCACATGTCTGATGATCCTGAGAAAAGGTCTAGACACTCAAACAATAACAATCTAAGTGTTACTTTTAAAAACTAGTCCTGGGGCACATAAAATAATGGAGGGAAACTTGTTAGAAAAACATTCCATAAAACCCTTTGTAGCATTTCTTCTGTTGAAAGACTTTGCCAATTATTTATAAAATTTAAGGTTTATAACAAAATTCTCTAGTATAGATTAATTATCTCAAAGCTTGTACATTTGTTATTCCATTCATTGGCTAAGTTAATATTAGAAACATGCAACAAAGGACCTAGGTTTGCTGTTACATAGGCTAATTGAGTACTCAAGACGGCACATGTCTTTCTTGTCTTTTTTGGTTTCCAGTAATCCCCCCACGGGTTAAATAAAAAAGTTTTATTATTAGGAAACTGGAGTCTTATTGTAGGACTCAAGGACAACAAGACTTTGGGGACTTGGAGACACTGGAATGAGAAACTGATAGGTCTAGAAGAACCAAGTGCTAGCTGTCTTAGTTTCTACTGTTTCTTAGGTTTCTGTTTCCTCCACTTCCTTATTCCTTCTCACCTTTACTCTTCCCTTCCCTTCCTTCCTCCCCCCTTTCCTTGCTCTTTACCTGTGATTCTGTGTTGCCAGCCCAAACATGGCTAAACATGGCTACCTCAGCCTATGTTAAACATTTATTTCCTAGTTACAAGCAATCAAGAAAAAATAGATGAACTACATCTTAATTGCCAATTTAAGGGCTTGGAGAATATGACTATTTCTGCTTTAATCAGAAGTCTGTTGCTGAACCAATCAAAATAGGAAAAGTAAAGAAAACGGAACAAACATCTAAATAGTGTTTCTCTTTCTTGGATCATACTGGGAAGCTCTCAGACATGAATCAACCCATATAATCAATAAATTATGTGGCTAAATATCTGCCTTAATCTAAACAAGATTAGAATTTATTTTAATACACCACCTATCAGCAATATAAACAATTCACAAAGTATTTACACAGAAACATACCTAAATGGAGAAAAAAATTATCTGAAATATTTGGCAGAAGAGAATAGAAAATTGATCATACTTTAAAAGACCTTTAAAAAGTAACATTAAAAATCAACCTAAGCAGATGACAAAGCAATTATGTTTTGATTCATAGCATGCATTTCCTCTATAATAATACTATCAAACATAAAAACTGGTTTGGTGAGAGCATCTAGAACCCAGAACACCCAGAGACTATGACTGAGCTGAGTGTGCAATTAACCTAGAAGGGAAACTGCTGTATACAGGGTGGGCAAAGGTAGGTTCACAATTGTTAACACGTGAAACACAGTTTGTTCTCTTTTTTAAAAAGTCAAGAGGTTTTATATATATTATTTATTGATTTTTTACAGAGTTAGAGAGAGGGATAGAGAGTGAGAAACATCGATGAGAGAGAAACATTGATCAGCTGCCTCCTGCACACTCCCCACTGGGTATGAGCCCACAGCCCAGGTACATGCTCTTGACCGGAATCGGACCTGGGACCCCTGAGTCCGCAGGCTGATGCTCCATCCACTGAGCCAAACCAGTTAGGGCCACAGTTTGTTCTTGTATTATTTCCATATGAATAACTGTAAACCTACTTTTGCTCCATCTTGTAAATAAATTATTTGAGGTTGCATTTTGGAAGAAAGACTAAACAAATTCTAGCTCCCACAGTTTTTTCCAGTTAATATAAAGAAGAGCAGAAAGTAGACATTGAAATTTCTGAGCTCCTAGTGAGATTGCTCAAAAGAAATAATTTTCATTACAATCAATAAATTTTACAAAGAAATAGCACTCTTTTTACAAGTTTTGCATAATAATGGAATTCCTAATTGAAACCAAAGCCATTGAGAAAGGTGTGGCTTTCCTCCTTTTCAGGATTTTGGGGCGGGAGGCTGGGGATAACTGGTTTAAGGAACTTGAATTCACTGGTCCCAGAGCCTCCCGTCAGACACACCTCATACTGGTAGCTCTGGGACAGGGTCCCAGTACCGCTGACGTCCACCAGGTGGCCCGGAAAGGGGCCCTCAGGCACCGAACAGCCACCCACCCAGGCGGCCCTGCTCCGCCTGCACAGCCGCACCGCGATGAACGCCAGCACCGAGAACAGGAACAGCGACGACACCGACGCCAGCGCGATGACCAGGTACACGGTCAGCGGGTCGGCCTGCGCCTGGTCGGCCGCCGCTTCGGGCAGCGGCAGGTAGGGCTGCGAGAAGCCATCCACCAGCAGCACGTGCAGCGTGACGCTGGCCGACAGCGCGGGCTCGCCATTGTCCTTGACCAGCACCAGCAGCCTGTGCTTGGCCGCGTCGCGCTCGCTCAGCAGCCGCGCCGTGCGCACCTCGCCATTGTGCGCCCACACGCCGAACAGCCCGGGCTCCGTGGCCTTGAGCAGCTGGAACGACAGCCAGGCGTTCTGGCCCGAGTCTGCGTCCACCGCCACCACCTTGCTCACCAGGTAGCCCGGCTCGGCCGCCCTGGGCACCAGCTCGGTGCAGGGCGCAGAGCCGTTCTGCAGCGGGTACAGCACGAAGGGCGCGTTGTCGTTGGCGTCCAGCACCTGCACGCGCACCAGCGCCTGGCTGCTCAGCGCGGGCGACCCGCGGTCCGTGGCGCCCACGCGGAACTCGAACGCCTGCAGCGCCTCGAAGTCCAGCGCCCTCAGGGCGAACAGGTGGCCGTTGTCCGCGTTGATGGACACGAGCGAGGCCAGGGGCAGCCGCGGGTCGTGGGGCGGCAGCAGCGAGTAGGTGAGCTGGGCGTTGGCGCCCGCGTCCCTGTCTGTGGCGCTGACGCTGCCGATGTGCAGGGCGGGGCTGTTGTTCTCGCGGAGGAACAGGGTGTAGGCGGTTTGGGTGAAGGCGGGGGCGTTGTCGTTGACGTCGGACACCAGCAGGGTGATGTTGTGCTGGGTTTTCAGCCTGGGGGTCCCCAAGTCGGTGACAGTGATGGTGATGTTGTACTCGGCCTTGTTCTCTCTGTCTAGAGGTCCTTCTGTTACCAGGGTGTAGAAGTTCTTAAAAGTAGGCTTCAAGAGAAAGGGGAGATTGTCCTGAATTGAGCAAACCATCTTCCCGTTATCTCCAGAGTCTTGGTCTCGTAAGCTGAAAACAGCGACCACCATTTCAGGCGAGGAATTTTCTGGTATGGGGCTGGTAAGAGATGTCATGACTATTTCCGGAGGGTTGTCATTCACATCTACAACCCGAACCAAAATTGTTGATTTTCCTGAGAGACTCCCACCGTCCGTGGCCTGAATATTCATTGTGTAAGACTGAACTAACTCAAAATCCAGAAGAGCTTTTAAGTGGACTTCGCCAGAAATTGGATGGATTTCAAATGTTTTCCGTGTGTCTTTGGAGACATGGGAAAATGAGTAAGTTAGTTCTCCATTTATCCCTGCGTCTAAATCGGTAGCAGACACCTTGATGACTAAGGAGTCCAGAGGGCTGTTTTCTGGTACTTGAACCTCATAGACGGGCCTCTCAAACTCTGGTGCATTGTCATTGATATCTAAAACCAAAACACGAACCACTGCAGTTCCAGACCTGGGCGGAGACCCACCATCCAAGGCTGTAAGCGTTAATCTAATCTCAGGCTCCCTTTCTCGGTCCAGAGATTGGTCCAGTACCAGCTCTGGGTATTTTCTTCCCTCATCACTGTCTTGTACTTTGAGGTGGAAATGAGGATTGGGACTTAATGTGTAGTTTTGGATGCCATTCTTTCCTACATCCAAATCCTGAGCACTCTCCATTTGGAATGGGGTTCCTGGAGCAGTACCTTCCGAGATTTTCAGAAGTATGTCTTTATCTAAGAATGTGGGAATGTGATCATTTATGTCTTTAACCCAAAGTTCAGCCTGAAAAAATTGCAAAGGATTTTCCAGTAACACCTGGAAATGCAACATACATGGCTCCGTGAGACCGCAAAGTGCCTCCCGGTCCAATTCCTCATTTAAAAGCAAGTTGCCAGTCTGTGGATCCAACCACAAGTATGATTTATAATCATCAAAGATGACCCTAGCCCCCCGCGCAGCCAGGTCTTCCACACCTGAACCTATGTCTTTCACCACGTTGGCTATAAACGATCCGGTCTCCGTTTCCTCTGCCACAGAATAGCGCCTGGTCTCTGAACACACCAAAGACCCTCCCAGGAAAACAAAGAAAAGCAGCACTTGCCTTACATGCTGAGGGCTCTCCTCTCCCGGCTCCATGGCTCCTTAGCCAAACGCCTTTCTTTGGAAATGTTTCAGCTCAGTCTCAAACAGCTCCAGGAGTTGCTCCTCTCTATCAGCCTGGACTTTTAGTAATCTATAGATTTATAATCCCGCTGTCAGGCTTTTGTTGGCTGCCCAGCTTTCTTTTGAAAGCCTCTTTTCCCCTTCCTGCTTCTTTAGCGCTCTCAGCTCCACTGGTTAATGGAAGCCAGTGGCTTCTGATGTAACAAAAATTACCCTATCTTATCCTGCAGCGCCACCAAGTGACTCTACAGATTCTCAGGTTTTAAACAAAATCAAGTAAGTTGAGACAGAAGATTGCTCTACCTTGTGTGTTTATTGATGGATTTAAATTATATTCTCTCTTAAATTCCTATTTTCTAAGTTACATTCTTTGTGATATGTGATGTTGTTGCTGTTCATTCCTTAACACAGTAAACCACAATTGGCTAGAACTGTCATGGCTATAAAAAGCATATATTGAAGATAGAGCCCCAATTTCAAATAAGTTATGCTCTCTCATCTTCAAGTAAGTTATGAAGACAATATATAAAACAACTAAAAATAGTTAGGATGACTCTTCTATGTAATAGACTTAGTGGGCAAGAAGTTTCCAGGAAAGCTAGAGGTCTTAGTTGTCCCTAGCTGTCAACAAATACTCTAAGACAATAAGAATAAGGTTCACTGGAAACTGAACCTGGTATATGCAAATAGTTGTTTTGGGGAGGCTGACATTTCAGATTTGGTAAATGGTACCATTTATTTAGGGATCCTCCATAGGAGACTTATCTGGCAGCAGTAAAAAGTAAGTAAATACTCAACATTAATGAATAAAATATGTCTAGTTTCTGAAAATTAAAAAAAACTTGAACAAATTAGACCCCAATTTAGTTGTGGAACTGAGTTTCATGTTGCAGATCCAGGTCTTCCAAAAGCACCCATTCAACACTTTGTTCAGCAAATATTTATTGAGCATATATTTTGTGCTAGGCCTGGTGATAAATGTTAGGAATAGAGTAGTAAACAGACAGACATAGTTTCTGTCCTGAAATGTGGAGGCAGAGAAGTGATCACACATTAAAAATAGAGCATAGTGAATGGCATGATAGCAAAAGTACATGCAACTATACGAGCAAAGGTGAGGGTTATCTAACTAGAATTTGGAAGTACAGAAAAAACTTTTCTGTAAAAAGGATATTCTAAATTGATACATAAAAGATGAGTATGAGGAATCCAAACCAAAATTCAGTGTGGGGTGAAATTTCCAGGAAAAGTAAAAACATGATATCCAAAATGAAAGACTTGTTTTGGAAGAACTGAAGTAGGATCAATATGGTTGAGCAATACAGCAAAAGGAAAGAAACTGTGAGAGTTGAGACTGAAAAGATAAGCAAATATTTTATGTCATGCCATTCGAACTCTACATCAGTGGAAATGCAGGATTATGAAAGGTTTTAAATAGAAAAATGACATGGCCATATTTTTACTTTTCAAAAGATCATCCTATTTCAGAGTTAAGAATAAATTAGAAAGGAGTAAGACTAGAGGCAGGAGACTGATTAGAAGTTGTTGCAATAATACATGTAAGAGATGAGATTGGCCTCAACTAGAAATGCAGTAATTAAAATAATCAAGATAAAATATATTGGATATGGTGATAGACTAGATATAGAGGCACTCGAATAAGAAGGAACTGAGGCTTAGGGAACTAAGTAAATGATAGCACTATCAACTGATAAAGTAAATACAAGAAGGGGAGATGAGAAAATGGGTATAGAGCTGGAGAAGATGTTTCATTTTTTAGGAAGGGAAAATTTTAACTTAAAACATGTTGAGTTTGAGGTATCCATAGAGCATCCATTTAAATATTTATGTAAATGAGCTTCCATTATATAAATGCAAGTGAGAAAAGAGGTTTGGGCTGCAGAGACAAATTTAGAATTTATTGGTATAAATGGTGATTGGAGCCCTTCAAGAAAGAATATAAGTTGTAGGTTAAGAGAAGTATGTTTGATTATGTGATTTCAGTCCTTCGAGACTACCATCTCCAGGAAGTGGCCATACTCATAGGTGACTCGACTAGACTAGAAGTGGATGTTACTAAAGATGAAGAAGGCTAGAAACTCCTTAATTCAGAATTGTGGTATGGCATGAACAGAGGAAAACTATAAGAAGTTGTATATTTGAGAGTAAAATGTCTTTACAGCAATTCTCTCTTATGATCTTGATTCATTTTTTTAAAATATATTTTATTGATTTTTTTTACAGAGAGGAAGGGAGAAGGAGAGGGATAGAGAGTTAGAAACATCGAGAGAAACACTGATTCAGCTGCTTCCTGCACACTCCCTACTAGGGATGTGCCCGCAACCAAGGTACATGCCCTTGACCGGAATCGAACCGGGACCCTTCAGTTTGCAGGCCGACGCTCTATCCACTGAGCCAAACTGGTCAGGGCTGATCTTGATTCATTTAAAAACCAAACTGGAAACCAAGATGGCGGCATAGGTAAACACCGGCGATTGCTGCCTCGCACAACCGCTTCAAAACTACAAATAAAAGACGGAACGGACATCACCCAGAACCACAGGAAGGCTGGCTGAGTGGAAATTCTACAACTAGAAGGAAAGAGAAAAGCATACCGAGACTCAGAGGAGGCTCGGTGCTGAAGTAAAATACAAAGGTGCGGAGGTGCGTGAGGAGCGGGCTGGCGGCTGAGGGAGCAGTTGTCGTTTTCAATCGGGAGGGAGTCTCAGGCTCTGAGCTCCAGTTCCAGGTGAGTCTCTAAGGACCCAGACTCAAACAGGAGAAGCGGGACTGTCTGGCATCAGTCGGAACTCAAGGGCAGCTTTCTCTCCGAGGTAGTTGCAGTGATTACACTGAGAGGCAGAGCCTCTGGGGACGAGACTGAGAGCAGCCAGAACTGCTCGCTCTGCCCTCCCTGTTGATCCCCTGGGACCCACCCCGCCCAAGTCTTTCAGGGAGGCATTTGCTGGTTAGCCTCAGGCAGAGGCTAGATTAGCGCTGCCCCTAAAGATCCAGCACAGAAGTTCTCCCACTACAGACACAGCTGATTCTCACAGCCAATTGGCCTGGAGGTCAAATCCCTCCCAGTGTTACTTACAACAATCAAGGTTTAGCTACAACAAGACTGCGCACAAAGACCACAAGCGGGATGCACCAAGAGTGTCTACCTCAGGTAATTGGGACACTTAGCACAGAAAGCCACTCTATCGACACAGCGAAGCATAAAAAACGCTGAGACAAAGAAACAGGACACAAATGACAGAAATGGAGGAAAGCAGGCTGCTGGATATAGATTTCAAAACCACACTTTTGAGGTCTTTCAAGAGTCTTCTAGAGACTGCCGATAAACTTAATGAGATGTACATGAAATCTAATGAGACCCTCGATGTTGTGATAAAGGACCAACTAGAAATTAAGCACACACTGACTGAAATAAAGAATATTATACAGACTCCCAACAGCAGACCAGAGGATCGCAAGATTCAAGTCAACGATTTAAAATACAAAGAAGCAAAAAACACCCAACCAGAAAAGCAAAATGAAAAAAGAATCCAAAAATACGAAGATAGTGTAAGGAGCCTCTGGGACGGCTTCAAGCGTACCAACATCCGAATTATAGGGGTGCCAGAAGATGAGAGAGAGCAAGATATTGAAAACCTATTTGAAGAAATAATGACAGAAAACTTCCCCTACCTGGTGAAAGAAATAGACTTACAAGTCTAGGAAGCACAGAGAACCCCAAACAAAAGGAATCCAAAGAGGACCACACCAAGACACATCATAATTAAAATGCCAAGAGCAAAAGACAAAGAGAGAATCTTAAAAGCAGCAAAAGAGAAAGAAACTCAGTTACCTACAAGGGAATACCCATACGACTGTCAGCTGATTTCTCAACAGAAACTTTGCAGGCCAGAAGGGAATGGCAAGAAATATTCAAAGTGATGAATACCAAGAACCTACAACCAAGATTACTTTATCCAGCAAAGCTATCATTCAGAATTGAAGGTCAGATAAAGAGCTTCACAGATAAGGAAAAGCTAAAGGAGTTCATCACCACCAAACCAGTATTATATAAAATGCTGAAAGGTATCCTTTAAGAAGAGGAAGAAGAAGAAAAAGGTAAAGATACAAATTATGAACAACAAATACGCATCTATCAACAAGCGAATCTAAGAATCAAGTGAATAAATAATCTGATGAACAGAATGAACTGGTGATTATAATAGAATCAAAGACATAGAAAGGGAATGGACTGACTATTCTTGGGGCGGGGGGAAGGGGTGTGGGGGATGGGGGAAGAGACTGGACAAAAATCGTGCACCTATGGATAAGGACAGTGGGTGGGGAGTGAGGGCAGAGGGTGGGGTGGGAACTGGGAGGAGGGGAGTTATGGGGGGGAAAAAGAGGAACAAATGTAATAATCTGAACAATAAAGATTAAAAAAAGAAGGGGGGGGTAGAGGGTAACATGGGGACAAGGACACATATGTAATATCTTAATCAATAAAAAATATATTAATAAAAAAAAACAGCAAAAAAAAAGGACACACACACACACAAAAAAACAACCAAACTGATATCCAATTCATTTGATTCTCTCATTTGATGATTCTTTTTTGTTGTTGTTAATCCTCACTAGATGATATTTTTCCATTTATTTCTAGAGACAGTAAGAGGGAGGGGAGAGAGAGAGGAAAAATATCCATGTGAGAGAGACACTTGGCATCCTGACTGTGCCCTTGACTAAGAATCAAACCACTGAGCCCAAACCGGCCAGGGCTCTCATTTGATGACTCTTATGTGCAAAAACTATTTAGGTAGGAAAGTTTGCTAATTTATTTCAACACATTTGTATATGTATTTATTGATTTTAGAGAGAGAGGAAGGAAGAGGGATAGGTAGAAACATTGATGAGAGAAAGACATCTATAGGCTGCCTCCTGCACACCCCCTACTGGGGACCAAACCTGCATCTGGGGCCTGTGACCAGTAATCAGTGGGGGACCTCTTGGTTCATGGGTCAACGCTCAACTACTGAGCCCACCAGCTGGGCTCTTTCAGCACATTGAAGATATCTTCTTTTAGTTTCCATTGCTACTGTTGAGAAATTGTCAACATGGAACATAGCTGTCACTCTAATAGTCTTGTGTTTAAAAGTTAAATGTCTTTTCCCCATGGTTTTTACTTTTTTTGGGTGGGGGGGGAGTTACTTTTAAAAAAAGATTTCTTTGTTTTGGGCTTTCTGAAATTTCACAATGATGTTTCTAGGTATGAATATATTTTTTAAAATATGGAACGCTTCATGAATTTGCATGTCATCCTTGCGCAGGGGCTATGCTAATCTTCTCTGTATCGTTCCAGTTTTAGTATATGTGCTGCCGAAGCAAGCACGGTATGAATATCTTTTATTTATCCTGCTAGGTTTATTTGGATCTCTTGAAACTGCATTGGTGTTTTCATCAATTCTGGAAATTCCCAGCAATTATTTTTTTCAAATAATTGATCCTTCTGTAATTCTGGTTAAATATATGTTAAACCTTTTTATTCTGTCCTATGTTTCTAACCATCTTCTTTGTATTTTTCATCTTATTAACTTTCTGAGTTGCATGCTGGATAAATTATATTCTGACTTCTTTTACTCCATGAATTCTTTATTTGGATATATCTAATTTTCTATCAAAACTTTTATTCAGTTTCAAATTTTGATTATCATATTTTCCAGTTCTATTCTGTTGTCTTCTAACCTTTCAAATTTATTTTCTGTACATCTTTAAGTATAACTTTACTTCAATTAGAGTGATTAGTATATTATGGACTGTATCCAATAATGAAGATATTTGAAGTGTTTGCAAATTTATTTCTGTGTTCTTTTTTCCCTCCTGCTGGCTCTCACTCATAGTGTCATGTTTCTTTGTGTATGCAGTTAGTTTTGTGTTAAAGTTAACTAAAATTATTTATATAATAGTTCTAGGCTTAGAATGAATAAACCTTCTTCATAGAAGGTCTGCATTTGGTTCTATTAGGATCTGTCACCTTAAATCAAAATTCAAGTTTAAAGCTGATATTCCACACAAAGGGTCACCCACCTACTGGTTAAGATGTGGTTCTTAGGGATTCATATTTATTAATGTGAGGGTCTTCTATAAATTTCTTAATTTGTTATGCTTCTCCCTTATTATATAAACCATCAAAGTAGAGGCTCACATTTCCCAGGATTCCAAGTGTTCCCAGGGAAAAAGTGGATATGGGGCTCATTTATCTCTTCAGGGTACTTTTAAATAGTAACTGTGACCTACAATATATGTGCCTTTTTAGGTCATTACTTCCAGTGGGAGTGTTGGTCTACATAATCTATACCATCCTAATTAAAAATGTAAAGTATCCCTTGGTATGTCTCAAAATTACAAGTAAATTCTTAGGTTTCGTGGGGTTCAGGGGATTGATCTTCTCAAGCGCATAGAGAAATAATATCTATTTTCAGCAACTGATCAATACTAACTCAACTTCATAATGCTGCAATCAATTTACACAATCTCTTAGAAGAGAGAATTTCTGTCATGGACATTGGTAGAGTTCTCACTTCTCACTGCGCCCTAATCCTCCTACGTATAAACACATGTCTCCTTTCCTACATCTGTTCCTTCTTCTCTCCTTCCATTATGTTTCTTTATATATTTGTATTTTCTACAAATATGGTATTATGTATTATATGGGTATGTGGCACTGTACTATACATCCAATGTCTTCCTTCTTTATTTCATTAACAGTGTGAATTTTCATTTCAATTTCTTAAGGAATTTTTTCACCTGTACTTTTCTGCTGGAGGATTGTTTACTCAAGATAATACCATAGACTACATTCTAGTTGAGTAATAAACAATATAAAATAATACAAATTTAAACTAGCAAACAGGGTATATTTACAGAAAACAAAACAGGGATATAAAGTATCAGAACATTGTAAGACTCTTCTCCCAAATCAGCATCAGCATCAACAACAATAAAGAAAAGTTACTTAAGAAATCAATAATTTCCAACGTGGTCACTTTTATTTTGTCAAAAAGTAAAATCTCAAAAAAAAATGCTTTACTATAAACTAACAAAAAGGTACTCTAGTACTGAATACAGTAAGTTAGCATTTTTAATGTTTATGATGAAAACTTTTCGAGAATAATATGATAAAATCCGATTTCTTTTCACCCAGATTCAGCAGCATTTAAAATATTTGCTTTAGCTACGCTTTAACGAAATGTCTAGAAGTAAATTACATATATTGTGGCATTCACTCTTAACATATTAGATTGCAATTCCAAATAATCAACGACATTGTTTTGCATAACAATACTATTACCACAAAAAATGAGCAATAACTTCTTTAACATGCCATTTTTCAACTTTTAAAATTGATTTGAGAGAGAAACGTCTATTTGTTGTTCCACTTATTTATGCATTCATTGGTTGACACTTGTGTGAGTCCTAAAAAGGAATTGAACTCGCAACCTTGATGTATCAAGATGACTTTATAACCAACTGAGCGACCTCGCCAGCCCAATATGCCATTTTTGACAAAATAAATGAAAAAACAAACAAACAGAAAACACACAAACTAATAAAGATTTGTAAAGCAAAATGCAAGAGCTTCAGGATTAATACGTGCAACTACTGTACAAATGATATCCACTATAAATTGGCAAAGTATTACCAGTTTGCCAAGAATAATGAAAGACTAAATGTTTAAAATAAAAATTTTATTGGATGTTGAATCCAAAGCTATTCCTAAAGTTCTCATTTTCCTCTACATTCCTACCAGTGTCGTGGATTGGAAGATTGGGAACAATTGGCTTCAGAAATTTAAACTCATCTGTCCCAGTACCTCCCATCAGACACACCTCATACTGGTAGCTCTGGGACAGGGTCCCAGTACCGCTGACGTCCACCAGGTGGCCCGGAAGGTGGCCCTCAGGCACCGAACAGCCACCCACCCAGGCGGCCCTGCTCCGCCTGCACAGCCGCACCGCGATGAACGCCAGCACCGAGAACAGGAACAGCGACGACACCGACGCCAACGCGATGACCAGGTAGACCGTCAGCGGGTCGGCCTGCGCCTGGTCGGCCGCCACTTCCGGCAGCGGCAGGTAGGGCTGCGAGAAGCCATCCACCAGCAGCACGTGCAGCGTGACGCTGGCCGACAGCGCGGGCTCGCCATTGTCCTTGACCAGCACCAGCAGCCTGTGCTTGGCCGCGTCGCGCTCGCTCAGCAGCCGCGCCGTGCGCACCTCGCCATTGTGCGCCCACACGCCGAACAGCCCGGGCTCCGTGGCCTTGAGCAGCTGGAACGACAGCCAGGCGTTCTGGCCCGAGTCTGCGTCCACCGCCACCACCTTGCTCACCAGGTAGCCCGGCTCGGCCGCCCTGGGCACCAGCTCGGTGCAGGGCGCAGAGCCGTTCTGCAGCGGGTACAGCACGAAGGGCGCGTTGTCGTTGGCGTCCAGCACCTGCACGCGCACCAGCGCCTGGCTGCTCAGCGCGGGCGACCCGCGGTCCGTGGCGCCCACGCGGAACTCGAACGCCTGCAGCGCCTCGAAGTCCAGCGCCCTCAGGGCGAACAGGTGGCCGTTGTCCGCGTTGATGGACACGAGCGAGGCCAGGGGCAGCCGCGGGTCGTGGGGCGGCAGCAGCGAGTAGGTGAGCTGGGCGTTGGCGCCCGCGTCCCTGTCTGTGGCGCTGACGCTGCCGATGTGCAGGGCGGGGCTGTTGTTCTCGCGGAGGAACAGGGTGTAGGCGGTTTGGGTGAAGGCGGGGGCGTTGTCGTTGACGTCGGACACCAGCAGGGTGATGTTGTGCTGGGTTTTCAGCCTGGGGGTCCCCAAGTCGGTGACCGTGATGGTGATGTTATACTCCTCTCTCATCTCTCTGTCCAATGCTTTTTCAGAAACCAGAGTGAAAAAATTCTGAAATGTTGGTTTCAGGATAAAAGGGAGATCATCTTGAATAGAGCAAACCATCCTTCCATTGTCCCCAGAGTCTTGGTCTCGAATACTAAAAACAGCGACAAAGGTCTGTGGCGCGTTTTCTGGAATTCTGTTTGTAATTGATGACATGGTCACTTCTGGTGCGTTATCGTTTATATCCATTACTTTAATCAGAAGAGTGCATTTTTCCGAAAGCCCCCCACCATCTGTTGCCTGAATATTTACAGTGTAAGACTGTATTACTTCAAAGTCCAAGCTAGATATCAAACGAACTTCACCAGATGTTGGGTTGATTTCAAATGTCTTACGAATATCTTCAGATGCATGGAAAAATATGTAAGATATTTTCCCATAATGTCCTGCATCCAAGTCCTTAGCAGAGATGGTGATTATCCAGGAGCCAATGGCTGTGTCCTCTGGGACCTGCACCTCATAGAGCCCCTGTGGAAACTCAGGGGAGTTGTCATTGATGTCCAAGACCTCGATGAGGACCAATGTTGTCCCAGACCTGGGTGGGGACCCACCATCCAGTGCTACAAGTGTTAATCTGAGCTCAGGCTCCTTTTCGTGATCTAACATTCTGTCTAGGACCAGTTCTGGGTATATCTTTCCATCACCGCTGTCTTGAATTTTAATGTAGAAATGAGAATTGGGGCTAATTGTATAGTTTTGGAGACTGTTGCTTCCTATGTCCAAATCTTGGGCACTCTCCATTGGGAATGCCGTTCCAAGAGTGGTACCTTCTGATATTTTCAAAAGTATTTCCTTGTCCAGGAATGTAGGGGAGTGATCATTTATATCTTTGATGTGCAGCTCAGCCCGGAAAAACTCTAAAGGGTTTTGCAATAACACCTGAAAATGCAACACGCAGGGCTCTGCAGAGCCGCACAGCTCCTCTCGGTCTAGTCTCTCATTTAGGAGCAAATCCCCAGTCAATAAATTGAGATGCAAATGCCTGCCATTATCATCAGAAATTATCCGGGCCTCCCGGGAGGACAGCTCCTCCACCCCAAGCCCCAGATCCCTTGCCAGATTGGCCACAAAAGAGCCAATTTCTGCTTCCTCTGCCACAGAATAGCGCACAGTGTCAGGACCTGCCTCAGACAATCCCAGCAAAACAAAGAGAATTGCAACTTGCCTTTTCCGCAAAGTGAGCGCTCCTCTGATCGCCATGGTTCCTTCAAGCAATCTCCTTTGTGGAAAAATTTAAGTTTAGCCCTAATTTTGGAAGCCTAAACTCTGATTTTTTAGAATAAGTAAACCCCGGAGGGTGCAGAGCCCTCCCGGCAGCTCTGAAAGTGAAGCTCCTTAATGCCTCTCTTGAATGAGTTGACTGCTCTCTGTTCCCTTGAATAATGGAGTCCACAGTGAGGTCCATGCACTGTTTTCATCTTATCCTGCAGCGCCACCATGTGTCTCTATGAATTTTTTCAGTAAAAATTGTTTTCTCTTTGAAGAAGTAATTCATGAATACATCCGGAATATTTTAAAGCAAATCCCAGACATCATAGTTTTAACTCTAAATACTTCATTAAGTATCTGTAATAGATAAGGACTTTAAAAATATAACTACTGTACCACTATCAAAATCAACCCATTTAGCAATAATTCCTTGATATAATTTATTCCCAGTCTATTCTTGGTTTTCCCAGTTTTTTCCAACAATGTTTTTAATTGTTGGTTTGTTTCCAATGGGATCCAAACTCGGTCTATGTAGTGCACTTAATTATCACTGGTTTGAATGCCTGACAAGAAAAATCTATAAAAATGTCTTGAACTGAAGAAATGATATTTTATTCAGGCCATCTCTTGACTAATTGCAAATATACTCTCTTCTCAACTCTTGTAAATACTTAAGTTCAGTCGATTATAGTTAGTAACATCATTGCTTCTTCATTTATGTATTTTTTAAAATACACATATAAGGACATGGCATATAAGACAGAGATAACCCTTGTCTTCATGGAGCTCACAGACTAGAAAATTTGGCAGAAAGTAATTAAAATATGTCACAATATATGCATAAAGAATAACATAGAAAGACCTAGAAGGGACATCTCTGACCTCAGAGGCAATATAACATAGTGATTACAAACATGGATTTTAAAACAACAATGTCTACATTAGAATTCTAATCTGCCACTTACTATCTGCTGTCTTGGGCAACTTATGTACCTCTGTTTCCTGACCTGTAAAACAGGGGTAATGATAGTATTTAGCTCCTAGGATTATTATCATCTGGCATGGTAGAAACCTATAACACATTATTTCTCTTTAAGCTAGTGGTCCTCCATCATTTCCCCACTAAGTACAGTAAAAACAGGAAGTAATCTTAATACTTAACTGATTTATTAATATAGTATGGACTTTAGTTGCAGCTTTCATTTAGAGGGGAAAAGAACTTGCTCTTAGCTCCACTTCCCAAAGTGGAAAATTAGAATTTAATTTGTTCCCTCCATTTGTCTTGAATTCAAAGAATAAATAATCAGCCCACAAAGTTCAAAAGCACTGGTAATAAAATCATAGCTTTCAAGATGTTTAAACAGATTAGTTTGGACATGGTAGAGCAAGAGATTGTGCTTCCTGGCAATATTAACTGACTAATGCCCAGCCCCTCTACAATGTTAAGATAAAGTTTAAAAATATCCTTAGGATGTTCTTTCTGGCATTCATTCTAGTCTGCAGCACTTGAAGCACTAGAAGCAACCATTTTACTCTTCTCTCTCTCTCTCTCTCTCTCTCTCTCTCTCTCTCTCTCTCTCTCCCTCTATACCTGACACATTTTGGCCATCTACACTTTCTTTCCACAACATATAGGCTTTAGATTTTTTTTTAAATATATCTTATTGATTTTTCACAGAGAGGAAGGGAGAGAGATAGAGAGCTAGAAACATCGATGAGAGAGAAACATTGATCAGCTGCCTCCTGCACATCTCCTACTGGAGATGTGCCCGCAACCCAGGTACATGCCCTTGACCGGAATCGAACCTGGGACCCTTCAGTCCGCAGGCTGACGCTCCATCCACTGAGCCAAACCGGTTTCGGCTAGGCTTTAGATTTTTGATAAAATTTATTGGAAAATTCCTACTCAAGCAATAAAGGATTTTTTATTCTATAATGTAGTCAATTCACTAAAGGCAAGAATGGTTGATTGGTTCCTGTGTAGCAATGAGACAACTCATCCTTCAACAATGGTTTGAAATTTTTAAAATTAAAGTATTAAAGGACTACCTTTTGATACTTTTCAATGTTCTACACACATCTATATATATCTCTGAGTAAAGTGGATTTCAAACTTGGGATTGCCACCCATTAGTAGGTCACTAAATCAATGTATGATGACCACATTTGAAAATGAAATAGAATAAAATAATACAGGCAATTTTAGATCGCATCAACAAGAAATCTGAGTGTTACTGAAAAACATTTCTTTGTATGTTACAATGAAATTATGTTATAGACAATATAATTTTTTTATTGGCTATAATTGTTTAAGTTTGAAAATCAGTGCCCACTGTGTGTGTGTGTGTGTGTGTGTGTGTACATAGGAGACAAAAAATTATACACAGGAGCATTCAAGCCCGATTTGTGCTATACAAAATATTATTCAGGTGCCAGTTTTCAACTGGATTGCATTATAGCTTTGGAACATTCATGAGACATCTGGAAGATTATAATTTCATATTCCAAGATTCTGTGAGTGGTCACAATATCAATGTGCCTTCACAATCATGCTCCAGAAAGAATAATGAAGCAATGCTAAAAAAATTGACCTTTCTAAAAAGTTGACTACACTCATGCTTGTATCATAGGACATGAATTTTCGTGTATATTTTCAATAGTAATAAACCTTTTTAAATGTTAACTAAAATGCAGTGAGATGTTAAAGAAAGAAAAGTGGCATTTCTGAATACAACCATGATTAAACCACAAGAAAAAAGCAAAAAAGAAGAAATGCTTGAACACTTAAAATACTTTGAGGGGAGAAACCAAGATGGCGACATAGGTAAACATCGGAGTTTGCTGCCTCAAACAACCACTTCAAAAATACAACTAAAAGACGGAACAGACATCATCCAGAACCACCGGAAGACTGGCTGAGTGGAAATTCTACAACTAGAAGGAAAGATAAAAGCATACCAAGACTCAGAGGAGGCGCAGTATAGAAGTAAAATACTAAGGTGCGGAGGTGCATGCGGAGAGGGCTGGCGGCTGAGGGCAAGGTTGTCGTTTTCAATCAGGAGGGAGTCTCAGGCTTTGAGCTCCAGTTCCAGGCGAGTCTCTATGAACCCAGACTCATAAAGGAGAAGTGGGACTGTCTGGCATCTGTCAGAACTCGAGGGCAGCTTTCTCTCCGAGGGGCTTGCAGCGATTACCGGGACACTGAGAAGCAGAGCCTCTGAGGGCAAGACTGAGAGCAGCCATAACTGTTAGCCCCGCCCTGTTGATCCCGTGGGACCCGCCCCGCCCAAGCCCTGAAGGGAGGCTTTTGCTGAATAGCCTCAGGCAAAGGCTAGATTAGCACCTCCCTAGAGATCCAGGAGCCAGGAAACCCAGAGGTCAGAGTGGGACCATCCAGTTTGCAACTCTGTGGAACCATAAAGGACACACTCAGGGGGCAGACTCAGTGAGCACCAAAGCCCCATTGAAGCAAGTCTTGCCCCAGAGGGGTGTCTCCAGCACAGAACTTCTCCCACTGCAGACACAGCTGATTCTCACAGCCAATTGGCCTGGAGGTCAATTCCTCCCAGTGATAACTACAACAATCAAGGCTTAATTACAACAAGACTGTGCACAAAGACCACAAGGGGGTGCACCAAGAGTGTCCTCCTCAGGTAATTGGGGAGGCTGAACCACTAGGCCCTAGAGGACACTCAGCACAGAAAACCACTTTATCAACACAGGGAAGCATAAAAACTGTGGAGATAAAGGAAAAGGACACAAATGACAGAAATGGAGGAAAGCAAACTACTGGACATAGAGTTCAAAACCACACTTTTAAGGTTTTTCAAGAATTTTCTAGAAACTGCCGATGAACTTAATGAGATCTACAAGAAATCTAATGAGACACTCGAGGTTGTGATAAAGGACCAACTAGAAATTAAGCATACACTGACTGAAATAAAGAATATTATACAGACTCCCAACAGCAGACCGGAGGATTGCAAGAATCAAGTCAACAATTTAAAATACAAAGAAGCAAAAAACACCCAACCAGAAAAGCAAAATGAAAAAAGAATCCAAAAATACGAAGATAGTGTAAGGAGCCTCTGGGACGGCTTCAAGCGTACCAACATCTGAATTATAGGGGTGCCAGAAGAAGAGAGAAAGATATTGAAAACCTATTTGAAGAAATAATGACAGAAAACTTCCCCTACCTGGTGAAAGAAATAGACTTACAAGTCCAGGAAGCCCAGAGAACCCCAAACAAAAGGAATCCAAAGAGGACCACACCAAGACACATCATAATTAAAATGCCAAGAGCAAAAGACAAAGAGAGAATCTTAAAAGCAGCAAGAGAAAGAAACTCAGTTACCTACAAGGGAGTACCCATAGGACTGTCAGCTGATTTCTCAACAGAAACTTTGCAGGCCAGAAGGGAGTGGCAAGAAATATTCAAAGTGATGAATGCCAAGAACCTACAACCAAGATTACTTTATCCAGCAAAGCTATCATTCAGAATTGAAGGTCAGATAAAGAGCTTCACAGATAAGAAAAAGCTAAAGGAGTTCATCACCACCAAACCAGTATTATATGAAATGCTGAAAGGTATCCTTTAAGAAGAGGAAGAAGAAGAAAAAGGTAAAGATACAAATTATGAACAACAAATACACATCTATCAACAAGTGAATCTGAAAATCAAGTGAATAATCTGATGAACAGAATGAACTGGTGATTATAATAGAATCAGGGGCATAGAAAGAGAATGGACTGGCTATTCTTGGGGGGAAAGGGGTGTGGTGGGATGGGGGAAGAGACTGGACAAAAATCGTGCACCTATGGATGAGGACAGTGGGTGGGGAGTGAGGGAGGAGGGTGGGGTGGGAACTGGGTGAAGGGGAGTTATGCGGGGAAAAAAGAGGAACAAATGTAATCATCTGAACAATAAAGATTTAATTAATAAAAAAAGATACTTTGAAAGTGGTCTGCATTATTTTACCGTGAGCCTAATTGTGGGTGAAAGTTCAATTGCAGAGAGGGTCAGGGACAAACAGTGATCTGGTATTGTTATTTAAGGAGGCAAATTAATTACAAATGAAGACCTCCTGGGTCAGAGAATAAACCACCACCTTATTACAACCCCAAATAATGATAAACATTCACTTAAAAGTAAAGGTGGGTAGAACATGCAAAAATATAAAACTAACCTCAGTGCAATTTTAAAAACCCACATATTGAATCCTGGGCGGTGAGGTTCAGTAGATTGAGTATCTTCCCAAGCACTGAGCAATCACCTGCTAGATTCCCAGTGTGGGCACATCTCCAAGTGGCCGCTCAATCTCAGTAGGGGGCCGTGCAAGAGTCAGCCTATCAATGTTTTTCTCACTCTCCCTTCCTCTCTCTCTAAAATCAATTTTAAGTCATATTGAAAATACCCACGTATTGGGAAAGAAAACTGATATGGAAGTGGCACAAAATAAAAATACGTATGGGGTATAAAAGGTAATTATGGTCACTTAATATTGAACCCAAAGCTTTTGTGGAAGGTAGGATTTTCCTCTATTTCTTTCCCGGGGCCCTGGGTCTGGAAGTTAGGGATAATCGGCTTCAGAAATTTAAACTCATCTGTCCCAGTACCTCCAGTCAGACACACCTCATACTGGTAGCTCTGGGACAGGGTCCCAGTACCGCTGATGTCCACCAGGTGGCCCGGAAAGGGGCCCTCAGGCACCGAACAGCCACCCACCCAGGCGGCCCTGCTGCGCCTGCACAGCCGCACCGCGATGAACGCCAGCACCGAGAACAGGAACAGCGACGACACCGACGCCAGCGCGATGACCAGGTACACGGTCAGCGGGTCGGCCTGCGCCTGGTCGGCCGCCGCTTCGGGCAGCGGCAGGTAGGGCTGCGAGAAGCCATCCACCAGCAGCACGTGCAGCGTGACGCTGGCCGACAGCGCGGGCTCGCCATTGTCCTTGACCAGCACCAGCAGCCTGTGCTTGGCCGCGTCGCGCTCGCTCAGCAGCCGCGCCGTGCGCACCTCGCCATTGTGCGCCCACACGCCGAACAGCCCGGGCTCCGTGGCCTTGAGCAGCTGGAACGACAGCCAGGCGTTCTGGCCCGAGTCTGCGTCCACCGCCACCACCTTGCTCACCAGGTAGCCCGGCTCGGCCGCCCTGGGCACCAGCTCGGTGCAGGGCGCAGAGCCGTTCTGCAGCGGGTACAGCACGAAGGGCGCGTTGTCGTTGGCGTCCAGCACCTGCACGCGCACCAGCGCCTGGCTGCTCAGCGCGGGCGACCCGCGGTCCGTGGCGCCCACGCGGAACTCGAACGCCTGCAGCGCCTCGAAGTCCAGCGCCCTCAGGGCGAACAGGTGGCCGTTGTCCGCGTTGATGGACACGAGCGAGGCCAGGGGCAGCCGCGGGTCGTGGGGCGGCAGCAGCGAGTAGGTGAGCTGGGCGTTGGCGCCCGCGTCCCTGTCTGTGGCGCTGACGCTGCCGATGTGCAGGGCGGGGCTGTTGTTCTCGCGGAGGAACAGGGTGTAGGCGGTTTGGGTGAAGGCGGGGGCGTTGTCATTGACGTCGGAGACCAGCAGGGTGATGTTGTGCTGGGTTTCCAGCCTGGGGGTCCCCATGTCGGTGACGGTGATGGTGACGTTGTACTGGGCCCTGCTTTCTCTGTCCAGTGCTCCCTCCGTTTCCAAGGTGTAGTAATTCTTTACTGAAGATTTTAGTATGAATGGAAGGTCTTCTGGGATAGAACAGAGCATCCTCCCATTGTCCCCAGAATCTCTGTCTAGGATACTAAAAACCAGAACCACGGTCTCAGACGAGTTTTCTGGAATTGGGCTAGTAATTGATGACACGGTGACTTCGGGGGCATTGTCATTTATATCCATCACCTGAATTCTGACTGTCGATTTTCCAAAAAGCCCTCCCCCGTCTGTGGCTTGTATTATTATTGAATATGATTCAATTGTTTCAAAATCCAACGATGCCATCAAACTAACTTCTCCAGACTTTTGATTAATTTCAAATGTTTTGTGAACATCTTCTGAGGCATGGGAAAAAGTATATGATATCTCCCCATTTTTTCCAGAGTCTAAATCCCAAGCGGAGACGGTGACAACCAGTGAGCCTAGTAAGCTATTTTCCGGAATCTTCACCTCATAAAAGGGCTGCTCAAACTCCGGGGAGTTGTCATTAGCGTCCAAGACCACCACCCGAACCAAGGCCGTCCCAGACCTGGGCGGAGACCCACCGTCCAGAGCAGTGAGGATGAAGCTGAGCTCTGCCTGCTCTTCATAATCCAGCGCCTTGTCCAGAACCAACTCTGGGTATTTCCTATTGTCTGGATTGACTCTCATTTTAACGTGGAAATGAGAGTTGGCGCTTATTGTGTAGCTGTCTAGAGCATTGATTCCTACATCCAAATCCTTTGCACCTTCCAGTAAGAACACAGCGCCCACGGGACTATTCTCTGGGATCTCTAGGAGCATTTCTTTTTCTAAGAAGACAGGGGAGTGGTCATTTATATCCCTGACCTGGAGCTCAATCTGTAAAAACTGCAAAGGGTTTTTCATTAATACCTGGAAGTGCAGAACACAGGGCTCGATGGAGCCACAGAGCTCCTCCCGGTCCAGCGCTTCGCTTAAGAGGAAATCCCCGGTGTTTAAGTCCAGCTGCAAATGGTGTTTGTTATCATTAGAGACCACCCGAGCCCCCCTTGAGAACAGCTCACCCACATCCAGTCCTAGATCCTTTGCCAAATTGCCTACAAAGCTCCCGCTCTTCATTTCCTCTTCCACCGAAAAGCGCCCAGGCTCAGAGTCCGCCCGAGACATTTCCAGAAAAACAAAGAACAGCAGGACTTGCCTGATCCGCAGGGCGCCGGTTCCTCCGGTCTCCATAGCTCCTTTCCCCAAGGCTTCCTGCGGAATCGCTTCAGCTCCACTTCGCAGTTCTGGGAAATGTGCCTCTGCTGTGTCCACCGAATCTTAGGAAGGTCTAAGGATTTTAACCTTCTTTTATTAGCTTCTAGTTCGCCTCCTTAAGGCTTGTTGTTGTTTTTTTTCTCCCCAGTGCTCTGTGTGCAGTGGGTAACAGTGTCATCAGCGTAGTTTTTCTCCCCACGATATTATCCTGCAGCGCCACCATGCGTCTCCACAGATTTTCAGTTTGATGAAAGCTACCTAAATACCATTCACAGATTGGTCCCCTAGAAACAAATGTTGTACTCATCGTGTTTACGTGATTGCAAATATATTCTATCTTCCATAAGAATTGATTTATAGTCTTTGTGGTTTTTGATGCTGTTAGTATTTGTTTTAACGCATTAAAGTGTCCCTCCCCACTCTCCCAACATGAAAAGTGCTCAGTTTGTGATGAATACAGAAATACAAGATAAAATAAATTCCTGGCCTCCAAGAGCTTGTAATCTTTCTGAGAGGATTGAAAGCCTGAAATAAGGAGAGTATAAATGACTGTTAAACTGAGCAAAAGCCCATCACTACCTGGCTTTCTTTAGGTGGTAAGGGAAAGGGAAAGTGTACATGAGTCATTTCAGAAGTCCCCTCAGAAGATATGAAACTGGCTTAATCATGAGATGGGACATATATAGATAGTTGTAGCACAAGAAGACATTTCATTAGATTTCTTTGATATCAATGACTTGTGAACTGGAAGAAATTAAATAAAAGCCATTGGAGTGGAACACATTATGTAAATCTATAATTTAGTTCTAGTTCCTCATAATTTACAAAAAAATAATAAGTACACAAACACAGACATGTTAGTTTTATTTGAAGCAGGATTATTCCTAAAATTGGTTTCCTTTAAGTTCCCAAGATTTATTCTGGCTACAACTATGATGCTCTGCTTTTTCTTTCAGCCCAGAGTGAGATTTTCTTTACAAATCATAGAACAAATACTTAGTTTTACTCTGATTAGACCAACTAAGATCATATACCTGCTACTGAAGCAATCTTGTTTCAAGAGGTATAGAATTATAGGTGGAGATTTTAGTCTCAGAATCTGAAGACCCATCTTTGGCCTTTCCTTTGATTTAATTCTGTCTCTGACGGCCTCCTACTAGCTAAAAGGCATGGTTGCTACATAATGAGAGAGATTCTTTGGAATAGATGCTAGGAGCTCAGCAATAATGTGCACCATAGAAGGTCTCAAAAGTGCTCTCAAGAATGGATGGAAGAGAGATTTAACAAGTTTGCATTTTGAACATATTAAGTACAAATTACATTCTTAAAAAATGTAAGTTAGCTACATGGTTGAAAATGAATCACTACAAAAGGGTAGAAATTTAAAAATAAGTGGATTGACTACACGCAGCTATTCTCCATTCTTTTAAAATACCCTCTACAATGATAAAAATAAAAATGGCATAAATTCACAAAGACTAAGAATGTGCAAGTGAACACATATATTTGATAACAATAAGCAGATGGAAGGGCAGCCGACTTAGAAGTTCTAAGAAATGTCTAAAGTAAAGTTCTTGCATTGGAGATATTCACAATAAAGTAGTGAATTTGTCCCACATTACCCCATTTAGATACAAGATTTTTAGGAATCAAGTGTATAAGATGACTGAAGTCAGTTGAGAACTAAACGTAAGTTGTGAGTTGACTGTACATATATAGGAAAGTTGAATTCTCAGATTCTATTATCCTACATAGGAAAAAAAAAACTTGGGGCCAGAAAATGGAAAATTTATTCAATTGAGAAATTAAATGGGACTATGTCTAGTTTTAGAGACCTTAGGCAGAGCTGAGTGCAAGTATGAGGTGTGAAAGTAAAAATAGAAACATTAAGCAAAAACATATCCTGCAAGGTGATACAAACAATACTCACCAATTGTAGGACACAAGGCATATGCCCGATCCCCTCCCTAACTCTCTGTCTCACAGAAGATATTACAGAATTTTAACCTGGAGGATATGAAAGACACAGATAAAAACTTAAACATACTGATATTTGAGGACCTCCCAAGGGAGTAGCTCTATCCTACATAGTTACATTAGAGCGAAGCCCTGCCATCAACAGGCTCACCTATTCACAAGAGCTGACTGTCAGCGCTATGATATCTCCTCATTCTTAAATATAAGAAGAGAGACAAAGACCACAAGACATTTGAGGAAATACCTACACGTGACATAAAAAGGCCAAAACACCACAAAAAAAGTAACATCAGGAAACAAGCATATATAATAAAGAAAACAGAAGCTGCCGAAGCAATTTCTTCACTGATACAGCTCCTAGGGCATTTGAAACTAAAGAGAAAATGAACAAATGGGACTACATCAAAATAAAAAGCTTCTGCACAGCAAAAGAAACCATCAACAAAACAACGAGAAAACCCACTGTGTGGGAAAACATATTTGCCAATGACATATCTGATAAGGGCCTAATCTCCAAAATTTATAGGGAACTCATACAACTTAACAAAAGGAAGATAAACAATCCAATCAAAAAATGGGCAAAAGACCTAAATAGACACCTTTCAAAAGAGGACATTCAGAAAGCCAAGAGACATATGAAAACATGCTCAAAGTCACTAATCATCCAAGAGATGCAAATCAAAACAACAATGACTGGCTATCATCAACAAATCAACAAACAACAAGTGCTGGAGAGGATGTGGAGAAAAAGGAACACTCGTGCACTGCTGGTGGGAATGCAGACTGGTGCAGCCACTATGGAAGACAGTACGGAGTTTCCTCAAAAAACTGAAAATGGAACTCCCATTTGACCCTGTGATCCCACTTCTAGGAATATATCCTAAGAAACCAGAAACACCAATCAGAAAGGATATATGCACCCCTATGTTCATAGCAGCACAATTCACCATAGCTAAGATCTGGAAACAGCCTAAGTGCCCATCAGTAGATGAATGGATTAGAAAACTGTGGTACACCTACACGATGGAATACTATGCTGCTGTAAAAAGGAAGGAACTCTTACCATTTGCAACGGCATGGATGGAACTGGAGAGCATTATGCTAAGTGAAATAAGCCAGTCAATGAAGGAAAAATACCACATGATCTCACTCATTCATGGATAATAGAGACCATTATAAACTTTTGAACAATAATAGATACAGAGGCAGAGCTGCCTCAAACAGATTGTCAAACTGCAGCGGGAAGGCCAGGGAGGGTTGGGGGGGCAGGCGGGATGGGGGTAAGAGATCAACCGAAGGACTTGTATGCATGCATATAAGCATAACCAATGGACATAAGACACTGGGGGGTAGGGGAGGCTAGGGGACTGTCAAGGGCGGGGGGGGGGGGGAAGGACACATATGTAATACCCTTTGTAATACTTTAAGCAATAAAAAAATAAATAAATAAATAAATAAATAAAAATAAATTTTAAAAAAGAAAACAGAAGCAAAGTCTTTAAAATGAGTAGTAAAATCTAATAAGAATTAATACTTATTGAGTATTTACTTTTGTTCTAATGCCATATATGTGTGTATACCCATTTAATCTTAACAGTAACTGTATGAAGTATGTAATCTTATTGTAACATAAAGAGTAAATTAGGGCTTAAGTGCCCCTTACTAACTATATAATTTTGGGTAGGTTCTTAAATTTCCTGTGATTCCCACATTTACTGAATAATTCATTTTTTTTTTGCATAGAGCATTTTAAAAGAATAACTAGATTGATTACAGACAAGAGAAGATATTTATAAATCTATAACAGGATGCTATGAAAAATACTCATAAAACACAAAGAGCTCTTAAAAATAAACATTTGCAAACCCAAAAGAAAACAAATATAAGAATTGGTGATAAAAAAAAAATTGTCCAAGAAGTAGAACAAGAGACAAAGAAAAAAAAGTAAAGAAAAAAATAGAGTATTAGAGATTCAATACTGGAGATCCAATATTTAACTGATAAGATTCTGGTTAAAGTGAGAATGTAGAAAATTCAAGGGGGAAATTGTGAAGGAAACAACAAGAAAATTTCTCAGAATTGAATGAGGGTCTAAACATTAATGGGGTATACTCATGTGGCCAGAATAATAAATAGCTGATACTAAGGAATTTTCAGAAATCAAGGGGAAAGTTTCCAATGCATCTACAATGGAAAAAAATGGATTAACATTAAAAGAGATAGGAATCAGAATGGAATCAGAAGAACAGCAACTGTATATACAATCAGTAGATGTAATTTGCTTTCAAAATTTGAGGGAAAATTATTTTCAACCAAAATTTTATACCCAGCCAAACTATCAATCAAATGGAAAGAAAATGACAATACCTTCACAAGGCAAGTTATCTGCATCCATTTTTGTGAAACTACTAGAGGCTCGGTAGCCTGCGGGGATTGGGCCAAAATCTCAGACATCCTCAAAGGGGTAGCGGGTTGCTAGAGGGCGCAGGCCAGGCGAGGGACCCCACTGGTGCATGATCGGAACCAGGGAAGGGACCGCAGGAGGGCTCCAGGTCGTGTCCAGCCCATCTCACCCAGTCCTGATTGGCCAGACCTCAGCAGCAAGCTAACCTACTGGTGGGAGCATCTGCCCCCTGGTGGTCAGTGCACATTGTAGCGACTGGTTGGTCAAAGGAACAGTCAGACAGCATATTAGGCTTTTATTATATAGGATTAAGAGATGTGTGTCAGCTAAATAAGGGAGTAAACTAAAAAAGAAGAATACTCTGGATTTTGTAAAAGGGAGCCCAATAAGGGAAAGTATTAAAAGAAAAAAAGCCCTAGGGTGATTGCTTATACAGCAACCAGTGAAATGAAGCAAAGATATGAAGGGAACTGTGTGGAAGATATCAGGAAATAAATATAATTAATAGATATCTGGTATATTTGAATATTTAAGGAGAAAGGTTAATATTCAAATGAATAATAATGTGAAAAATTAATACAAGTAGAAAATTCTGCAAGTAAAAACAATTATTAGCTCTAGGAAAAATGTTTTTCAAGAAAGTAAATGTAAGCATAGTACTCCAACATGTATTTTTGAAATAATCATATCTATAGTATAGGCAAAAACAACTAGTTTAACTAAAAAACTATGACAACTCTATTGGGAAAACAGGGGAAAGGAAATGAGCAATATACATGTGTTTGTTAGTTGGAAAGTAAAAAAGTTAAATCCTTTTTTATCATAGAAAGAGGCGATTAATAAAGTATGAAGCTGAATGTCAAGATAGAGCAATATAAACATATTACTTAGAAATATTGAGATCAGTTCTAGAGAAACCACTTATAGAAAGTATCTGGAGATAGAAAGAAATCTATTGTTTTTCCTTACAACTTTAGTACATCTTGATTTTTAAATTTGATAATTAAACAAATTTACAAAATAAAATGAAAAGTAAATATCTTTTCAACAGTTCACCAACGTTCTCAAATTCAAACTTTCAAAATGATTTTATTTATAATCATTTTCATGCATGTGATTACATTTTCCTTGAATTATATAACATGTTCTATATAACATATCAGCAAAAGTGAACATTAGAAATACTGGGTAAGAGTAGTGTATGTAAAGAACATGACATAATAATATAAACAAGGATATTGCTAGAGTCCAACATTGCTCACAAAATGATGCTTCATTTTATCATAGCAGAATAATAGAGAACTATTTCTTTTTAAATGCTATGATTTAGAACTAGATGACATGGATTTCTAATAGGATTAAACACAATGTTAGAATAAGGTCAGAAGTACACATATGTCTTCTTATATAGAGGAAATACAATAGAGGGGTGGATAGAATGAGATGCAGTCTGTGAAATATACTAAGAGAAAAATAAAAACCTGTTTTCTAGAATGAGAAATAACTAAAATCACTGTGTATTGTCAAAGAATTAAACCTTAAAACGATTATTTTAAAATGGGTGCTAATTAAACTGTTGATTAATGCAAATATGATAAAAGAACACTGTAAAGACATATATATAAAGTACTCTAAAATTAGGTTTGCCCATCCCGGTGGCTCAGTGGTTGACCATCACCCATGAAGCAGAAATCAGGTTCCATTCCCTGTCACGGCATATGCCAGAGTTACAGGCTCGATTCCCCAATAGGGGGCGTGCAGGAGGCAGCAGGTCAATGATTCTCTCTTATCATTGATGTTTCTAGCTCCCTCTCCCTTTCTCCCTCCGGAAAAAAAAAAGATGAAAAAATATAAGGCTTGAAGTTGCATAATAATTTAACGTGGATTTTGAAAACTAAACTAATATTAATATGGTTGTAAAACACTTCAAAAGTACATGAAAATATAAAAAAATTTTACTAAAACTTAAATCCAAAGCTATTTTGAATGGTAGGGTTTTCTTCACTATTCCTCTCAAGCCCCTGTTCCTGAATATTGGGAAGAATTGGCTTCAAAAACTTGAACTCGCTGGTCCCTGAGCCTCCCATCAGACACACCTCATACTGGTAGCTCTGGGACAGGGTCCCAGTACCGCTGACGTCCACCAGGTGGCCCGGAAAGGGGCCCTCAGGCACCGAACAGCCACCCACCCAGGCGGCCCTGCTCCGCCTGCACAGCCGCACCGCGATGAACGCCAGCACCGAGAACAGGAACAGCGACGACACCGACGCCAGCGCGATGACCAGGTAGACCGTCAGCGGGTCGGCCTGCGCCTGGTCGGCCGCCACTTCCGGCAGCGGCAGGTAGGGCTGCGAGAAGCCATCCACCAGCAGCACGTGCAGCGTGACGCTGGCCGACAGCGCGGGCTCGCCATTGTCCTTGACCAGCACCAGCAGCCTGTGCTTGGCCGCGTCGCGCTCGCTCAGCAGCCGCGCCGTGCGCACCTCGCCATTGTGCGCCCACACGCCGAACAGCCCGGGCTCCGTGGCCTTGAGCAGCTGGAACGACAGCCAGGCGTTCTGGCCCGAGTCTGCGTCCACCGCCACCACCTTGCTCACCAGGTAGCCCGGCTCGGCCGCCCTGGGCACCAGCTCGGTGCAGGGCGCAGAGCCGTTCTGCAGCGGGTACAGCACGAAGGGCGCGTTGTCGTTGGCGTCCAGCACCTGCACGCGCACCAGCGCCTGGCTGCTCAGCGCGGGCGACCCGCGGTCCGTGGCGCCCACGCGGAACTCGAACGCCTGCAGCGCCTCGAAGTCCAGCGCCCTCAGGGCGAACAGGTGGCCGTTGTCCGCGTTGATGGACACGAGCGAGGCCAGGGGCAGCCGCGGGTCGTGGGGCGGCAGCAGCGAGTAGGTGAGCTGGGCGTTGGCGCCCGCGTCCCTGTCTGTGGCGCTGACGCTGCCGATGTGCAGGGCGGGGCTGTTGTTCTCGCGGAGGAACAGGGTGTAGGCGGTTTGGGTGAAGGCGGGGGCGTTGTCGTTGACGTCGGAGACCAGCAGGGTGATGTTGTGCTGGGTTTTCAGCCTGGGGGTCCCCAAGTCGGTGACCGTGATGGTGATGTTGTACTCGGCCTGACTCTCTCTGTCCAGAGCTCCTTCTGTCATTAGGATGTGAAAATTCTCCACAGAGGGTTTCAGAAGGAATGGCAGATTGTCTTGGATGGAGCATAGCATTTTCCCGTTTTCTCCAGAGTCTCTGTCTTTAATCCTAAAAACAGCCACTATCATCTCAGGAGAGTTCTCAGGAACATGGGTGGAAAGTGATGACATGATCAGCTCCGGGGGATTGTCATTGGTGTCTAACACCTCAACCAGAACCGTACACCTTGCAGAAAGGCCGCCACCGTCGACTGCCTGTATATTTATTTTGTAAGACTTTATTAGCTCATAATCAAGCAACACTCTGAGAACGATTTCCCCAGAAAAGGGATTGATTTGAAAGGTTGAACCAATATCTTCAGAAGCATCAAAAAATGAATAGGCTATGTCTGCATAGACTCCAGAGTCTCCATCTACTGCAGAGACTGTAGCAATAATGGAACCCACTGGGCTGTTCTCTGGAGCCTGGGTCTGGTAGATTGCCTGAGAAAACTGTGGGGCATTGTCATTCACATCCAGGATCACAACGCGTATAGTGGAAGTTCCAGATCTGGGTGGAGACCCGCCATCCAGCGCTGTGAGTGTTAAACTGAGCTCTTCCTGCTTCTCCCTATCCAGCGCCTTGTCCAACACTAGCTCTGGATATATCGTGCCTTCATCACTGTCACCAATTTTAATATGAAAGAAAGAGTTGGGATTGATGGTGTAGTTTTGGATACCGTTAAGTCCTCCATCTGAATCCTGTGCTCTTTCTAGTGGAAATGTTGCCCCTTCAGCTGTATTTTCTATTATTTTTAAGACTGTTTCTTTTTTCTGAAACACTGGTGAATGATCATTTATGTCCCCAACCCTCAGCTCAGCCCGGTAAATCTGAAAGGGGTTATCCATTAAAATTTGGAAATACAGCATACAGGGTTCTGTGGAGCCACACAGCTTCTCCCGGTCCAGTATCTCATTTGTGACCAAATCCCCAGTATGAGAATCCAGTAGCAAGTGTTGTTTGTTATCATCAAAGACCACCCGGGCTCCCCTTGCAACCAGCTCCCGATCCCCTAGCCCCAGATCCTTTGCCAGATTGACCACAAACGACCCCCTCTCTGTTTCCTCTGTCACTGAATATCGTCCAAACACAGATCTTGCCAAGGATACTCTCCAAAACAGAAAGAGAAACAGGACTTGCCTTTGTCTTGGGCAGCACAACCCTCCAGCCTCCATAGCTTCTTCTGAACACATCTTTTGTCAATATCGGTCACAATCACAGCTCCCAGCACAAAGAAACAGCAGTTGCAAACCCCAGACCTACACCATATAGTGGCAGGGGTCTGGAATGGTGTTTTCTTTCCGCAGTCTTGAGCAGCTATGGCTTTTCTCCCAGCCTGCCTGCTGCGTTCTTCCTTTTTTTTTTTTGTTAGTGACTTCTGCAGCATTCTTAGTTCAAGTCTTTATTCTGTCTCTTTAGCCTGCAGCGCCACCTCCTGGCTTCCAACAGACTCAAATGGCTGTACCCAAAGTGTGTGCATATATATTTATACATTTCTTCCTTAGTGGATCATTTAACTATTCCATTTTTGTGTATGTTTTGTAAAATATAATGTTGAGATAGAAAACTGTTCAAGTTGTTGAGATTTTTCATTGCTTCATGAGGAAAGTAAAAAGAATAGTTGCAAAAAGAATGTTTCTAGCAGTTAACTCTGTGCGCCTCATTGTGCTATATTTAGCTGTGTACTGGGCCTTCCACTTCTGAAACTACCCCCGTGCAATGTCAGGAACCAAAGGGAAACCTATAGTGACTTCTGAGATCACCAAAATAATAGGTTTTCCCTTTTCAGAAACATTGTGGATAGGAACATCAAGAACTGACCAAAGAAACTTGTTTCAGTTTCTTCAACAAATTTCTTCAAAACATAATTACACTGCCCAAATAGAGTCATCACTCTATAATCTAGAAGAGAGCATTTAAGTTGTCCCTTCTCCGTGCTACCATAAAATCTTGTATAACTCTCCTGTACATATTATTGCTTCCTGTTTCATGCCAATCTGTCCCTACTTAGGGATGGAAACTATGTCTTTGTCATCTTTGGTTGGCAAATCAGACAGTCACTAAATGCTTGCTGTATTCAGGCATGCATAAATGAACCTTTGAGTAGGATAAACACAATTTTCAGTGTCTTTAAATACTTGCTATTTAAAAATTGTATTCCTTCACTTATTCTATGCAATTTTGTTTCCTTTCTTTAATATGTCTTTGTTTTTCTTACATTAGCTTTAAAGTTACTTGAAGAATTAAAAAAGGGACTGACCTTTATGTTGATCGCACACTTAATTCAAATATAGTGGAATTTAATTTCTCTTCACCAAAGAAAGAAAGGCAAAGAGTAGACCACATGAATGCCTATTCTAATACCACTGAAAGTGAGAACAGCATTGTAACACCTACCTCATGTAGACTTTTATTAAAAAGCCTAATATCTAGAAAGAAACTGTTTTTCTGATAATAAATAAGAAATACAGAATAAATTGAGGTATATTATACAGAGAAAAGGCCAGTTACTTCCAAAAACACTGTGATTATTGAACATAAAAGCCACACTTTATAAACTTCTGCTTGCTGATTTCTACTGTTTTCTTTTCAAGTGAATAGGACTGCATCGTTAGTCATTAAAAACTTAATAAGGATCTCTGAATTTTTCATTCAGAATTAAAAGAAAAAATTATTAAATATTTCTACATGGTGCTGTAAAATGCCTAAACTTTGCGCTTTTTTTGTCTCCAAACTTAAACACATATACACGCATTTGATATCTTACAATGTTGTTTATATTTTCAGATAAAGCTGATTAGACATTTATTTATTATATCATAATAGGAATACTATATATTAAATAGGCAGATACTAATTCAGGGAAAATAAAACTTTTTAAAAGAAGAACATAGTTTCAGAAAATTGGTATAATAAAAACTGAGATTAAAAACTAAGCAAGAGCCCTAGCTGGTTTGGCTCAGTGGATAGAGCGTCGGCCTGCAAACTGAAAGGTCCCAGGTTCCGTTCTGGTCAAGGGCACATGCCCAGGTTGTAGACTCGATCCCCAGTGGGGGACTTGTAGGCGGCCCTGCTCCGCCTGCACAGCCGCACCGCGATTCTCTCTCATCATGGATGTTTCTAATCTCTCTCTCCCTATTCCTTCCTCACTGAAATCAATAAAAATATATTTTTAACCCCCCTCCCCCAAAAAACTAACAAATATATCGGTTTTAAAAGGAAAATAGCCCCGGCCCATCTTGCCAAGTGGTTAGAGCGTTGGCCCCTTCACTGAAAGGTAACTTGTCCAAAGCTCAGTCTAGCCCCCAGTCTGTGGGGCTATTGGTGGGGCACATGTGAGATAGCAATATTTCATGCTCTCCCCTTCCACTCTCTAATAATCAATGAAAAATATCCTTGGGTGAGGATTAACAAAATAATAATAAATAAAAGGAAAATAGAAGTATTAGAAAATAAATGTACAGATCACAAGCAGCAGATTATTTTAATAACTGAAGTTCTAGAAAAGAACAAAAATGTAAATTAAAAGTCAACAACAACTTTATAGGGTAGAAAAAATGAATAATATCAATTTTAAGGTAAAATCTATTTCATTCATTGAAATTCTATTGAAAAATACTTCGCTGGGCCAAAGAATAAGGAAAGGAAAACTTCTGGAGTTAAGCATAAAATTGGAAAGTGAGGGTGAAATAGAGAAAATTAAACAACACCTTATTGGTGGTGGGCAAAAACAATCTAGTTAGTTGACAAAATATGTTAGAGGTAATGTCTTTATTAACTAGGTTCCTATCAATAATTAATTCCCAAAGCTATTCCAAAAGAAGGGATTTTCTTCCACTACCCCCATGTTCTGGGATTTGAGATTGGGGATAACTAGTTTTGGCAAATTTAACTGGTCCCTGAAGCTCCCCTCTGACATACCTCAGTATTCCAAGAATAATAAATTAAAATTTAAAAAATTATTGGATATTGAACCCAAAGCTATTCCTAAAGTTCTCATTTTCCTCTACATTCTTACCAGTGTCATGGACTGGAAGATTGGGAATAATCGGCTTCAGAAATTTAAACTCATCTGTCCCAGTACCTCCCGTCAGACACACCTCATACTGGTAGCTCTGGGACAGGGTCCCAGTACCGCTGACGTCCACCAGGTGGCCCGGAAAGGGGCCCTCAGGCACCGAACAGCCACCCACCCAGGCGGCCCTGCTCCGCCTGCACAGCCGCACCGCGATGAACGCCAGCACCGAGAACAGGAACAGCGACGACACCGACGCCAGCGCGATGACCAGGTAGACCGTCAGCGGGTCGGCCTGCGCCTGGTCGGCCGCCACTTCCGGCAGCGGCAGGTAGGGCTGCGAGAAGCCATCCACCAGCAGCACGTGCAGCGTGACGCTGGCCGACAGCGCGGGCTCGCCATTGTCCTTGACCAGCACCAGCAGCCTGTGCTTGGCCGCGTCGCGCTCGCTCAGCAGCCGCGCCGTGCGCACCTCGCCATTGTGCGCCCACACGCCGAACAGCCCGGGCTCCGTGGCCTTGAGCAGCTGGAACGACAGCCAGGCGTTCTGGCCCGAGTCTGCGTCCACCGCCACCACCTTGCTCACCAGGTAGCCCGGCTCGGCCGCCCTGGGCACCAGCTCGGTGCAGGGCGCAGAGCCGTTCTGCAGCGGGTACAGCACGAAGGGCGCGTTGTCGTTGGCGTCCAGCACCTGCACGCGCACCAGCGCCTGGCTGCTCAGCGCGGGCGACCCGCGGTCCGTGGCGCCCACGCGGAACTCGAACGCCTGCAGCGCCTCGAAGTCCAGCGCCCTCAGGGCGAACAGGTGGCCGTTGTCCGCGTTGATGGACACGAGCGAGGCCAGGGGCAGCCGCGGGTCGTGGGGCGGCAGCAGCGAGTAGGTGAGCTGGGCGTTGGCGCCCGCGTCCCTGTCTGTGGCGCTGACGCTGCCGATGTGCAGGGCGGGGCTGTTGTTCTCGCGGAGGAACAGGGTGTAGGCGGTTTGGGTGAAGGCGGGGGCGTTGTCGTTGACGTCGGACACCAGCAGGGTGATGTTGTGCTGGGTTTTCAGCCTGGGGGTCCCCATGTCGGTGACGGTGATGGTGATGTTGTACTGGGCTCGCTCTTCTCTGTCCAGTGCTCTCTTCGTTACCAATGTGTAAAAATTCTTGACTGAAGGTTTTAGAAGGAAAGGAAGGTCATCCTGGATGGTGGAAATAGTCTTCCCATTGTCTCCAGAGTCAGGATCCGAAACACTGAAAACAGCAACTACAGTCTCAGGCGAGTTCTCTGGGATGGGGCTGGTCAGTGCAGACACGGTCACTTCTGGGGCATTGTCATTGACATCCACCACCTGCAGGAGAAGAGTGCATTTTCCTGAAAGACCTCCCCCATCTGTGGCCTTGATGTCCACTTCATAAGACCGAACTGTTTCAAAATCTACTTGTTTTCTCAGTCGAATTTCTCCTGTCATAGGATTTACCTCCAAAGTTTTGCTAATATCTTCTGAGGGCTGAAAGAGTGAGTATACTATTTTTCCATTGGCTCCGCTGTCTATATCTCTGGCAGAGAGTGTGACGACCAGGGAGCCTGCGCTGCTGTTCTCGGGAATATGCACCTGGTAGAGCAGCTGCCCAAACTCAGGGGCATTATCGTTGATGTCCACCACTTCAATGCGCACCAGGGCGGTCCCATACCGCGGCGGAGAGCCGCCATCCAGCGCCGTGAGGGTTAATGCGATTTCAGGCTCCTCCTCCCGATCCAGCTCTTTGTCCAACACCAGCTCCGTGTATTTTCTGCCATCGCTGCGATTGTGGGTTAAAACTTGAAAATGGGGGTTGGGACTGATTTTATAGTTCTGAACACTGTTGCTTCCTACGTCCAAGTCCAGAGCATTACTCAGAGGGAATGCCATGCCTAGAGGACTGTTTTCCGGTATTTTTAGAATCATTTCTCTTTCAGTGAACATGGGAGAGTGGTCATTTATGTCTTCCACCCTTAGTTCAGCCTGAAATATCTCTAAGGGATTTTCCATAAGCACTTGGAAATGTAAGATACAAGGCTCGGTGGAACCGCATAGCTCCTCTCGGTCTAGTTTCTCATTTATGAGCAAATCCCCAGTCTGAACCTTGAGCTGCAAATGCTCTTTGTGCCCCTGAGAAATGATCCGGGCCCCGCGGCTGGACATCTCCGCCAACCCCAACCCCAGATCTTTCCCTAGATTTCCCACAAAGAATCCTCTCTCTGTTTCTTCCATCACTGAATAGGGCCCTAAATCGGCGCACACCCCAGACATGCTCAGCACAACAAAGAAAACAAGGACTTGCCTTTGTCTCCGATTGCACACCCATCCAATCTCCATTGCTTTTCTGACAATTTCGCTCGCAGGAGCTTCAGGTATGCACGCCCAAGATCCTGGCAGCCCGTCCCCACGGTCCAGAACGGCAAAACGATGCCGGAAATAGAGTTTTTACGAGGTTTCACACTCACTTTTGCTCTGGCTGAGAAGGCTATTCCTTAGCTTCCCTCCCGGCAGTGAGAAACTGTTTGACTGGATATCCGAGCTGCGCAGCCAATTCCATTTTCCATCATTTAACCTGCAGCGCCACCACGCGTTCTCACTAAGTCTTACACTTTCTGGTTTAACATTGGATACAAAATTCTCCTAATGTATAAAACAAATTGTGTTCTGTAACATTAAACACTGAGTTTTATCTTCGTGTGTTTTTTGTGTGTTAACATAGAACTTTTTATGTGTTTTTTTGTGTGTGTTCAGATAGAATTCTGTGTTGTTGCACAGGAGGTACAAAGCTGTTGAGGAATAATGATTAAATAAAATAACTTAATTAACATTTAAGCTGAAAATGATACATTTAGGAGCAAATATTTTTCCAAAATAACATTGGAACAGTTTCAAAGTACATATTTTCATGGTACATATTATAGAATTACAAATGAGTGTACACTGAAAAATTGAACCAGAAATGGTTCTAAAGAAAGTGTTTAACCCAATACTTGACTAAAGAGTTGATCACTTCTTTTTCTCCCAACACCTAAGCCTGAAAACTGTGAGGTTCTGCAATTTTCAAATTATCGGACAATTATTTCCCAAATAGGAAGGTCTCAAGGTTATACCTTACCAAGTTTCACTCTTTTTTTTTTTAAATAATCACGACACAAATAATTTGTTATATTCTTTTTTATTTTCATTATGCTTTTATTTTTATTCTGTTGGATTACACAAACTTTCTTCTACCTCTTTTTCTTTGTTGTAACGTCTATTTTCTAGAAAACAATTATTTTTCCCTCAATGTCTTTTTTATATTTTCTTGTTAAAGCCCAAGATTTATATGATGGACATTAACATTTTTCAATGAAGTGTCCAAAAGATGTAGGCTGTGTTTGTGCATGTATTTGTGTATGCATACATACACATATGTGTAGCATTATTAATGACTAAAAAGTCTTTTCTAGAGCATTTAGAAAAAAAGGCTTGGAACAGAAATGTTAAAATGTATTTCTTTGAAAGAATTTTACAACTGAAATTAAAAGCACTACCAACACTCTGATTTAGTTTTTCTGTTTGTTATGAAATATCTAGTTTTAAATATGTAAAGCTTTCACACTTCTGATAATATGAATATAAAACAGCTTTAATGAGATATAATTCACATTCCATAAAATTTACCTATTTACAGTGTATAATTCAGTGGCTTTTAGTATATTCAGAGAGTAATGGATTCTTTACCAGAGCCAATTTTATAACATTTTCATTACCTCAAAAACACCATAAATTTCAGCTATCACCTCCCTATTCCTTCATCCTTCTGCCCCAAGTCCTAATCAACCACTAATTTACTTTCTGACTTTCCCATTCTGGACTTTCACATGAATGGAATAAAACAACATGTGGACTTTTTTGACTGGCTTCTTCCACTTAGCATGTTTTCAAGGTTCATCCAAGTTGTAGCATGCGTCAGTACTTTGTCCATTTTTGCAGCATGATAATAAAGCTCTGTATAGATACATCACATGTTTACTATCCATTCCTCTGTTGATGGACATTTGAGGTGTTTCTACTTTTTAAAATATTATACAATTTATTTCTGCATGTGGTTTGTATCACAATGACTACTGCTGCTATAAACACTCATATACAAGTGTTTGTGGGGGCGTATATTTTCATTTTTCTAGGAATAGGCTTGCTAGGTCACATAACATATCTATGTTTAATTGAAGATCTGCCAGATTGTTTTCCAAAGCAGCTGCACCATTTTACATTCCCACCAGCAGAGCACCAGCATTCCGATTTTTCCACATCTTCCCAACACTTGTTATTATCTGACATTTTGATTCCAGCCATCCTAGTGGATGTGAAGTTGTATCTCAGGATTTTGATTTGCATTGCTCTGATGAGTAAGGATGTTAAACATCTTTTCATGTGCTTATTGGCCATTTGTATATCTTCCTTGGAAGAATGTCTATTCAGATCTTCACCCATTTTTAAACTGGGTTATTTGTCTTTTTATAATTGAGTTTTAAGAGTTCTTTATATGTCTAGTTACAAGTCCCTTATCAGATTTGTATTATTGTCCCATTTTTCCATTTCTAATATTTGAATTGAATTTCAGCAAAGATTTGTGATATCTTTATCAACTCAGTGTTTTTGTGAGTGATTTTCAGAAGTTTGTTAATTATCTTGTCTGGGGTTAAAGCATCTAATCAATGAGGCCTAAATTCTTAGTATAAAAACCTTAATTTGAACACAAATGGTACTACTAGACTGGGTAATTGTCTTCCAAGCAGCCATCTGTTGTGGGCAGAATAATGGCCACCCACCCAAAGAGGTCCACAGCCTAATTCCCAAAATTTGTAAATCTGTTATATTTCATAACAAAAGATATTTCACAGATGCAAATAAGTTGAGGACCTTGTAAAGGGAAAATTATCCTGGATTATCTGGGTGGGACAGAACCTTTCCTGGTTATGGTCAAAGGGAGGTGTGACTACAAAAGAGGGAGGTGTTGTTATTACAAAAGAATAATTAAGGAGATACAAAGCTCCTGACTTTGGAGAAGAAATAATGGGGTCATGAGTCAAGTAATGCAGGCAGCCTGGAAGCTAGAAAAGACAAAGAAATGGATTATCCTCTAGATTATCTTCTAGATATCCTCCAGTGGTTCTCAACCTTCCTAATGCCGCGACCCTTTAATACAGTTCCTCATGTTGTGGTGACCCCCAATTTCATTGTGACAAATTGAACATAATTAAAGCATAGTGATTAATCACAAAAACAATATGTAATTATATATGTGTTTTTCGATGGTCCCAGACGACCCCTATGAAAGGGTAGTTCGACCCCCAAAGGGGTCGCGACCCACAGGTTATGAACCGCTGCTCGAGAGCCATAAGAAAAGAATGTATTTCTGCTAACACCTTGATTTTAGCCCAGTAAGACCCATATTTGAGACCTGATCTATAGAACTATAAGGTAGTACATTTTTATTGTTTTAAGCAACTACATTTGTGGTAATTTTTATAGCAACAATGGAAACCTAATACATAATACAAGCATAAATTTTCATGCACGTAGTAGCTGAGTCAACAAAAATTTATCAGTCTACAAGAATAATATTATCACAGAAAATGCTGAAGAATGTCTGATTCAGTTCTGGTAAACCAGTCTTTCAGAATAAAGGTGTCTATGACCCTTGACATCTTTTTTCCCCCCAGCAAACTTTTAAGAGAAGCTGACAAAGATCTATGGTTAACTTTACAGAAAATAACTGGAACCTAACACATTTTCCTTATTAAATTTCCAGAATCTCTAAATTACTTAGGGATAAAAATTCCTCCACAACATTGCCTATGCTTTCTTAAATTATTTTAGTTAGGATTAATGCCAGAATACAGCTGCTTTAAAACAAATGGTATGCTAAAATGAATACACTATATTTAGTTTAAATAAGGGACTTACAAATCAATATATATATATATATATATATATATATATATATATATATATATATATAACCCTAATATACAAATAGACTGAGCGGTAGAACAACTGAACAACCAAACCAGTCGCTATGATGTGCACTGACCACCAGGGAGTGTGTGCAGAACATGGCAGCATAGTGCAGAACATGGTGGGATCAGCCATGTCAGGATGGTGGAGCAGGTGAGCAGGGGCGCCAGACCAAGACAGGGCACCAGTCGCTGTCATCGGGGGGAGCTTCTGCTGGTTACTGAAAATTCTTTGCTCCCATGCACCATGCTACTGCCCAACACTCACACCTGCTGCCAGCACTGCCCCTGCTCACACCCACAGCCGATGCCAGAGCCACCGCTTGCACCCTCTGCTGGTGCCTGGTGCCAGTCCTGATCGCTTGGTGCCATTAGTGGGTGTGAGCAGAGGCTGCTGGCCCCGATCGCCCCTGAGGGCTTCTCCACCTCCATCTGCTCCTGAGGGGTGATTGGGGCAGCAAGCGCTGCTTGCACCTGCTGATGATGCCTGCCCCAATCGCTCAGTGGGTGCCAGCAGCAGCAGCAGAAGCAGGGCTGCCAATAGACAGGGGACCAGAGCCGTGGTGGGAGGGGCTGGGTGGGGGCATGGAGTATGGGTCAAGACCCGCCCCTGTGCCCATGGCCCACAGTTCCTTTCAATGTGCACGAATTCGTGCACTGGGTCCTAGTGTGTGTGTGTGTGTGTGTATATATATATATATATATATATATATATATATATATATATGCAAATTTGAATTTTCCAAAGGAAATGAAAAATATATTTTAGGGATGATGGAAAAAGACTGAAGGGAAAGTACAAGAAATACAACCATAGGACACTTCTAGTCTCTATTTAGGGCATTCATCTCTGCAATAATAAATGTGACATGTTGAGAATGTACAGGAAGATATTTTGGGCTGATTCATTTATGGTGATGATCAATTGTGCTGTCTGACCTAGCTTAGAGAGGTCAGTGTTTCCACAAGAACTTTGAGTTTATTGGTCCAGAGCAGTGTGGCATTGAAACACACACAACTATGAACCGAAAGTTACATTTCTACATAGGAGTTCAGTTCATGAAATAGATGGATTTCACTTTCTTAGGAAGACAATGCTACCAGTCAACACCTGCCATTATATATAACACATGGGTTAAAAACTGGGGCATTCAATTCAAGTAGACTTAGAATAGATTAAAAAAATTTTCTTTTATTACTCAGACTTGTGAACAAGTTACTTAACTTTTCTTAGCTTCAGCTTCTCATATGTAAAGGAGGGGACAATATGCCAACTGCCTTAAGGTTTGGTAGAAGATTAAAAAGGTAATTCGTGTAAAGCACTCTATACACTACTTTTAATTAAATTAGAATTCAAAATTAAGAACTTAAAACAGATCGGTTAGCTCAGACTATACAGTTAAGATCTGTGCATTTCACTTATTATATAATGTTTTAATGAAAAATCTTAATGTTAAAGCATTAGGGTTGGATTTCACTGGAGGTACCACAAAACTAAAATGATGATGGTAGCTTAAATGAGACAGAAGTTCCTTTATTTCACAAGTAAAAAAAAAAGTTCAGAAGCAGGCATTCCAAGGATGACATAATGGCTCTGTGATCATCAGGGGCCCTCATCTCCTTAAAGTTTATTCTATACTGACTGTCTTCATTCATTATTTCCATTCTTATTGTTGCTTTATGATCCAACATGGACGACTGTGTTCCCACCATGACTTACGCATTCTAAGATGCAAGGACTAGAGAAGGACAAAAGGGACCCCTACCCAAATGACTCTTCCTTTAAACAGCTTTCTTAGAAGTCTTCTACAACATTTGTATATACATCTCATTGACTAAAACCTAGTCAAATCTCCATTGTACCTGCCAAGGAGGTTGGCAAAATGTGTTCTTTTGAATAAGCAAACTAATGCCCTAAGTGGAATTTAGGATCTGTTAGAAACTAGAAAAAATGAATGGATATTGTCTGGCCAGTGTATTTTTTGTCATGGCTACTCAATGTTTCTCAAATGGGAAAAGCCAAATTTGCTGCTTTGCTATTTCATCTCACTGGATAAACACTGTGTAGCTTTCCCCCTCCTTTGAACATCAATGAAACAAAATGAAAAGTAATTAAAATAATGAAGTTAAAACTAACAGAGGTATATTAATGAAAGGAAGCATAGTAAATATAACATTTTAAGAGAAAACAATATCAAAGATAGTACTAGTAGAGCAGAATAAAATGAGCCAAATTCTCATGGTGCCAGTTCTCTTTTCTTCCTGGTTAGGCATACTTCCCCGTGAGTGTTAGTGCATAACTTCTCTTATATAACCAATAATTAAAAACTAACAAAAAACAAAAAAATCTCAATAAAACAAAGTCAATTATATATAGAGAATTAATGTTTCACTGTTTTTTCCTAATACATTCTAAAGCTATCCCAGAACAAGGATTTGTACAATTATTAACTTCATCAGTTTTTGAGAGGCAAGTTTTAGGACCACTCATCTTTTATAGTAATGAAGAAATGATAAGATACCAATATTTAAAAGAAAGGAATAATGTAAGAAAATTTGCAAGGAAGCTTAGTATAATTTAAAAATTCATAATAGGTGCAAAAAATAAATCATCACCTTGAATTTACCAATTGAAGTAGCTGGAATAAGATAAACAATTATGGTCACTGAATACTAAAACTAAAGTCATTCTTGAAGTCAGGGTTTTCTTCTACTTCTGCCCCAGGGTAATGGCCCTGAGAATTGGGCACAATAGGCTTCAGAAACTTGAACTCGCTGGTCCCTGAACCTCCCATCAGACACACCTCATACTGGTAGCTCTGGGACAGGGTCCCAGTACCGCTGACGTCCACCAGGTGGCCCGGAAAGGGGCCCTCAGGCACCGAACAGCCACCCACCCAGGCGGCCCTGCTGCGCCTGCACAGCCGCACCGCGATGAACGCCAGCACCGAGAACAGGAACAGCGACGACACCGACGCCAGCGCGATGACCAGGTACACGGTCAGCGGGTCGGCCTGCGCCTGGTTGGCCGCCGCTTCGGGCAGCGGCAGGTAGGGCTGCGAGAAGCCATCCACCAGCAGCACGTGCAGCGTGACGCTGGCCGACAGCGCGGGCTCGCCATTGTCCTTGACCAGCACCAGCAGCCTGTGCTTGGCCGCGTCGCGCTCGCTCAGCAGCCGCGCCGTGCGCACCTCGCCATTGTGCGCCCACACGCCGAACAGCCCGGGCTCCGTGGCCTTGAGCAGCTGGAACGACAGCCAGGCGTTCTGGCCCGAGTCTGCGTCCACCGCCACCACCTTGCTCACCAGGTAGCCCGGCTCGGCCGCCCTGGGCACCAGCTCGGTGCAGGGCGCAGAGCCGTTCTGCAGCGGGTACAGCACGAAGGGCGCGTTGTCGTTGGCGTCCAGCACCTGCACGCGCACCAGCGCCTGGCTGCTCAGCGCGGGGGACCCGCGGTCCGTGGCGCCCACGCGGAACTCGAACGCCTGCAGCGCCTCGAAGTCCAGCGCCCTCAGGGCGAACAGGTGGCCGTTGTCCGCGTTGATGGACACGAGCGAGGCCAGGGGCAGCCGCGGGTCGTGGGGCGGCAGCAGCGAGTAGGTGAGCTGGGCGTTGGCGCCCACGTCCCTGTCTGTGCCGCTGACGCTGCCGATGTGCAGGGCGGGGCTGTTGTTCTCGCGGAGGAACAGGGTGTAGGCGGTTTGGGTGAAGGCGGGGGCGTTGTCGTTGACGTCGGACACCAGCAGGGTGATGTTGTGCTGGGTTTCCAGCCTGGGGGTCCCCATGTCGGTGACGGTGATGGTGATGTTGTATTCGGCCGTGGTCTCTCTGTCCAGCGGTCCCTCTGTTACTAGGGTGTAGAAGTTTTCCAAGGAAGATTTTAGGAGAAAGGGTAGATTGTCCTGAATAGAGCAACTTATTTTCCCGTTTTCTTCCGAATCAAGATCGGAAACACTGAACAGGGCAACCACCGTCTCAGGCGAATTCTCAGGGATCTGCCTGGTAAGTGCGGACATGGTGACTTCTGGAGCATTGTCGTTCACATCCAGGACCTGAGTCAGAACGGTGCATTTTCCAGACAAGCTTCCCGCATCTTTAGCCTCAACAATGACCTCATAGGACTGAATAGCTTCGAAATCAAGTTGTCTTTTCAGTCGAATATCTCCTGTCAGGGGGTTGAGCTCAAAGGTTTTCCTAATCTCTTCTGGAGCCTGGAAAAGTGAATAGGAAATCTCTCCATTGACTCCTATGTCTACATCCGTAGCAGAGACCTTGACAATCAGGAAACCTATGGGACTGTCCTCAGGGATCTGTACCCTATAGAAAGGCTGCTCAAATTCAGGGGCATTATCGTTGATGTCCACGACTTCAATGTAGACCTGAGCGGTGCCAGACTGCGGTGGAGAGCCACCATCCAGCGCTGTGAGGGTTAACCTGAGCTCAGGTTCCTCCTCTCGATCCAGCGCTTTGTCCAGCACCAGCTCGGGATATTTCCTTCCATCGCTTCGTTCTCGGGTGAGAACCCGAAAATAGGAGTTGGGATTGATTATATAGTTCTCAATATTATTCCGGCCTACATCTTCGTCCTGAGCGTTCTTCAGAGGAAATGCAGTTCCGGGAGGACTGCTCTCCGATATTTTTAGCACCATATCTCTTTCCACAAACACCGGAGCATGGTCATTTATGTCTATTACTTGCAGCTCAGCTTGAAAAAACTCTAAGGGATTCGCTAGCAACACCTGGAAACGCAGCACACAGGGCTCTGTGTGATCACACAGTTCCTCGCGGTCCAGTTTCTCATTTAGCAACAAATCCCCAGTCGCCTGATCCAGCTGCAGATGCAGTTTGTTCCCTTTGGAAATGACCCTAGCCCCCCGCCTGGAGAGTTCCCTCTGCCCCAGACCCAGGTCCTTTGCTAAATTGGTTACAAAAGAGCTCCCCTCAGTTTCCTCCACCACAGAATAGCGTCTAGGTTCAGTGCCCGCCTGAGATAAGCCCAAGAAGAGAACAAGGAAAAGGACTTGCCTTTGTCTGCAAATGAGCTTCCTGCTGGCCTCCATTGTTCTTGCTTGGTACGGCCTCTGGCGAGGCTGCTTCCGCGGAGCTGTGAAGAACTCAGGATCTGAGACTGAATATTGCACAGGATGCCTCGGAAATATCCCAGTGAGCAGTCCTTTTTAGAGGACCCAGTCCTGCTTCTGTGGCGCCCTAGCTTTCCAGGGGGCTTCCAGACTCTGCTGGTTAAGTTTTGTCTGTTCATGGAGCCGCAGCTGCGGTTCCGGTTTGTACCTTCTTATCCTGCAGCGCCACCACGCGTCCTCACAGGATATTACATTTTCTGGGATGAAAATGGATGCACTATTTCTAACTCTTGCCTGTGTTGTACAAGTTGCAACTCTAACTCTACTATTGCTGGACCTTACGATACAGACAATAGTCTGAAGACCATACAAGGGAAATGACATTAGTAGAGACTTTTTACCTTTACTAATGTTGAGTTTGGAGCAAAAAGAAAATTGTTATATATTAGTCTAGCTGAGAAGAAAGAATATATGCAGGAAAATTCTTTAAATATATAATTGGAGTAACATAGAAAACTTTCAGAATATACTTTTTTGCCAGGGACTATGGGAACAATTAGTAGCTATCTATGAATCTTGGACAAATTATTTAACTTCTGCCTCAGCTTTCTCATCTGTAAGGTGGACATTATAATATAATAGTACCTATTATTTAGGGTTGCTGTGAGTTCTCCCCACACAGATAAGAAAATGAGGCAGAGACAGGTTAAACACACACACACACACACACACACACACACACACACACCAGGCAAGTAATTTGATGCCACCAGGTAGCTGAGTTTACATGAGTCCATTGCCATGACTAGAAAGACATCCAATATTCAAGTGGTAGAAGAATGCTTGAGCAGAATGAGCTCAGATAGAAGTTATTATGTTAAATGATGACACAATGAAAGGCTGGAGAGTTTATCTAATAGAGGTATGATTTTTGAGAGCAGTGGTAATTCTGTATTCAGAAGAATGTCCTATTTTTGTTAACTCCACTTTTCTTCTTACAGTGCCAATAAAAAAAAACAAACCTTTGTTTTGAAAAACTTCAAAACCACAAAGAAGGAGAATAGTATGATGGACCTCCACATACTCATAACTAGCTTCAACAATTATAAATATTTTGTCATAATTGTTTATCTCCCTAACATTTTCACATCCCAAACTAAATTATCACCCATAAATACTTCATCATATACCTCTAATGTTTAATGGCCTAAAAAAACAACTACAATGCTATATCATGCCTAAGAAATTAGATTAATATTATTTAATATGCATCTGTATTCACATTCTCTACAATTCTTACACATTTCCTTGAATCAAGAGCCAAACAAGATTAACCACATATTACCTTTATTTTATTGTTGAAAATTCCCTCCTCCCCTTTTCCATGTCATTAATTTGTTAGAAGTAAGAAAACTGGATAATTTCATCCTGACACTATGAAAACAATTTAGAATTTGAATGCTGTGAGAATTTTTTGTCCTTAGACTATATCCCATTAGTAATACATAGTAAGAGTACTATTTTAAGAGTTACCAGCACTGATTTATAATATATTCAGAATACAGCCATGGAAAAATTATCTGGACAAGGTTTAAGAAAGAGCAGTTACAGATTATTATAACAAACAAAGCTTCTCCTTAACTCCCAAGCATCTCTAAATAATTTAATTGTAAGTTGTTTCTTTTTATTATTACATATTTTAAATGATTCTTTTTCTTATACTTTGCTGATTCAGCACTGTAGTATATTGAATAAGAGGGTTAACAAAACAAACTTTCAAATTAAAGGAGGAAATGTGTTTTAAAAGGTAGGTAAGGACCACCACAGAAATATCACTACAATGTGACAAAATTAATAAACTACTGAAGAAATCAAAATTATGTAATATTTCTATTCAGAGTTAATCTTTTCTGTGAAATGAAGGTCATATATTGGGATAACAAGAAAAAAGCAAAAAGTGACCTTTCCATTTTTTTTACTTGAGATTTGGTTAGATCAATGCTTTAATAATAATACTATCTAATAAATAGGGAATATGCTAATTGATCCTCACACCATCGCAAAGGTGACGGCACCCACAGCCAATAAGGAGGGAATAGGCTAATTGACTGTCCTGCCCTCAAAGATGGTGGTGCCCACAGCCAATATGGAGGGAATATGCTAATTGACTGCCCCACCCTCAGAGATGGCGGTGCCCACAGCCACAAGATGGCTGGCAGGGGAGGGGAGTTGTGGGCGACCAGGCCAGCAGGGGAGGGCAGTTGGGGGGAACCAGACCTACAGGGGAGGGTAGTTAGGGGCAACAAGGATGGTAGGGGAGGGTAGTTGGGGGCAACTGGGCTGGCAGGGGAGCACAGTTGGGGGTGACCAGGCCGGCAGGGGAGGCAGTTGGGGGCAATCGGGCCAGCAGGGGAGCAGTTAGGCATTGATCAAGCTGGCAGGGGAGTGGTTAGGGGCTGATCAGGCTGGCAGGCAGAGTGTTAGGGACAATCAGGCAGGCAGGCAGGCAAGCGGTTGGGAGCCAGCAGCTCCAGATTGTGAGAGGGATGTCCCAGATTGGAGAGGGTGCAGGCTAGGCTGAGGGACACAAACCCCACCCCCCACCCCCAGTGCACGAATTTCATGAACCAGGCCTCTAGTAATTAAATAATTAATTCAGTAAAGCTGGATTATTAGTTTTTAAGAAAATAAAACCACAAGCCAATATATACACTATTACTTCTAATTATAGAAAAGACCGAACAGGAATGTGAATAAGAGAAAAGTATTTCTTCTCCTTAATTATGGAGAAACTTTCAATGTGATATCTAATGCCAGAAAAGAGTACAGCATCATAGCAAGATCCCAGTGGCAGAAAGATTTAGGAAAGATACTCAATTCTGCCATGTATTAATTGGTGTTCTTACTGAATTTATTGACCCTCTATGAATATCTACTTGCCCATTTCAAAAATACCTCTCCTCATAGGTTTGCTTCTAAGATTAAAAATGTTGAAATCGTGTGTGATGTATACTAAGTACTTTCTTAAAAACTTCAAAAGATACTGTGTAATCTGTGCTTCTAAAACTTAAAGCAAGTATATATCTACAGCACTGAAATCAACTCAGAAAATAAAAAAGCAATAGAGTCTGAAGAAAATGAAAATTAATTTACAACATCCAAACATTTATCATTACTTAATAGACTACACAGAATGCATAACTGTTATAGAGATCAAATAGACACATGAATTCCATGCTTTGTGGAGGGTTCTTAGGGCTAAAGCTAGGTCCTTTCCTGTGTAACCAAACTAATTCTGTGGCTTTAAAAATGCTTGAAATAATGTGCAAGCAATCTTCCACAGGTAACACATGGTAAATTATAGGAAAGTATTCACAGACACAACACTCGCATTTATTTCCCATTTTTTATCAGAAACCCAAATCATCCCGAAATGCAGGATATTCTTCCACTTCCCTCCCGGTGCCCTGGGACTGCAGATTAGAAATAATCGGCTTCAGGAACTTAAACTCGCTAGAGGTCCCTGAGCCACCCCTCAGACACACCTCATACTGGTAGCTCTGGGACAGGGTCCCAGTACCGCTGACGTCCACCAGGTGGCCCGGAAAGGGGCCCTCAGGCACCGAACAGCCACCCACCCAGGCGGCCCTGCTGCGCCTGCACAGCCGCACCGCGATGAACGCCAGCACCGAGAACAGGAACAGCGACGACACCGACGCCAACGCGATGACCAGGTAGACCGTCAGCGGGTCGGCCTGCGCCTGGTCGGCCGCCGCTTCGGGCAGCGGCAGGTAGGGCTGCGAGAAGCCATCCACCAGCAGCACGTGCAGCGTGACGCTGGCCGACAGCGCGGGCTCGCCATTGTCCTTGACCAGCACCAGCAGCCTGTGCTTGGCCGCGTCGCGCTCGCTCAGCAGCCGCGCCGTGCGCACCTCGCCATTGTGCGCCCACACGCCGAACAGCCCGGGCTCCGTGGCCTTGAGCAGCTGGAACGACAGCCAGGCGTTCTGGCCCGAGTCTGCGTCCACCGCCACCACCTTGCTCACCAGGTAGCCCGGCTCGGCCGCCCTGGGCACCAGCTCGGTGCAGGGCGCAGAGCCGTTCTGCAGCGGGTACAGCACGAAGGGCGCGTTGTCGTTGGCGTCCAGCACCTGCACGCGCACCAGCGCCTGGCTGCTCAGCGCGGGCGACCCGCGGTCCGTGGCGCCCACGCGGAACTCGAACGCCTGCAGCGCCTCGAAGTCCAGCGCCCTCAGGGCGAACAGGTGGCCGTTGTCCGCGTTGATGGACACGAGCGAGGCCAGGGGCAGCCGCGGGTCGTGGGGCGGCAGCAGCGAGTAGGTGAGCTGGGCGTTGGCGCCCGCGTCCCTGTCTGTGGCGCTGACGCTGCCGATGTGCAGGGCGGGGCTGTTGTTCTCGCGGAGGAACAGGGTGTAGGCGGTTTGGGTGAAGGCGGGGGCGTTGTCGTTGACGTCGGACACCAGCAGGGTGATGTTGTGCTCAGTTTTCAGTCTTGGGGTCCCCAAGTCAGTGACAGTGATGGTGATGTTGTATTCTGCTCTGCTCTCCCTGTCCAGCGGTCTCTCTGTTACCAGGGTGTAGAAATTTTCTACTGATGGCTTCAGGGCGAAGGGGAGATCCTCTTGGATGGAGCACACCATCTTTGCATTGTTACCTGAATCTTTGTCTCTAATCCTAAAAACAGCCACAATAGTCTCGGCTGAGTTTTCTGCAATGGAGCTTGTAAGTGATGACATGAGTAGTTCTGGTGCGTTATCATTGATGTCTGTTACGTGGACCACCACGGTGCATTTTGCAGAAAGCCCTCCACCATCCTTGGCCTGAATAGTTAGTGTGTAAGTTTGCATTTCCTCATAGTTTAATCCGGCTTTAAGATGAAGATTGCCAGATGTTGAATTGATTTGAAACGTTTTGAGAATTCTTTCAGTGGCATAGAAAAATGCATAGACTATTTCCCCATAACTTCCGGTGTCTAAATCTCTAGCTGACACGGAGACAACCAGGGAGCCAACAGGGCTGTTCTCTGGCACCTGCACCTTGTAGAGCGACTGTACAAACTCAGGGACGTTGTCATTTATGTCCATCACCTGGATGCGCACGAGGGCGGTCCCGGATCTGGGCGGAGAGCCGCCATCCAAGGCGGTGAGGGTTAAACTGAGCTCAGGCACCTCCTCTCGATCTAGCACTCGGTCCAGTACTAATTCCGGATAGATAGTCCCCTCCCCATTATCATGCACATTAACATGGAAATAGGCATTGGCGCTGATGGTATAGTTTCTCAAGTTGTTGGTTCCAACATCTGAGTCCTGCGCCCTTTCTAGGAGAAATGCCGCCCCTGGGGTGGTGCTTTCTAATATTTTCAAGGGAATCTCTCTATCTAGAAACACTGGAGAATGATCGTTGATGTCTCTGACCCATAGTTCAGCACGGAAAATCTGCAAAGGCTTTTCCAGCAACAACTGGAAAGGCAGCGCGCAGGGCTCTGTGGAGCCGCACAGTTCCTCTCGGTCTAATTTCTCATTTAGAAGTAAATCACCAGTAAGCGGATTGAGTAGTAAAAATTGCATGTTCTGATCTGAAACGATCCTAGATCCCCGAGCTGAAAGTTCCCCCACCCCCAACCCCAGGTCGTTTGCTAGGTTGGCCAGAAAGGTGCCTCTCTCGGTTTCCTCCGCCGCAAAATACCGAAGCGGTTCAGCACCAGCCCAAGACACTCCCAGAAACACATAAAGAAGTAGGACTTGCCTTTTCTGCACCGCACGCTCCACTCTGGCCTCCATTCTTCTTTTAATCAGTCCTTCAAAAACCACTGTCACTCAGCCCCAAGCAGCTTTCAGAATGGCAGCAACGGAATCCTCAGAAAGGAGCTTCTAATAGCAATGCTTGTGGGGAGGGATCCCCACTTCCCCCAACTCCTGTTACCAAGGTGTCCTTTCCTCTTCCTTTCTGACTGGCCAGATTTTCTATTAACAATGGAATCGGCAACACCCTTTAAGCGAGTATTTTTCTTCTTTTTAGCCAGCAGCGCCACCTTGCGTTTTGTGGACGTTATTCCCGTTTTTCAAGACTAGAGCAAAAAGATGGCGGGTTAAAACACCAGCAGGAGTATGTTCCCTGGGTCTTTGCGGCTTCATTCCATCGTTTTCCTCAAATGGTCACAGTAGTGCTAGTAAGTGCTTAACCGTCCTCCCCTCTTATAATCTGAATTCATAGAAAAAATAAAATGTTTTTCTTAATCTGGGGGCATGAAATTAAACTCTGAATTCTCATCAGGAGTAGATCCTAAAAAAAACCTTCTCCTGCTTTTAAAACTGATAGTAAAGATTATATACGAAAATGAAGAATTCATCAAAAAGTCAACCTTTATTTGTTAACTGCGTAACAGTGGTGCTGTTCATACTGCAGAGTAACGGGCCTTTTTTCCAGTTTTTTTGTGAATTCAATCATCCTTTTTGGTTTTACTCTTAACCCAGGATATTTTCTGGAACACATTCTGTACCCCAACCTTCACCCTACACCCACTTTAAGTAATAATATAATTTAAATTATTGTTCACATATAATTTCAATGGCCTGCATCTCCAAGGATATGCAATGAATACTCTTCAAATTAACAATAGCAAGTAGTTCATTCTTACTTTTGTGAAAGTGCTCCTATTATTTCAATTTTAGCTATGATGGTTGATCTCTACTTGGGGTAAATGCTCCTTTTTCGATCAAGAAAGTTTTCTTCTTTTTCTTTATGGTTTCATATTTTAAAGAAATTTTTGACATGTGTTGAAATTGTACCTTTATTCTTTAGCTTTTTAATTCTTGAGTTCTTGATATAAAGACAGTTATCCATGACATATTATTGCTTTCGTGCAAACATGAATTTGATGTGTCAACGGTGTTTTAGGATTTTTCTGGCCCATGTTGTTCTGTATACGCATGAGTGTGTGTGAAACATCTGTGGTTTTGGTGTTAAAATATCCAGCCTTATAGGATGGGTATGGAAGATTTCCCTCCATTTTTTTGCAACAGATTAGTTTTTATATCTATACCATCTGTTTCTACATGCTTAATTACAACTTGCCCTTAAATGGGCTGGGTTTGGTGGGTTCACTCATGGTAGATCTGACTCTTTTCCATTTTACTTTGGTTATTACTCTATACGGGCTTTGTTTTCTTTAAAAGTAATTTGTATTTTATTTTTAAAACCATTCATTTAAAAACCACTTAAATTTATTATGCCTCCATTATGTTATTTATCTTTAGATATATCCCTATTCTTATTAGTAATGTTTAGTATTTTATCTCATTTTTATTCATAGGGAGAGTTTCAAGGAATCTATTTACTTATCTTTTAAAACTCACTTCTTCAAAATAATACATAACCTTGGTTCAAAAATCTAATAGTACTAAGAGGCGTATAATAAAATACAATAGTTTTCTGCCACTTTCCTCCTCACTTTCCTGTTCTGTTTCCAATAGGCAGCCAATTTTAACTTTTAGTTATTTCTTGTCCTACTAATCTGTATTCTGCTATATTTTGATTAATTCATTTTAGACATTACCAGTTGACTCTATTATGTTGGGTTCTGTTTTAGCTCTTATACACTTTCAAGGAACTTTAATGTCTTCTTTCACTCTCAGTATCATTATAAGAGCATTGCTGTGTCTTAATTATATTTTTTCTCACTTTTTTCTTGAGGTTAACAATTGCTTTGCTTTTTCATTTACTTGGTTTTCTTTATATATATAATGTATTCTTCCCACACTTCTAACTGCCTCTCAGTACAATTTTGCACATGGTCATTCCAATATCTCCCAAAATATGAATTTTCCCTTAAATTGGGTGGGTGGTATGTACATCTGCTGCACAGCTATCACTCTGGGATTTCCCTTTGTTATCATTCTTGGAATTTTTCTTTGCCTTTTATTCTAGTTGGATCTCCTTTTTCTAGGATTTTATTTCTTCTTCTTTTGTTTGTTTGTTTATTTGGTAGCTTTAATAGATCACATCATCCAATAGTTTCATCCAATTAATATGTGCCAGGGGACTTGATGATATCTTTCAAAATGCCTGTCTCAGACACATCCAACCTGGACTAGTCTATATTTGATACACAACTGTCATCTTGGGATCATCCTTCAACATCACCTAGAGATTCATTTCACCTCTATTCTGTTTTTGAACCTCTTTCTATTTCTTCAGACTTCCTCTCTCTTAGATTACCCATTCATTTTAATATCTTCCAGTAGAGAATGGTAGATGAGAGTTAAATTATGTTGTGACCTTAAGTGTATTAAATTATTTTAACTTTACCCTCAAACTTGATTGGAAGTCTGACTGATTATAGAGTTTTAGGTTGAAAATAATTTTCATAATTTAAAAATATTTTGTCAATGAGCCCCTTAAATCAATGACTTTGTTAAGAAGTCAAAAGTGAATGGTATTTTATATCTTCTATATGTGTCCTGTATTTTTATTTCTTGTTGTAGTATGTTGTCACTGTCCAAATTTAACACTGATGTGTCTTGGTTTGAGCTTATTTTCACCCATTGTACAGGAAAATTGGTAAACTCTTTCAACTAGGAAACTAATTTCCTACAGCTCTTAGACATTTTCTTGAATTACTTCATTGAAATTCTTCTGCTCCTTTTTTTTTTTTTTTTTGAATTACTACAATTCAGATGTTGGGCCTCTGCCATGGACTCTTATTTTTTTTTCCCTCTCCTGTTTGATATTTTTAAATACTTTTGCAATATTACCTGGGATATTTTCTTAATTCTGTCTTCAAGCCCTTCTATTAAAACTTCCATTCATTACATTCATACTTTACAAGGGCCCTCTTTCTGTACTTATTTCTTAGATGCAATAACTTCTTTTCTCACCTGTTATTAATAGCAGGTAGTTTATTCTTAAATCTTTAGTTGTTTGCTTTGCCTGTTCTCAATAAACCTTGATTTCTAAAATATGCATGTAAGTCTCACAATTTCTCTATTCATTCTTTGGTTCTTAGCTTAAATATCACTTTATTAAAAGCTTACTATATCAGCTAGAATTACATTCTATGTAATTTCTACATATGAATATGTTCTATATAATTTCAGCCTGAAGCTATAGACAAGCCCATAACAACAACAGCTTACACGATATAGACTTTTATTTTTCTCTGATAAAAGAAAACTAGTGGGTGAATCGCGCTCCATGATATCTGGGACCCCATCTTGTTCCATCTTGTTGCTTTACCATCTTCAGAACATGGCCTTCACCTCATAGTCCAAGATAACTGTCTAATATCCAGCCATTACATTTCTATTCAGACTAACAAATAGGAGAAAGAAAAGACTGCACCTTCCTTTTAAAGACTACTTTCATGAAGTATTCCATGGCACTAGGGCTTAGTATCTCTCTCTGGCTGTAACTTAGTTACAAGACCACTCCCACTCACAACAGTGGTTGGGAAATATAATCTATAACACACATATCCACATGGGCAGCTAACACATTGGAGGTATATTTGTAATAAATAAGAGGAGGAGACATATATTTGAGTAAAATTAGTAGTAGTATATATCATACCCACTCAGATCACACCTGTAACCCCCATTGCCAGTAGAAACAGATAGGGTCAAATAAATTGATTTAATTAGTTATTAGCAGAGCATACGATTTTATTTCTTCATATTGGTGGTGTGTTTTGTAGCCAAAAGAGTTCTCTTTTTTTTACTGAAGGCTTAGCCCTCAAAGCAATAAAGTAATAAATTCAATTGCTGGGACAAGGCCCTTTGAATCAATGATGCTTCCCAACCATGTATAGTATCTGTATCTATTCTATTTCCTTTTAAAACTTTTAAAAAAATCCTGAACCAAGGATATGTTTGTTGATGAGAGAGAGAGAGAGAGAGAGAGAGAGAGAGAGAGAGAGAGAGAGAGAAAGAGAGAGAGGGGTGGGGTGCAAAACTCACATATGTGCCCTGACCCTCATGGGGATCACCAGCATCCTAGGTATGTGCCATGAATCAAACCGACAACCTTTTTGGTGTATAGGATGATTCTCCAACCAACTGAACCACTTGGTGAGGGTGCCCATTTTTATGAAAGCCTGTATTATGGGGTAAACAGTGTGTCAGGATAACAAAACTTATTATAAGCCCACAGAGCTTTTGAAAATATTTGCTATCAAGCTTTGACCTAAAGCTATTTGGAGTTAAAGAAATATAAATCAAGGCTCAAGGCCAACCAAAGGTGCAGCATATTATGGGAAGACCCTCCCCATTTTAAAGGGCCCCACAGGGCTACATCAACAATATAAAAGCACTATAACACCAACAAATCTAAACCTGACCCCTTCCTCCAACTCCAGGGAATTATAGAGAAGGATCCCTGGTGTTAAGTAGAGCAGAAGAAAAAGAAAAGAAACCATGCCTGGGAATCTGTGCCTAGGTTTGGTCCTCACGTGTGTTTGTATTTTGAATATTCATAAATTGAGTTTCAAGGAACCTCAAACCATAAATTTGGTTTGTGGTCGTCCCCTACTGATAGTGTTTCTAGAATCCTGGCCAAAACTACTGAAAATCTGGACCATATAGCCTAGGCTTTGAGGACACCTTACAAATAAACATTTAAGGGTAATCAACCATATAAGTCACAAAAAATAAAGACAACATGAATAAGAAGAATCAGAAACAATGCAGCAAAAATTGACCCACACAAACTTCACATATTGGAAGTATCAGATTTAGAAACCAGTTATACATAGTGGATATAAATAAACAAATGACATACTTGAAAAATACCTGTGTGAAACAGACTGAAAGGGTACACTGAGTTCCAGAAAAAAAGTGATACAAAATTATCAAAATCAAGACATAACCTGAGAAAGACAATGGAGTTTAAAAATAGAAAACAAGTAACCTATAGGTAATGAAAATAGGCTTCAAACTTAATCCTCATCAACATTTAATACTAGAATACAATGGAAATCTCTACCAGGTTCTGAAGGAAAGAAATTATGGCTCAATAATTTTATACCTAGCTAAGATGTTGGTCAAATATAAAGAAAACAATGCAGCAAATGGGGAAAAATCATAAAACATTTCATTAGCATTCATGAGAGCTTATTGAAAAGAACTACTTAAGAATGAAATGTAGCCTACTTATAGAAAAATATAGAGAAACTATGATGAAATGACTAATGTAATATTTGATGTCAACAAATCTATGAGGAAAAGAAAGTTGACTGAAAAATTTTATGCCCAGAAAAATTGTACTTCTCAAGTATGTGAGAATTTAAGACATACAGCATGTAGCCCTGCTGGTGTGGCTCAGTTCGTTGGAGCATGCCCCATACACCAAAAGGTGGAAGGTTTGATTCTGGGTCAGGGCACATACCCAGGTTGCCCTGGGTTCTATCCTCTGATGGGAGTGTATAGAAGGCAACCAGACTCCTCCCTCCTCTCTCTCTCTCTCTCTCTCTCTCTCTCTCTCTCTCTCTCTCTCTCTCTCCTTTAAAGAACTACATCTGATGAAATACAGCAAACCAAAGGATGAAAAACTAGAAATGACTGAGGTCTGGGAAAGCTGGGATAAAATAACAGTGAAGACTGCATTTCATTCCTGTTTGGGCACACCAGTTTATCTCAATTCCCTCCTGAAACCTCCTCTAAGCAATAGAGAGCAAAACTTTAAAATAAATGGACCTATAAAGACAAAACAAATGGGAGAAAAGTAAACAGCAGAGAGACAAGTCAAGGAATGCCTTCAAAATACTAGCAGCAAATAATTCCTAACTTAAAATTCTATACCAAACAAAATAAAAATTTGATTTTCTAACATCTGAAATTTTCACATGTTCAAAAAATTAATAAATGTATTACCAAATAGCCTTCAGAACTCAAGGCAGTAAACCAAAAAGGAGGAAGACATAAAGTCCAGAAAATGAAATTAAGTTCAGGAGACAAAAGAAATTCCCAGAATGATGGATAAAGCGAGTTCCAAACTGCCAGCTATACAACAGGTCTACAGAGCAAATAATATACAATTGAGCAGGAGTCTGGATAGCTCCAGGATGGCTCCAAGAAAAAATAATGGAACTGAGGATTTCTTGGTGAGTTTAATAATACAATGAGGAGTTTTAGACTTTAGAAAGTATAGGGATAAGTTAAAAATCTATACATTGAAAGTAAAGCGAAAATGAGTCAAAGAAAAGAAACAAAATCTCAGTACATCATGAGGTTCAATTGTAAGCAATATTTCCATAGTCGTAATTATATAAACTATTAAAACAGAATTTTATATAATATTGCTATGAGAGAGGAGTGGGTAGAAAAAATGTGCAAGTATGTGTGTGTGTGCATGTGCCCCTAAAGAAAAATAAATGGATAATATCTAAAATTTGAATGAAAGCATTTTATAAGCATATTATTTAGAAATATGGAAGTAAATATCATGGAAACACAGTAAAATGCTTCAAAAGGTGTTACATCTGTACAGACTTGAGTAATATTGAAAAGTTTGTAGCACCGTATAACAAATTAAATGTCTACAGCATAAAATGTCTAAGCAATTACGAGAATTACCCTTTTAATATACATTTTATATGTTATATGCATATATACTAATATAATAAAAAGTCTAAAGTAAGGTGAGAAGAGGGTAAAAGTGTAAGGTTTGACTTGCTCATTTTAAAGCAGGCAGTTAAATTATGTTAATATATTAATATTGTTTTTAACCTTATAGGGATTATTTAATTAAGCTCAAGCAAGTTCTATAGTTTCATATAATGAGTTCTACAGTCTCATTATATGCAAATAAAATCTGATAGTTTTCATTATAGAGCTAGCCATGCATTATAGGTCCAGTTTACAATATTGTTTCCATCTATTAACTTATATTAAATCATAGAAATATTTTTAGAATGATGTTGACTTAATATTAATAACTGCTTTTGAGTGCTGGCATAATGATGTTAATTTGCTTTCTTCTTTCTTATTGAATATATTTGAATCATGTGTATACTAAAAGAATGAGAATCATTTACATACTCAAAACCATTTATTATAAAAAGGTAATCGTAAGTCTACCAATATTTTTCTACTTTTTTCTATTTAACAGGAATTGCATCATTTAAAATTATAGCAGGTGGTCTAACTAAATGCTCTCAATTTTGAAAGAAAACACTCAACTTAGAAAACATCCAGCTAAAATATTAGTTCATTTGAAAAACTACGGCAGTGTTTTTGAAACAACATTACAGGAATCAAATAATTTACAAGGTCACAGTAATTTTTGCATAAATGAAAATTATTTTTAAAACTAAAAGCCATCATCTACCTTAGTTAGACTCATGCTGATGATAATCGTTAAACACAATTCTCTTAATCATAACAATGTATCAGTGAACAAGCTAAAATATCAGGAATCTGAAAACATTGATAACTTCCAAAAATCTTACCCCAAAATCCTGAGAAACACCAGTGCTCTGTTATTGTAGGATCATGCAAAATGTGAGGGGGAACCTGACAAAACAACAGAAACACCTAGAGATTCAGAATATGAAATACTTCAACAGGTTGCAATAACTATAAATATGGCAATAATTATGAATGTGTGAATATGTATGCTCTTCTGTGAATGCAAGGGTTGGGAAATACCCGGATGTATATTATCATTTATCAGGTCTTTTCAAGATGAGATTCCTGATTGAACTCAAAATTATTTGTAAAGTTAGAGTTTTCCTCGGTGTCCCCTACCAGCCCCTTCACGCATAAACTTGCCGACAGTTGGTTTGCGGAACATGAACTCGCTGGTTCAGACACACCTCATACTGGTCCCCACTCCACTGACACCCAAAAGAGACATCCAGGCTATACTTAAAGTTAGGATTGTTGTCCATGATGCTCTCAAACTCTGTACCTGGAGGAACTAAAGATATTACAAAAGACACTGCATCATGATGAGATTCCTAATTGAATCCGAAGTTATTCTGGAAGGTGGCATTTCCCTCTATTTCTTCATTAGCGCCTTGGGGTAGGAGGTTGGGGATCATCGGTTTCAAGAATTTGAACTCATTTGATCCGGAGCCTCCAGTCAGACACACCTCATACTGGTAGCTCTGGGACAGGGTCCCTGTGCCGCTGACGTCCACCAGGTGGCCCGGAAAGGGGCCCTCAGGCACCGAACAGCCACCCACCCAGGCGGCCCTGCTCCGCCTGCACAGCCGCACCGCGATGAACGCCAGCACCGAGAACAGGAACAGCGACGACACCGACGCCAGCGCGATGACCAGGTACACGGTCAGCGGGTCGGCCTGCGCCTGGTCGGCCGCCGCTTCGGGCAGCGGCAGGTAGGGCTGCGAGAAGCCATCCACCAGCAGCACGTGCAGCGTGACGCTGGCCGACAGCGCGGGCTCGCCATTGTCCTTGACCAGCACCAGCAGCCTGTGCTTGGCCGCGTCGCGCTCGCTCAGCAGCCGCGCCGTGCGCACCTCGCCATTGTGCGCCCACACGCCGAACAGCCCGGGCTCCGTGGCCTTGAGCAGCTGGAACGACAGCCAGGCGTTCTGGCCCGAGTCTGCGTCCACCGCCACCACCTTGCTCACCAGGTAGCCCGGCTCGGCCGCCCTGGGCACCAGCTCGGTGCAGGGCGCAGAGCCGTTCTGCAGCGGGTACAGCACGAAGGGCGCGTTGTCGTTGGCGTCCAGCACCTGCACGCGCACCAGCGCCTGGCTGCTCAGCGCGGGCGACCCGCGGTCCGTGGCGCCCACGCGGAACTCGAACGCCTGCAGCGCCTCGAAGTCCAGCGCCCTCAGGGCGAACAGGTGGCCGTTGTCCGCGTTGATGGACACGAGCGAGGCCAGGGGCAGCCGCGGGTCGTGGGGCGGCAGCAGCGAGTAGGTGAGCTGGGCGTTGGCGCCCGCGTCCCTGTCTGTGGCGCTGACGCTGCCGATGTGCAGGGCGGGGCTGTTGTTCTCGCGGAGGAACAGGGTGTAGGCGGTTTGGGTGAAGGCGGGGGCGTTGTCGTTGACGTCGGACACCAGCAGGGTGATGTTGTGCTGGGTTTTCAGCCTGGGGGTCCCCAAGTCGGTGACGGTGATGGTGATGTTGTACTCGGCCTGACTCTCTCTGTCCAGCGCTCCTTCTGTTACCAGGGTGTAGAAATTGTCTACAGTAAGTTTCAGTAGGAAGGGGAGATGGTCTTGGATGAAACAAGTCATTTTGCCATTGTCTCCAGAGTCTGGATCTGAAATTCCAAAAACAGCTACCACCGTGTCTGGGGTGTTTTCTGGGATGTCACTGATGAGTAATGACATGGTCAGTTCCGGGGCGTTGTCATTTATATCCATCACTTCTATGGCTACGGTGCATTTCCCAGAAAGGCCTCCACCGTCTGAGGCCTCAATTTCCATACGGTAAGACCGAATTTCCTCAAAATCCAGCATTCTTTTTAACCGAAGTTCTCCCGTGACTGCGTTTAGTTCAAACACCTGAATGGCTTGATTTGATGATTGGAAAAAGGAGTAGGAGAGCTCGCCATGGGTCCCAGCATCTAAATCTCTAGCGGAGACGGTGATGACCAGGGAGCCCACAGGGCTGTTCTCTGAGACCTGCACCTCATAGAGCAGCTGAGCAAACTCAGGGGCGTTGTCATTTATGTCCAGGACCGCAACGACAACCTGGGAAGTCCCCGTCCTGGGCGGCGACCCACCATCCAGCGCCGTGAGGGTTAACCTGAGCTCTGACTGCTCTTCACGGTCCAGTGTTTTGTCCAGCACCAGCTCGGGGTATCTCCTGCCATCGCTGTGACTGCGAGTGAACAGGTGGAAATGCGGGTTGGTGCTAATGGTGTAGTTCTGAACTGTGTTGCTGCCCACGTCTAAATCCTGAGCTGTTTTCAAAGGAATGGCAGTCCCGGGCTGGCTGCTTTCCGGGATTTTCAGGAGGATTTCCTGTTCCAAGAATTCGGGGGCATGGTCATTTACATCCCGGAGCTGGAGTTCCCCTTGAATAAACTGCAGCGGGTTTTTCAGTAACACCTGGAAATGCAGTATGCACGGATCCGTGTCACCACACAACTCTTCCCGGTCCAATTTTTCTTGGAGGAGCAAATACCCGCTCTTCTGCTCGAGCTGCAAATGCTGTTTGTTCCCTTTGGATAGAATCCGGGCGCCACGCGCGGCCAGCTCCCCTAAGCCCAGACCCAGATCTTTTGCGAGGTTGGCCACAAAAGAGCCGCTCTCCCTCTCTTCTAGAACGGAATAGTTAAGGGCCGCACCGCCCGCCTCCCACAATAGTAATAGAATAATAATGGCGGTCACTTGCCTTTTCCGGGGCGCTTTGGGGAGCGGCGTCTCCATCCTTCCTCCTTGTCCAAACGATCCAGTATGAAATCACAAAATGATTGCTTTGCAGCCAACTCTGCTATCTTAGTTCAAAAATCTCGAGTCAGTTCCTAACATTGACTGGCGTGGGGATGGGGATAGCGGCTTCTCTGAAACCTTCTAGCTCCGGTGGTGTAAAATGCTGCCCTTGCAAGCGGTCGAGATGGCTTTACGGCTTTACGTAGTTTTGCAATCGCGGAGAGGTTTTTACTCTCTTGTCCTGCAGCGCCACCCAGCGTTCTGTTTTACAACTTCAGGTAGTTTTCATTTCAAAGCACAATGTAAGAGCAAAAAAACGCGCTGAATGCCTTTTTGGGTACTCCTTTCCCCCTACCTATTATGCAGTGTTGTTCAGGTAGCTAGCAGTAGTTGTGAGAGCAAAGTAATACCTATTTATCTATATTCATCTTCTTTATAAAGGTACAATTTCATTATTCAAAACTCGGCTGAAGACAAATTCATTGAGTCATTCAGTAAGTATTTCGCTGTGCAGAAAATTCCCTAGCTTCTGGAGATGAGACGGGAAACACAAAAATTCTTGCTCCTGAGGAGCTTACATTCTATTACCAAAATACTAATCTGTTCTATTGTGTTAGAAGTTATGAATTTTTAAATCCAGACAAATGGGAATGTACCTGTATCTCCTGGGGGGGGGGGGGAGATGTTGTATTGTCAGTCTCTGAGCTACATAGCCTTTGAGAAGTTTTTTCCTTCATAAACTCCTTGTGTGCACAGCCTGTAACGTTCAGACAAAATGCCCATTTATTTTATTAGAAGTCACTATAAGCTCTGAGTTCAGGCAATGTCTTTGGAAGAACATGAAGAAGGCATAAAGTCAATGGAAAGATATGCTTTCCAGGGAAGGGGTTTGACCTGTCAGCTTTGATAAGAGTCCATCCCCTGGGACAATGGAGATGGGGCTATTGAAAAACACCACTGCGTCAACTAAAGCCTTGGGAGTTGGAGTGAGAATGTCAGAATAAGCAGTTTCCCCCAAGGAAGAACGCTACTCCAAGGAGAAGGTGAATATATGGGAATACAAAACAGTAAGTGTTCCCTACACTCATTGACCCAATTGGTGATCATCCATGACATAAGAGCCATGGAAGTTCACTTGTTTGGATACAAAACACAGACAAACATAATTTAGTTACGCCCACTTCCATTTTAATTAAGGATAAAAATAAAATATTCTGCCCAGCTGGTGTGGCTCAGTGGTTGAGTGTAGACATATGAACCAGGGGGTCATCGTTCAATTCCTGTCAGAGCATATGCCCAGGGTTTCAGGCTCTGTTTTGGGGCTTGATCCCAAGTGTGGGGCATGCAGGAGACAGCTGATCAATGATTCTCTCTCATCATTGTGGTTTCTGTCTCTCGCTCCCTCTCCCTTCCTCAATAAAATATTTTTAAAAAATAAAATTTTCACTCACTTGTCACTTTAGTGTAAATTGCCTAACTTTGATGGAAAATTGAAAAGAGGATTTTTTTCATAAAACATAACCAACACAAATAAGACCAAATATAGTTAAACTATTAAAGTAAATGATTTTATGGTTAATAAATATAAATAATGCATATGCAGAACAGGAAGGGAAAAACTGACATTCTCCAATAAACTGGCACTAATAACTTATTTAGTTCTCAGCAGATATTACATATATAAAAGTTTAAGAAACTAGGAGGAGGAGTTTGAAAAATATGATTTGGATTTTACTAAACAATATAATACCTTACATCTTTCAAATAGTTGGATAAAGACAAGAAAATAAAATGTACTCTCAAGCATTTTATGTTCTGTAATAGAGTTTTGGGTTAATGGAAGATGTTTTCTAGAGGAAAAGTAAAAGAGTGATTTTTAATAATTTCACTTATTGGCAAGGGCACTATAGTGTTGAAAGAATATTAGCATTTCTGTATCCCTTGAAAATTATTTTTTAAATTCACTATAGGAATGTTAACATTCAGAAAATATTTGTTAAGCATTTATAATTGGTCTGGTCGGTGTTTAAAAAGATCATCCTATTCTTACATGAAACTCACAAACTGTAATTAAATGTGATGACAGTTTTATAAAGTCTATATTCACAGAAAATATGTATTGACTATTATGGTTACTGAAATATACATAAATATGACTGGCTATCTTATTATTTAGCCCTCTTTAGTGTATATCTTTATTTCATCACACTATAAGTGTTACCCCTAAATCAGACTTATACTGGCAGATTAAATAATAACAATCATTTAAAATTTTTCTCTACATAGCAATAGTGATACTGTTGTCACCAACAGTTAGAAATAGAATCACACTTAAGAATATAATTTTTGTAAAAAGAGATAGATGATTAAATTTCAAAAATTTTAAATTATGCAAGTAAAAGTTTACTTTTTATTCAGATTGTCAAATATAGTCAAATATAATTTCAAAACTACTAAGCGTAATGTAGGAAAAATGCTGTGTATATGCAATATCTGAATTTCTTTTAATTTTACCCTAAGGAACAGTAGTAAAGTAATAATAAAAAAAAAGGAACCATCAATAACATGTAACTTTAAGTTAAAAGAGATTTTCAAACTTAAGTAGAGTTTAGCAGAACCATACAATACTTAACTGAATGGAAAGCTATTCCGAAAAGTAGGGTTTTCCTTCATTTCCTTCCCAAGTTTCTTGAGGAGGGAAGTTGGGGAGAACCGGCTTCAGGAACTTGAACTCGGTGGCCCCTGTGCCTCCCGTCATACACACCTCATACTGGTAGCTCTGGGACAGGGTCCCCGTACCGCTGACGTCCACCAGGTGGCCCGGAAAGGGGCCCTCAGGCACCGAACAGCCACCCACCCAGGCGGCCCTGCTCCGCCTGCACAGCCGCACCGCGATGAACGCCAGCACCGAGAACAGGAACAGCGACGACACCGACGCCAGCGCGATGACCAGGTACACGGTCAGCGGGTCGGCCTGCGCCTGGTCGGCCGCCGCTTCGGGCAGCGGCAGGTAGGGCTGCGAGAAGCCATCCACCAGCAGCACGTGCAGCGTGACGCTGGCCGACAGCGCGGGCTCGCCATTGTCCTTGACCAGCACCAGCAGCCTGTGCTTGGCCGCGTCGCGCTCGCTCAGCAGCCGCGCCGTGCGCACCTCGCCATTGTGCGCCCACACGCCGAACAGCCCGGGCTCCGTGGCCTTGAGCAGCTGGAACGACAGCCAGGCGTTCTGGCCCGAGTCTGCGTCCACCGCCACCACCTTGCTCACCAGGTAGCCCGGCTCGGCCGCCCTGGGCACCAGCTCGGTGCAGGGCGCAGAGCCGTTCTGCAGCGGGTACAGCACGAAGGGCGCGTTGTCGTTGGCGTCCAGCACCTGCACGCGCACCAGCGCCTGGCTGCTCAGCGCGGGCGACCCGCGGTCCGTGGCGCCCACGCGGAACTCGAACGCCTGCAGCGCCTCGAAGTCCAGCGCCCTCAGGGCGAACAGGTGGCCGTTGTCCGCGTTGATGGACACGAGCGAGGCCAGGGGCAGCCGCGGGTCGTGGGGCGGCAGCAGCGAGTAGGTGAGCTGGGCGTTGGCGCCCGCGTCCCTGTCTGTGGCGCTGACGCTGCCGATGTGCAGGGCGGGGCTGTTGTTCTCGCGGAGGAACAGGGTGTAGGCGGTTTGGGTGAAGGCGGGGGCGTTGTCGTTGACGTCGGACACCAGCAGGGTGATGTTGTGCTGGATTTTCAGCCTGGGGGTCCCCATGTCGGTGACGGTGATGGTGATGTTGTACTCGGCCTGACTCTCTCTGTCCAGCGCTCCTTCTGTTACCAGGGTGTAGAAATTCTCCGCCGACGGTCTTAGAAGAAAGGGGAGATTGTCGTCTATAGAACAAATAACCTCTTGATTATGTCCAGAATCTGCATCGGATACACTGAAAACTGCCACTATCGTCTCTGGCAGGTTTTCAGGGATGGCGCTGCTGAGCGACGACATGGCCAATTCAGGGGCGTTGTCATTCACGTCCAGAACCTGGATGACTATGGAACATTTTCCTGATAGTCCCCCGCCATCTGTGGCCTCAACGTCCACGTGATAAGATTGAAATTCTTCAAAATCCAATGTCTTTCTCAGTTGAATTTCGCCTGTGATTGCGTTTATTTCGAAGGGCTGGTCAACGTCGTCGGTTTGAAGTAGGGCATAAGATACCTCCCCGAAGGATCCTGCATCTAAATCTCTCGCTGAGACGGTGATAACCAGAGAGCCCAGGGAGTTGTTTTCAGGGACTTGCGCCTCATAGAGTTCCCGAGCGAACTCTGGGGCGTTGTCATTGCTGTCCAAGACCCAGATCTGAATCTCTATGGTCCCTGACCGGGGCGGAGACCCCCCATCCAGCGCGGTAAGGGTTAGCCTGAGCTCAGGCTGCTCCTCACGGTCCAGCGCTTTGTCCAGCACTAGCTCCGGGACCTTCCTGCCGTCGCTGCGATTGCGGGTGAGAACGTGGAAGTGAGAATTGGAGCTGATTGTGTAGCTCTGAAGGCTGTTGCTACCCACGTCTAAATCCTGTGCCATTTTCAAAGGAAATATCTTTCCTGGCGCAGTGATTTCTGATATTTTTAGGAGCATATCTCTGGCCGGGAACTCCGGGGCGTGGTCATTTATATCTCCCACTTGCAAGGCAGCCTGGAAAAACTGCAAAGGATTTTCCAGTAACACCTGGAAGGGTAGCAAACACGGCTCAGTGGCGCCGCACAGCTCCTCCCGGTCCAGTTTTTCATTTAGCAGCAAATCATAGGTCTGTGGGTCAAGTTGCAAATGCTGTCTGTTCCCCTTGAAAACAACCCGTGCTCCCCGCGCAGCCAGCTCTCCCGTCCCGAGTCCCAGGTCCTTTGTCAAGTTGGCCACAAATGTGCCACTCTCTGTCTCCTCCAATACAGAATATTGTATGAATTCTGAACCCACCTCCCTCAAAAGCATCAATATAACGAAGGTTACCACTTGCCTTTTCTTGCGATGTCCTTTTGTTTGCGCCATTTCTATTGTTATGCCTGATTTCAGAGGAAAAATCCTTTTTCTCTCCCAATCACCACATCCACCGTCGACCCTCCAAAATGTCTTTGCTAAAGAGTTTCAAATTCGTTCTTTTAACTTCTCTGGCGATGACTGCCTTCCGGAACACGTCTATTTTGGCTTTAGCTTAAATGTGTCCAGTATTTTTTCTTGGGTTTCTCCGTGAAATGACGACCACCGGATCTGCAGAGCTTAGATTTAGTCTCTTAGCCTGTACTGCCACCACGCGTTCAAATTAATAACTTCATGCGGTGCTTGCCTCTACCCAATTTCCAAAATCCGAGCATTATAAAGACTTTTAGGTCCAGTCGATGTTTCTCAAACAGGAGTGTGTGAACTACTCGCATAAAGAATTACCTGGGAGTCTTAGGGTCCCCCCCGCCAAGTTAATTCTGGGCTCATCTCCGAATCTTGAATCAAATTCTCTGTTGGTGCTCATGGGAATCTGCACTTCAGTTTTTCTCAAGTGATTTTCACGAACACTAAGGTTTAATTAAGAATTACTCCCTACGTAATGTAAATTTTTTGTGATCAACTTTTATTCTTTAGCAGTGCAATTTATCTCTGATGAACAATGTAATTTGTGAACACAAGAAATACACTGTGCAATGGTCCCAACAAACACATCAGCAAGCCATACAAAAGTGAAAAGTTGGTTAGCAACACTGATGGTAAAATAAGCAATCACTTCTCTAAATTACATGACTTACAAAGTGACAACAGACTTATTTTGTTTTGTGGTTACACCTGCCCAATAAAGGGAATAATCAGACTAGTGGGAGGAAAACTGAGGCCAAGGAATACTTACCATGGAAATATCTTATCAGTTAAATGATTTCAAAGAAGAACTAGGAGCCATCAAGTATTTGTCATAAGTAAGCATTTTAGGATTCCACTTTATTTTTGTGTGGGTAGAGTTTTGGTCATGATTATGTTAGACTTGTTTGTTTTACTGTAACTTTTTAAATCAAAGTCTCCTCCTATATAAATTAATCAAGATCCATATATATTACCCTGTTGTAAGAACATAATGCAATGCAGAAAACAAATATTTAAGACTCACTTCTACCATCCTCTCACAACAAAAATGATACTAGATCCTTTAATTATAGACCAACTAAGGTAGTGTGAAAGGTGAGTAATATCTGAGTGGAAACCATGGAAATCAATGATAATTCATCCTGGCTATATCCATTCATATCTCACCAGTTTAGAAAAATGTATCTCTAAATATTCTAAAAATGCATTGAATGGGTCAGTGCACGTATAAAAACACAAATACACCAAATATAATTCATTTCAGATTGATTTCATATTTATTGAGAGGTGAAATCAATTGAGTTCCAGCAAAATCCACTTCAGGTGAAAGCCAAAATGATGGGAGATTTAAAATGAGGATATTTTTCAAAATATTTCACCTCTAAGAAAAATAAATAAAGCTAAATAAAATCTAAACTCTGTGCAGATTAAATAACTTTGTAGTTGAAAAGCTTCTGTTTCTACCTAGAAGGATAAAATAGGATCACTGTGACCAGCATCCATGGTCACTTGGTAAATGTTACTGAGAATAGACTTCCCTGAGGATATCAATACAAAATAAACTGGTGAAGTAAGCCAACAACTGTAAACAGTCATAAACTTCCATCTACATAGCACCCAGCTTCACAACATGCTGTCTTTTTCCTTTGTACATATCCCTCCAATGTTTACCTTTGCATAGTTCTTTTCTTAAGGTGATGTTCACACAAATTGAAATGCACTAATCTTAATGGTAGCATTTTAACAAATGGATTCATCCATACCACCCACACCTTTTTCAAGATATAGAACACTTCCAGCATTCATCGGGAATAATCTTAAACATATTTCCCAGCTTACTTTTAATAATTAGGTGGCAAAACTTGGTCTCTTCTGGATACAAGATGGAAGACAAACCATGTAAAAAAGCACCATGCCCCATGCTTTTTATGCTCACATATGCTAATGTGAAGTGACAAATAGTTTCAAGATTAATTCACCTGGATTATTACCAGTGCGTTGAATAGTACTTTAACCAATGAAACATTGTAAAATATATTAAACATAATTTTATTCAGTTAGCTTATAGTTATTACATAACTAATCAAGTTGGTTTCCATTTTTTATGCTAGATGTATTTGCTTTCCTTTCATTCCATCAAACATTTAAAAATTCTTCAAGTTAGTTAAAGTGAAAAATAAAGGCTAACTTTCAAGGATGAATTGAATCTCTTTAAAATCTTTTTTAATTTAGTTATATGCAGGGAAAACAATAATTCAGAGAAAATATAGAAATACTTTCTTAAAGAAACCTCTCAATGGGAGACATGCTGCAGAAAGTTTTGAATATAGGAAGGATTTGATGCTAAACACATCTGAAGTCTGAAATGGTTGGGAAGGAAGACTTTTGTCAGTTTTGTTAGACTTTTGTCAGTTTGTCAATTTTGATGATTTTTTCAAAGAACCAGCTTTTTATTTCATTGATGTTCTCCATTATTGTTTTTGAATGTCATTGATTTCTTCTATTATTTTCATTATTTCCTTCCTGCTGTTTCTGTTGGTTTATTTTCCTCTTCCTTTTCTATATTCTTGAAGTGAGAGCTTACATGATTCATTTGAGACTTCTCTTTTCAAATATATGCACTTAGTACTATAAATTTCCCTCTCTGCGTTGCTTTAGCTGTATCTTGTAAATTTTGATATGTTGTCTTTTCATTTCCAGTTCAGTTCAAAGTATTTTTATTTCACTGGAGACTTCGTTTTGATCCATGGGTTAGTTAGAAGTGTGTTGTTTAGTTTCCAAGTATTTGAAATTTTTCCCATTATTTTTTCGTTATTGATTTTTAGTTTGGTGCCATTATGGTTGGATAACACACACTGTATGATTTCAATTATTTAAAATTGGTTTAAGGTTGTGTTATGGCCTTTCTTATATGTTCTATCTTGTATATATTATGTGAGCATTTGAAAAGAATGTGTATTTTGGCATTGGATGCATGTTCTAGAAATACAGATTAGATCCTGTGTTGTTGAGTTCTTCTGATTCCTTTCTGATTTTTCTGTCTAGTTCTATCATTTGTTGAGAGAGTATTGAAGTCTCCAACTTTAATTGTTGATCTGTCCAAGTTCTATCAGTTTTAGCTTCACATATTTTGCAACTCTGTTGTTCAGTGTATGCATATTAAGGATTGCTTTGTCTCCGTCTTTTATCATTATATAATGTTCCACTCTGTTTCTGGTCACTTTCCTTGCTCTGACATCTACTTTGTGACATTAATATGGCCACTCTTACTTAATTTTTAATATTTGTGGAATATTTTCCACCTTATTACTTTCAATCTGCCTATATCATTATATTTGAAGTGAAGTTTCCTGTAGGCAGCATATAGTTGATCATTTTTTAAAACCCATGTTGTCCATCTTTTTGTTTTAATTGGTGTGTTCAAACCATGTACCTTTAATGTAACTACTGATGTTAGAGATTAAGTTTGCCATTTTATTCTTTGTTTTCTATTTGTTCTCTCTGGGTTTTTCTGTTTGTTTGTTTCTCTGTTTTCTTTTTTCCTGATTGATTTCTTATGGATTATTAGAAAAACTTTTAGAATTCTATTTTTATTTCTCTATAGTGGTTTTCAATGTTTCACTTTGTGTAGTTTTTATAGTGGTTGCTCCATACATAACTCATCACAGTTTACTGGTGTTGTCATTTTACCAGTTCATGAGAAGGGTGGAAAATTTATCTCCCTTTACAACTTTTATAATATATAAGTAAACATTTCTTCTACCTACATTTAGAACTATATCAGACAGTGTTATAATTTTGGATTCAACCATCAAACATAATTTAGAAAACCCAGGAGGGAAAGGAAAGCCTATTGCATTTACCCATATTTTTGTTTATCGTGTTTTTTCTTTTTTCCTGCTGTTTTATTTTATTTTTAATATATTTTATTAGAGAAAGAGAGGAATAAAGAAGGAGAGAGAGAGAAACATTGATTGGTTGCCTGCCATAAGTACCCTGGACAGAACCCGCAACCCAGGTGTGCACAGGATGCACCAGGGTGCACAGGATGAACCCTAACCAACTGAGCCTCTCTAGCTGAGCTAATGTTCCATGTAAAATGGATTTCTATCTCTTTGGAGAACTTCCTTTATCCATTCTTTTATGGTAGGTCTACAGGCAACATTTTCTCTTCATGAAAGATATTTTCACTGCATATAGGCTCCTGGGTGAACAGTTATTTTTTTTCAGCACTTTAGAAGTATTATGTCACGTCCCTCTGACCTCCATGGCTTCTAATGAGAAATTTAGAATTTCTCAAGTTATTCAAATTATTATTGCCCTATGGGTAATGTGTAAGTTTTCTTTATCACTGCTTTCAAGATTTTTCCTTCTCTGTAGTTTTCAGAAATTTAACAATGATGTCTTTTGGTGTGGATTTTTATGGTTTATCTTGTTTTGAATTTCTTAGGCTTCTTGAATCTTTGGGTCTGTGTCTTTTGCCCAATTTAAGAAGTGTTCTCCTTTCCTTCTGGGATTCCAATGACAAAATGTTAGTTCTTTTGTTATTGTCCCATAGGTGCCTGAGGCTCTGTTATCTTTTTATGGTCCATTTTTTCTCTACTGTTCAGATTGAGTAATTTTTATTTTTCTGTCTTCTAGTTCACTGATTTTTGTTTGTTCATTCTATTCTATTATTGAACTCACCTACTGAGTTTTTCATTTCATTGTATTTTTAATTTGTAAAATATCCATTGGCATTTCTTTATATATTTTTTGCTGCACTTTACATTTCTTTGCTGAAACTCTCAATTTTTCATGTTGCCAAGCATATTTGTAATAAGCATGAAGCATATTTTGAAGTCCATCTAAAAATCTTTGTAGATAATTCTAACACTCTGCCTCCTTGGTGCTGGCATCTATTAACTATTTCATTCACTTTTCTATCTTTCCAGTTCTTGATATGACCCAGATAGTACCTTCCTAGATGTGCATTTACCCCAAAATAACTCTTGCCCAAGTGCATGAGATATATTCCATAATGCTTATAGCAGCATTCTTCATAGTAACAAAACTCTTAGAGAAACCCCAAAGTAGGTCAACAGTAAAATGAATGTAAAGGTAAAGGTGTATACAGTGGAATACTATAGAGCACTGTAATGAATGAACTACATTAACATGAATAAATTCAAAACTAGTGATAAAAATAAGTAAGCCCACAGATGATCCATACTACATTAATCTACGTATATAAATTGCAAAAATAGACAAAGCTAAACAATGATATATGCATATCCGCTGCAACTGTAAAAAAATAACAAATAATTAATTAAAGATTCAGGATAAGTGTTGATTTTCACAAGGATAAAAGATTTAATGATGGAAGCACACAGGGGTTTCCAATGTCTTTGCATTGTTCTCATTCTTAAACTGGGTGATAGGTACATGGGTGAACATTTTATTATTTTTTTTTAAATCGCACATATACACTCTGTACACTTTTTGAATGTTTAATAGATTTAAAACTAGAGAAAGCAAAAACAAAAAAGCAATGTATCTGGAGTCAGGATGCCTGGTTTAAAATCCTGATTCCACCACTTACTAAAGTAATCTAGGCAGTTTACATGAACTCTTTTTTAAAAAATACATATTTTATTGATTTTTTTTACAGAGAGGAAGGGAGAGGGATAGAGAGTTAGAAACATCGATGAGAGAGAAACATCAATCAGTTGCCTCCTGCATATGCCCACAACCAAGGTACATGCCTTGACTGGAATCGAACGTGAGACCCTTCAGTCTACAGGCCAATGCTCTATCCACTGAGCCAAACTGGTTAGGGCTACTTGAACTCTTTATGTCCTACTTTGCCCATCTCTAAAATAGGGATGTCAATTGTACCATTATTTTGAGGATTAAGAGAGATATGTGTAAATAATTTAGAAAACAGCCAAGTATATAGCCAGGGGTGGGCAAACTTTTTGACTCGAGGGCCACAATGAGTTCTTAAACTGGACCGGAGGGCCGGAACAAATGCATGGATGGAGTGTTTGTGTGAACTAATATAAATTCAAAATAAACATCATTACATAAAAGGGTATGGTCTTTTTTTTTTTAGTTTTATTCATTTCAAAAAGGCCGGATCCGGCCCGTGGGCAGTAGTTTGCCCACAGCTGAATTATAGACAGTGTATAACAATAATAATACATTATATATAACATAATTTTTAATAATTATTATTTCCCCTCATGACCTACTTTTAAAAACTGTAAGGCTCATTTCTAAAGAAATAAAAGGAGTTTTCTGGAGAGCACTAAGATATTTAGTGAGATCTTGGAATCCCAGCATAAAATCTTTGTCATTTGAAGGGCCAAGTGCTGAAGAGCTCCCTGCCTATTTATTACAATGCACCCTAAAGTAAAATCTGTTCTTTTATAAACCTGGCCCTGAACTGATTCACACAGAACACCTTGTCACAACTTCCACTCAGACAAAAACTTGGGTGCAAACTGCCCTATCCTATGAAAGCAGAAAAGACATAGAACAGCAACCTTGACTATATAGAAGTAAAGATCCATCTGAAAGAGGTTTGAAAGTGTAAGTGAGAAACAGTTAACAGAAACAATAATAATTCTATTATTTTCTCTCATACAGCAAATTAGAAGAAACTATTGCTAATGGAATAAGAAATGGAGGTTTCAGTTTGTGCAGAGAAGTAAGGGAAAATAGTGATATAGCTATGTGAAGGATGGATGAGAGAAGTTTAAGTGTTCTAGGTACTAAACAATAATAGCAGGAAATTTGCCGTAGACCAATTCCAGCCTGTCATAATTTCAAGAGTTTCATCAAAAGGTTGATGAGACTTGGGGACTCAACAGGGTTGAGTCACACATGTAGTCACCTGTTGGAAATGGCTAAAGGCATGTCCCCAAACCTGAATAGGAAACTGATTGTGGCTGCCAGACAGTTAAAGGGCATCTTAATCTACATGTTATTGCCTCCTACTGGCCAAACACCTGAACAGCCGTAGGCTATTCCCCCATCCTGACAATGGACTCTGTACCCTTTGAAACCTTACCCACTGAAGTGTATTATCTCCACCTTGCCTTAGGACAAATTGTGTTAATAAAAGCAAGGGTCCTAGACAAGGAGGCACTCTTCAGTTCCTTTAGCTGAAGGTCCTCTGACCTCCAATGCCTTTCAAAATTATAACTCGTCTCCGGACTCTTTATTAGTCTCTGGATTTCTATGTCATCTGCGCACAGCCTTTTCCAGATTCCTGAACCCTTCTTGATGCTGGGACATGAACCCCGGCAGAAATTAATTGTTTAATATTTATGAAAAGATTACAGCCATATTCTTTTGTGATAAGAAAGTCAATATAAAAAGAGCTAGCAAATAAAAGGTTTAAAATGGGATAAAAAGAAAAACAGACAATATTAGGTGTTGATAAAAATGTAGAGGACCTGGTACATCCAAACACTGCTGTTAACAGTGTAAACTGAACAGCACATTGGAAAACTATTTGGAAATATCTACTAAAAGTGAACATCTACTTACTAAATGAGGGCAATTTTACCCCTATGTATATAACCAACAGGATGCACATATATATTTGCCAAAGGATATGTAAAAGAATGTTCAGAGCAGTATTATTCAAACAGCCAAACCTTGAACCAATCCCAAATATCTACATACAGTAGAATGGGTAATAAGTCATAAAATATTCATACACTGGAATACTATACAGAAATGAGAATAAAAAACTAAAATTAAAAGCAATATCATGAATAAATGTCATAAACATAATACTGAGTGAAAGAAGCAAAACACAAAAGAGAATATACTCTACTATTTCATTAAAAAATTTTAAACAGGCAAAACTAAACTACATGCTCATTGGAAGTCAGGATATATGTTATACTTGAACTGGTAGTAATCTTAAGGGATCATTTGTGTGGCATCTGGGATGCTAATAACGTTTCATTTCTTCATCAAGATGCTGATACTAAGTATGTCCACTACCTGAAAATACATTGAGCTGAAATTAAGGATTTGCTCATTTTTTCTGTGTGTACATTACAATTCCATAAAAATTTTTGTTTAAAAAATGTTTGTCAGTGAGGTAAGAGCCAGAAAGGAAGAGTATATAGAAAATTGTTGCTTTCATCATGTTTTCTCACATATTTATCAAATACATAGTTTCCTTACAAAATAAAATTCAAAAAACACGTAAAACACTTTTAAAATTTTTGCTATTAAGCATCAAATATACTTAGAGTTTGGTGAAACAGTGGACTGAATACAATTAATATTTCATTTTAATAAGACAGTTAATCGCAACAAATGCCAGGAAGTGGAACAAACACTACAGGAACATCCCAGCATGTGGGGTGGGGATTTGAAATGGCATTATGTAAATGCAAGGGTCTAGATTTGAGTTTTCCCAAATTGGACAAAATAAAGTCCAATGGACAAACATGTTACAAAAAGGGAAATCCGGGCTATACTCCAAGGTGGGATTTTTGTGCATGACGCTCTCAAACTCTGTATCTGGAGAAATTAAAGATGTTACAAAAGACACTGCATCATGATGAGATTCCTAATTGAATCCGAAGTTGTTTCGGAAGGTCGTGTTTCCCTCTGTTTCTTTGATAGCGCCTTGGGGCGGAAGGTTGGGGATAATTGGCTTCAAGAATTTGAACTCATTCGATCCGGAGCCTCCAGTCAGACACACCTCATACTGGTAGCTCTGGGACAGGGTCCCTGTGCCGCTGACGTCCACCAGGTGGCCCGGAAAGGGGCCATCAGGCACCGAACAGCCACCCACCCAGGCGGCCCTGCTCCGCCTGCACAGCCGCACCGCGATGAACGCCAGCACCGAGAACAGGAACAGCGACGACACCGACGCCAGCGCGATGACCAGGTACACGGTCAGCGGGTCGGCCTGCGCCTGGTCGGCCGCCGCTTCGGGCAGCGGCAGGTAGGGCTGCGAGAAGCCATCCACCAGCAGCACGTGCAGCGTGACGCTGGCCGACAGCGCGGGCTCGCCATTGTCCTTGACCAGCACCAGCAGCCTGTGCTTGGCCGCGTCGCGCTCGCTCAGCAGCCGCGCCGTGCGCACCTCGCCATTGTGCGCCCACACGCCGAACAGCCCGGGCTCCGTGGCCTTGAGCAGCTGGAACGACAGCCAGGCGTTCTGGCCCGAGTCTGCGTCCACCGCCACCACCTTGCTCACCAGGTAGCCCGGCTCGGCCGCCCTGGGCACCAGCTCGGTGCAGGGCGCAGAGCCGTTCTGCAGCGGGTACAGCACGAAGGGCGCGTTGTCGTTGGCGTCCAGCACCTGCACGCGCACCAGCGCCTGGCTGCTCAGCGCGGGCGACCCGCGGTCCGTGGCGCCCACGCGGAACTCGAACGCCTGCAGCGCCTCGAAGTCCAGCGCCCTCAGGGCGAACAGGTGGCCGTTGTCCGCGTTGATGGACACGAGCGAGGCCAGGGGCAGCCGCGGGTCGTGGGGCGGCAGCAGCGAGTAGGTGAGCTGGGCGTTGGCGCCCGCGTCCCTGTCTGTGGCGCTGACGCTGCCGATGTGCAGGGCGGGGCTGTTGTTCTCGCGGAGGAACAGGGTGTAGGCGGTTTGGGTGAAGGCGGGGGCGTTGTCGTTGACGTCGGACACCAGCAGGGTGATGTTGTGCTGGGTTTTCAGCCTGGGGGTCCCCATGTCGGTGACGGTGATGGTGATGTTATACTGGGCTCTGCTCTCCCTGTCCAGTGGCCTCTCTGTCACGAGGGTGTAGAAGTTCTTGAATGTGGGTTTCAAGAGAAAAGGAATATCGTCCTGGATGGAACAAACCGTCCTGCCATTGTCCCCGGAATCCGGATCAGAAACACTGAAAACAGCAACTACAGTCTCTGGGGAGTTTTCTGGGGTCGAGCTGGCGACTTTCGACAGCGTCAGTTCCGGGGCGTTGTCATTCACATCCAGCACCTGGATAGCTACAGAGCATTTCCCTGAAAGGCCTCCACCATCTGTGGCTGCAATTTCCACGTTATAATATTGAGTTGCCTCGAAATCCAATGCCCTTTTCAGACGAATGTCTCCTGTCATTTCATCTATTACAAATGGTTGAGTAACTTCATCGCTTTGAAATAGAGTGTAAGTTACATTCCCATAGGTTCCAGCATCTGAATCACGGGCGGCGACAGTAACAACTAAGGAGTTTAGGGGGCTGTTTTCCAGGACCTGTGCCTCATAGAGAGACTGTAGAAACTCGGGGGCGTTGTCATTGATGTCCAGGACTTGGATGCGGAGGGCAGTGGTCCCTGACCTGGGCGGAGCCCCACCATCCAGCGCTGTGAGGGTTAAACTCAGCTCGGGCTGCTCCTCCCGGTCCAGCGCTTTGTCTAGCACCAGCTCGGGGTATTTTCTGCCATTTCCGCGATTATGAGTGACAACATGAAAATGGGGGTTGGGGCTGATTGAGTAGTTCTTAACAGTGTTGCTACCTATGTCCAAGTCCTGAGCTGTTTTCAAAGGAAACACTGTCCCTGGCTGGACGTTCTCTGGGATTTTTAGGAGCATTTCCCTGTCTAGGAACTCCGGGGAATGGTCATTTATATCCGTGAGCTGCAGATCAGCTTGAAAAAACTGCACCGGCTTTTCCAGTGACAGTTGGAATTGCAGTATACAGGGATCTGTAGCCCCGCACAGCACCTCCCGGTCTAGTTTTTCATATAGAAGCAAATCCCCTGTCTTTATATCAAGCTGAAACGGCTGTTTGTTTCCTCTGTAATGGATTCGCGCGCCCCGAATGGCCAGTTCCCCCACCCTGAGCCCCAGGTCTTTTGCCAGGTTGCCCACAAAGGAGCCACTTTCCGTCTCTTCTGGCATGGAGTACCTAATTGCTTCCGAGCCAGCCTCCCACAAAAACAGCAATATAACAAGAAAGACAACTTGCCTTTTCCGCGGCGTTTCTGCTAGCGTGGTCTCCATTGTTCAGACCCAGTTCAAGAAGGTGCAGTTTCTTCAACCCGGTGCAATCAATCCAGAGGGCTTCGGTAAATAACCTCGAATTAGATCTTTCTGGCTGAGTCGCACTAGACGATGCCCTCTCTGAAGATCTCTGCCCCTAGATCTGAACTGAAATGCTGCCTTCTTTTAGGAAGCAGTCAACGTTCTGATTTCCCAGCTTAATGGCGACCCGGGTCCACAGAGCTCTTCATTCGAACGCCTAGCCTGCAGCGCCACCAGGCGTCCTTACTTACTATTGCAAATAGTATTTGCTATTCATTCCAATTTATAACTCTGGTGTGTATCAATACCTTTTTAAGTCCCAGAAACCTCCAGTTCTTAGTTATTGGAAGCTCTAAATTAACATTTACTGCACTAACTTTAAGTGAAAGAATACTTTTCAGAATAAACTGAAATGATGTATGAGCTTTCTTCAAGAAAGTACCTTTTGAGTACATGAAGAAACTTTTTTTGAGAGTTTTCTGTTTTAGTATATTTAAGAAATAAGTGATATGAATGCTTACAAACGTCTACAATTTTACAAAAATTATTTTTTAAATTTATTGATTCTAGAGAGGGGAGGGAAGGAGGCACACAGAGAGAAAAACAGATGTGTTGTTCCACTTACTTATGCATTCATTGGTTGCTTCTTGTATGTGCTCTGGCAGGAGGTGGAACCCACAGCCTTGGCGTAAGGGGAGGACACTGTAACCAACTGAGCTTCCTGGCCAGAGCCTACAAAAATTACTGTTATCTTTAAATATAGCATATATCCGGAAAGGGTACAAATCATAAGTTTACAATTCAAAGAATTTTCACGAAGTGAATGCACTCCTATAAGCAGAACCAAATTAAAACTAAAATGTTATCAACACCCTGCAAGCCTCCTTCTGTCTTTGGCCACTGCCCCTCCCCCAAAGGTAAGCACTCTCCTAACTTCTATTATTTTGTATTTTTTGAACATTTATACAAACGGGGTTACAGAGTATTTGATCTTTTGTGTTTTCCTTCTTTCACTCAACATTATGTTTGTAAAATGTATCTGTTGTATATTGGTCTGAATTATTCTCATTGCTTTATAGCATTCTATTGTATGACTATACCATGATTTGTTTCTTCATTCTTCAGTTGATGGACATTGGGGTTTTCCAGTTTGGGGATATTTTTAGTATTGCTGCTATAAACATTCTCGTACACATCTTTTGGTGTCTGTGTGTGCATTTATGTTTAATATATTCCTACGAGTTAGGTTTCTGTGCATTAAGGTGTACACATATATTTAGCTTTAGCAGATATTGCAAAAACAGTTTTCAAATGCAATTTTACCCAAACCAGCAAAGAGTGAGAGTTCCAGTTGCTCCATATCCTTATCAACATTTGATATTGTCTTTTAATATTAACCATTCTGGTCAGTGTGGGATGATATCATATTGTAACTTTAGTATTTCCATGATGATCAATTAAATTGAGCACATTTCCACATGCTTATTGGCCATTAGGATACGTTCTTGTAAGTTCTTGAAAAGCTTTTGTCTATTTCTCTATTTGGGATATTTGCCTTTTTTTTCTGATTCGTCTTTAGAAGTTCTTAATATATTCTGGGTAAAAGTACTTTTTCAGAAATATGTGTTGCAAATATCTTCTCCCACGCTGTGGCTTGGATTTTAACTCTCTTATGGCATCTTTCATGAACCAAACTTCCTAAACTTTAATAGTCTAAAAACTGTCAATATTTCTCAATGGCTATGGTTAGGACTATTTGTTTTCTCTTTAAGTCTTTGCATACCCCAACATCATAAAAATATTGTTGTATGGTGTTTTTGAAAAATTAATTACCTTAGTTTTCACATTTAGAGCTACAATCCTTTGAAGTTAATTTTTTTCATATGGATGAGATAAGGGTCAACAATTTTGTTTCATATAAACATCCAAGTGATTTTCTACCATTTTTTGAAAAGAGGATCCATTCTCCATTGTTTCTGAAGTGTCACTTAAAAAAATAAGTGTCAATCAATAAATCAGTAACCATAGGTCGATTAAGAATTTTTTCAATGTTTTTCTTTGTTTATCCTGTAATACAATATTGCCTTAATTAATGTAGCTTCATAATAGGTTTATTATCTGATGGATAAGTCCTCCAGTTCTATTCTTTTTCTTCAAGACTGCTTTGGTTATTATTGTCCCTTTGTATTTTTATATAGACTTTAGATTCAGTCAATTTCCACAAAGAAATCTGCTGAAATTTTGTTTAGGATTTATTACATCTATAGATTAATTAGGGAGAACTGACATAATTCCCAACATTGAGTTTTCCAACTATTAAACATTACACATTCTGCTATTTAAGATATTTGGCTTCCAATCTCTATTTCTGTTTTGCAACAATAGAATTGTCCTATTTTTCCTATTTCATGTATTTTGTGGAAGTTATCTGAATAATGTTTACTACTAAATTCTAATAATTGAATTTCAAAATGTTGATTTGTCCTACACCAGTCTGGTGGTGATCCCCAGGTGGTAAAGAATAGCCTATGCTTGCTCAGTGGCTGAGCATCGACCAATGATCCAGGAGGTCATGGTTCCATTCCTGTTCAGAACACATGCCTGGGTCCCATTTTGCTCAACCCCCACTGGGGGGCATGCAGGAGACAGCCGATCAATGATTCTCTCCCATCATTGATGTTTTTTTCTCTCTCTCTCCCTCTTCCTTCCTCTCTGAAATCAATCAATCAATCAATCAATCAATATATTTTATAAAAAAAGAATGGCCTATGCTTTATCAATATACACAGTAATTCATAAAGTAATACACAGAGTGATTAGTAAATTTACTACATAAATTCATAAAGGTGTGTTCTGGGTGTTTAGTCAATCTCATTTGGTTGATTATACAAATTGAACTTTCCTGGCATAAACAGAAAAAGTGGATTTGGATTTTTATAATGGTGAAATGTCACCATTTTATATTGGTGAAAATGTCAATCAGATTTCTTGTTATACAGAAAAGCCAGTTCATTTAAATAGCTAATAATAAATTAAGAAGCCATGAGAGTTGACTACCATATTTGTCTTACATATTTGTTTGTGTTTAATTTTGTTTTCACTTTTATCACTTTCTCATTTCAATGTTTAGATTGGGTGAAGACTAAAAAGCTGTTTTAGAGAATAACTTAAGCCCTGGCCAAGTAGCTCCGTTGGCTGGAGCATTGTGCCTATAAGCTGGGGTTGCAGGATCCTGGTCAGGGTACGTACGGGAAGCAGCCAATGAGAGCATGGGTGAGTGGAATAACAAATTGATGTTTCTTTCTCCCTTCATCTGTCTCCCTAAAATCAATATATAATAAAGTTTTAAAAAGAGAATAACTTAAATGGACAATTTCCTTTTTTATGTCATTATATCCTTAGAAAAAAAGTAATTCTGGGAAAAGTGCAAGTAATTAAATTCTAGTAGGATGATACTCGAGATTTCAAAATAAATATTTAGACTATAAAGCAAGCTCTTTAATAGCTCATATTGTGCCAAAAGTTTAACTAAGTGGTTTTATAGTATATTCATATAAATTTAGTTGAAAATCACATGATTAGGTAACTTGACTTATTGAACACAACATAAAACAATAATAATTCAGATAAGTTCATTTTTTATCTTATTTAATTTCTATTCTTATTGTCCTTAAGGACAAAATAATGCTTATTTCTTACAAAAGAAAGTTCAGCATAATTAATAAATGTATACAAAATACCTAAAAGCTACATTGAACAAAACAGAAGATAACAAAAATAAAAAATAAATAGTTGGTTTGTTGACAAAGGCTGTCCATGTCTGCAAAGTAAATTAAAGTGAAAATCTGATATCACCTGAAATCAGATTTGAACAGAATAACTAAAATTCATAAAAAATTACTTGACTCTTTTGAGAGGTAGGGAGAAGCTGCAGAAAACCAAGAGAAACATACAAAAGGAAGGACAGGAAGTATATCATGCTCTGCACATCTCAAATCCTTTGAAAGGACTTACATTTTAATTCTGAGATTCTTTTTGAAACCAAGCAATGACTTAGTTTTACTTAGTAAAAGTGATTCCAAATTATATAAGATTTACTCTTTGATGATTAGTTATAATAGAGAATAATTTTTTAAAATTATAACATTAGTGAGTATTTATGGAGTATATACAATGCATAAGGCAAGTAGCAATCAAATAAGAAAATCTCTAGCATATATGATGCCCACAATGGGAGATCACACTTTTGGAGTGTTAATATTTTAATGAAGTGCATGTTTATGTACAATTTGGGAGAAACAAGTATGCAAAATGATATGCTCATGGTTATTCAGGGGGGCATAGCCTGGTAGACTAGCCAACAAGAAAGGTCTAGGTAGCTATAAAAAATTTAAAACATTCTGGTCTCACAATGATAAAGGTATATGGTAAAGACAAGAACCACGAATATATAGAAATGAAAGATTACATAAAAGCTTTAAAATGTTTCATTAAAAAGACATTAACTAATTAAGAAGTTGATTTAAACAAAATGTCTTCTTACACTACTTGAGTAATTTATAGCCATGAAAAGAGTAAACCACTGAGAAGGTCAAATATGGAGAAAATACATACTCAATGTTTAGTGTAAGTAGAAATGCAAAGTCCACTAAATATTAATAAAAGAAAGAAACCTAGCATGATCAGGGGCATGCATTGGTTTGGAACAGAGATATACATATTTAGACAATACAATTTCTTAAAAGAAATGCATTGCAATGGGAATTAGGTTGGCAAAAATTAAGGAGAAGCTCGCTTAACACTTAACTGAATAAAAAGCTATTCCTGCAGTTGGAATTTTCTTTCTCAGGGTCCTGAACCAAGAGGCTAGGGTATATTGGCTTCAGGAACTTGAACTCACCAGTCCCAGGGTCTCCCGTCATACACACCTCATACTGGTAGCTCTGGGACAGGGTCCCAGTACCGCTGACGTCCACCAGGTGGCCCGGAAAGGGGCCCTCAGGCACCGAACAGCCACCCACCCAGGCGGCCCTGCTGCGCCTGCACAGCCGCACCGCGATGAACGCCAGCACCGAGAACAGGAACAGCGACGACACCGACGCCAGCGCGATGACCAGGTACACGGTCAGCGGGTCGGCCTGCGCCTGGTCGGCCGCCACTTCCGGCAGCGGCAGGTAGGGCTGCGAGAAGCCATCCACCAGCAGCACGTGCAGCGTGACGCTGGCCGACAGCGCGGGCTCGCCATTGTCCTTGACCAGCACCAGCAGCCTGTGCTTGGCCGCGTCGCGCTCGCTCAGCAGCCGCGCCGTGCGCACCTCGCCATTGTGCGCCCACACGCCGAACAGCCCGGGCTCCGTGGCCTTGAGCAGCTGGAACGACAGCCAGGCGTTCTGGCCCGAGTCTGCGTCCACCGCCACCACCTTGCTCACCAGGTAGCCCGGCTCGGCCGCCCTGGGCACCAGCTCGGTGCAGGGCGCAGAGCCGTTCTGCAGCGGGTACAGCACGAAGGGCGCGTTGTCGTTGGCGTCCAGCACCTGCACGCGCACCAGCGCCTGGCTGCTCAGCGCGGGCGACCCGCGGTCCGTGGCGCCCACGCGGAACTCGAACGCCTGCAGCGCCTCGAAGTCCAGCGCCCTCAGGGCGAACAGGTGGCCGTTGTCCGCGTTGATGGACACGAGCGAGGCCAGGGGCAGCCGCGGGTCGTGGGGCGGCAGCAGCGAGTAGGTGAGCTGGGCGTTGGCGCCCGCGTCCCTGTCTGTGGCGCTGACGCTGCCGATGTGCAGGGCGGGGCTGTTGTTCTCGCGGAGGAACAGGGTGTAGGCGGTTTGGGTGAAGGCGGGGGCGTTGTCGTTGACGTCGGACACCAGCAGGGTGATATTGTGCTGGGTTTCCAGCCTGGGGGTCCCCATGTCGGTGACGGTGATGGTGATGTTGTACTGGGCTCTGCTTTCTCTGTCCAGCGGGCTCTCTGTGACCAGGGTATAGAAATTCTTGAAAGTCGGTTTTAGAAGGAATGGCAGGTTATCTGGGATAGAGCAAATCATCTTTCCATTGTCTCCAGAGTCTCTATCTCGAATTCGGAAGATGGAGACTATGGTCTCAGGGGCATTTTCTGGGATAGAGCTGATGAGTGAAGATATGGACAGTTCAGGGGCGTTGTCGTTCACGTCCACCACCTCTATGACTACGGTGCCTTTTCCAGAAAGGCCTCCTCCATCTGTAGCTTCAATCTCCACTTGGTAAGATTTAATTTGTTCAAAATCCAATTTCTTTGTCAGTCGGATTTCTCCTGTGACTTCATTTATTGAGAAAGTTTGCTTAATATCATCTGACGCTTGGAACAAGCCATAGGAAACTCTCCCGAAGTTTCCAGCATCTTTATCCTTGGCTAAGACAGTAATGATTGGAGACTCTAAGGGACTGTTTTCCAGGACCTGCACCTCATATGGGGTGCGCACAAACTCGGGAGCATTGTCATTAACATCCATGACCAGGATTCTCACCGGGACGCTGCCAGACCTAGGTGGAGACCCGCCATCCAGCGCCGTGAGGGTTAAGCTGAACTCGGGCTGCTCCTCTCGATCCAGCGCCTTGTCCTGCACCAAATCTGGGTATTTCTTACCCTCACTCTGATTTCGAGTAAGAACGTGAAAATATGAATTGGGGCTGATGGTGTATTTTTGAAGACCATTGCTGCCCACATCCGAATCCTGAGCTAATTTCAAGGGAAAGGTAGCCCCTGGCTGGCTGTTTTCCGGTATTTTCAAGAGCATCTCCCTAGTCGGGAATACTGGGGAGTGGTCATTTATGTCCTGGACTGATAATTCTCCTTCAAAAAATTGCACCGGCGTATCCAGCAACAGCTGGAAATGCAATACACACGGTTCAATGGGGCCACATAGCTCTTCCCGGTCTAGCTTCTCCTGCAAAAGCAAATCTCCAGTCTGACGATCCAGCTGCAAGCGCTGCTTGTCGTCCTCAGACACCACCCGGGCCGACCTGGCGGCCAGCTCCCCAATTCCCAGGCCCAGGTCCTTGCTCAGATGGGCTACAAAGGAGCCGCTCTCTGTTTCTTCCAGCACAGAATAACGAATAGGCTCCGAGCGAGCCTGAGACAAGAACACTACCAAAATAAAGGCCATCACTTGCCTGTTTGGTTGAATTCTCTGTAGCGTCTCCATGTTGGAACCCGGGCGCTTACAGCCAGTCCCTTCAGCAACCAAAAAGACTTGGGATTTCTTGCTTGGTGGAGTCCTCACAAAGTTGCTTTGAATATTAAATTCGTTTCGTGTATCTCCCCCCAAGCTCGTTGGTAACCCAGTACCGCTAGCAAAGCCTTCCGTGTGAGTTTGATTCCGTCTTGGAACAAAGGAATACGCAAGCTTATTCATAATCTTAGCCTGCAGCGCCACCCTGCGTCTTGATTGAGAAAATATTCTCAAGTCAAAGTATATTTTGGAAGTATCCAAAAGAAATCCATTTTTGAAGTGTATAGAGCTTTTACGAAGTTGCTATGCCATTAAATTGCATAACTTACCAGGTTATGCCGTTACACTGCATGAGCTAGAATAATTGTGAGTCCAAAACAAGAGTGTATTTCGGGCCCCCCACAACCTAATCAGTGGAACTTCAAAGAATTCAATTTCCCTCTTGCATCATATAACTAGGGGAATAAACTCTTATAAAATTACAATTAATGGAAAGTATGTCTGTTTGTTTTCAAGTCTGTGAGAAATGTATGATGATGCAAAACTTTGTTAAGGTGCCCTGTACCACATAGTCTCAGGAGACTGTTTTTCAAAGGAAAGGTTCTATCCTCCTGCACTGGTGTGCAAACAGTAATACAGTGGAAAGAGGAGGCATCTTGCTTTGTTGTAAGTCCTTTTACAGTTTGAACTGACTTTACATTTAGAAGGAAGTCAGGGAGTGTTAGAATCAGATTCTTAGAACTGGAGAGGAAATGAAAGGAGGCCTCATAGATAAGGCAACAAACTCAGAGGGTAATATCAAGACAAAATCAAGTGAGTAAAAATCATAGAATTTTGTTAAGAGTAAGACTTTAAGCTTATTTAGCTAGATAAGTATCCATGTTTTATACTGAGTTTGCATTTTACCATATTCATCCTTTGTGTCCCATATATCATCTTGGCTAGATGATTTGGGTGAAAACAAGAAGCCCAGATTTAAAATATTTTAATCTGTGAGCAAAGGGTGCTTCAGGCCTTTTCTACTCATATAAGGTGCAGAGAAGAAACTTGTTTACAAAATGGATTTCAGAACAGTGCACAGCTATTGAGATTGTTCTGATAAATGAGTTTTTCATTTATAATTAGTCTATTGAATGGAGTACCACTTATCTTGGCACATATGGGATTTCCCCTCCCTAAATATCTTATAATCTACTTACTTAATGCACTTAACAAACTATAATTCATATTGAATGAATTATTTTTAAAGTCTAGCAATACTCTTAGATTCTAATAGAAATTATTAGGGAAAATTATTTTGAAAGAAGTCTGGATTGTAGTAGTCATTCAATAAATATCAGTTGAATAAATAATTAATCCATCCTAATGATCACGTTTCTGCCTATATAAGAAGATTATTGCCAGATCATACATTCAGCCATAAACATGTCTGAAATTGAATAGAAAATTCTGAGACATGAAGGTATAATACATGCTAAACACTACTCAAATTTATTTTAATTCTAGTTCTAGTAATTCCTGTAAGAGATATAGCGATGGCAATAATATTATTACACTTTAGAAATACTTCATATTTCATATTTAAGACAGATGAGAGGAGATACAATAGATGTAAATATTAAGTGAAATAAAAAACATACTGAAAATATTAAAATAAAGGGTATTATTTTAAATATAAATAAAAAACAAATCTGGAAAAAGCAAAGACCAAATTGTGTATAATATAGTAATTAAGTTCTAGTTAGACTCAAGTTAAAGAGCTCAGAACAAATATGTGCCACTATATTCCAGATATTATTCTAAGCATTTTACATGTATTAATTCATTTTTATCCCTCCAATGCCCTATGAGGTGGGCATCTTATTAGCCACATTTTATAGATGAAGAGATTGAGGGCACAGGGAGTTTAAATAACCTGCTCAAACAAAACAGAGACTGACTTATAGAGGCAGAGGGGATTGGGGTGGGGCCAGGTGAAAAGATGAAAGGATTAAGCAAAAAACAAAACAAAAAAACCTCATAACCTGCTCATAGTCACACATCATGTGAAATGGCAGAGCTAGGATTCAAACTGTTACAGTATGGCTCCAGAAAGCATTCTTTTATCTACCTAAGTGGAACTGGAGAAGTGAACAACTTTTTAGATCATTTAGATCAAACTTGAGCCTGATCTTGGGTACATAAATATCATAGGTGAAATATATTTGTATTCAAGTTTTCAATAATATAAGAACCTTTAAAATAGCTTGTTTCCATTTAGAGATATGTACCAGCAAAGAGAGGTGCTTACAAAACTTAGAAATAGAAAGGAAAATTGATAATATTTTGTTGATGTCATTAATTAGGTTAAAAAATTTACGAGTGACTCCCTGTTATCTTAAATATTGGAGAAAAAATATCTATGGCCCTAGCTGGGTTGGCTTAATGGATATAGCATCGGCCTGCGGACTGAAGAGTCCCGGGTTTGATTCTGGTCAGGGGCACATGCCCCGGGTTGAGGGCTTGATCTCCAGTGAGGGGTGTGCAGGAGGCAGCTGATCAATGATGTTTCTCTCTCTCTCCCTCTCCCTTCTTCTCTGAAATCAATAAAAATACATAAAAAAGAAAAAGCATCTATGTATAGATCTTTTAAAATGGTAGTAGGGTATAAAGTTAAAATCAAGAAGGGTAGCTTGAGAAATTTGTGATGAAATCTAAGGCAATTTTTAATAATTCTCTATCGTTACATACTAAATAAAATATGGTATTTATATTTTTAATGTGACAAACTATTCAAATATCTAATGTCTAACTTATCCTACATCTTTAAAATCAGGAAGTGTGAGTCCTCCAATTTTGTTCTTTTTCAAAATTGTTTTGGCTATTCTGAGTCCCTTGCATTTTCATATGAATTTTAGGGTCAATTTCCCAATTTTTGTCCCCCCCAAAAAAAGCTAGCTGGGATTTTGATAGAGATTGTGTTGAATCTGTTGACCAATTTGGAGGGTATCACCATTTTAACAATATTAAGTCTTCCAATCTGTGAACACTTCTCATTTACTTAGGTCTTCTTTAATTCTTTTCAGTGATGTTTTGTAGTATTTAGTATACAAATCTTGCACTTATTTTTTTCAATTTATTCCTAAGTTTTTTATTCTTTTTCATGCAATCATAAATGGAATTGTTTTCTTCATTTTGGGGTTGTCTAATGCTAGTGTACAGAAATACACTAATTGATTTTGTTTATTGATCTTATATTCTCCAACCTAGCTAAAATCATTTGTCCATTTTAGTAGTATTTGTGGATTCCTTTGCATTTTCTTTATGGACTATTGTGTTATCTGCAAATACAATTTTACTTCTTCATTTCCAATCTGAATTATTTTATTTGTTTTACTTGTCTGATTGCCCTGGCTAGAACTTCTAGTATAATGTTAAATGGAAACAGTGAGATGGAACATCCGTGGTTTGTTCCAGATCTTAGAGGGAAAGTTTTCAGTCTTTCACCATTGCATATGAAGTTAGCTGTGGGTTTTTATAGTTGCCCTATATCAGGTTGAGTACATATACTATGATTCCTATTTGTTGAGTTTTTAACATGAAAAAGTACTGGATTTTGTAAAATAATTTTCTCCATTTATTGAGACAGTTGTATGGTTTTGCCCTTTCTTGTTAATATGGTGAGTGTCATTGATTAACTTTCATATGTTAAACCCAACCTTGTTTTTGGGAGGACAAATCCCACTTGGTCATGGTGTATAAACCTTTTTTATGTTGCTGGAGTCAGTTAGATAATATTTTGTTGTGGATTTTTGCCTCTATATTAATAAAGTATATATTTAGTTTTCTTTTCTTGGGTTATCGATGTCTGATTTGGGCATCAGGGTAATACTAGCTTCATTGAATGAATTGGGAACTGGTCTCTGCTCCTTTTCTTAAACAAGATGTGAAGGATTGGTATTAATTCTTTAAACATTTGGTAGAATTCACCAGTGATGACATTTAATCCTGGGCTTTTATTTGTGGAAAGTTTTTTGATTGCTGATTAAATCTTGTTGAATAGGATAAGACATTCAGGGTGAAGAAATCCATTTCCCCGGAGACAAAGAAATTTAAGAAAAGTCCCCCTCAAAATTACAATATTTAGAGAATACAATTTTAATTTTTTATAAACCCCAAATTTTTCTATAAGTTGTTTCTCATGAAAGTATCTCCTTATGCATAGCCCATATAAGTTGGAGACAATGACTTCAGAAATCTAAACCCTTTTGTCTCTGATATTCCAGTCAGAAACCTCTCACAATAACAGATCTGGGACTAAGACCCAGTGATGTTGATATCCTCAAAATGAAAATAGCCTGTATGCAGCAGTCCATTGAAGGTTCCCCGTTCATCCTCCACATGAGTATCAGTGAACAGCTGAGTCAAGTCAGTGAACAAGAGAACCTGCAGGCTTGGGTAGACTTCTGTGGGTGATTCAATGAATGGGAGGTAGGGCTGGGATAGGTCCTAGGCCAGGTATAGAATTACCATACCAAATAAAGGTGGCTTCTAGTTGTTCTTAATAATAGCACCAACTCGTGTCTAGCTGTGGCTATCACATAGGAGCCTAAATATGCATGCTAAATATCAAGTACTCACTCTGAGACCTTGAATCATTGATAAAATACTCATGAGTTCTAACTCAAGTCACCATCCAGGTAAGCACCTTGTTCTACTGGCACCAACTCAGTGTAAAATATAGGATTGCTTTGCAGAGGTTTTTTATTTTGTCATCCAGCATGTTGTGTGTCATACAGAACTGCCATGTGCAGCACTGTCATGCCTCTTAATCATAATTTTTCCTATAGGTAATCCCAATGTATCACTTCAGTTTCAACTCAATTTTCCTCAAAATCAGCTTGATTATCATTCACATCAGCTTGTTTACTCTGAAGCTTGAATCAGTAAAAAATGTTTCCATTAGCTCCCATGTCTACAGCCTTAACAGACACATAACAACCAGAGGATGACATTCCCTGAGATTTTTGCCTCAAGGAGCAAATGCAGAGTGATGCCACCCAAGGGAAACTGGGATCCAGCTCGAACAAATCAGTAGGTGTTCATAGGACTTCTACCTGTGTGGCAAAGTTGAGCTAGGCTTCTTAGTGAAGGCTTTAGTTTGCAGTCTGGTGCTCTTCTTCCCTTCCACAAGATTACCAAAACCAGGTCTGAGGGAAACCTCCAACAGGAGATGAATTCTCAATAAAATATCAGCAAGCATATGAGGAAGACTAACAGCTGAAAATTTTACTCAACAGATAAAAGAATGTATAACTGAAATACAGAGATTCAGAACAATATGTAAAGAAGTTAAAAGTAAAAGATTTAATTTCCTCAAATAAAAAAGAAAGAAATAGTAATTGTGGGGGAGGGGAACATATTGTTGTGAAAGCTTGCCAAATGGAAAAAGAAAACTACAGTTACTTAAACAAAAGAAAATTCAGTATATTCAGTAAGTTTCAAGTTAGGACCTAGCAAGTCTCAGAACATCAAGAATAAATTTAAAAATTTAAAAGAGAGGTAAGAACTTTACAGATAAAGAATAAGAACTAGACTGATATCACTTTTCATCAACGGTGTTAAATACCAAAAGAAGAGAAGGAAAATGACTTTAAAAATCCTTGATCAACCTAACTGTTGGCAAAGATTATGAGTATTAAACATAAAAGTACTCTGAATTTAGATTTCCAGCTTTAACACCTATAACAATCTACTCCAAGAAGCAAAAGACTCCCAGAATAAACTAGTGGAATGCATAGAATCATTTTCATAGTTTTTAAAAGTCCTCATTTGCAAGGAAGCCATATTTAATGATTAAGAAAGATTTATAAAAAGCGTAAGTTACTTCACTAGTTTTAATGAGTGATGTTTGAATATAGTTCAGTCTTTTAACAATCTATAGAAATGTTTAAACTTCATTTACATCTCTTTGCTTTTCAGTGTTGAAAGCTAGATTGTGAATGTCAAGAAAATGTTTAAATTATTTATGAATAAATGTTTTCAGAGAGGTAAAAAGGCAAATGCACACTATCTAGAATTATGTTTTGAAAACAAGTGGTAGGTGATTTTAAAGTTTATCCAAAGCCTTTAGTATCTTGCAAATTTCACTTTATTTTGACACCATGAAGGCTAACCAAAGTTCAACAGAATAAACTATTAGAGGCCATTGGCCAAAAAGGGATTATCCTCTATTGTTTCCACAAGTGAATAGTCCCTGGCTCAGACACTACCTAGAACCCAGTCAAGTAAAGAGAAGCCTTGATCAAAAGGATGTGCCTTTTTCCTCTCCATGAAAATTCAGCTAAGTATGAAAAGAAGGAGAAGAGCCAGATCTAAACATCTCTATAAAGTACTTAATGAATGAAAGGAAATATTCTCTTTCCTCTGATTATTAAGGATTAGTGTATTTAATATTCAGTTATATAAAATGACACTATTTATAAACTACATTTTAATGTGTGAAGCATGTCAACCTTAAATTCTTTTCCTCTTTTCAGAATATTGAAAATCTTTGAGAAACCTTAGTTCCCTTTCCTGGAAAGTTCTAGCCCTCTGAGTGAGAAAATGCTTTATAAGGTAAGGAGAATACTTATGTTTTCCCAATTAACTTCTCTAATTGGAATCTAAATATTTTATTATTAAAAAAGAAGTTTTTCTACAGTACTCCAAATAGCCATGAAAATTTGGTGTTTTGGTTGCTTCCAGATTTTATTTATTTTTTTAATATATATTTTATTGATTTTTTACAGAGAGAAAGGGAGAGAGATAGAGAGTTAGAAACATCGATGAGAGAGAAATATCAATCAGCTGCCTCCTGCACACCCCCCACTGGGGATGTGCCCGCAACCCAGGTACATGCCCTTGACGGAATCGAACCTGGGACCTTTCAGTCCGCAGGCTGACGCTCTATCCACTGAGCCAAACCGGTCTCAGCTGCTTCCAGATTTTATTCGTAGTTGTAGATATTTAGACTTTCACAGTGATTTTGTTCTCTCCTTTTTAGAATGTCATACTCTTGTACATCTTATTTTAATTACATTATGGGAAGCAGAATGCTGATGCAGATGGACAGTGACCCCAGAAGGACCATACATAATCTTAAATCATGTCAGATTGAAATCTGAAGGAGGGAAGTAAGAAGGAAATAAAGAAAGGGTTCCTTCATATGTTACCATATAAATGCCAAGTAGATATTACTTTTTTTAAAAGTAGGGTTGAATGGGACACCATGAATCATTTGTAGATCATGTATACAACTACTTACTATCTTTACATTTTTGCAAGGACCCTAAGGTCGGTAGCATTTATATCTTAGAATTTACTAACCAAATTGTCATCCCACAAGATGCTTTCCTAAACAATGTTTTCATATCAAATGGAAAAGCACAATCAGATGTTCAAAATGCCTTGTGCTTAATTTTTCCTAACTCGTGAATACAATTTAAGCAAACCTAAAAGTAATTTGCCCTATTAGCCTATATTTTGTCCACTTTGAGCCAATATAAGCATATGCAACATTGAAATATTAATTGCAAATGTAAAAACAAAACGAATTAAATGTATCACTTTCTTTTAGGTACTATACCCCAAAAAACATGCTGTGCCTTAAAGATGGAACATCTGAAAGAAAACACATTCTTATCTATCCACAAACTTCATTAACCATAGAAAAGCTGCTTTAGGAATATTATAAGGAACATTATCTCACTTGCTATGGATATAAAATTTGAAATGAGTCACTTAAAATAAACCTATTTGAAGTCAACATTGAAACATAATGAATTTATTTTTACTCACCTATTAGAAAAAGAAAAGGAGGCATTAAGACTGCATTGGTAAGAAAGAAAACAGGTAAGAATATGCAAGGATTAACTAACTTGATAGAAACTAAAATCAATATATAATCAACATTATTATCAACTAAAGATTCTTGATTTTAAAAGAAAGTATTCATAGCCAAATAACTATATTTTATTCTTCTATTAATGAAACCTAAGTTATTCCCGCAATTGCAGTTTTGCACTACTCTTGCTCAATGTCTTCAACCAGACCATTGGGGAAAATCGGTTTGAGGAACTTGAACTCGCTGGTCCCTGAGCCTCCCCTCAGACACACCTCATACTGGTAGCTCTGGGACAGGGTCCCAGTACCGCTGACGTCCACCAGGTGGCCCGGAAAGGGGCCCTCAGGCACCGAACAGCCACCCACCCAGGCGGCCCTGCTCCGCCTGCACAGCCGCACCGCGATGAACGCCAGCACCGAGAACAGGAACAGCGACGACACCGACGCCAGCGCGATGACCAGGTACACGGTCAGCGGGTCGGCCTGCGCCTGGTCGGCCGCCGCTTCGGGCAGCGGCAGGTAGGGCTGCGAGAAGCCATCCACCAGCAGCACGTGCAGCGTGACGCTGGCCGACAGCGCGGGCTCGCCATTGTCCTTGACCAGCACCAGCAGCCTGTGCTTGGCCGCGTCGCGCTCGCTCAGCAGCCGCGCCGTGCGCACCTCGCCATTGTGCGCCCACACGCCGAACAGCCCGGGCTCCGTGGCCTTGAGCAGCTGGAACGACAGCCAGGCGTTCTGGCCCGAGTCTGCGTCCACCGCCACCACCTTGCTCACCAGGTAGCCCGGCTCGGCCGCCCTGGGCACCAGCTCGGTGCAGGGCGCAGAGCCGTTCTGCAGCGGGTACAGCACGAAGGGCGCGTTGTCGTTGGCGTCCAGCACCTGCACGCGCACCAGCGCCTGGCTGCTCAGCGCGGGCGACCCGCGGTCCGTGGCGCCCACGCGGAACTCGAACGCCTGCAGCGCCTCGAAGTCCAGCGCCCTCAGGGCGAACAGGTGGCCGTTGTCCGCGTTGATGGACACGAGCGAGGCCAGGGGCAGCCGCGGGTCGTGGGGCGGCAGCAGCGAGTAGGTGAGCTGGGCGTTGGCGCCCGCGTCCCTGTCTGTGGCGCTGACGCTGCCGATGTGCAGGGCGGGGCTGTTGTTCTCGCGGAGGAACAGGGTGTAGGCGGTTTGGGTGAAGGCGGGGGCGTTGTCGTTGACGTCGGACACCAGCAGGGTGATGTTGTGCTGGGTTTTCAGCCTGGGGGTCCCCATGTCGGTGACCGTGATGGTGATGTTGTACTCGGCCTGACTCTCTCTGTCTAGAGCTCCTTCGGACACAAGGGTGTAAAAGTTTTCTACAGATGGTTTTAGGACAAAGGGGAGATTGTTCTGGATGGAACACGTCATTCTCCCATTGTCCCCAGAGTCTGGATCGGAAACACTGAAAACGGCCACCACCGTCTCTGGCGAGTTTTCCGGGATAGGGCTGGTAATTGACGACAAGGTCAGCTCTGGTGGGTTGTCATTGACATCAACTACCTGAACTATTACTGTTGATTTTCCTGTAAGGCCTCCACCATCCTTGGCTTCTATGTCAACCTCATAACTATTAATTGCCTCAAAATTCAAGTATTTAATTAGTTGGATCTCACCAGTAATGGGATTTAGTTGAAAAGTTTTGGAAATTTCTTCAGAAGCATGAGCAAATGAGTATGATATTGTCCCAAAATTTCCTGTGTCCAAATCAGAAGCTGAGACAGTGACGATAACAGAGTTAACGGGGCTGTTCTCTAGAACTTCAACCTCATAGAGCGACTGTGTAAATTCTGGGGCGTTGTCATTTATGTCTAAGACCAGGATGTGGAGCTGAACGTTGCCAGACCTGGGTGGCGACCCGCCATCCAGCGCCGTGAGCGTTAAACTGAACTGCGGCTGCTCCTCACGGTCCAGCGCTTTGTCCAGCACTAATTCTGGGCACTTCCTTCCATCCCTACGGCTGTTTGTGAGAATGTGGAAGTGGGGATTGGGAGTGATCGTGTAGTTTTGGAGACCGTTTCTTCCCACGTCCACGTCCTCAGCATTTCCCAGTGGAATGATTGTTCCAGGTGGAGTGCTTTCTGGGATTTTCAGCTGCATCTCATTTTCAAAGAATACTGGAGAATGGTCATTTACATCTATGACCTGAAGCTCATTTGGAATAAACTGCAAAGGGTTTTGCAGTAAAATCTGAAAATGCAGTATACATGGCTCTGTGGAGCCGCATAGCTCCTCCCGGTCCAATTTCTCATGTAGGAGCAAATCACCGGTCTGATGGTTGAGCTCAATACGCTGTCTGTTCCCTTTAGACACAACTTGGGCCCCCCTCACGGCCAGTTCCCCTGCACTCAGCCCCAAATCCTCTGCTAGGTTGGTTATTAAAAAGCCCCTCTCTTTCTCCTCAGCCACAGAGTAGCGTCTCGATTCGGACCCAGCCAGAAACCCACCAAGAAAAACAAAGAGAAACAGGACTTGCCTTTGTCTAAGAAACCGCTCCCCTCCGGCCTCCATTTCATTTTCTGCCATGTTCTTCCAAGAAATATTGCCAAGCTGAGCCTCCGACAGCGCTGGGAAATGCAAGGTCTTTTGCCTCCCAACCTTTGGAGAAGATCTAGCAGATAATCCCTTCCAGCGCTCAGATTTGCTTGCTTTAACTCTGTCCAAGCTCCCAACTCCTGGTGTACGGTACCGGATCGGTGCGTTACTGTACGCACAGCGCCTGTGGTTTAATTCTCCTTCTTAGTCAACAGCGCCACCATGCGTTCGCTCGCAGTTTCAAACTCTTGGAGAAGGTGCTTTGGGGTTTTTTGTTGGTTTGATCTTTTAAATTGCTTATTCCCCTTACTAAAACCAGTTGAAGCTACTGGAGGAGTTTCCTGTGTCACTTGAGTTAAAAAACACAACCGAGGGAAATTAAATGCGCCCTTATTTAAAGACGTACTGTTCCTGGCAGAGTCCTCATTTATATGATTTTGCGGAAGTGGACACCTTAGCTAGGGCTACCACCCCTGTCTGTAATTATTAAACTAATTTGAAAATATTTTGCTCTACATTACAACATGCCTCACTATCATATTTGTGTTTTTCTTTATTTTCCAACTTTTGTAAAATGTGCACGAGTTGCTTTTATAGTAAGAAAAAAATGTTATGAAAAGATGAACTCATGCATAAAAAGTTATACTAGATTATGTCAGTGGGTATATCCAGAGACCACAAATGCCTCATTCCTTCCACATTTTAACATTCACTCGAGGAATACAGAGCTTTTTCCTTTTTTATTTCACAGTAATTTTACCATTATCGGTTTCATCAGTGTAACCGTATTTCATCTGTGGAAACAGATACTTGTTAAGTTTGTAGAAGTTGGGCATATAGTGGTAACAAGGCAGACATATACCTTACACAGTTTTCCATCTAATGGGGTGAAGACTTTGAACAGATGTTCAAACAGTGTGAAAAGTGCTATATAGGAAAGTTACTGAGTGAACTTGAAAGTATGGATAGGGAGACATAATTTTAATGGGGGGGGCAGGGTTTGAGAAAAAGTTCCCAAAGATGTGCCATTTAATATGGAACATGAATGATGCGAAGTTTGCCAGGCTACAACTACAAAATGGGAAGATTCTGTATATGAGAAACTGATGTGTAAAGGCCCCAGGACAGTAAAGCATAGCTATTCCAGACAATGAAGGAAGATCAGTGTAGCCAAAATGACTGTCCCAAAAGTAAGTGGGAAGCGAAGGCTGGAGAGAGAGATTGGGGCCAAATAATGGGTGCTTGGATTTTTTGGATTTTATTCTAAGACTGAAAGGAAGCTAGTGCAATGTTTCAGGAAGGGAAATGAACAACACAAATATCATGTGCTCGATCTAGCTCCTTCACAGTTATCAGGAATATTTCACAAAGGCTCATCTATTACGTTTAGTCTTAATATTAGTGATATGTAAAATAACAGCAATTATACATCTATATATTATTTGATCATAACTGCAAGCTATTGACATAGCTGTTATTACTAGTTTGGGGGGAACAGAAATTATATGACTTATCCAAGATCCTAAAGGTAATAAGTTGGTTAATCAGAGACTTTGGATACCAAGATGGTGCTCCACACCACTAATAATCTCAAAATAAGATCTTTCGCATTCATCTTATAATTTTAACAGTATAGCTCAAGCATCAAATGATATAAACATTTTAAAGAAGGCAGAAGAACATTAAAAATTAAAGTTTTATTTTAATGTCTAGATCAAAAATTAAACTGCAAGAAATAGAGAAAGTTGGACGAATCCAACTTTTAAATTATAAAATACAAAATACCGTTTCCCCATTTGTATTCCTTAAGCCGTGGGCAGGAGAGGAGAGCCAAATTAAGAGGGAAGGGAAAAGGAAAAATATGTTGAAGGAAAGAGACACCAAGAACTGATAACTGCATGGTGTTCAAATAATAGTGATCACTTCAATTAACCTATATATATAAATTCACTATGCATCAGAGAGCACTTAATTCCAGCAAAAGTTTGTCCTGTGAGTATTTAAATATCAATATATATCACGGGTGAAATAAAGACACTTCTTTCTTTCAATCAGTCATTCAAAAATTTTATTAAGAACCTATAATCTTCAAGTCATTGTGCTAATCATGCAATAAATGGGGAGCTGTTGAAAAACATAATTCAAGCACCTACAAAGAAAAAAGCATTGAAAAGTAGGAAATTGAAAGGGGAAAAGAGAAGCAGTCCATGAAAAAAAAAATGGAATGAGAAGACAGACCAAGATACATATTTCCCCATGAGCTTATTTCCAATTGAATCAGAAATGCTCCAGAAATTTTTGAAAAAAATGCAGTGTTAAACTACATTTGAAGTTTCTAAAATTTGGTTAAGGACAGAGACATACATTCCCTCAAATCTTTAAAAAAAATTAACCTCTGCTTATTTCAATTCCTCCTCTCCTTTTAAAAATCTCAGTTTAATTATTAAAAACTTTCTACTTAAAATTCAAGAGATTTGATAAACATAATTAAATTTTGTGTACTGGCCTTGTAAACTGCAGCTTTGCTAAGTGTACTCATTATAACTTTTTTGGAGAATTATTTTACAGTTTTCCACATACATAATCAAATTATCAGCAAATATAGTTTTACTTCTTTATATTCCTCCCCCCTCCAATGTTGTTTTAAATAGAAAGCTTGAAGAATTAGCATGTCTTTGAAAATGACTGGACATGTGCTATGCATTTAACTACAGTTTGGAATATTAGTGGTTGATTTATTGAATACTTTCAATGTGAATGGTTTGTGGAACCCAACAGTCAAAGTTCTCACATCTCTAAAGAATCATAACTTCCATGTACGGACACTTTGTGATAGTAAATATTTAGAAAAATGTGACAGAGTGCTTTGTTTTTCATGAATATACCTATATTAATGGTTTTAGCCAATGTGACTTCACAAGATAAAACAATAGCCTTAGAGAATAGAAAAAAAAACCCTGTAGGAATAGCAAACATTTAAAAATGTAAGACTGCAAAATTACGTAGGCCCTGGGGAAGGGAAGGATAGAAAAAGATGCTCTAACTTTAAAATTCAGACTTTTGGGAAGACAAAATTTACTTTCACATTTTAAGTGGAATTAAGGTACAGGGAGACTAATTGCCAATGAGAATACAAAGAAAATTAGCATTCATTATACCACAAAGCAACACATTTAGAAACACTAATAACGTGCACTGAATTCAAATGAGATATTTACATTTCAAATAAAAAGAAACAACCTCAATGGGCAAAGCAGTAAAAAAAAAAAAAAAAGGATTTTTCACAAATTAACTGAGACTGGATTCAGTAGATCCCTACCAATTCTTAACTGAATTCAGAGCTATTCCTGAAACTGGGGTTTGCCTCACTAGCCCTCTCCTCACCTGGAGCAAGAAAGTTGGGAAGAATGGGTTTGAGGAACTTGAACTCGCTGGTCCCTGTGCCTCCCATCAGACACACCTCATACTGGTAGCTCTGGGACAGGGTCCCCGTGCCGCTGACGTCCACCAGGTGGCCCGGAAAGGGGCCCTCAGGCACCGAACAGCCACCCACCCAGGCGGCCCTGCTCCGCCTGCACAGCCGCACCGCGATGAACGCCAGCACCGAGAACAGGAACAGCGACGACACCGACGCCAGCGCGATGACCAGGTACACGGTCAGCGGGTCGGCCTGCGCCTGGTCGGCCGCCACTTCCGGCAGCGGCAGGTAGGGCTGCGAGAAGCCATCCACCAGCAGCACGTGCAGCGTGACGCTGGCCGACAGCGCGGGCTCGCCATTGTCCTTGACCAGCACCAGCAGCCTGTGCTTGGCCGCGTCGCGCTCGCTCAGCTGCCGCGCCGTGCGCACCTCGCCATTGTGCGCCCACACGCCGAACAGCCCGGGCTCCGTGGCCTTGAGCAGCTGGAACGACAGCCAGGCGTTCTGGCCCGAGTCTGCGTCCACCGCCACCACCTTGCTCACCAGGTAGCCCGGCTCGGCCGCCCTGGGCACCAGCTCGGTGCAGGGCGCAGAGCCGTTCTGCAGCGGGTACAGCACGAAGGGCGCGTTGTCGTTGGCGTCCAGCACCTGCACGCGCACCAGCGCCTGGCTGCTCAGCGCGGGGGACCCGCGGTCCGTGGCGCCCACGCGGAACTCGAACGCCTGCAGCGCCTCGAAGTCCAGCGCCCTCAGGGCGAACAGGTGGCCGTTGTCCGCGTTGATGGACACGAGCGAGGCCAGGGGCAGCCGCGGGTCGTGGGGCGGCAGCAGCGAGTAGGTGAGCTGGGCGTTGGCGCCCGCGTCCCTGTCTGTGGCGCTGACGCTGCCGATGTGCAGGGCGGGGCTGTTGTTCTCGCGGAGGAACAGGGTGTAGGCGGTTTGGGTGAAGGCGGGGGCGTTGTCGTTGACGTCGGACACCAGCAGGGTGATGTTGTGCTGGGTTTCCAGCCTGGGGGTCCCCATGTCGGTGACCGTGATGGTGATGATGTATTCAGATCTCATCTCTCGGTCCAGGGCTGTGTTTGTCACTATTGTGTAAAAATTCTCAACAGAGGGTTTAAGGAAGAACGGAAGGTGATCTTGGATGGAGCAAACCGTCCTCCCATTGTCTCCCGAGTCAGGATCTGAAACACTGAATACAGCAATGACGGTCTCCTGCAAGTTTTCTGGGATTTCATTGATAAGCGTTGACATGGTCAGTTCCGGAGGGTTGTCATTCAAATCTAACACGTGGACAAGCACCACACAACTTCCAGAAAGACCCCCACCATCTATCGCCTGAATATTTAATGTATACGTCTGAATGGATTCAAAATCCAGTTTCTGTGTTAAAAGGAGTTGTCCCGATTTTGCATTTATTCGAAAAGTTTTGCGAATATCTTCCGAAGCCTGGGAGAAGACATAAGATATTTCTCCATTGGCTCCAATGTCTACATCTCTAGCCGAGACCATAGCAACCTGGGATCCAATGGGGCTGTTTTCCAGAACCTGAACTTCATAGAGCAACTTTGCAAATTCCGGGGCATTATCATTGATGTCCAAGACTTCAATGCGGACCAGGGCGGTGCCAGACCGGGGTGGCGTCCCGCCATCCAGCGCCGTTAGAGTTAACATGACCTCAGACCGTTCCTCGCGGTCCAGCGCTTTGTCCAGCACCAGCTGTGGTAATACTATGCCGTCGGAACTGGTTTGTAATTTAAGATGGAAGTGGGAATTGGGACTGATTGTGTAACTTTGGAGCCCGTTGCTTCCCACATCTAAATCCTGGGCACATTCTATTAAGAAAGCAGTCCCGGGAGTGGTACTTTCTGAGATTTTCAAAATTATTTCTTTGTCCAGGAAAACCGGGGAATGATCATTTATGTCCCTAATCCGTAGCTCGGCCTGAAAAAACTGCAAAGGATTTTCCAGTAACACCTGGAAAGGTAGCACACAGGGCTCGGTAGGGCCGCACAGCTCCTCCCGGTCCAGCTTCTCATTTAACAACAAATCCCCGGTCTGCCTATCCAAGTGCAAACGCATTTTTTTCCCTTTGGAAACGACGCGGGCCCCTCGCGCAGCTAGCTCATCTACCTCCAATCCCAGGTCCTTTAACAAATTGGCCACAAAGGAGCCACTCTCCATTTCCTCGGCCACTGAATAATGCCTAGGCGCGGAACCAGCCTGAGCTATGCCCAGCAAAACAAAGAATATCAAGACTTGCCTTTGTTTCAGAAAGCGCTCCTTTCCTTCTCTGGCCTCCATCTCCTTCTGCTCGCCCAGCAAACCAGACCCAGCTCCGGCTCGCGTAGCTGCTGACTCCCAGTAGGTCCCAGCTACGGGGATAGGTGGAGACGCCTAGGGTCCCGATTTCCCGGATCTACAGCCGGAGAACGCCTCCCCTTCCTGCTTGATTCTTTAGCAGAGCCTCTGGCTTAAAGGAGGGCGGACTGGTCGCTTTCTTCCTTCTACTTCTAATGCTGCAGCGCCACCCCGCGTCCTTTCCGAGTATGTACTTTCTCCAAAACATTAAGAAAATCCCAATCCCTTCTTTCACACTGATGACAATCTCGTTTCGAAAGGCTTTTTCATTGCACCCACAACGACATGGCAAACACAGACAAATTTCCATTCCAATTTCCTCACAGACTCAAGCAGGTATGTTTAAACTGGGGGAAAAAATGAACTTCTGAGACTAGAAGGGAGTAATTTCAGTCCTAGGATGAAAAAGGGCTTTGACTAGTCAGTTTCCAGTTTTTATTCAGAGTTCCAGCATGCGCACATCTCGGGCATTAGGTTACCATCCTCACACTTAAGCCAACAGAAAAGTACAGAGACCCAGGTAACACAGAATTCACATAACATTCTCATGAACACTGAGATATTCTTTTTGCTCATATTTCTCTCCTGCACTTTCCCACTTCACATTTTCCTGAGATTTGGTGCATTCAATCCACATGAAATTTTCCTAGCATAGCTGGGTAATTCTTATGAATGTGTCAATAATTTTATTTTCCTTTCTAACAGATAAGAGTGTTAATTTATATAACTTCAATTATTGCATCTAGCAACACTAATCATTTCATAATATCAAATACCCAGTAAATATTGAAAAATTTTCCAATTATTTTTTGTGTGTTTTTTAAATATATGTGATCAAAAGAAATGAGTTCTCGATTTTTTTTTTTTTAAAAAAAAGCCATGGAGGAAACAAATGCATATTGTTTAGTGAAAGAAGCCAGTCTGAAAAGGCTACCTATGCTATTATTGCAAGTACCTGACATTTTGGAAAAGTACCTGACATTTTGGAAAAGTACAGGCATGTTAAGAAGATTAGTTGTTGCAGGGGGGAGAGAATAAGAGGTAAAACATGGGGAGTTTGGGGGCACTGAAACACTGTAATAGTGGATACATGACATTACACACTTGTCAAAACCCATAGAATGTACAAATCAAAGAATGAACCCTAATGCAAACTACAGACTTTAGTTAATAATAATGGATCAATATGGAGTCATCAGTTATAATAAATGTACCACACTAATGCAAGATGGTAATACTAGAGTAACTGTGAGTGAAAGAAGGTGGGTATATAGGAACTCTGTATTATCTGCTTAATTTTCTGTAAAACCTAAAACTGTTCTAAAAAATTAAGTATATTAATTAAATATTTATATGAAAACATGTTTCAAATATACTGTATGGAAAAGTTAAAAAGAACTATACCAACATAATTCTACCTAGTTGAAAATTTAAAAGTTATTTATATTTTATCTTATTTGTTGAATCTATATATTTTACTCTACACATATACCCTCTCGTTTTCTGACCCATTTGAAAGCAACTTGAAGACATCATGACACTTCACCTCTAAATATTTCATCAGGCATCTCCCAAGTATAAGTACATTATCCCACACATTCATAATGCCACTATCACACTTAGCAAAATTAACAATAATTCCCTAATATAAAAAATACTGTCCTTATAAAATCTCAGCCCTAGCCGGTTTGGCTCAGTGGATAGAGCATCAGCCTGGGGACTGAAAGGTCCCAGGTTTGATTCTGGTCAAGGGCATATGCCTGGGTTGTGGGCTTGATCCCCAGTAGGGGGCATGCAGGAGGCAGCCAATCAATGATTCTGTCTCATCATTGATGTTTCTATCTCTCCCTCTCCCTTTCTCTCTGAAATCAATAAAAATATATTTAAAATTTTTTTAAAAAAATCTCATCTTTCCATTATCCTTCCCTGATTTTCTTCAACTTGAAGAGAATTTATATTCACTCTTGAGATTTGTTTGTTTTTTAACAAATGTGCTTGCTTTCTTAACTACCTGTTATAAGAAATGTCTTAGAAATTTTTTAAACAAATTTTATGATTGTATTGGGTGTTATATCTGTTTATTCTAGAAAATTCTCCCATCTTTTATGATATTTAATTTCTTGAAGTGTACAGACCAGTTGTCTTATAGGGTGTCCTACATTATGAACTTGTCTGATTGTTCCCTCATGGTGTCATTAAACCTGTACCTCTATCCCCTGTTATTTCCAGAAAACTGGAATGAATGATTTAGTAAATGTAACAATGGCATAACATTTTTAAAGCTCTCATTTATTTATTGTACTTGGGTTTTAAAAAATTGAGCAATTACAGGTTCCCTTTCTTAATATTTAGAAATAAATTCCTACTTGTATTCTGTTGTTATGATTTTTGCTTTTCATGATTACTTTTATATTAAAACTATAACCCAAAATATTTTAATGCATTGACACTGAGCATTTAACACACTTCATCCAGGTGAACAAACCCCAAGACCCAAGTCTTGAAAAAATGCTCTTTACACAGACTGCAAAACTTAATTAAGATCAGACAGAGATATGGTGCTGATCATGTACATCATAAAGGAAAATAATGACTAGTAAATCACTTGAAATTTTACATTTAACCAAGTATATGATTATTTACTTATGATAGGTTCTCTGAATTAAAACAGTGATGGTGAATTGGGGGATGGCACAAAGGAGAGGAAAGTTTGAGTCATAAGTGTTCTCACAATTCATAAGGTTTCATTCTTTTTTCCGGTTCAAAGGTATTCATACATCTAGAAATAAACGGAAGTTTCTCCAGAGATGACTGAACCAGTGCTGATTTTTTTTTTGTCAGTGGTTTCCAGATTTCAAAGCATTATACCCACGGTTATTTTCTTTTCTTGTAAATCCTCACCCAAGGATATTTTTTCCATTGATTTTCAGACAGTGGGAAGGAGGGAGGAGGAGGGGGGAAGAGAGACACATCAATTGGTTGCTCTGGCATGCACCCCAACTGAGGCCGAGAATCCAACCCTCCAATGGTCTTCAGCTCACAATCTAACTTTACACTCAGCGATCAGATGGCAAAAGAGGGGTTTTTCAGTGACTTACCTCTGAGGCCCTGCAGGAAATATATGAGAAATATCCTAGCATGGGAAGGGAGGGTTCTAGCACCTTTTATCGTCTTAGGGTGGAAATTTTGGACCTGTGGTAACACTCAAAATTTTGCTTTTGCCTTATTAAGGATACAAAAGATATATTTTTCTGTAATCTATCAAGATATACACTTCATGAAGCTCAAGCAAGCAGGATTTCAAAGCAAAGGTGATTCAAGTAGGGGTTTATTCTCTTCCCTGGTACAAATATGCAACTAATGGTTTTTAAAGAGAATTTGCATAAGAATAATCTTGGCATTTTTTAGTTTAAGGAGAATCATCATAGCCTATTGGTACAAACTGTTTCCTTGGGAAAAAAATCTTGACCAGATATTATCATGAGTTCTAGTTTGATTTGAGTATATATAGATTGTTTTGCCAGTCCATATTACATGACATTTTCTTTTATTGTATTGGAGATGCTGGAATATTAATTGCTAAAGAATGAATTGTTTTGATGTTTAAGAAAAAAGAAAACAGTAAAAGTTAACAAATACAAATTTAGCCCTGCAATAAATGAGCTACACAGCAACTCAGTAAATTATGCCTTAAATAATGAAAGAGACATTTATTTCCATCAATGAAAATTTCCCCCTGTTCAGTTGACCCTTGAACAATGCATCTTTAAACTATGGGTCCACGTATATGGGGATTCTTTTCAATAAATACCTGTACTGTTTTCCATCTGTTGTTGGGGGTTTACCGATGTGGAGAGCCGATTGTATGCACTGATCTACGCCATTTATATAGGGAACTTCAACATCTGTAGTATTTTCAGGGGTCCTGGGACCAATCCCCCTCGGATACCAAGAAACAAGTTTGGGGGGAGTCAAAAGTTATATGGGGATTTTAATTGTGTGGGGGTTAGCACCTCTAACTCCAGCGTTGTTCAAGATCAACTGTAGTTTTATAACTGTATTTGATTTTGTGTCATCATCACATGACTTTATTCAAATATAAAGCAAGAACTACATAATAATAACCATCTCAAATAAATAGTTACTTGAATTTAATAGATGGAGACCAATCCTGCTGAACAGTAGACTATTACAATGTTTCAGCCATCGTCCATGAAATATCAAGAGAAGCAAAAGATGACTTTAAAATAGCCTGACCTTCCACGGGAAGTTATGAAGACTATCGTTTTACGTATAGACCTGGAATGAGTTTTCTTGTCAAACTTCCAGATATCTGTTAGAACAGTCCACACCCAGTCTTAGAGGTAACTTACCTTTGGAAGATCAAAGAAAATTAGGTATGAGCAGAAAAAAATGCATTTGTTTCTGTCCTCAACAAGAAAGAGGCTACTGGCTTTAAACAAAGACCATTGTGAGGTAAATAAGAAGATAAAAATAGCTAAGGCATTAGTACTTGTCAACTATATATTAACAATTATTTATGTTTCAGAAGAAAACAAAACACTACTTAAGTTAGAGCCATAAAATACCAACTCTAAAGTTACTTCCTCTCCTTTTTACCCAGAGTCCCAAAGCAAGAATGCCAAAGATGATATTTGTCTTTACCTATTGTGTTGTTTTCAGCTTCAAGGAGCCTAATTTATTTTGCAATAGAGTGATGTTGCATGTATCTCCCTCATCTCTGTATTGCATTAGGTTGGCAAAATATGGACATTTTTTAACATTCAATGAAAAATATTCTGGAAGGATCAAGGCATTTTCTTTTTATTCCAGAATGCTGAGATGATGATCCTTAAAGAGGTGAAGTCAGTTTCTAGAGGTATGCCAGGATGAGCAGATAGGTATCAAAATGACTAATTCACTGGACTTGTCATCCAACATCCTTCACATGAATAATGATATTTCTGAAACTATTTCCAAAGCGAATTGCCTGAGAATTTGCCACATAGCCTTGAAATTGCCTGGTAATTTTCTTGCATTGGCGCTTTATAATGCACAGATATTAGTAGCATTTAAAATATTCGGCGAGTACTTTCCAGAGGTTGGAGAATTCAGTGAGCCTGGAGAGTTCATTGAGCCATTTCTTACTTATTGAGACAAAATCTTCAAGTTGTCACTGACTGTCACGATTTGGACCTTAGGAGGTCCCAGACAAGTGTGGATATCTACCATTCCTTTCCACGAGAGTTAAACTTACCTTGGGTTGTTCTTCATCCAGCGATTCCCCCCACCCCCCACAAATGGGCAAATTATTTACGCCATGATTACATCGCTCATTTTTGTGAAACTGGAAATTAAACTGATTGTGCAGTTTCCAATTATTAAAAATTCACCCAAATCTCATGCATGTCCCCAGTGCACATTCTGGAGTGTTCAAACGAAATTTTCCAAGGGTGATCATCTCAGACTCAGATTTTTCTGATAAAACAAACGTTTGCAGGCAAGGCTTGCAGAGCGCACATGAGTCTGGTTTCCTGAGCGGGAGCACAGGCTCTTCTGCGGCTGGATGTGAACTGTTCTTTGAGCTCTTTGGAAACCACCCCGCTCTCACCTATCCTCCGGCTGCTACGCAGACGCTCCGCTCTCCGCCGCCAGCGCCAAACCTGCAAAAATTCTGACCATAAATGCAGCTTTCCTCTTCCTGGGCCATCTGCGCTACGCCCAGGAAGAAAGAAAAACTCACCACTTGCCTCTTCTGCCAGATTTTCTCTCGCAGGATTTCCTGAATATCCTCTGAGTACGTTGTCTTAATAAAAGAAGCCTTCGAAAGCCTCGTAAGAGAGAGATCGTCGGCTTACATCTAGTCCCACTCACTGGCAGAAAGGTCTAAAACATGGGCTCGCTGCCGACGTTTGCCAAGCCCCGCCTATCCCCGGCAGCCTTCGGATTCTGTCTTTTCTAAGATGGAGTCTGCAAGAAACTCAGGGCTCCTCCTCCTGCTTTTTAGCCTGTAGCACCACCAGGCGTCCGCACTGAAAACCTGGTGTCTACAGCTCTTTCCCTCAGACAGACAAAGTCTGTTCGGAGTCACGTCGTCTAGTGGCACATTACTTACCTCCTGATAGATTCATTACCTCTATGGCTTTTAGGTTAGCCAATGTGAACAAAACAATAATTAGTGTATGATTTTAGTATCCTATTGTCAATTATGTGATTATCATAATATCATAGCTGTACAGTTTCCTTTGAGAGTAACTTGAATTGGATTTCTTCCATTTCAGGTAGGTCAGTCATTTGGCTATGCATTCATTGAATTTATAAATTTATTGGCAGGTGTTTATTCCAGATTATATATTCAGGCACTGGGGAAGGCATTGGGGATATAAAATTGAATAAAGCCTGGTGCCTACACCTCAGGAGGTTACAGCCTAGAAGGGAGACTCAAGTAAAACTACAATTATGGTGGTTAGTGATAAGTGCTAAGGCAGAGATTTGCACAGGCACTGTGAGGTCCTCAAAGGGATATGTAAGTAAGAACAGAAATGGGGTATCAGGAAAGATTACCAGAGGAGGTGAGGTTTGAGTGAAGCTGAATTTTTTTGGTACCAACTTAAACACAGAGCCATTGAAATTATTTTCTACTACAGCTGAAGTATTCCTGACTTTGCAAGAAATAAATTTTTCTCAAAAGATGGGAACATTGTGGCAAATGTCGAATGCAGTCTTTCAGTCAGTCAGTCAATAGCACAGGCTCCTGTATGAGGTGACAACGGCTGGGGATGGGCCCTTTTTTCCAGTTTGAATTTGGCTCATATATCTAATACTCAATTTTTTTAAAAAAAAATCCTTGTTCGAGGACATGATTTTATTGATTTTAGAGAGAGAAAAACATCATTGTGTGAGAGAAACATCAATAAGTTACCTCCCATACCTGCCCCAACTGGGGATCAAACCTGCAACCTAGGTATGTGCTCTGACTGGAACTTGAACCTGCAACCTTTTGGTATATGGGAGGATACTCGAACCAGGTGGGCCATCTGGCCAGGCCTCTAATACTCAATTTTAATGAGAGCCCTGCAGCTTGAGTATGTGCGTGTATGAACCGTTTGTTCTTTTAACAACATCTTTAGGAGATATGATAAAAAGGCGATTAAGAGCACAGGCTTTTGTGTCTGGAAATCTCATATTCAAGTCCTGGCTCTGCTACTTCATATATGTAATATTTTAAAAGTTACTGAATCTCTCCAAACTTCAGTTTCCTCATCTGAAAAAAGGATATAATGTTATCTTTTATTAGTGTTTTTATTAGACTTAACATTCATTTAAGGGGTATACAGATATACAACTAATTTGATCCATTACTATTATAAAAAAATGGAACACTTCATGAATTTGCATGTCATCCTTGTGCAGGGGCCATGCTAAGCTTTTCTATATCGTTCCAATTTTAGTAAATGTGCTGCCAAAGCGAGCATAATGATGTGATCTTATTCATGAAGTTGTAAGGGGTTAAGTGAAGCAATGCTTATGAAATGTTCAGTCTAGTGTCTTGGAACATTATGGTGTTTCATAAATGCTATTATGAGTGGTTATACTATAGAAAGATGAATTTATCTACATAGTCCTGTTAACTTCTACAAACAAATGTTAAGTCTAAATGACTCTTTATATATATTATTGATTTTTTTTACAGAGAGGAAGGGAGAGAGATAGAGAGCTAGAAACATCGATGAGAGAGAAACATTGACCAGCTAGCTGCCTCCTGCACATCTCCTACTGGGGATGTGCCCGCAACCCAGGCACATGCCCTTGACCGAATCGAACCTGGGACCCTTCAGTCCGCAGGCCAACGCTCTATCCACTGAGCCAAACCGGTTTTGGCCTAAAATGACTCTTTTTTTAAAAAAATATATTTTATTGATTTTTTACAGAGAGGAAGGGAGAGGGATAGAGAGTTAGAAACATTGATGAGAGAGAAACATCGATCAGCTGCCTCCTGCACATCTCCCACTGGGGATATGCCTGCAACCCAGGTACATGCCCTTGACCGGAATCGAACCTGGGACCCTTCAGTCCGCAGGCCGTGGCTCTATCCACTGAGCCAAACCAGCTTCAGCCTAAAATGACTCTTAAAAGGAAACCTTGTAACCTATTGGTAAGAATGTAAATTGGTGCAGCCATTACGAAAAAAAGTATGGATGTTCCTCAAAAAATTAAAAATAGAAAAATTATATGACCCAACAATTCCACTTCTGTGTATATGATTGAAGAAAATTAAATCACTGTCATGAAGAGATATTTGCACCCTCATGTTCATTGCAGCATTATTCACAATAGCCAAGATGTCAAAAAACCTAAGTGTCCATGGACACATGAATGAAATATATATATCACTCAGCCACAAAAAGAAGGAAATCCTGCCATTTGTGCACCATCTGGTCCTGGCCTTTTCTTTGTTAGGAAGTCCATAAGAAACTATGATTCTTCCAGGACTGGTCATGGAATAGGTTAGCTGCAGTCCATCTTGTCAAGAACCAGAATTATTATTACCTTTTCTTCTTTCTGCCTTTCCCTCCATTCTCTTCTTCTGGAACTTCTACTGGGCCTATGTTAGGATTTTTCAACTTATCTTCCAGGTCTTATGTGACAGTTTTAAAACCTGAGTCCCAGGTTTTTTGATACTCCTCTATTCAAAATGTAGGGCCTACGTCCCCTCTGCTTAAATCTGATCTCTGACTGCTTGACCAAAGTCAAGAAAGTATGATGGAAGTGGTATTTGCTCTTGGACCCCAGCCACCATGTTGTAAAGAAGCATAGACCATATAGAAAGGTCACATGCAAGTTTCTGATTGACTGCCAGCATCAATCATGAAAGGGAAGTTACCTCCAGAATATAGCAGCCCATAGTCACATGTCACCCTAGTTTTGAGCCTTTCTATCTGAGGTATCATAGTACAAACAGTCCATCCCTATTATGCCCCCCACTGAATTCCTGACCCACAGAGTTCATGAGCATAGTAAAATGGCTGTTTTATGCCACTAAGTTTTAGGGTGGTTTGTCACATAACAATAGATGACTGTAACATTGTTTACTACTCTTTCATAATTTATCTTTTTGTTCTGTGTTATTTCTTAGTTATATGCCAATTTACTAATTTGTTCTTCAATAGAGCCCAGGCTGAATTTTATCCCATCTGCTGAGGTTTTGTTACATGACTGTGTTTCATTTTTCAAATTTCTAATAGGTTATATTGATATCCATCTATTTTTATTTGTCTCTTTTTTATTCTTTCATAATTCATTGTCCATTTTTTGATGTAACTCCTGAATTCACCTCTACAAGTATCTTTAAGTTTTATTTTGAATACTACTGTTTTTAAAATGTTGTCTTCTTTTTACTTGCTCTTCCCACCCATGTTCATCTACTTGACCACCTAAACATGGTCTAGAGAACCAGGTCTTATAACAGTGATTTGGGTTTCTGGTGCAACATGGTACTAAAGATAGTACAGTTGACTTCATTGAACCTGCTGACTATAAGTTCAGTACCTAGTTTGTGTCTGAAACCTCCATAGGTCTGAAACCTATTATAACGTATAACTTCAGGGATCCTTTGGCAGCGGTGTTTCAACCTTTTGTTATGAACATCTTAGCTCCTGGCTCTAAGCATTGACCCTGACTTTTATTCTCCATCTTTCATGAAGAACATTTTTCTCCGGAGAGCCCATAAGAACCAAACTAATGCCAACCAAGGCCAACTTCCCATCCTGTAGCCCAACAATGCAAGGGTTTTATCCCTGCTCAGCATTTTATGTTTGTTCCATTTCTGGTTTTGCATTTTAAATTTTCCTGTTTTTAATTGTTATCTATAATTTCTATCTCTAGAACAGTGCACAGAAGTATATGCTTGCTTCACCAACTTAGCCAGAAAACCCTTGTTATTTTTACTTTTTAATGTTACTTTTAAGTGTTAAGTAAATATAACCAGTACTTTAATGGTATTATTTTAAAATATTACATAGATTTGGAAATGAAGTCAAATTTTTAGTTGACGAGTAAGTCTCTGATAGTCATATACATCAACTTTATAGAAAATAGACATTTATATGGGGGAATTATATGGATGAATTCTGCTCCCAAGAATACGACAAACTCATCTTAAATAGAAAATAGCTATAAAATAAAACACACAGACATGACAGAGAAAGCAAAATATTTATTTGGGGGAGAATTAAATAAAACCAGACCAATTCCATTTCTTATATATCTGTATGTCTAATTTCAGCATATAAATCTATTTTAAATAACATCTATATTATATATCTTATAAATGTATAAATATGTCTACATAATAAAATGTAAATTTTTCATATTTTGATATCTATTTAATAGTTTTATGACTATATGGACATTTAAAATGAAGTTAATGTAATTTTCATTTAAAGTTAAAACATCATTACAAATAAACCTTAACAGGACTAAAGAAACCTATGCTTGTTTAAAATCGTCTAATATATAGTATTATAAAGAAATGCTAATTTTGATAAAAATGTGTTTATGTTGATAATTCCAGGCCTCAAAATATGTTCTTCATCCTAGATAAAATGGTTTGAACAACAAAATAAATAATGGTAGTATTAGATTATAACTCAAATAATAGAGTAAATATCCATGAGTCCATATATGAAGAACTAAATAAATAATAAATGGGGGAGAAGTAACAAGTTTTCCTTACCAAAAGATTTCAATTAATTAATGTAAAAGGAATCAGGGAAATAGAAAATCACCACTTAAATACCACAGTATTAATTACCACAGGAAATATCCAACAGTGGATACTAAAATTAATAAGCAAAAGTTTAAGCAGAAACATATTTGCATAGTTTCAAAGTGTCTGTTCTCATGTATTTATTAATTACAAAGGAAAAATAGCAACTTTACAGTGAAGAAACTTGGCAGGTATTATCTTAGTCAAGTGATCAAGATTAACCCTACTGAACTGTTCCCTTAAAAATGGTTAACATGGTAAATTTTGTTATGTTTTTTATAATAAAAAGAGATTAACATCACCAGTTAATATGACCTATTGACATCATGAAGCACTGAGAAGGACACAATATCATTCCTGTGGTATTCTTCCCAATAATGCATGACATCAATCTAATCATGAGAAAACAAAGACAATCTCAAATTGAGGCATATGTTTGTTAACTAAACTTACTGTGGTAATCATTTCACAATATATTTAAACCAAGTCAATTTTTCTGTATACCTTAAAGTTATACAGTTCTGTATGTCAATCATTTCTCAATAAAACTGAAAACAATGAGGGACATTTTGCAGATAACTAACTAGTTCTCCTCAAAAGTCTTGGGGTATGGAAGACAAGGAAATGTTAAGGAACTATCATGGGTAATAGAAACTAAGGAGACATAACTAAATGCATTGTGGGATCCTGGATTAGATATCCTTAAAAAGAACAAGGATATTAATGAAAAAAAAAACTGGTAAAATTGGAATAAAGCCTACAGTTTAGTTAATAGAATTATACAAATGTTAATTTCTTAATTTTGATAACTGTGCTATGGTTATGTAAGATGTTAACATTAAGGGAAGGCAGGTGGAGGGTATATGAGGACTCTATACTATTCTCACAGTTTTATATCTAAAATTATCTCATAATAAAAAGTTTTAAAAGAGCTTAAATTCTATATAACTTAAACTTTTCAGTGGAAATGTAGATCTACGTGCATTTCAAAGTGAAATAGGTAAGTAAAGCAACTTGTCCAAACTATTTAGATATATTTTTATTAAATACTTATCAGGGCCTTATTATACAGGAACACTTCAAGACATTTGGTTATATCTTTGAGTAAATACAAATAGTTCTAATGTCACTTGACATTTGGGGGAGAGTAAGAGTCCTAATTATTTTCATTCTTTGTGTTAATTTGCTGATGGAAACCTGGACTCAATCTCAGCTGGTATATAGTTCTCTCCAAATACAAATAGTTCACATCATACTCAGCATATTCATGTAGAGTTGGTCTTAGTTTTTAATCATCAGGTACAATTGAACTTTTCTTAGGGGCTTCAAGTCTGAATAAGAATGAGATTAGATCATCACTTATTTCCGTAGTTTCCAACCAGAAGTCATGGCACATTATTCACTTGTCAAAGGCAAAAATGAAAATATAATGGCAAAATACAATTTTTATAAAACTATGTTTTTTAAATTTAAAGGATAGCTCCTTTATGAGATTGTTGTCTTACCATTTTAAAATATCATTTCTTTTATGAAATAATGGTATGAAATGATGGTTTTTTTACATTTTAATTTAATGTTCATACATGGAAATATAAAAAGTTGACAAATCTACATCAACTTTTATTTGTTATGTGTGTGTGGACTTTACTGCTGTTTGAAATTCAGTCTTAAAATCACTGACCTATACCATTTTCTTTCCTTATCATTTGCATCAAACCAGGCTCCACTAACTATGCTCATATCATCCAATGTAATCAAATACAATTATGTCATCAAATGCAGTTAATCCAATGACTTTTAGTTAATAATGTTTTAACTGCCGAAACCGGTTTGGCTCAGTGGATAGAACATCGGCCTGCGGACTGAAGGGTCCCGGGTTCGATTCCGATCGAGGGCATGTACCTTGGTTGCGGGCATATCCCCAGTGGGAGATGTGCAGGAGGCAGCTGATCGATGTTTCTCTCTCATCAATGTTTCTAGCTCTCTATCTCTCTCCCTTCCTCTCTGTAAAAAAAATCAATAAAATATATTTGAAAAAAAAAAATAATGTTTTAACTAATTACTACTTACCCATAAAAGTTAATTATATGTCTTTTCTTTCTTAAAACCTCTGGTTTCAACATGTCTTAACCAATCTTAACCCAAATACACTGGAACACAAACTGTTCTATGTTTTGTGCAAGAAAGACCTTGACTCCAATGAACAGGATTATATCTCAATTTATGGAAAATATTTAATATTGATAAGACAATTTACTGATATTCTGCATTTGTCTCATCTATTCTTAAAATACTAAGAAAAAATGTTGAAGTCAGGATAGGTTACACCAATTCTGCCTTAAGCATCTCTAACATTTAAAAATTAACTTAGCACTAATTTTTAGTATATCCTGGCTACTAGGTCAACAGCCAAGTGGTACCATTAAGTATCAGTAATAATTCCAAGAACAATGCTTATATAAATGCATATGATCTGGTATATTTCAGAAATATTTTAGAGGTACTGTTCTACCCTTGGAATTTCAGGTACAAATATAGCGCGCCCCCCCCCCCCCATGCAGAACATATCCTTGTGGGTCTGAATTTACACACATTTGTCTAAAATAAGGCACAGAATTAAAGGCTCATGAATGCAGACTTTATTTTTGCTTTTAAGTAACAGTTGGTAGTATTATAATAAAATATGTTAATGTTTTAATATTGGTTTCTTTAATTTTAGAATGAGAGAACTTAAAATAGCTTATGAAGGCAAACAGTGATGATTAAAAAGAAGTCTAACTTCTGTCCCTTCTCCTTTTCATTCTATGAATGATTTGCTAGGAAATACAATCTTCAAAAACTGAATCAGGACGAATCAGAAAACTTGAATAGGCCAATAACAAGTGATGAAATTAAAACAGTAATAATAATAATTAAAAAAAAACCCTCCCAGGACACAAATGCCCTGGTCCGGATGGCTTCACACAGGAGTTTTACTAAACATTCAAAGAAGAACTAACACTTACCATCCTCAAACTATTCCAAAAAATCCAAGAGGAAATAACACTTCCAAGCTCTTTTTATGAGGCCAGCATTATCCTAATTCCAAAACCAGATAAAGGCACTACAAAGAAAGAGAATTATAGGATATTGATCCCAGATGAATATAGGTGCTAAAATCTTCAATAAAATAATAGCAAATCATATCCAGCACTATATTAAAAAGATCATACACCATGACCAAGTGGGATTTATTCCAGGGATGCAAGGCTGGCTGGTACAATATTTGCAAATCAATAAATGTGATAAATCACATAAATAAATCGAAAGACAAAAATCACATGATCATATCAATAGATGCAGAAAAAGCATTTGACAAACTCCAACACCCATTTTTGATAAAAACTCTCAGCAAAGTGGGAATAGAGGGATCATACCTCAACATAATAAAGGCCATATATGACAAACCTACAGCCAACATCATACTCAATGGACAAAAACTAAAACCATTTTCCCTAAGAACAGGAATAAGACAGGGTTATCTGCTTTCTCCACTCTTATGCAACATAGTACTGGAAGTCTTAGTCACAGTGATCAGAAATAAGAAAACATAAAAGGGATCCAAATTGGAAAGGAGAAAGTAAAATTGCCATTATTCGCAGATGAAATGACATTGTTCATAGAAAACCCTAAATACTCCACCAAAAAAACTACTATATTTAATAAATTAAATCAGCAATGTAGAAGGATACAATACCCAGAAATTGATGGCATTTTTATACACCAATAATGAATTCTCAAAAAGAGAAACTAAAAAAATAAATAAATAAAAACTAAAAATAAGATACTTAGGAATAAACTTAAGCAAGGAGGTAAAAGACCTGTACTCGGAAAATTATAGGACATTGAAAAAAGAGATAGTGAAGATATAAACAAGTGGAAGAATATACCATGTTCATGGATAGTAGAATTAACATTATTAACATGTCCATACTGCCCAAAGCAATCTATTGATTTAATGCAATCCCTATTAAAATACCAATGGGATATTTCACAGATCTAATACAAATACTTCAAAAATTTACATGGAACCAATAAAGACCCTGAATAGCTGCAGCATCTTGCAAAAGAAGAACAAAGTTGGAGGAATCACAATAATAGATATCAAGTTATACTACAAAGACACTGTAATCAAAACAGCCTGGTACTGGCACAAAAACAAGCATATAGACCAATGGAAGAGAAGAGAGACCCCAGAAATCAACCCAAGCCATTATGCTCAATTAATATTTGACAAAAGAGGCAAGAGCATACAATAGAGTTAAGACAGTCTCTTCAATAAATGGTATTGGCAAAATTGGACAGGTACATGAAAAAAAATGAAATTAGACCACCAACTTACACCATACACAAGAATAAAATCAAAATGGATAAAAGGCTTAAATGTAAGTTGTGAAACCATAAAAATCCTAGAAGAAACCATAGGCAGCAAAATCTCAGATATTTCTCATAGCAATATGTTTGCCAATACATCTGCTAGGGCAAGGGGAACAAAGGAGAAAATAAACAAGTGGAACTACATCAAAATAAAAAAAAGCTTCTGCACAGCAAAAGAAGCCTTCAACAAAATGAAAACGGAGCCCACTGTATTGAAGAACATATTTGCCAATGATACATCTCATAAGGGTTTAATTTCTAAAATATATAAGGAACTCATACAACTTAACAATAGGAAGACAAACAATCCAATTAATAATGGGCAAAGGACCTAAATAGGCACTTCTCCAAAGGGGACATGCAGATGGTCAAGAGACATACGAAAAAAATGCTCAAAGTCACTAAATTATCAGAGAGATGCAAATTAAAATGACAATGAGGTTATTTGTCAGAATGGCTACCGTCAACAAATAACAAATGACAAGTGCTGGCGAGGATGTGGAGAAGATGAAATCCAAGTACACTGCTGGTGGGAATGCAGACTGGTGTAACCATTATAGAAAACAGTATGGAGTTTCCTCAAAAAATAAAAAAATTGAACTGCCATTTAACCCAGTGATCCCACTTCTAGGAATATATCCTAATAAACCCCAAACACCATTCAGAAAGACTGTATGCACCCCTATGTTCATAACAATGCAATTTACAATAGCTAAGATCTGGAAACAGCCCAAGTTCCCATCAGTAAATGAGAGGATAAAAAAAAATCTGTGGTACATGAAGTACTATGTAGCAACAAAAGAGAAGGATCTCTTATCCTTTGAGACAGCATGGAGGGACCTGGAGATTATTATGCTAAGTGAAATAAGCCAGAAAAAAAGACAAGTATCACATGTCTCACTCATATGCAGAATCTAAAAACAAACTGATGAGCAAAATAGACTCAGCGACATAGAAGCATGGAACCATCTCAGAGGGAATATGGGTGTGGGGGGCGGGGGCGAATGGGAAGATATTTTTAAAAAAAGAAGGCTAGTTTCTTGGGATATATTCCTAGACATGGGATCACTGGGTCAAATGGGATTCCATTTTTAGTTTTTTGAGGAAACTCCATACTGTTCTCCATAGTGGCTGCACCAGTCTGCATTCCCACCAGCAGTGCATGAGGGTTCCTTTTTCTCTGCATTATTGCCAGCACTTGTTATTTGTTGACAGGTGTGAGATAGTACTGCATTGTTGTTTTGGTTTGCATCTCTCGGATGATTAGTGACTTTGAGCATGTTTTCATATGTCTCTTGCCCTTCCTTATGTCCTCTTTTGAAAAGTATCTGTTTAGGTCCATTGTCCATTTTTTGATTGGGTTGTTTATCTTTCTTTTGTTAAGTTGTATGAGTCCCAAGAAACTAGAAACACCAATCAGAAAGGATATGTGCACCCCTATGTTCATAGCAGCACAATTTACCATAGCTAAGATTTGGAAACAGCCTAAGTGCCCATCAGCAGATGAGTGGATTAAAAAAATGTGGTACATCTACACAATGGAATAGTATGCTGCAGTAAAAAAGAAGGAATTCTTACCATTTGCAACAGCATGGATGGAACTGGAGAGCATTATGCTAAGCGAAATAAGCCAGTCAGAGAAAGATAAATATCAATTGATCTCACTCATTTGTGTAATATAATGAACAACATAAACTGATGAACAAAAACAGATCCAGAGACAGAAAAGTATCCATCTGACTGTGAAACCTCAGAGGGAAGATTGGGGAGGGTAGGGGTAAGGGGAAGAGATCAACCAAAGGACTTGTGCATACAAGCCTAACCAATGAAGACAGACACCAGGAAGGTGAGGGCATGAGTGGGGGGTGGGGGACAATGGGGGATAAGTTCACATATGTAATACCTTAATCAATAAAGAAAAATAAAATAAAATAAAAAGAAAAGAAAAGAAAACAATAATTTTAAAAAGAAGCCTAACTTGTGTCCCTACTCCATTTCATTTTATGGATGATTTGTTAGAAAATAACTCTTTTTCTGTTTCCATGTCATCCCTTCAGAATGCTCAGAGGGGAAATGGCTTAAAACCTAATCTGGTAACATCTGAAAATGTATTTTTTCTTAAGTCCACTTAATTGGTATTAATGAACTCTTTTTCCTCTAATATCTTTTTAGTTTGTAGTTGTTCAATAGCACTTGTTAACTACAACAAGCTTAATTTATTATTTTATCATCCACTTTTCATTCCACACATTCAAATAAGTGCTCTCTGATAAGGAGTGGGATAGACATCTGTGTAAAAAGAGAGGTTTGGACTTGCCTAAGACTCCAAATAACCATTAAGAAATATACATCTACCTTAACTCTTTTTATTTTATTTTTAATTACATTTATTGGGGTGTCATTGGTTAATAAGATTATATAGGTTTCAAGTGTACATTTCTATGTTACATGATCTGTATATTGCATTGTGTACCAACCACTCAAAATCAAGTCATCTTCCATCACCATATATTTGGCCTCCTTTACCCTTTACTACTCCTACCTCCTTCCCTCTGGTAACCACCATACTGTTGACTGCAGCTATGAGCTTCAGTTTTATATCGTACATATGAATGAAATTATATGGTTCTTAGCTTTTTCTGACGGACTTATTTTGCTTAGCACAATATTCTCAAGGTCCATCCATGTCACAAACGGCAGTATTTCATCTTTTCTTGTGGCTGAATAGTATTCCATTGAAGAACATTCCTGAGTTAAATCTCTTTAGCTTTAAATCTGCCCTATACTCACATTTGAAAAATAAGTCAAATCCTCTTTTCCCTTTATGTTTCCTCCCATCCAATTATTTATGAGGACCACCATTCACCAAACATTTGCATGATTATGAATAAATGGCATGCAAGGTGTTGATTCAAAGATATCTCCACTCATCAAGTGACAAAAATCTAGAAATTTCTGAATAATGATAAGCTATATTTCTGTTTCTCAAACCTAATTGCTTCCTGATACATCAAAACTAGAAACCAGTTTTCTTCCCTACATATGCATACCTTTCTACTGGAAAATAATTTAAAGGTAAAATAAAAGGATATCTTTATGGAACTAAGCATTTCCAGGGCCAGCACTAATGAACTTCCAGGGGAGACATGAATATTGGCTACATATAGTCATCAGGTACTTGGGCATGACCCTCTGATCCCAGAGACCTATTCCTATCAGAATCTGGTGGTACACTAGAGCCAGCCTCTGTTTTGACCTCTCCAGGAAAGGGGAAGTTGGGCATAAAGCGCTTAAGGAACCGAAACTCACTAGTGCCAGTGCCAGTGGCTGAGCACATTTCATAGGGACAAGGCTGGGATAAAGGTCCATTGGCTCCTCCTTGTACCAGGTGGTTAGGGAAATTACAGTCATCATAGAAATGCTCTTGAATTGTGATCTTTTCTCTATATTTAATTTTCTGGTAGATGTGTACAATGGAGATCACTGTGACAGAGAGGAGAAAGAGAAAGGAAAGCACAGCCAGAGAAATGACCAAATATTTAGTGGATGGATTTACCATTGTAGGATGCTTGGATGGATCCCGGAACTGCAGATAGGGCTCAGAAAAGCCATCTACCAGCAGGATGTTGAGTGAAGCAGTAGTGGAAAGAACTGGTTGGCCATGATCCTGAACAAGAATGATAAGTTTCTGCATCATGGGGTCTCTCTCAGATATCTGCCGCAATGTACGGATTTCCCCATTTTGTTGTTGAACAGAGAATAACCCAGGGTCACTGGCCTTAAATAGATGATATGAAAGCCAAGAATTCTGACCCGAGTCACCATCCACAGCCACCACCTTAGTCACCAGGTAGCCTGCCTCTGCAGACCTGGGCACCAGGTCATTGCAGGGCAAGGTGCCATTCTGCAATGGGTACAAGATCATTGGGCGGTTGTCATTGTCATCCAGGACAACCACTCGGACAGTAACCTGGCTACTCAGTGATGGGAAGCCCCCATCAGTTGCCTTTATCACAAACTGAAAATCTTGAATGGCCTCATAATCCATGGTTCTCAGTGCATAGAGCTTCCCGTTGTCTGAATTTATGGAGATGTAAGCAAAGACTGATAGATCTCCACTTTTTGGAGGCAGCAGAGAATATGTTACTTGGGCATTCTCACCCAAATCTAAGTCCTCAGCATGGACTTTGCCAATGAAAACTGCAGGGCTGTTGTTTTCCCGAACAGTCAAGATGTAGGAGTCCTCCCGAAACACTGGCGGATTGTCATTAATGTCAGATATTAGCACCTCTATTACAGTCTCTGTGGACAAATTGGGCGGGCCGGTATCCATGGCAACAAGGGTGATATTATAGCCTGAGACCTCCTCCCGATCCAAGCCTCTGTTGGTGACCAGCGAGTAAGCATTCCGGAACGTAGGTTTGACTGCAAAGGGAAGGTCTTCTCTGAGGAAGCAGGCGATTTTTCCTCCCACTCGAACGTCCCGGTCTCGGATAGAAAAAAGGGCCACTACCGTTTGTAGTGGGGAGTCCTCAGGGAGAGGGCTGGACACAGAGGAGACAGTCACTTCAGGAGGATTGTCATTCACATCCACCACTTCCACCAGGACTTTGCTGTGGGCAGAGAGACCTCCTCCGTCGGTAGCTTGAATGTCAATGTCGTAGGTTTCAATCTCTTCAAAATCTAGGGGCCCTCTCAGTCGAACCTCTCCCGTTTCAGAGTCAATCTGAAAAGTCTGGAGAATTGCTTCTGGGTTTTGAGCTAAAGAGTACGTTATCTTCTTGTTGGAGCCCTCATCTAGGTCTGTGGCAGTCACCGTGACCACCAAAGAACCATTGGCGCTGTCTTCGGGTACCTGCGCGCGGTACACCAGCCTGGAGAACTGGGGCACGTGGTCGTTGACGTCCAGGACCTCCACGCGGATGTGGGCGGTGCCAGACTTGGGCGGGGACCCGCCATCCACCGCCGTAATTGTCAAGTTGACTTCAGGGTGCTCCTCTCTGTCCAGGGGTTTATCCAGCACCAGCTCGGCGTATTTAGGCCCGTGGCTGCGGAAGCGAGTGTGCAGGTGGAAATAGGCGTTGGCGCTCAAGGTGTAGTTCTGGAGACCGTTGAGGCCCACGTCCAGATCCTGGGCGCTCTGCAGAGGAAAACGTGAGCCCAGGGGCGTGCTCTCTGGAATCTTTAAAAGCGGCTCCTTGTTTGGGAAAATCGGGGCATTGTCGTTGATATCAAATACCCTGACCTCGGCACGGAAGGACTGCAGGGGCTCCACCAGCACTATTTCAAAGTGCAGAACGCACGGGTCGGCTTTGCCACAGAGTGACTCACGATCCAGTTTCTCCTTCACGAACAGATCCCCGGTCTTGCGGTGGAGCCGGAAGTGCAATCTGTTGCCCTCGGAAACCAGCCGCGCGCCGCGCGCAGCCAGCTTCCCTACCTCCAGCCCCAGGTCCTTAGCCACATTCGCCACAAACGAACCGCTCTCCATCTCCTCCGCCACCGAATAGCGGATGGTTGCCTCACCCCCCACAGAAATGCACAGAAAAAGGAGAAGGGACCTCACTTGCCTGCTTTGCAAGCGTTTTCTGCGCACAACCGCCATCCGTTTTCACAAGCGCACTCTGTGCAGCGGCCACCACCTGTTGCGGATAGACTTTCAAGTCTCTCTGCAGGTTCCCACCTGTGGCGGATAAATTTTCACTTCTCTGCAGGTTCGTGCAACCGCAGCTCTTGGCTTTGCTACCCTCTAAGCGCAGCTGGGCTAATGGCTAGCTGAGCCCTGTAAGCTGTTTTGCACCTGAAAGAAAATTGGCACTCCCCAGGCTATAGAATGTATTAATAGATATGTCCTCATCCAGAGTCAGGTAGAGGTTGAAAGTTTGTTGCCAACGCGACGGCAGACGCGCCTTGTAATTCCCTTTCAGAAGAAAAGTCCTTGGGAATTGAGAAGCCGGTGAGGGTTCTCGCTCAAGCTGAAGTCACCGTTTCTGGGAGCCGGCTGGGGCCACCGCAGCAACCTGCAAACCGAGGAATAAGCTACTCCGGACACTAGAGACCAAGGGAGAGGCAAAAAGATCTTGCAGTGTCTTCGGGATTCCCAGCCAAATGGGGGAGAATGGTTTGGAGGAAGTGATCAGTAGGACAAGGAAAGGGGACAGACATAGGTTATCTTTGGAACCTGGGTCCAGTAGGCACACTGATGGGGGAATTGGTCAACTACCCTCTTGATTTGCCCAAAACTCTCAAACATTTAGGAAGCAGTTGGCTTGGCACTTAAATGATCTGATGGCAGTAATATTTCTTGTGTGTGATTTCTATATACTGGCACTATGTTGAATGATTTACATGCATTATCTAATTTAATCTTTGCAACAACTCTGTGAGATATACATTATAATTTCTTCTTTTACAGACAGAAAGTGGGACTGGAGATATTTTAAGATCTTCTACCTAGTAAAGATTAAAGAAGAAAATTCAATATTGTCTGTCTGCAAAATCTATGCTCTTAATTAATATACTATTTTGTTTGAATATATATATATGTATATATATATATTGGATACATTAAATGAAGGCAAATATTTGGCTTCGGATTTTAAAGTAAATGAAACAATAGGTTACATATAAATAGGATGTCCCCCAAAATGTATACACACACTTTGAATAATTGTAAAGGCAGTGTTTGTTAAAATGCATTTAATTTTCAAAATTGAGCGATTAGCTGTTAAAGTGTGTGTACATTCTGGGGGACACCCTGTATATATAAATGACTTGAAATTTGGCAGATTTTTGCAGAGAGTTTCCTTTACAATTGTAGGATCATAGATTATTTGAGATGATAAAGCACCTCAGAAAGATAAGGTCCAATCTCTCCCTCCCCCTTTTTTTACAAATGAAAAACTAAGGCCTAAATGTGGAAGTCACTCACCCAATATAAGAACTAGAACCTGTCTTCTGACACTCTGTCTCATGCTCATTATCAAAAGCACTTGGTGATTTCCCATTTTGCTCAGTGTTTCATATGCTAGATGCTATAGAAAGTTACTGTCACTTAAGAGAAATCTAAACCACATTTTCCAAGTGGGAAAAAAAGTGAATGAAAATGGTGTATATAATGTGTATGACATCCTGACATGAAGAAGTTAACAGTTCCTTCAGTCTCCATTAGCTATTTTAACATCTGTGCATCTCTAAACAGTTTAATTTTGCTCTTCAGCTGGATCTTAATCTGTTTGGTTAGTCCCTGGGGCACGCAGTAGTACCCTCTTGATGGGATTAAATTCCAAAATATTTTATTTTTTCTCTGAAAACCTGGGGAACTTTAAACATGGTGCTATTTTTAAGTCTTCATCCTTTCCAGTGAAGGTAGAATGATGGGCACACAGAATAAATCTACAACCTTCTAGGTTGTAATGTCAAGGTGAGTTTTTGGGGGAAACAAAACACCCATTCCAAAACTATATCTAAGTACTGACTTTTAAGCTTTTAAAAATATTATTTTGAAATAATTTAAAGTCATGAGTGCTTACAATGGCCTACTACTTACCCACTAGTTTGGCTTGACCAAACTTTAGTCAGGCTTCTCTTTTCTGCATAGGTCCCTGGACTTTAATTTGCCCCCCAAATTAAATAAGCCCTAAAATGCAGAACAGCCCCACTAAATGGCTCATTCTGAGAACTGGTCAGCCACAGAAAAAAATTTTCTTGTGAAAGCACACTGATTATGCCATCTGCTCACTCTATCCCTTTGTTTTACTCCCATACAAAGTTTACCCTCCCTATTAAAAAAAAAAAACAGCACAACTTTTTTTTTCTGTTTGATTTTGAAACATTTGCAGGTTTTGTGGTCAGAGTGTTTTGCTCCTGCCATAGTCTTTTTGATAGAGCTTCTCCTTACCTAAGTCCTGATTTGCTTATATTTGACGAAATAAGTAATAATAGCATCAGCCCAGATGGCATGGCTCAGTGGTTGAGCATCCACCTATGATCCAGAAGGTCACAGTTTGATTCCTGGTGGGGCACATGCCCAGGTTGCAGGCTCAATCCCCAGTAGGGAGCATGCAGGAGGCAGCCGATCAATGACTCTCATCGTGGATGTTTCTGTCTCTCCCTCTTCCTTCCTCTCTGAAATCAATAAAAATATTTTTAATAATAATAATATAAATGACCATATGCTCTTCACCTAGATTCCTCAATTTTGCTACATTTGCATACTCTCTCTTTTTCATATATACATGTTATTATAATATTTTACATAATATATGATATAACATATTATACATTATAAACGTAGAGATTAGGACTTCAACCTATCTTTCTGGAGGACACAATTCAATCTATTCTGCTAATGTCCCATTCGTCAAAGTAACTCACTTGGACAAACACAAAGTCAAAAAGTGGGGGAGTATACTAAACTCAATGTGAGGTCGAAATATATAACATAACCAAACTCAGCATCATTGGGACAGAGGTATACTCCTCCCATAGGAGTTGAGGGGGAGAGTGATTATTTTGAATAATAAATGTGTATTTATACAGTAAGTCCTCATTTAACATTGATAGCTTCTACAACTTTAAGCAAAAGATGTATAAGGAAACCAATTTTGCCAAAGGCTAATTGATACAAATAAGAGTTAAGTTTCTATGGTAGTTCATTAACATTGTAATGAAATGATGTTAACTGAAACTATTTTAACATTTATGTAAAATGTGTAATTTATGTTTATTTATTTACCTTTACATCATAGATTTAAATGCTTCAAGATTGTTCTGCTAATAATTTTGTCACTTTTTTCAATATTTTCAGAAAAAAATACCCTAAGTAGAATATTGGAGAATCTCCTCATTTGTTGTTTCTATTATTGCACCAAACTTCAAGTAGTTTTAGAGTTTTAATATTTATGATATTTATTGTTACAGACATGTTTATAAACATATTAGTATCTGGAGTCCCCTCCCATTTCCTTTCATGTATATTCCTTAAGTCTTAAAAAAGCTGTCTAGTTTTAGGAGCAGATGTATTTTAAAACATTGAATTCACACCTGAATTTTAGATTTCACTTCTATTTTAGAATTCTATTATTTCATTGCCTTTTCATGCATTTTAAGTTTCTTATTCATTTTTGCAGGAACATGAGGCTTTGGGGGTCTTTCTTAGGCAGCTCAATTTATGGAAGCTGCTCTTGACCAACCATCTGTTGCTTTAAATGGCAATGCTTCTTATTGTTTACCATCTACATGTGCATGTAACATAAGAAGCTATAATTTAAACCAAAATTACTTACAGGCAAGGTTTATATTACTCGTATTTTAAACAGATGGCTGTAGTGCCTTTATTTCTGCTTATTTGTTTTCCATGTTGACTCTGGTAGACAGATTATAGGTGTCTTTTCCTGAAATCTGACAAGTGTTTGGGAAACTTTCCAATTTAATCAAAAGGAGCCTAGGTTAGAGTGATAATTCTTTTCCTCATTAAACTCTAATTTTTTTGCAATTGAAGACAATCCCAATTCAGTACCTAAATTTTATTGAAGTTAATATTTAAAAATAATGTTTTATACATTAAAACAAAAATGATAACCATATTTTCTGTATTAAAATTCAGAGAAGAGTAAATGAGAAAATATAAGAATACTAAATATTAACTGGGTTGGCTAATAAAGCCAACTGTGTTTCCTGGATAGGTCTGTTGTTTTCTGAGATTGATTAATTTGTTTGTGAAAGAAATTCATTTTACTCTCAATTTGTTAGAATTGGTTTTACACTGTAATGAGCTACATAGCAGTCACTTGTTTCAAAAGATGGAAAGAATGATATTAAACTACTTAGGAAGAATAGGTCACCATGAAAGACATTAAAATTTATGGTCAGTTGAAATTTTGACTTCATAGCTGCTAAAAAATGTACCCAACTTTCCATAGTATTTTCATAATAACAACATTTGAATGGGCACCTCATTAGTTCTTGCTCCTGTTTTTTTGTTGTTTTGTTATGTATCAAAGGATCTCTAGTTATTCAGCAACCTAAGGGTCGCCTTATATGAAGTTAAATTTACATATGTCACAGTGATGATTAAGTCATTGCTAAAGTAGTGTAAAACAGTGTAAAAATACACAGGGTAGAAATAATAAGCATACCATAAATTTCCTATATTTTCAATTATCTGATGGTTTATAAACTACTAGTTCTGGAGGAAAAAAGAAACATGATTTTTCCTCCTATAATTCCTGTGACCTCTTACCACTTCCTAAACATAATTACACCTTTTTTCCCTTCCAGTAGCTAAAATCAGAGCAGTACTTTCAGTTAAGCTTCCTTGAATTTATTTGGCTAACATGATAGAACTTCAATAGCATTTCTTTTAATAAAATCTACTCTATGAATACTTTAATAAATATTTCTAAATGCCTATATATGCAAATACTTTTCCAATACCAATCTGAAAACAAGATGTGTTGGAAGACATGCTTGGGGAGATTTAAACATATTTGTAAATTATTTTCTTGTGTAGAAGTGAGAGAGCGCTCTGAAAATTCCCAATTTCTCCTATATCTTTCTATGGCTTTTAAAAATAGGCATATCTCCCCAAATCTCATCCTGAGGTCCAAGATCCCAAGCCTTTTCAATTTGTTTCTTCAGAGTTTAGGGGTGTCAATCCAAAGTCCTTTTTGAACTTTATCAAACGCACTTTTCTCATCTACCACCAGGTGGCAGGTGGATCCACTTTTTGAAACGCTACCCAAACCCCGCCCTACCGGAAGTTGTCATGTAAAGGAACTGTCTCTGGCCACGCCTAGAGTTCAGCACCCCAGATGCGGACAGCGACACCGCCCCGGTTTAGTCCCATGACTCGCTGCAGAGATTTTCACCTGACAAAGGAACTGGCCAATACCAGCGGGTTCCAAGAGCCGCGTGACCGACTAATTTACAATGCCAGATATGGAGGGGAGTGAGAACCCCTTGATTCGGGACATTTAGGCTAGCAGGGGAACCAGCTGATATTAAATAATATTCCAAATTTCAAAATTCTGATTTTTTTCTCTCTCCTACCCGCCGGATTCTAAGTGCATTCTTGTAAATGCTGTCTTGCTGTGCGACAGACGGTAGATTAACCAACCTCGATGTGTTGGTTTATTCCGACAAAATGCGTAAGACAGCAAAGGCGGTACAAAAGTCTGTGTGAGTTATGGCGACCAGTCCCTCCTCTTGCACAAAGCTGCTTGCCAGCTCTCCTAAGAAACCGGCGGGGGACAGCCTTCTTTTGCTGCATTGTTTTTCAATTAATTAGTCTCGGACACAAAACCAGCAGCTGTTTTTGCTCGCACCGAATTACTGTTTCAGGCAGAGATTGATTGGGCTGAAGCACAAGTGTGGTCTGGAAGTGACGGTTTAGGTATCATTTTCCAGTTGCCTAGCAACAAACCAGACAAAAATAGCATGTTTGCGGGTCTCAATTCCCATTTTAGAAAGGCAAAAACCCAAGAGCAAATGAAAATGGGCTTGGGACAACATAACATATTAACGGGACTAGGTATTAAAATAAGAGTTTAATTAAACCTCAGTGGTTGAGCAGCAGACAGGACTAAGGGAAACCAGTGGCTATTTAAGATGGACAAATAGGCTACATTAAGCCGAGTTTCAGCTGTAATTTTTCCGTGTTATACGGATTGCTTTCTTTCCCACTTTGTATTAGCGGCGATAATTCGGATATTTAACCAGCAGAGGGCGAGTCGACTGCACTTTTCGAAGCTGAGACACTCCCTCCTCCACCCAGCCCCCAAAGGTCCCTTGCCCTGGGGAAATTAATTTTCTAGGCTCTTCAAATGCAGACTAACCGAGGAAGGTGAGGTAGAAAGAGAGCGGAGCACAGAACTTGGCAGAGTGCCCAACCTATTAGCTTTGGATCTGTGGCTGCTCTCTTGACTCCTTGTTGGGGCTGCTGAGGGAATTGCAATAGTTGTCCTTCCTAGGAGGGGAGCAAGGATGAAAAGCAGCCCCCACCCCCAGAAGCCGTGGACATTCGGTATTTCTAGCCTCAGAGAACAGAGCGGGCCGGAGGTAGTCTAGTTAGACGATGAATGTCCCCCATGAAGGTTTGAAAGAGAAAAGAAGCAATTCACTTCTCAGGGCTAATAGCTCAGAATGTTGGAACATCCACAAAAATGGCTCTGATTTGGCTTTGCTACTCGAGGAACAAAAATGAAGGTGGAGGAAGAGATGAGAGGCAAGTCATCTTTAGAGTCTGGCTGAGTCATCTTTAAAACAACAACCAAAGCAAGCCACTCAGGGGGAGAGACAATGAAAGAAAGCCTGCCAGAATGCAGGGCAGAGCAATAAAGCATGCTGTACAAAGCTAATTTATTGTAGGGTGGAGCCCTCCGCATTCTACACACACATACCTCTTGCTCCAGAGGGGGTTTTACCTTGTAAGATTTTGCAAAATCTCCTTGGGCAGGCAGCCAGAAATCCCATTAATTGGACATGCCCTTTCTCCATCATAAATGTATGTATGTCTCAGAATTCATCTAACTCAGTTTTATAGAAGTAAAATTAATTTTTTTCTGGAGGCCATTAAATTAAATTGTATGCAGCATTGCATTTTCTCTCCCTCAATCATTAAATTTCTGTAAAGCTTGTGTTTAAAGGACTCCATTCCATTAATAAATTTAATTCATGAGAGTATTATTTTCTTGTAAAGTTGGTAACGATAAGGTGTCTTAATAGGATAGATCAACAGTTTTCAGAAAACACTCTTGAGTCATAGTTTCATGATTAATCTTACACATAAATTGTACTTTGATGGTGTTGTGTTGCATACCTGTATTTCTGTAGCATTCTCTCTGTACATGAACACTTGTAAAATAAATTTCTATACATATACAAAACTTCAGTTATGTTACACCAAGATCCAAGCAAATACTTTAAATTGGCTAATACAATCTTCCCATGGAAGCCAAATTATCATTTAAAAACCAAAGTACTAAGTCAATGAGCGACACTTATAAAAGAGAATATACAAATATCCAATAAGCATACGAAAAGTTTTCAACATCATTAGTTATCAAAGAAATGTAATTTTAAACCACAATGAAATGCCTTTACCCGCCCAAGAGAATAACTTAACTAATCAATTAATATTAAAAGCTAACATTTCCAGGTTTTGGAAAGAATGGAGCAACTTCAACTATCATACACTGCTGGTGGAGTTTAAATTGGTACATTGGGCCTGGAATATTGGCAGCATTTACTAATTTCAATATATACATACCCCACAACTCAGTAATTGCATTCTCTGATGTATACCCAATAGAAATGCTTATATGTGCATACAAAGAGACATGTATGAGAACGTTCATCATAGAGCAAACTTGAAAGCCATTCAAATGTACCTCAATAGTAGAATGGATGAATAGATTGCTATTGCCATATATAGAAATATGTACAGCAATGACAATTTTTAAACCTATTACTATGTGCAACAATATGTATAAATCTCACAAACAATGTTCAGTAGAAAAAAATCATATGTAAAAGAAAATATTTTGCATGATTCTATTTATATAAACTCAATAATTGGAGAAACTAATTTGATAAAAATGCAAATCGTGGTTGCCTTTAGTGGAAATCAAGACTAGAAGGCGTTGCCCTACCTGGTTTAGCTCAGTGGATAGAGCGTCAGCCTGTGGACTGAAGGGTCCCAGGTTCAATTCCAGTCAAGGGCACATGCCTGGGTTGCAGGCTTGCTCCCCAGTGGGGGGTGTGCAGGAGGCAGCCAATTAATGATTCTCTCTAATCATTGATGTTTCTGTCTCTCTCTCCCTCTTTCTTCCTCTCTGAAATCAATAAAAAAAATATGTTTAAAAAAACTTTTAAAAAAGACTAGAAGGGGGCAAGTGGGAGGCTTCAGTGGTATTGATAATATTCTATTTTTTTATTTGGGTGTTGGTTACACAGGTAACCACTCTCAAAATCTGTTAAGCTATAACTATATAAACTTTATATAACTTTATAACTATATAAAACTATGATGTATACATGTTAATCTATAATTTATAAAGACACAAGGCAGATTATGTAATACTCATGATTAAACCATTCAACATCTTCCCATTACAAGGAGAGTACAATCTAAATTCCTTAACATAGCCTAGAAGGCCCTGCATGTATTAATCCTACCTAAATTTTCAGTCTCTTATTGACTACTTTCTCAGTCACCACACTTGAATTACCCTGATCGTTCATCAGTTTCTACAACATATCTATATCTTTTCAATCTTGGGTCCTTGGCCTGTTTACTCTGCCTGGAATGAATTATCACCAGCTCTTTTCATGATGCACTCCTTTTAATCCTTCAATTCTTAAATTAGTGTCACCTCTTTAAAGAAGCTTTCTTGAACTTTCCTATCTAATATCCCTGTGCTATTTTTATATCTTCTATAACAAATTACCACACAATTGGTGGCTTTAAATAACACAATTTTACTCTTAGACTTCTGAAGGTCAGAAGTGTGAAATGGGTCTCACTGGGCTACAATCAAGGAAGGTATCAGCAGGAGTTCTCTCCTTATGGAGGCTCTTAGGGAGAATCCATTTTCCTGTCCCCACCCCCCAGCTTTTAGAAGCTGCTTGCACTTGTGGCCCCTTCTTCCATCTTCAAAGTCAGAAGGGCAGCATCTTCAAATCCCTCTCTGACTCTGACACTCTCTCCCCTGCCTCTCTTTCCACCCTGTGATAAACCCAGACAACCCAGGTTAATCTTCTGATCTCAGTGTCAGCTGATTAGCAACATTAATTACTCCTTGTTATCTACACTAATAAAAGACAAACATGCAAATTGACCGTACCTTTGCCACACCTTAAGCCACACCCACCACCAATCAGAGTGACTATATGCAAATTAACCCAACCAAGATGACGGCCGGCAGCCACGGAGCTGCAGCAAGCAGGAGGCTTGGTTGCCCCAATGATGGAGGAAGCCAAGCTTCCCACCTGCCATGGCCAGCTCTGAGCTCCACTCAAAGCAACAAAGTTTCAATTATAGAAGATAAATAAACCCCAGATACCTGCTTTCAGCCGGCCGTGGCCACAAAGCTGGAGCAAGCAGGAGGCTTGGTTTCCCCTGGCGATGGAGGAAGCCAAGCTTCCCTCCCACCCGCCCTGGCCAGTTCTGAGCTCCTCTCAAGGCTACAAAGTTTCAATTATAGAAGGTAAATAAATCTCAGAATAAAAAAGAAAAAAGAAAAACAGGAGAGGCTGGGAGCTTCTGTCACCGGGGGGAGGGAGGGAGAGCCTTGGCCAGCCTGAAAACGGCCCTCAGCCCCTCAACCAGACTGGCCAGGCACCCTAGTGGGGAACCCCCACCCCGAAGGGGATGTGACCAGCTGCAAACAGCCATCAGCTGGGACCCCCACTCTGATCCGGGACACCCTTCAGGGCAAACCAGCCGGCCACCACCTGTGCACCAGGCCTCTATCCTATAATAAAAGGGTAATATGCAAATTGACCCTAACAGCAGAACGACTGGGAATGACTGGTCACTATGACACACACTGACCACCAGGGGCCAGATGCTCAATGCAGGAGCTGCCCCCTGGTGGTCAGAGGGCTCCCACAGAGGGAGCTCTGCTCAGCCACAAGCCAGGCTGACTGCTGCCAGTACAGTGGTGGTGGTAGGAGCCTCTCCCGCCTCCTCAGCAGCACTAAGGATGTCCGACTGCAGCTTAGGCCTGCTCCCTGCTGGCAAGTGGACATCCCCCGAGGGCTCCCGGGCTGTCAGAGGGATGTCTGACTGCCAGCTTACGCCCAATCCCCCGGGGAGCGGGCCTAAGCCAGCAGGTGGTCATCCCCCAAGGGGTCCCAGACTGTGAGAGGGCACAGATGGGCTGAGGGGACCCCCCTCTCAAGTGCACAAATTTTTGTGCACCGGGCCTCTAGTATAATATAACATATTCACAAGTTCTGGAGACTAGAATGTGGACATCTTTGAAAGGGGCATTATTCTGCCTACCTCAGCCCCCTATTTTGTTCTAGCACAGTATCATTTTTATTTCCTTAAGAGCAGTAATCACAATTTTTAATCATTTTATGTATTTGTTTGCTTGTTCACTGTCTATCTGCCCCAACTCAAATGTAAATTCTATGATAGTACAGGCCCTATCTGTCTTGTTTTCCGCTGTTTCATAGGTGCTTATGATTATGCCTGGCACATTGTAGTACAATAAGTATTTGTGGAAAAAATAAATAAATGATTATGAGTTTAAGTCTATGTTTTGAAATGTAACAGCTCTGGTTTTTATCTTTCCCTCGCCTATAAAAATATATATTGTGTCTTAGCAGGAGGGGAATTTCTGGAGGACTCATAGCATAGATTTTTTCAAGTTCTTCATCATACTAACTCTCTGTAAAAAATCATGCCTACAGATAAAGGCTCATATATGTCCCATATATATCTTCATCTGTTTATTGTATTTAAAAGGGTTAATGTATAAGTTACCTCCTCCTAGAAAAGAGCATATCATAGGGCTCAGGCTGCTGAAGAAAAGATAACCTAGAATGAAGAGTTGGCATTCTTTGTTACATTCATGTGAAGAAAAAAAATATGGTATATGGGGCTTTGAGAATGACCTAGGTATCATCAAATAATCACTGTCCCTGTTTTACCAGGTTATAATATTAGATACTAAAGTTGGTGTTTTTTAATGCTTGGTGATTCACTCATTCATTAAGCAAATATTTATTGATCATCTATTAAGTGTCAGGCATTCTCTCGGCTCTGAGTGCACAGTATGAATAATACAAAGTTTCTGCCTTTAGAGAGCCTGAAAATAGATAGATAATATTCTGTGAGATACAGCAAGTGTTATAAAGAAGAAAGGCAATAATGAGAAACTGGTAGAAGCTTTTGAATGGAGGTATGATTTATGTTATAAAAAGATAAATCTGGTTGTTCTATGGGTAGAAGAAGGGAGGCCAGTTAGAAAGCCATTGTACTAATATAGACAGAGTAATGATAGTTTGAACTAAGGTGATAGTGCTGGAGTTCATAAAAGATGGTTGGATTTGGACATATTTTAAAGATAAAACTGACATGATTTGATGATGAATTTTGAAGTAGAATGTTAAATAACAACAAAAAAAGAATGGCCCTCAATTTGTTTGGGGTATCTTGGTGATTGGTGGTGTCATTTACTAATATGGGGGAAGCTGGGGTTAGTTTTGGAATGAAAAAAATCAAGAATTTTGAACATGTTAAATTTGAAATGCATGTTAAACATCTAAGTTATGTTGAATAGGCAATTGAATATTTGGGCCTGGAGACTTAGGGGATATATCACATCTACAATATGAATATTTTAGAATAAAGATTAGAAAAACATAATTAAGCAATTAAACTAAATGTGGTTATTTAGGGAATTAGTGAAGATAGGAAGATGGTCAATCCTAGGGCACTTCAATTTAGAAGGTATACAAAATGGAGAGAAGCTAGCAAAAGAGACTAATGAAGAGCAGCCAGTGTGGTAGGAGGAAATTTGGGAGAGAATGTGCCCTGAAAGTCACATGGAGAAACTATGTCAAAAATATGGAAGGAAATACTGCTGTGGGTTTAGGAAATGAAACTTGAGATGGAAAGATGGTGGTCCTTTGTTGAATTTCTTATTTTATCAAACCCAATCCATGGTTTTCAAAGCATTTTCTAAGACCCCCACATGATACATTGATGTTTGCAAACTAGTTCTTTGTATTACTTGTGTTGATACCATGATGAGGTTGTTTTTAATAATCACCATCATGATCATTAAACCTCTTAATTGTGCACACAAAGCTCTTAAGTCCTTCACATGGGCCCAGTAAAGAAGTTTTAGAATGTGATCACTAAAAATCTGTGCCAGCTCTTTTTCACAGAAGTGAAAAATCGAGGGACTTCTCTTCTAAAAAATTATTTCATTCCACCTAACACTCAATCAGCAGTACAGTCATTCATTTGCTAAATGTTATTAAGTATCTTCTGTGTGTTTGGCCTATCCTAGGGTCAGGAAATATGTTGAATGAGATGGGCACCATTTCAGCCTCACAAAGCTTTGATTCTACAGGCAATATAGGCAACCAGATTGTTGCAATAAATGTGTTACAGGCTACCATAAGAAGAATACAGGGTACTAGAATAACTCAAAACTGCATGTGGGCGTGGTAGTCAAAGGTTAGGAAAGGCTGGGCTCTGAAACATGAGGAGTTACCCAAGAAGGGAAACAGTGACCTAGCAATAGGGAAAAGAATAGACACAGGGTTAGAGGCAATAAAAGAATTGAAGTGCATTTGAAGAATACTGTTTTGCCCTGGCCGGGTACCTCAGTTGGTTAGAGTGTTGTCCTGATAGGCCAAGGTTGTGGATTAGATCCCTGGTCAGGATACATTCAAGAATCAACCAATGAATGCATAAACAAGTGAAACAGCAAATTGAAGTTTCTCTCTCTCTTTCTCTCTTCCCCTCTCTTTAAAATCAATAAATGAAAAGTTTTTAAAATGTCTGTTTTTCCACATTCATACTTAAGAGAGGAGAAAGGGAATAGAGGAAACTCTTCCATCCAGAAAAAAAAAATAGCTACTAAATGAAGAAGGAATGATAGAATGAGAAAGTTAACATTTGATAACCCCCAGTATAATCAACAAACAACATAAGTGGATATTAAAACCATTGGGTGAAATTATTTAGGGAGAATAATAATCACAAGTCCTCAAAGTATCATCCCACAAATGACCTACCAATTTCAAGATGAAAATATACATCTACAAAGGTATATTTGTAGAAATGTGGCAGTCATTGCCTTAACCAAGTAACCAAGCTTACCTTCACCAATAGGGGACAATCTGAAACTATATGTCTTCTGATGAGAGGCTATATATATGTAGGGATACTATATATACACACATATAGTTTTTGGCCAAAAATGTTTAACCTTAGTGTAATCATGAGAGGCCAAAATTAGACAAGTCTAGAATGTGGAATAGATAACTAGCCAGGACACTTTTTTCCAGTCAATTATATGAAAAACAAGTAAGGTAGGGGAGCCATTCTAGTTTGAAAGAGACTGAACATCAATAATAACCAAATGCAATGAGTGAAATAAAATTGGATCCTCGTTTGAAAGAAAACTACATTTGGGGGATAATTGACAAAATTTGAATATGGAGCATATATATAATTAGAATAATTGAAATAACATTAATTTCCTTATGGGTTAAAATATCATCATGATTATGTAGGAGAATGTCCTTATATTTAGGAGATGCATGCTGCATTATTTAGCAGTGATGTGTCATGATTTTTAAAACTTACTTTTAAATTGGAGGAAGTAGCCATATGGTCTGATGCTTGAAATTGATATTAGGGAAGTGTTGCAGGTATTGATAACTTGAAGTCTATATCTGATTTGGGTGTGAGTAAGTGGCTGAGGTGGGTAGAGTGTTGGCTAGTTGGAATGGAGAAGGTCAAGGAATGGAGAGACTAGACTATTAGAGGAAATATATATATATATTTCACATATTATGGCTGGGAAAATACTGAAGAAGATGATGAAGAATCAGTAGTTAAAATATTCAAGAAGTGAGGATGAGTGACATAAGGCCAGTAGATGACTGCCACAGAGAGAGGTAGTGGGTGGCAAAATTGGCTGAGGTGAGATTCTAACCTGAATGTTGTTAGGCAGAAGAGAAGTAGAGTGATCTGGAAGTGACAGTGAGGAGCAAAGAGAATTTCTTCTTTCTAGGCCCAGGAGTATTAGTTTTAAGGAGAAACCACGGCTATATTTTAAGAAAAATAAAGGAGTGGACATTTCTTTGTAAGACAGTGAGTGTTCAGGAGAGAGGCCAAGCATATAAGGGATTTTTCTGACTGACAAAAGGGCACAGTGGAAGGGTTTCAGGAGTTGAATAGAGTGGAAATAACACAGGAAAAGGAAATCTACAGAACATGGGAGTTACTCTCTGGGGCAAAAGAGTTGATGGGGAGTTCTGAACTTTTGGAAACTAACATAAATTGTAAAGCTACATTGCTAATCACAATGGCTGATGATGTTGGTAAGCCTGTGACTTGGGGGTGAGGAATGGGAAACTTGTCAGGAACAGTCAGAATTATGAGGCTTTCATTGAGCTGAAACTGGGCCATATCGAAACCCCTTTTGACTCCTCCAAGGCAGGTTTGGAAGCCAGAGACGAGGGGCAGTTGGCATCTGGCAGGAAAGTTTCTTTCTGCTGCTTTACATATTATCCACAGCAGAAGGAATCGAAGTCCTGACTTTCTACCCATTTTGAAAACAAATTCACTCCTGAAGCCCATGCTTCTCAGGAGGTCAGAACGTTGGAATGACGGTTGTCCATCAATGCTGCCAGTTCTCACCTGGGGCCATGGCCAGTGATAACCAAAGGACAACAAAGCTACCTAAAAAGTAGCACTGAGCTGGAGAGTGCTCATGTTTTCCCTGTGGCGAGGAAGGGTACTCTTGAAATATGGAAAGTTTAACTAGAGCCTCCCAGATGAATTATTTTTCAGTTTAAAAGTTGGCTGCTTTCTATCACCGAGATCAGAAACACAGTGGCCTAATAAGTAACTGCGGACATTTTGAAACATCCTAATATTTAAAAGGAAATTAAAAGGAAGTCTTGCATGCTATCATTGCTAAAAATCACAAACAGACACACACATACTGAGTCACTGTAATAATTCTCTAGTCTTACTTCACTGAATCCCTGCAGATCCAATTTGGCACCAAATAACAGCCCATTCTTCTCTGCCAGCCTAGTCATTGGGAGCTGATGAGGAGGCAGATAGCACCTTAGCTACAGAAGAGAAAGAAGTGCTTTTCAGGTGACAGTTTGTTTTGGAAAAAGTCTGCAAAAGTAAAAGTCTGGCTGTGGTTTTTTTGTTTTTTTGTGTGTGTTTTTTTCTGAGCAACACTAAGCAGTATTGGGGAGTTTGATCATGGCATCTTTGTATGTATGTATGTATGTATGCATGCATGTATGTATGTATGTATTTTTAATCCTCACCCCAGGATATTTTCCCATTGATTTTTAGAGAGAGTAAATGAGAGAGGGAAAGACAGAGAGAAATATTGATGTGAGAGAAACACATTGATTGGTTGCCTCCTGCATGCACCCCAACCAGGGCCTGGACTGGGGAGGAGCCTGCAAACGAGGTACCTGCCCTTGACTGGAATCAAACCTGGGATCCTTCAGTCTGCAGGCTGAAGCTCTATCCACTGAGAAAACTGGCTAGGGCCCATGGCATCTTTTCTTAAATCAACTTAATTACGTAGGAATTAGGATACCTGAGTTTGCCTCTGATTATGTCCCTGACAATTACAAGTCATCAACTTACTTACTGTTTCTCCTTCTATGCAAGTGAAAAATAAAAGTGCCCATACCTGTCAAAGGGGATTTCCGAGCCATTGGTGACTGGAGACCAGGTGTTTCAACCTCCAAGATGAAAAGAATGTTCACATCTTCAGTTCCAAGCCTTAGCTTCTTGCAAGAAATGCAAACTGCTCCTCTCAAAAGAGACCTCACTTATGCAAAGAGCGCAGCCAGAGGCAGATACCAGATTCAAAGTGGGAACCTGTCAGTAATGTCTACAAAAGGAATTAGGTTCCTAGAAGGACACAGTGTACCAAGAGGGATGGACAGCCTTTTATAAGGAGCATGTTGGGGTGGGGGGGGGGGGTGATGGGGATTTAGCGCAGCTGATATCATTTCAACTAAAGTCAACTTTTTTCTGATGCCAATTTACCTAATTAATTCAGCTAAAATTAGCATTTGCTAGAGAGCATTGTTTTTGTGTGTGTTTTTTAAATATATTTTTATTGATTTTAGAGAGGAAGGGAGAGGGAGAGAAAGACAGAAACATAAATGATGAGCGAGAATCATTGATTGGTTGCCTCCTGCATGCTCCACGCTGGGGATCGAGCCTACAACCCGGGCATGACAGGAATTGAACCGTGACCTACTGGTTCCTAGGTTGATACTCAACCACTGAGCCATGCTGGGCCAGGCAAGAGCACTAGTTCTTAATCCTTACTGTGAATTAAGTGATTCTGACCTAGGGAATTTTAAAAAATACGAATGCCCAGGCCACATCCCCAAAGATTCTGATTCATTTTGCCTGTGGTTGAGCCCAGGCATTATCAGTAAACAAATAATACAGATAAAACAATAATATTTTAGTGTAAATATGTTCCCACTATTGCATGAAACATTGCATGAGACACACTAAAAATTATTTGCTATTTATCTGAAATTTAATTTAACTGGCTGTTCTATATTTCTGTTTGCTAAATCTGGCAATTCTACCTGAGACTCTAGCTTTAGCCAGCATTAACAATCCCACTGTTCTTGTGTATGTACATCATACAGGTTGTCCTGAGTTTGTCTAATGTTTTCTGAATAATTTTGCATCTTTTAAAAAGTATATTTTTCCCATTTTTAGGCAGTTCAAAAATTTGTTTTTAGACTGTTAGTTTCTAAGGGACCACTGCATACCTATAAATTTCATATTTTTAATAAATGTTTTAGGTTTCATGTGCTTCTTTCAATTTAACCTTTTTGAGTGTTTATTTCCTTTTTGCTATTTTCTGTTATTGTGTTTAGGTGAAATAATGAATATCTTGGATTTACTTTAACATTCCAGGGGAGGGGAAGTAAGGAGATAAATAAAATAGGACTGGCAAAATGATAATTGTTCAAAGCTGAACCATGGCTATATGAGGGTTCATTGTACTATTCATTCTAATTTATGTATTTCAAACTTTTAATACAATTTTTAAATTCAAAAAAGTAAATAGATGTTATAGACATCCCTAAGGAGTGAAGGATCAGGTAGAGACTGGAAGGATCAAGTCATTAGCGCTCCCCCAGAATGGAAGGAGTGGAGAAGTGTCATCTCACATCTTTGTAAAGATCAGAAATTCTGATTGTTAAAAAAATTTAATAATTTCATAGGTGACAAATGATATCTAATTGTTTCATATTTTTTTGCCTTTGATTATTAATGAGGTTGAACAGTTGATCATTTCCCAAAATATTTTCAAATTCTCTGGTCTGCTGATATCTCTTAAAGACTGAACATGTTTATTAATTTGTATGGATTCTTTATTATATTTTCTGTTAATATTTTTGGCAGTTCGCCTTTTAACCTATGGACATGAAATAAATGTGTGTAATCAAATCCATTCTATTTTTTTGTGCTTCAGTTTTATGCCTCTAAACTTAGAAGCTTCTTCTCCCCTTTTCAAACTGTTTTAAAGCCAAATTTGCTGCTCAGATACTTAAAGTCATCTTGTATTCTGCTAAATAATTGACACCTGTTGTGTACCAGTCTCAGCCTATCAATACGGTGTTTAATAGTCATGCATTTTTGTTTTACTCTAGTTCTTCTATGGTTTAACTTATATTTAATTCTTTAGTCCAAATGGCATTTATGTTTTGTTGTCTGGTATGGGTGAAAACCCTTTCATCTACCTTCAGCCAATCCATTACGTATCTCCAAGTTCCCTTTTCTTGACCTCTGCTTTCTCACTTCTCCACAGGCAAGCAAATAGTGAGGGAATGAAGTGAAAAAGAAATACAAAATTATATGACTTTTGTTTTTTTTAATTAGAAGGGAATAGTTATCTGTAAGTGACCAACTTTTTCTGGACACTCTTTTTGACTAGTAGCCAACAATGTGCATGTTTTCTTGAAATTAAAATAAAAGTTCTTTGAAAGTATCCAGAAGAAACCCTTGAAATATAAGGCAGAAAATCAACTTAACTTACTGTTAAAGCATGCAAATATGAGAAAAGAATACATTCAGCATGCCCTAGGTAATTTGTTGGATTGGAAAAACTAAATTTCAACCCAAGTAAATATTATGTAGATTCACTTTATGTAAATGATTTTTTTGCAGCATGTTGACTTTCTGAGTTGTTATTGAGTTTTATTTTTTAAATATATTTTTATTGATTTCAGAGATGAAGGGAGAGGGAGAGAGAGATAGAAACATCAATAATGAGAGAGAATCATTGATTGGCTGCCTCCTGCACACCCCACATTGGGGATTGAGTCCACAACCCAGGCATGTGCCCTGACTGGGAATCGAACCATGACCTCCTGGTTCCTAGGCCAATGCTCAACCACTGAGCCACCCCAGCTGGGTGAGAGTTTTAACTATAACCTGATTTTCACTGGAGATGAGAAAGGGTTTAATAAAGATAGTATGGGAAGGAGGAGGAAGAGCAGAGGAAAGAGAAAGAGGAGGGGGGAAATAGTGAGGAGGAATAAAAAGAATTAGGGGGGAAGGGAAAGCACATGGGAAAGAGGATGAATTGGAGAGTTGGGAGAAAAAGGGAAGAAAGGAATAGAAATTGATTTCCAGTCATTCAAAATGGGTTCGGGTGCCATGTTGTCAACTTTTTAAAAATGGCTCACATTTATTAAAAACTTCCTCTGTTCTAAGATCTTTACAGATATTCTTTTAAATCAGTTATCTCTCCTGGTGTATGATTAGACGTTAGTGTCAAAATTCACTTTCTTATTATTTACAGACATTACCTATTCTTTCAATAAACCTAAGATCCACACAGGACAGGCTCCAGGTCTGCTACCTGGGGAGTTAGTGAAACTTCTAAACAATGACATGTGGGCTCCTTTTCAGGAAAATCTTGAATGCTCTAGTTTAGTCTCGTCACTATGAAGAGTGGAGGGTACAACTCCAGAGCAAGGCGATTGGCCCACTATACTCAGTGGTTTCTAAGCTCCTGATCTAGCAAGCCCTTTGGGACCCAGGCTTAATGCTCCTTCCACTGAAATGTCAAGTCTGCATTTATTACAGTAATTACCCATTGCACGGATATATGGACTGAGCATTGATTCTGAGATCACACACTCTATTTAATATATCTACTGAGCCAAATAACACCATCAATTTTTCACGCTGTTTTAAAGCCAAATTTACTGCTCAATCTTGAAGGCATCTTGTATTCTGGTAAATTATTGACACCTGTTGTGTGCCAGTCTCAGCCTGTCAATAACCAAAGTTGTGGCCAGGCCGGCCCTTATGGTTCTTATAATAGCAACGTGCCCTCAACAACAACCATCAGGAAACGTTGGGAAGGGGAGTATTACGTACAGATCCTGCAAATTACACAGCATGGAGCACGAGAGAGCACAGGCCTGGGGTTCTGCTTTTATTGAGATTGTGGGTGAGGGCCTAGGGCAGTGGTTCTCAACCTTGGCTGCACATTAGAATCACCTGGGAATCTTTTTAAAATCCTGACTTCTGGGCTTCATCCTCCGGAAATTCTGTTTCTTTGTTATGGAGTGAGGCCACAACATTATTAACAAAGAAACAGAATTTCCGGAGAATGAGGCCCAGAAGTCAGGATTTTAAAAAGATTCCCAGGTGATTCTAATGTGCAGCCAAGGTTGAGAACCACTGACCTACGGCTTCATGGGCTCACTCTTTATTGATGAATTTGAAACATAGGAGAGAATTTAAAGTGCAAGAAGAGAAAAGGCGAGCCGGCCAAATGGTCAGTTATCGAAATCAACCAAAATCTCTGAAACAAAGGAGCCTGGGGACTGGGAGTATAGGGGGCGTGGCCTGGCTCTTCATTAACTCAAGTGGCTGGTAATGTGTTTATTGAGATAGCCATCTTTGAAGGGGCTTTGCCTTGCCAATCAGTGCTTAAGTCAGGCACTTGCATTACAAAAAGAAAAGCCAACTGTCAGAGCTTACTCTACAATTCTGTATCATACCAAAATTATAATCTTCTGAGAGAAGAGATAAAAAAATTGTGCAATTTATGGTAATTAAACACAAATTAAATCACAATGCTCTGCTTATCATATTTTCAAAGATGAGAATGGTGGATAATATCCATTGTTAGGCAAGGTGTAAAAATTCTCATAAACTATTGGTAGGAGTATACTGTAGTTCCAGGGCCAATTTTGTAATATGTATTAAAAAAGTTTAATGTGCATATTTTTTAACTTAGTAATTCCAATTTTGGGAGCATATCCTGAAGGAATACTGGGTTAATATGCCAAATATGGTTTTAAAAAATGTTCATTGTAGCACTGTTTATAGTAGTAAAGTTTTGGAAAACCTTTATTTTCTATTAACAGGGACTAGTTAAATCAATTATAGTATAGCCATATTATGGAATATATGTAAATAATTTAAAAGATTTATATTTTTATTTATGTGAGGAAAAGTATACCACAGAAAGTAAAACTAGCACTATTACACATAAAGTTCACAAAGGCCTTCCAAATTTCCTATTTGGGATACACCGAGCCCAGGTTTTAGAAAGCTCAGGCACTGAATTTATCATTGCACACAAGTGCTATTTTGTTTTGTTTTTAGAGCAGAAATCTGAATGTAACTCAATTGTCCATTAATAGAGGAAAAGCTGAATGCATTATGACTTTGCTGTTAGGGTAGCCAAAGGAGGAATGCACAAGGCCAAAGTGGTGAGGGATTACGAATTAACTTATGAAAAAGGCCTGGACGTAAGGAATCTCTGGCCATTTCCCATTGTGGCGATAGCAATTATCTAAATCTCACAATGGGTTAAAATTGAAAGTGCAGTTTTCAGGCCATTGAGACTTACTTTCTAGTTTATATTGTGACCAAACAGTGTTACAAAAGAAAATGAGGCCCTAACTGGTTTGGCTCAGTGGATAGAGCGTCAGCCTGCAGACTCAAGGGTCCCAGGGTCGATTCCGGTCAAGGGCATGTACCTTGGTTGTGAGCACATCCCCAGTAGGGAGTGTGTAGGAGGCAGCTGATCGATGTTTCTCTCTCATCCATGTTTCTAACTCTCTATCCCTCTTCTTTCCTCTCTGTAAAAAAATCAATAAAATATATTTTTTTTAAAAAGAAAAAGAAAATTAGGTGCTTGGGCCTGATCTCCCCCGTGAGTGTGCAGAGGGAGTGTAGCATGGCCCACGAGAGAGGAAGGGTAAGTAAGACCACAATTCCAAAGGTGTCCTCACTGCTAAATAAATCACCATGAGAAATGAGGGTGACCCTCCAGACTGGGTGTCCCAATCCAGAAGGACCCAAAGCTGAACAGCTGAGGAGTCTTCTGGCCTAGTGCTAGGACTTTTGAGACAAGAGACTTTCAAAAGTCAGTGAGAGAGAGTGGGCAGAAGACTCGAGATGAGGGAAATTGAGAAACATCACTCACCTAGAGAAGATTGGCAGGTGTGAGATGAGGGTCAGCAATGGAGACGGACAGGTTCCTGATCCAGTATCCTCCTTGGCTGGTGGGCCCATAAGGGAGGGGGGCCTAATCGAGTCACCCGGGTAGCATTTGGAGGTAAGCCCAGGACGAGCTGCCACTGCCTACTGCTCTCCAAGTAGCAAACTTGGTGACTGAAGCCAGACAATGGCTCCTCTTCCCTGTGGAACCTTCCCAGGTTTAGGCACCAAATGTTACGGTTGCCAAAGGAGGAATGCAAGAGGCCAAAGTGGTGAAGGATTATGAATTTATTAGGTCATCTGGATACCAGATGAGCTGAGCCCCAAAATGGCACCAGCATCCAGAGCCAGAGAATCAGAGATTTAAAGGACTCTAGGCAGACTTTTTCTGGGTGGAGAATTCTCTGGGCAGGTCCAGTTAATTTGCATATTGCCCTGATTAGCCAATGGGAAGGGTAGCGGTTGTACGCCAATTACCATGTTTCTCTTTTATTAGATAGGATATATACCTTCAGGGTAATGAGCATGGTATTATTTTGTTTTTATTTTTAAAAGAAAGCAATTATACTTCTGTGAGATATACATGTGACATATATAACATGTGACATAGATATACATATGAGATATGTTTAATTCTCTACATTTTCCCTAACTGGTTATAACAATGGGGTTGCTATAGACCACTCATAGGCACAACTTCAAAGGGAGAAAAGCACCAGGCTCATTGACTGAACTCTCCATCCTAATTATAATAGCAGTATGTATGTGTGTGTGGAGAGAGAGCAAGAGAGAAATGTGGAAAAACACACCTGAACATTAACACTAAATACCTGTGTGAGAGAGATTTGAAAGAAGCTGGTGATCAGATTAATAATTTTTCTTTCTATGCCTCTGGATTCTTTGATTTATAAGAAAGAACATGTACCACTTTTATAATAAGAATTCAGTGTCACAAAATTTAAGTTAGGCTAGTGAAAGCAAAGCTTAAAAATGGAAAGTATTCAATCTCCTGTACCTTTAGATCTTTTGGCAAATTTTTTCACTCTGCTCTAAGACCAGCTGCTGGCTGAGTGCTTGTCTGAATTGGTCATGTTCTTTGTGGGTTGATAATGCCCAAGTCGCATGGTAAGTGCATAACCTAACAAATTGCTGGACTTTATATTTTTCATGACCCAAGCTCCTTCATTTCTTTATTCAGACTAGACTCCATACTACAGAACTAAAGTTACCAGTGTCTATCTCTCAGGAGCTTAAACTCACAAACGAACTCATAGACTTTTTCTTTTTTAGGCAAAAGATTTTATCATTTAATGTTTCAGCAGGCATTTCCCCACGGATCAACCCCAGGAGACAATGGGAACCAACAAAACATGTTACCTAGTTAGTTCTGACAATAAGGTTGCTTTTAGGCAGTTTCAAAGGGAGAGTAGCACAAGGCTTGTTAGTAAAACCCTCTTCCTAATTATAATAGGAGTGTGTGTGTGTGTGTGTGTGTGTGTGTGTGTGTGTGTGTGTGTGTGTGAAATCAGAAGGGATTTTTAGGTTACAAGTTATATATTCTGCTAGCCAACAGCCAAGCTAATTCTGGGAGAATTAGCTCCTTCTAGGAGGGCAGGAAGAATATGAAAACATGATGAAATAGAGTGAAGGAATGGCCCACTTTCTATTTCTTAGGGAAGCTCTTTAGCTTTCAAGTAATAGGGGAGTATATCTGTAGTTCTGTGTGTGCTTTTGGCATACTTCTTGATGTTCTGGTGGTTTTAAAATCTAGATTTAACACTAGAATTGCATTAGTGTTTGATCAGTCACATTGATGCTTTAGGATTGAGTATTGAATTTCATAACATAAAACACACTAACACAAGATCCTAAAACTCAGAATCTTACCTAGGAGCCTAAAAGCCAACAGCTAAGGAAGGCTCTGAACCTTCACTGGGGAGCTTCACCCTTTAAAATTGGATGAATTGCAATTCTTCTAAAGAGTGAATCCTGCACTCTGTATATGTGAACCCCATATCACATAGCCTGACCCTTAAAAAAATAGAACTTGGGTTGTTCCTGATTAGCTGTGGGACAGTAGGCAAGTGTGTGGATCTTTTGGTGTTTTGCCCTCCTGCCAAAAGGAGTAGTTGGAGGTGAGTCTTCTCTTTCTCTCTTAAGCGCACATGAAATCTATTCATTTGAACATGCAGAAACCTTTGTTCCCTGACTTTCAGATCACTGATTATTGATGTGGAAGAGCTATAAAAAGACTGGTCACCTGGCCACTTACTTAGAGACCTGATTATTATTTATAATAGAAATAGGTAAAGAGTTGTGAAACTGACGCCATTAGAATTTCAAAGCAGGAGTGAACAAAAAAGTAGAGGGGTGAAAATACTTTTCTTGCAGTCTATATTGAATTATTTTACCATTCCTTATTCAAATTTTAATCTGTGGAGATGAAAACAAAGAATTATTATTAATAATAACTATTTATTAAGCACTATGGTGGGCCAGGCACCTAAAACCTCTTTGAGATTATCTTACTAAATCTTCTCCACAAATCTACAATAATTATTAATAAATACTATAATTATTACTATAATAAATATAGTAAAAAGTATAATAAATACTATAATTATTCTTATGCTATAGATGGTGAAAGAGAGGCTGAAGAACAGAGTGGCTGGCCCAGGTTTCCCCAGCTAGTAAGCAGCAGAGCTACTGTGATTTATTTCTCTCTGTAAGTAGAGTCACCACACACTCCGTTTGCCTGGAACAGTCCCAGGTTACTTGTATCCTGAAGAAATTATTAACTGGACCCAACAACAAATCATATGGTCACTCTATCTCAAGGTTTCTCAAATTTGGCACTGACATTTGGGGTTGGAAAATTCTTTGTTATTGGGGGCTTTTCGGTGTATTTTGGGGTGTTCAGCAGCATCCTTGGCTTCGACCCACTAGATGCCCGAAGCAACTCTCACCCAAGTACCAAAAACCAAAAATGTCTCCAGGCATTTTTCCCTGAGGGGAAAAATTGCTCCCAGTTGAGAATCACTGCATCTACAATTTATGCTCATGAAAATTTAACTACAAAAGGACAAGACAGTCAATTTGTTACAGAACATGTACCATGAACTGAACTACCTATTACAGTGGCTGGCACATACACTGTATTCAATAAAAGTTCACTTTGGGGGGCATTATTTGACCAATTGTAGAGAGGTGCAATTGTAGAGAGGTGCAAGGCTAAACAAATAATGAGCAAGATGACTGGAGGGCTCTAGTGATAACAATTGGTTTGTTGCAACTCTTATTGGAGAAGACTGACATAGGGTACTGGCAAGCGACCCAGAAACCTCCTGGCTGCCCATTTGAGTAATACTGTGGCATTCGATTATTGATTCCACTGGGTGTTGTGCCTTAGTAATGAACGTAAGAGCCAAGGAGATAGCCAAGGAGTGATGTGGTAAGTTTCATTCTGCAACTTTCCTCAAAAATAGCAGCTAAGGATAATCAGTCTCCTATTTCCTCCTATTCTTATACTTAGAAATGACCACCATTTCTTTCATACCACCATTTTCCATTTATTAGCAATAACAGAGGAAATACCAGTAGCACCAATTAAAAATGAATCCACATGACGTGTTTTATCCTTACAGCTGTAATAACTAGTAACTAACATGGATTGGAAAGCACTTTGCAAAGGTAAAAAGTGCTGTACAGTTACATTATAATTATCATCATTAATAAATTAGCCCAATTCTCCTAGTATTCAAAAGGCACGTAAGGTCAGATACATGGGTTTCAGTGGGGCAAAATGATCACAACCTATAATGTAGCAATGGTTCAGACGTGTTGGCAACAAGTTTTACCCCATGCAATCCTGCAGAGCTGAAGTTACACACCCTTCAAAATATGGGAGAATGAAGCTGAAAATAGAGAAAACAGATTTTTTTTTGAGATTTACTGCTTTTGTTTTAATAACAGACCCCTACCTCTTTTACGTTAACTTTTAAAATATAATTACTCAAACTTCTAAATTGTACATTTTAACAAAATCAACATTTCTTATTTAAGGTGACAGTAAATTTTATTATTCTCTATGAGTTGATATTCCAGACATCATTAGAATTTCAAAGCAGTCTGCAACTTGAAAGAGGTCAGATTGGTAATTTTGTGCTTGCATACCCTCAGGGAATATCTTTAGTATTCATCCCAGAATTGTTACTAGAAAAAAACAGCTTTATCCATTCCCTTGCCAGCAGGAGTCTTGGCAAGAGAAGGCTCTTGGCTGACCATAAATAAAATTCCTTGAATCACCAATATCTTGATTTAAGAAATAAATTTTACTGTGTCTTACATACACAAAAGCTGATTAACAATGGTTAAAAAAACATTAGTCCACTTTTTCACAGGTGTACAAAAGGAAATATGATGGAATTACATTCAACAATAAAGCTTAAAGTTCACTCTAGGTAATAGTTGCATTAACATTCACATACACAAGCACAGAGTAGGTATATTTCAGGAGTCTTATCATAGCATACAGCATACATATGGGAGATTGATCTCAGGTAACATCATAGGTGTTAGCAAGATTAGCAATTCAGAGTGTTCTGGAAAAGGTAAACAAACCAAAGAGAAGGTGTAGGCTAGCGCACCAAGACAAATCACAGAATTAGAGGATTGCAAAGTCTGCTCACTGTGTGTATGAGAAAACAATATTTTTCTTCAATTTCTGGGTCTTGATATAGTTGGCTAGAGAAGGTTGTGTAGTCAAAGTGCACGTAATTGTTTTTTAGAAAAGAGAGAGAGAAAGATCCTTTTATTTAGTAATTAATACATGCAAGAGGCAGCCCCAGAGTGACCTGAAAGAGTAAAGCTGTGATTGGCAGGTGGCCGGTATAATACAGATGTTCCAGGCAATTCTCTTAAAGCACTTCTGTAGCAGCAATGATCATTTAAATGGCTGTAGACTGAATTCGGTTTTGAGGCGAGTTTAGGGGAATTGTCTTCATCATAGCTCTCTTTAAAGATTTATAGTTATAGATTTTCTCTGTTTTAAATAAATCTATCAAACAACAAACAGCATAAAGTGAGGTGTTGGGGTTTTCTTTTTTTCTTTTGCTTTTGCATATGTGTTATTGGAAAAGGATCTGGCCTTTTCATAAACACCGTGTGCAAAAGAATTTTTCATAAAGTGAGCACAAGGACATGTACAGGAAACGCATCAGATCTGCTTCTGTTGCCCTGGCTGGCCCCCTGCTAAACACTGAACTGTTGACGTGTAGATACAATTCAGGTCTTCGGTATAATGACATCACAGCCAACAGACTTTAGGGACTGCTAAAGCCTTGTCCGTGAGGACAGTTTGGCTGATCGAGGGTGGCCACCACCTCTTGAGTTGTAAGATTTAGAAAGTCTGGTTCCTTTTAAATTTCACATTTCCCCTCCCGACTGGTAACTCCCAGTGTCGATTTGCCTTTGTTTCCCAGCCCTCCTTTCACCAACTAGTTTAATCTGGCCCATCCCAGCCAATGCGGCACCCACATACCCCTGGTGGCCACACATGCCTAGTGGCCACAGATACCCAAGCTGCTGGATCTTAAAACCTTTCAGCCTGCCCTGCAAGTGTCATCAAGACAGGATCCCCGGAGCTCAGGGCAGAGAGTCCAACCTCTCACTGGCGGGGCTGGGAAGCCTCTCCTTTGCGGCGGAGGAGAAAGGAAACTTGGGTCTGCTTTTTAGGTTCTGAAAACAAGCCAGAGTGGAGAGAAAGAGTTAACACCAGACTTAGCGAAGCTTTTCAGACAAAAGCTGTCCAATGAGACCTAGACAAACTCAGGGAACTTCCTGCAGGTTTTTGAGGTCTACTGAGAGGGTGGATAGGAGAAAGGAGGGGGAGTTGCTACACGGGAGAGAGTTGCCATTATTACAAAAACTGGCTAAGTGGCTTATTTCCATTACAGGACCTCACTGGTCACTGTTGTCGGTCGTGCTGTTCCCTTTCTCTTTTTTCTCCTGGGTCTTGTTACCCTTCTTCTTTTTCTTCTTTTTCTTGGTCTCCTCCTTTTTGCCGAAGGTTATGAAGTCACTTTTGTCAATTTGGCTGTTAGTGGGCTCCTGCCGGATGGAGATGATTGCAGGAGATCCTGGGATAATGAATTTGTCTGGCAACTCACCGGGACCAGATTGTTTGGGGTTGCCTGGTCCGTATTTAAAGGTCCAGCTGTTGCTGTTGACACCAGCACCGACTGGAGGGGACACCTCTCCTGCCTCAGGTTCTGAAAGACAAAACATCACAAGTCAGTAAGGGAGTCAGCCTTCCATGCCACAGTAGTGGGTAGAATATAGGAAAAGCTACACAGACAGGCCTGGCCCCCAAGAAAAAGAAAAAGAAAAACAGAATACCTGAGGTCAACTGTAAACAGGGCATTCCCTGGAGCAATCAGATATCCTGGGACATTTTTTCTTGTAGTCACCTCACAAACTGAAATACCTGAACCTCACCTGATGTCAGGTACTACGCTACTGTTTCTTAAGCCAGTCTAAGGACCGCTGGAGTCTCCAAGTTCTGTCAGAATTTTTTAAATACAGGTTTCAATAACGACGGTAACTTAAAAGGCAGCTGATATGATAGATTCTGCATCATCTGGATGGTGCTCCCCAATTTAAGAACTGCTAGGGGATTTCAGAAGCCTTGTTTGCAATTGTATTCAAAATGCTTTAATTGTCTTCAGCTAATGGGGAAAAGAAACCTAAAAAGAAATACATGATGCAGTTTAGAATGTTTTTTAAAAAGCAGAATATGTTACTTTTAGTGTATGAATTCAAGAAAACTTCAGCTACAAAATATATTTTAACACCTACTCCTTCCCCCAAAAGAGATAAATGTAGTTGAATTAATTACACTTGAACCTTAAACAACATGGGGTTGTTAAAGGCACTGAACACCCCCCCACCCCCGCCCAAGTAAAAAATCTACATATAACTTTTGACTCCCAAAGAACTTAACTACTAATAGCCTACTGTTGACTGGAAGCCTTGCCACTAACATATACAGTGTATTAACACATACTTTGTAGATTATATGTGTTATATAATGTATTCTTATAATTAAGCCAGAGAAAAGAAAATGTTATTAAGAAAAATATAAGGAAGAGAAACTACATTTACAATATTATACTTACTTATTGAAAAAATCCACATATTAGTGAACCCGTGTAGTTCAAACCTGAGTTGTTCAAGAGCCAACTGTATTTAATCCTAATTCTATTTTAATAACCTTGCGGAGTGGTGACATGAAGCAGAGGAGGGATGGGAGTAAGTGTGGGCATCGAGGGACACTACCCAGCATAAGAGAATGGGATCCTGTTGTACATCAGGCCTGCTTGTTGGGATAAAGCACTGGGAGCCAACCTCACTTGCCAAGTCCAGTCCCCTCCCTCAATGTGCTTACAGTCTGGATGGAACTTATACTTAAGCAACTATAAACCAATTTGATAACTGCAACAACCAAGGTACATGTGAAGAATTATAGGACTCAAGAGGAGAAAGTAATTAATTATACTTGAGAAAGTCAAAGGAGATGCCAGAGAAGAGATTAAATTTACACTGAGACTTGGGGAAATAATTACACATCCACAAGGGTTTTCAATATAAGACTTTCCCAAGAGTCTAGTTGGAAGACACACCATAAAGTATACCCATGACTTCTAGAAGAGTAGAGGTCAGCGCTAGAGAGGAAGAGTAATGGTCTGTCTGGGCAAAGTGACCTCAGGGGCCATGGCACTGGAACCTTTGACATCACAGTAATGTTCTTCTATCTGGCACTGCTCCTTTGCTGGAGTTGTGGTGCAGGGTAAGGATGTTGCAAATTTAATTCAAGTACCAGCAAGCAGAGGGGGGAGGGAGTAAGAAACTTTCTTTTCTCCCCTAAGCCCCTTTCCCTACACCATGCTTCCCCTGCCAGAGCTCACTGCCACAATAGCTCTTTGGATAGAGACAGTAGATATTTTTTCTCTGAGACTACTTCCTTTGATTCATCTAATATAATCAAATCTGCACTTGATCTCAGCCAGAATCTGCCTGTTTACCTTTCAAACACAGGCCCTGACCCTGACAGACTAAGACAAAAGTGGGAAATGTATTTAGGAGCCTGGATTTGGCATCCAGGGGAACTGGGTTTCAACACCACTCTTCAGTCCTTTATTGCTCTTACAGGAGGCCAGGATGGAAATTTCTCTCCAACCACACCCAGAACTCTGCACGCGGCCTTTAGGACTGTCATCTGGAGATGCAGAGCTCAGAGATACCTTTATCTTGCAGAACTGAGGAACATTAATGGCCATGCCTATTGGCCGAGGGAGCCCCTCACAGCAGCACCACTAAGGGTTAATGAGCTCTTTAACAGTCTTTGAGCTTCTCTGGGCTTTGCTGGGAGTCTTAGTTGGGTTTGACTCGGCCTGAACTCCAAGAAGCAATGAGACGATCATTCAGGTGCATCCTCCTCATCTTCAGCTTCTGCAGAGCAGAACAAGATCTGCTTTCTCGATCCCTCACAGGCCGTTGTGCCTAACCTGCTCTGGCTGATGAATAAGCAAACACCTCTGATGGCTCTTTCAGGTGAAATAATAGCTTAAGGATCTGACAAACGACATTTACTGACCTTCTGATCTGAGTCCCTTTGGTCAAGAGCACTGAAACCCTTGACCAGCTTCGCCTATGGCTGTGACTTTGGGACAGAATCAAGGAGATAACTCCCTCTGAAGGAGATGAGAAAGACACGCCTTTTATGTCCCTAACCCTGGCCCAGCGCCAGTCCCAGCAAAAGGTCAATCAAGGGAATGTTTTTTCCTTCCGTGCTGCCTCCCTTCCCCCATCCTGGGACCGCCCTTCTCTTCCCCTCAGCTCCCTAACTCACAAGCAGACAAAGACAGGACTGAAAAGCAAGCAGTCAAGACACAAATGAATGGATCGATTAGACTCGAGGATTTCAGACACACATCAAGCAGGTGTGGATCCCTCACATTCAGATAACAACCCAATAGGATTTGAAATTTTTAATAAAACATGATCATCATGGTAAATGGTTTTGCTTCTTTTTTTATTTTTCCACAACAGTTAGGAATACATTTTAAAATCAGAACCGCGTATATATATTTAAAAGCATGTAGATCTGCAACTTTAAAAACTGCCCTCTGGAGGTAGCTGACCACTTCACTTAATCCTGTAATCCAGTTTAGGCACTTCCCTTAGGCACTACCCAGGGCCTTCTTAGCAACATCCCCAATTTTCCTCTTTCGCGCTAAACCAGCTCAGGTGAAGTTCATCTTCCGTGACTGGGAATGATTGGGCTGGAGGCTTTGCCAATGCCAAAGCCAGGGAAGGTCCTGAAGATAGTGAATATGTGCCAGACTTGTAAACTCACCGCCAACCCTATTCTGAACTGCCCTGGACAATCAGCTAAGGCCAGGAGAGGTTTATCTGATGTAAAATAACTTCCCCGAACAGAACAACACAAAGTCATTTTGGCCAAGGATCCTACCTTCAGGAAAGCTCTTTGGAGGGCTAGAGAATTATGGAGGGTATTTAATTCTCTTTTCCTCTCTTTATTTTGCTTTGCTCTTCTGAATGTGAGGGCCTGCCCTGGCTCTATGACTTGATAGTATATAGTCCTGAGCAATGTACATAAATATCTCTGAGCCTGTTTCCTTATTCATAAAATGGAGATGATCACCCTCCTGTCTACATCAAGGTTATGGGTGTAGTTAACATTTATTGTGCCCTTCCTCTCTGTGTGGCACTGGGTTGAGTAGATCAGCGTGCAATGTAATTTTTCGCTCCTCACCATAGGAAGTAGCTATTGCCAATATCCATGCATGTTTTATAGGTACATCTGTTTTATATTAAAAGACTACGGACCGATGGTCACATGGTTATTAAATGGCGAGACCTGGCAGTCTCACTCCAGTTAGGAGACCCACATCCTGAGCTGTGGGTGGCGGCTCTTTGAAAACCCTGCAGCATTATACAAATGAGGCAATTACTGTAATTATATCTGTTTCGTCACCATGTGGGGAACAGAGATATAGGCCGGAGTCTCCAGGCTAGATCCGCTGAAAGGAGCGGAGGTGGGGGGAGGGGTGTGTGGGAGTGACAAGCTCAGGAAAAGCGCTGCTCCGTCTGCAGGTTTCAGCCCCGCCCCTTCGCTCTTCATTCATCCCTTTGTTACCATCTCGGGGATTTGGGTGCTAACGTTAATAAAGAGCTTCCAGAAAACTCATCATTTTGATTAAAGCCGGGAACTATCTTGCCAGACAGCACTCTGGAGCCTGCCTACCGCCCGCACTGCTAGGTTAGCGCAGCCAGCAAAAGGCTATTAAATGATTACAGCCGTTTTCGGCCCGGCAGACAGCGCCCCTGGACGCACGTTCTCGGGCGCAGATGCTCTGCCTCTGGCGACGCTGGGAAGAGGCAGGACACAGAAGGCTCTGCAGGTTCTGGGTTTGCAAGTGAACATCCTGGCTTTCTGAGGGACCGCTGCCTCCACCCCTCCCTTGACTGCTCTCCCACCCGAGTCAGCCACCGCCGCCTTTAAGCAGCTCCGGTTTCATTTGAGCCTTCTTTGGCTTTGAGCAACCATTTCATCTCCGTCTCCTACCTCAGTCTCTTTCTTCCTCTGCGTGTGTGTGTGTGTGTGTGTGTGTGCGTGTGTGTGTGTGCGTGAGAGAGAGAGAGAGAGAGAGAGAGAGAGAGAGAGAGAGAGAATTTGGCAGATTGTAGAATTATACATGCTAAGCCTGATCAAAAGGCAAAATGCACCCGCCACCAAACCCGCTGAAAGACCAGGTTGTAAAACATCTCCAGCTCTCTCCCCTCCCCCCATATCCTGCCATCTGTGGGGGGTGTGGACTGCTGGGACAAGCTCCGCCTCCTCTCCCTCACTCAATCCTTTATGAATCGGGCGACGTTAATCTGAGTAATTACAGCCCACAAAGCATAGGAGAGCCGAGGTCTGAAACCCACACTCTGCTAAGTCAGAGAGAGGAGGAGAAAGCTCAAACCACCTGGGCTGGCATTTCCCCCACCGCTTCTCGTCCTGCAGTTGACAGTGGAAAGAATTTTCCATGGAAACAAGAAATGTAAAAATATACTTCCTGCTCTCTGTAAGACTTTAAGGCTCCATAATCAGAATAGTAGGTTTAGATTTAGCTAGTGTAAATGATGTGATGTTTAGAAAATTATGTAATATTTCTGGGCCTGGGTTTTCATGTGTAAAGGAGATAATAGCACCCACCTCATGGGTTGTGTTAGGATTAAATGCAATTATCCTTAAAGAGCACATAAGGCGGTATCTGGTGCAAAGTAACAACTCATTGCGTTTTACATGCTAGTAAGATCAGAGCAGCAGCAGATTTATTCATTTGTGTAAGGAATATTGATCAGTTACTTATGATGGGTCAGGCACTTTATTAAGCATTTTGCATGTGTATGTATTTATTTGAAAATATATATCTTATATATGTATATATATGTAAAAGATTTCCATTTTATAGACAAGGAAACCGAAGGCTTAAATTACAAGACGATTTGCCCTGAATCACAGAGGGATTTGGTAATAAAGCTAAAAAATTATTCTCTCACTGACTCCCCAGCTCCATAATAGATTTTTATTTCTTTTTACTTCTTGAAGCTTTGGGGATGGGGGAGGAGACAGAGTTGAGTCCTATTCACAGGCCTAGTATTCTGATCCCTAGAGGAGCTGGAGAGGGATAGTGTGTGTGTGACCAGAAGGCAGGCTTGGTGATGGGGAAGCCGATATGGTCCCGCTCCCCAGGGGCCGCCACTCCTGGGGTTTCACCTCCTCCGGGTGGGCTGAGTGATCTGGAAGAAGATTTTGTGGCTGCCTGGTGCCTCAGGCCACAGCTGGGCTAATTTTCAGTAATCTTGGAGCGGAAGAGATAAATACAGTTGCGTATTTTTAAGCCTCAGCTCTTGCTTTGTGCCCAAAATAACTCTGCCATTTCTAGGTTAAGAGTATAAAAACTTCACGTGCTAGGAACCCAGATTCAAAAATCAGAATAGCCGGTCTCAAATCTTCCTAGGTCTCCATAGTCAGCTAAAAAAAAAAAATTAAAATAATCACATTTCTTGTTTCTATGACTACCCCAGGGCTCCTTTTTTTAAAAAAATCATTAAGAACTTCAAGATGGCTACAACATAATAGTAAACCAAACAGGGCTTTTCTAAGTGCTGGGCAACCTGGCTTGGACCCTGAGCCACTGCTGGGTTCCTCCTTCACCACCAAAACTTGACAGTGACTCTTCCCAGGGTCTCACACGGACTCTCTATCCCACCCAAACCTATGTATGGCATAATCTTTCCACCTAATAATAACACTGCTTCTGGCTTGGGTTGAGTTTTCAAACTTTTCTTCTCCAGCCTTCCCCCCTTATTTTGCTACAATCTGTGCTTCTTAAATTTGGCAGCAATCCCAGGCTCTGTGCTGCTGTGTCACTTCTCAGCCTTGAGCCACCATTTCTAGACAAGCAGTGATGTCCCTGCATTGAGGGTATAAAATGGAGGAGCAGTCCGAACACTGCAGCAGGAGAGCAAGGGAACAGTCACCCGGAGGGCCCTCATCCCCACTACCCCCCACACTCTGCAAATACCACTCCACTGAAACTAAACAGTTTGAATCCTCTTTACCGTGTGCCAGGTATTGTACTAAACGCCAGAATATTACATTGAATAAATGCTAGCATGTTTGCGTGCTTAGCATGAGCTAAGCACTGAGCTAAGCATTTTTGCATGTATTGTCTCATTTAATCCCTATAGCAGCCTACAGTCTTGCATCTTTCACACACTAATAAACCTGAGGCACAACAATTAAGTGCTACAGCAGGGATCTGAGGCACTGTGCAAAGCCACGCTGCCTCCCTTAAGCTCACACACGTAAAATTTAAACAAACCTGCCCTTCACTCTCCATGTTTTCTCAGACATAATCAAGACCAAATCCACCAGAATTACCTAAGAAAATTTCCAAAGCCAGTTCTTTTTACAAAAAGGCTGCACACACCTCACTTTGGGTGCCTCATTTCTAGACACTCTAAGTTTCCAACCCTTGCTTTAGGTAGAGAACAACACTAAGTTGATAAGATAGCTCATGAGTTAGTCTTCAGATATTATAGGTTGTTTTAAAGATTCATAGAGCAGAGGGGGCTTATATGGTCTCCTTTCTTAAAAACAAACAAACCAACCAGTCTTCTGGTGGCTCTCCATTGCTAGCAAAAGGAACTCCAAGTTCTCTAGCTAGATTTTTAAGGCCTTACAAAATCTGACTTCAGACTACCCTTCTGACCTCATTTCCCAACAGTCCTTCATCCCACTCTATTCCTCAGATGTACTCATTCCATTTACCCAGATTACACACTTCTGATTTTTTTTTTTTTTTTTTTAGAATGCATGTATTGTTCCCTTTGCCTGGAACTATCTTCCTTCCCACATCCTACTTGCCATGCTTCAATACCCAAATTACATGTCACATAATTTCTGACCTGGTCCCCTAAATTCCCAATTCCATCTTCTGGATTCCCACAACATCCAGTATTCATGGTTATTGAGGAAGCATTAGGGCCCAGTGAAAACAGTTTGGGGGACTCTTTCAGGAAAGGTGAACCAGCTTACCATATTTACATGGGGCTTGTTTTGATTACAACATAGATAGGATCTGAGTCCCATTCTGGACTGACAGGCCCTGGTGGCTTGTCTCAGCTTCCTTTCCCCTCATTGGCCCTGGCTATGCATGGCACTATTATGGTCCTTATCACATAACATGGTAATATTTCTGTTTTATTTCTTTACATTTCTGTTTCCACATACTAGTTTATAAGAACAGGACTGTGTTATATTGAATATTATATTTGCATCACCTAGAACAGAGACTGGTCTTAAGCAGATGGTTAATAAATATTTGTTTAATGAATATATACTAGTGAGTAATTTTAAAGAGAATGGTGGTGGTGGTGGTAGTTTAAGGAGGAGTTCTAGGGACCTGCCTATGCAGTGGGTTTTGTGAGGATCTTCACAGGGTCCTTCAAAACATCACCATTTAGAAGGCGAGCATCCTGGAGGCAAGGTTGTGATCCTGAGTGAGAAAGGACCAAAGCAGATAACTTATATCTCTTAGTCCTTATATTTAAAGAGAGCTATTAAGAGCTCATCCTCCTTAAAAAATTTCACCAAGGAAGATATTTAGAATCAATTATACTTGGTTGAATAGAGGGAAACTGACATGACACTGATCATTGACTAAACAGGACCCCATTCACTGCAGACAACGGGGACGGCAGTTTTAGTGACATCTTGGTGACACAGGAGCCTGCAGGGGATCTGAACTCCAAGGGAGCTCTTTCATGGGTCTCAGCCTAATCACTGTCAGAGGCATGAGGGGTGGTTTATTCTCCAATCAGAGCTGCTGAGAGCCTCCAATCAGACGCTCTAGGTTTTGGAGGTGCCTAGCCTGTTTGGATTTCAAGGAGATAGCTAGTATGAGAATAGGTTTGTTATGCAAAATGCTCCTAAAAACAACACACCAACAAATCCTGAATACATGTATATCCATAGATTTTGCCCAAAATCACCCTCACCCCTGACCCTGATGCCTCATTGAGGAAAAGCAAGTGAGATGTCGGAATACTGACAAAGCACCTCCTCTGCTCCACTTCCCACAACCCCCAACACACATACACGCCAATCGGGCTCTGCACTTCCTTCTTCAGGGAAGTCCTGGGTATACATTCTAATCTGCTTTCACCTAGACACAGATTCTAGATGCATACAGGACAGGTAATATATGTTGCCTCTGTCTCCTGGCATTACCCTGGGGAGAGTAACTTTTCTGCTAGCTGCCATGCCCTTTAATTGAATCCTTCCAGATTAGCCTGTGGATGATTCAAAGAGTACTGTCTTGTCCTGACTGCTCCCCAACTTTAGGAAAAATACTCTTAAGCCTGGGACAGAACAATATCCCTTATCCCTTAATAATGCAGCGGGAACCATTTTCCTCTTGTCTCCACATTTCCACCCCTGCCCATAGAGAAGGGATTACCCACCAAACCAATAATCCATCCTGTAGCGATAGGTTAGGAAGGGAGCTCTTACCTTTAGCTCCACTTACTTACTCTCCCCAGTAAGGAAAAGTTGTTCATCGGATTGGGGAGATTTCCATAAATCAGACTTTATTCTTTTGTCATTTTAAAAAATTATTTATTTTTAATCTTTATGGTTGAAAGTACATAAATCATACTTTAAATAGATTGTGCTTCTTGATTGAACAAAGTTAGCATCAACAGTCACTATTCCTTCATGACATACTTCTCTAGTTCTCTTTCTCTCTCTCTCTTCTAGCTTAGCCTCTGTTTGGTCATTAAACCAGGACAGTTCTCCCTCCACACCAAGGGAGAGGTCTGCCATTCTTCGTTTTTTTCTCTTGCATTTGGGAGGTTGGACACCCTGTCATATTCTCCAGACTATCCTTACCAATAATAAACCCGATTCTGAACTTTGTTAGTCTATCTTAATTAGTTAAGATTTGGAGGAAAAGCAAGGTGATTAATTAGCCTCCACCAAACTTCTGACAATAGCCTTCGAAAAGCATTTAAAGTCTTGTCCATACTGACTATATCCTTTTCAGAGTCCTAATACGCACCTTATTTTACCTTCACCTCTACTGAAATTTACACACAGACACACATAGCCATCTGTGCCTGAACAAGAAAGACCTTGTGATAGAAATATAATGGTCCCCCAAAGATGTCTGTGTCCTAATCCCTGGAACTTGGGAAAATGTTATGTTTCATGACAAAAGAGACTTTGCAGATCTGATCCTGACACAGAGTAATCATAAGGATCTTTATAAGTGAAAGAGGGAGGAAAGAGAGTCAGAGTCAGCAAGAGATTTGCAGACACTCCTGCTGTTGGCTTTGAAGATTGAGGAGGGAGCCAGGAGCCCTGAAAGGTAGGCAGCCTCTTACAACTGGAAAAGGCAAATAAATGGATCCTCCCCTAGAACTTCCAAAAAGAATGCAGCCCTGCTTATGCCTTGATTTTAGCCCAGTCAAACCCATTTTGGACTTCCAATAGTCAGAAATATGAGATAATAAGTTTATATTGTTTTAAACCATGTAGTTTGTGGTAATTTGTTACAGCAGGCCTGGGAAACTAATATAGATTTTGGTACCTGGAAGTGAAGTATTTTTCACCTGATGCTTGGGACAAAATAACAGTAGTATGTTAGTTAAGTGCATAGGGCTCACCATCAGAGAGCCAGGCGTTCAAATATTGCCTTTGCCATTGTATTCATCAACAAATATTTATTAAGCACCATTATGTGCTACACATCTTACTTGATATTGAAAATATAATGATGACCAAAAAAAAAACACTAATTGTGTGACTGTAGAGAAGTCACTTAATTCCTGAGCTTCAATTTTCTTATCTGAAACATGAGAAAGATAATATACTTCTCTCTTATTTAAATAGGCAATGCATGTAATGTGCATTATTACAGTTCTCAATAAATAGTAGCTATTATTAAGTCTTTCTTTCTCTTCTAAAAGACTATTTCTAAAATCCAGGGGGCACAGGATTTTAAGCACAGGATTTAAAGACTCTGAAATTTCAACAACAAAGACTGTCCCAATCACTCACACACACACACACACACACACACACACACACACACACACACCCTTGCTAACAGGCATTGGTTAAGAGAAGGAAACTTCTATATACCATAGCTCATCATCAAATACAAAACCAAGCTCCCCAGCACAAAGGTGTCCAGCGCTGGCCTGGTTACCTACCTGATGACGCTCTTCTTCCCCCTAAAACTGTTGGACATGCAGCATGTGGTGTGCACTAACATAAATCATTCATACTGGCTGAGGCTTGCCACAGATCTTTAGGTGACCCTCAGTGATAATGGGAACAGAGGTGTGATACGTGTTCTTGGGCAACGCAATCTCTATGTTGCAGGGTCAAAAAGGGTAAGAGTGAAGACTTGGGGAATGTCACCTCACTACTCAGCTTGACCCATTGTGTCACCTAGAGCAACAGCTCTGGACACAGGATTGGCCCAATGTTGGAAGTAAGCTGCAGCTGGCAAACTTTCTTGGACCATCAACAATACACTTGTTTGTTCAGACCTTCTGTATAGAACAGGCTGTATATATATTTTTTTAAAGTTTGTTTAGTTGTGTGTTTTTTTATATTCAGTGGCAGCTGTAATCTGGAGGCTCAGGGTGCCCCATTTGGGATTCAGCAGTCAAAGGACACAACCCTAGTATCGGTAAACTTCTCAACATTCCTGTTCTCTTGTGATTCCAAATTTGGTTCCTTAAAATTCCTAAACCTTTCAGAGTTATACATTTTGAATATGACTTCTACAAAGCTCTCAACTTCTTGTTTTAATACCAGCACAAACATCCTTTTCCCCCTTATTTCCTTTGGTATTGCCACCCTTGAGCCTGCCATCTCCTATCCTTTACCTAGTCCAGCCGTGGGCAAACTACGGCCCACGGGCCGGATCCGGCCAGTTTGAAATGAATAAAACTAAAAAAAAAAAAAAAAAGACCGTACCCTTTTATGTAATGATGTTTACTTTGAATTTATATTAGTTCACACAAACACTCCATCCATGCTTTTGTTCCGGCCCTCCGGTCCAGTTTAAGAACCCATTGTGGCCCTCGAGTCAAAAAGTTTGCCCACCCCTGATAGTCTGCTCCCTTGAAAGTAGACTTCCAGCAGCAGCTGAGGGAGCTCTTGATGTCTCTGATATCTGGAATGGCATCAATCTCTGCTCCCCTCCTTTTTCTGACTGTGGGTGACAAGCTCCAAGTGCTGAGGCAGAGAGAGGCTCCTCTCCAATCCACATGCTTACTTCCTGGCTTCTAGGCAATGAGCTCTCTTCTATGACCCTTCCCTAGAGGCCCATAGTCTCTAGCAGTGCTTGACCTGAAAATGTTTCTCCAGATTAGGCAACGACCTTCTCAACTGCAAAGTGACTGCCTCTGTGAAAATGAACTTTTCAAATTCTTTTGGAATCTGGGCCAAGTTTCTCTGAAAATATTTGTCATTAAAGATGCTTGCTGCTGCTAGGGACAGGCTTTCACTTCTCGTTTACTAGAACCAAAGTGGCTGAGGGCAACACCTGCTGCAGCTGCAAAGCTTAAAGGAATTAAAAGCTATCACTATTCTTCTGCCCTTGATCCAGGTCATAAGTAGGTCCTTCTTGCCCAAGCACCATCCAGAGAGGAGCTCCAAGCCCACCCATTCCAACAATTCAAGCAATCTTTCCTACAGAATGAAGTGTGGAGTTCTACCCTCCTCTTCCTCTTCCCCTTCCCCACAAAGCTCTCAAACACACAGGTAGCCTTTCATCTTTGAGCTAAGTCAGGAGGCAGAGTTGGTGACCCCTCTTCCTTTGCCCTTTGTGACACTAGGATCCTCCCTGGAGAAACCTGAATTTCCTTTTTGAGGAGAGGCTTAAAACTTCAGGTGCGCAGCATGGTGTGTAGAGAAAGCTAAAAGGGAGAGTAATTCAGAAACTCCCCTGTCCCATGCAACACTCTTAAAGAAAAGAAGGATAAGGTGTACTCTTTTTCTAAGACATACTCAAAAGTTGTTTCTCATGATGCAGTTTTCAGGGGCCAGACTATACTGCTCCAGTGGTACATTAGAGGGATCAATAATAACTGAAGTAACTGTAATGAGTCTCCATTCCCTGACCCTGCTTTCGCAGCTTCTCTGCATCTGTGGGATTCGAAGGGAACTGCAGCCTAAGGGAACAGTTCCTGCTGCTCTTCTCTGCTCAGTCCAGGAGCATATAGCTGAGGGCACACAGGACTGGGTGTTCAGGAGGCACATGATCTGTTTTGGACCACTATTAGAGAAAAAATTCATTTATTGTGCATCATGGCCCCAGCCCTGACTGTATTTTGCCAGGGCTACCCATTCTGGAAGAGTTTACGTAGGAAAAAATGAGGGAGGTGCATGAACTACAGGGTGGAGAAAAAGAACTATCTCAGAATCTATTTATTAAACAGAAATGTTTAAATTCAGAGAAACGAGAAAGTCTTCACTTAGTTGTTTATCTCCATGATCATTAAAAATTGAAGGTGCAGTGTTCTTCTAAGAAGGAGATGAAGAAAGTCGTGGATAGATGGAATCAGTGCAGACTTAAGCTTCATGGCTTCTCCTGGGTAGAGTATTCTAATTTCCTTGCACAACATCTTGCTCGCTCTCTCTCCAGGCCAAGTCAGAATACACAAGGTAGGCCACAGCAAGAGCTCCATCAGACATGGTGCGCTCCACACCCCACACAGTGAAAGGGCATCTTAAAGGGCTCAGCTTTCCTCAGCTGTGAGATGCAAGGTGAGAGGGAGGATCCCGGCAGGAGGGAGCTGCCCCACCCACAGAGATCTCTGATCTCATTTCTTTTCCTAATAAGGATATGCACACACCTCCCAGGACTATCATTGCCATGACAACAGAAATTGAGGGTGAGCGGGTTAGTGGAACAGCGAGAGAGCTGAGTGTGATTTCCAAATTCTCAAACAAGGCCTGAGGCTGCACTTGCTCACAAAGTGGAAAAATTCATGTTGGCAGTTCTAAATAGATTCCAAAATATTAAGGCTCATGAGTTCTTTCTGGGGAAGAGTCAGAGATGGAGTCTCCATGGAGGCCCTCCGTGGGGAGTTGATTTTCTCAGAGCGGTAGGAATCTCTAAGACAATGAAGAGCCTGAACCCCCCTTTAAAAGTAGGACACATAAACTCTGTCCATTTTCCACAGAGCAAAGAGATGTGGCAAACCAGGGCAACAACATCCCCCAAGGACACAAAAAAGACAGGCGCTTTTAAAAAATATTTTGTATGGTACAGCCTTTCCACAGAAATAACTCAGAACAACTCAGACCTACATTCTAAGCTAAAGGATAGACCTGTACCTTGAAAAATCATTGATATAGTTACCATTTACTATAATATGTGTGTATTATCTCATTTAATTCTTACAACAACCCTATAAAGCAGACAAGGCTATTATCTCTATTTTACAGAAGAAGAAACTGGAATAAAAATTAAAAAAAAAGTAATGGTCCCAGGGACATACAACTGCTGAGTGGCAGAACTAGAATCCAAAGGAGAGTTACTCTGACCCACAGCCTGAGCTCTTAGTGATTCTCTCTCTGATATGGAAAAAGGCGTCCTGTTTCTTGCAAGAATCTTTTTTTTTTTATTAATATATTTTATTGATTTTTTACAGAGGGGAAGGGAGAGAGATAGAGAGTTAGAAACATCGATGAGAGAGAAACATCGATCAGCTGCCTCCTGCACATCTCCTACTGGGGATATGCCCGCAACCCAGGTACATGCCCTTGACCGGAATCGAACCTGGGACCTTTCAGTCCGCAGGCCGATGCTCTATCCACTGAGCCAAACAGGTTTCGGCTCTTGCAAGAATCTTAAGCTGATGCCTCCTTGCATGGTTTCTGAGCTTGCAAAGATATTAGACAACTTCGAGGATATTTAATCTTGACTCTCTAGACCAGTTCTTAAACTGTAGGGCCCATCAGTATCCCATGGAGGGCTTGTTAAAATAGATGGCTGGGCCCTACCCTGAGAATTTCTGGCTCAGTAGGTATTGTTTTTTTTTTTTTTTTTTTTTTAATTAAATCTTTATTGTTCAGATTATTACATTTGTTTTTTTTTTCCCCCCCTAAACTCCCCTCCTCCCAGTTCCCGCCCCACCCTCCGCCCTCACTCCCCACCCACTGTCCTCATCCATAGGTGCACGATTTTTGTCCAGTCTCTTCCCACATCTCCCACACCCCTTTCCCCCCCAAGAATAGTCAGTCCATTCCCTTTCTATGTCCCTGATTCTATTATAATTACCAGTTCATTCTGTTCATCAGATTATTTACTCACTTGATTCTTAGATTCACTTGTTGATAGATGCATATTTGTTGTTCATAATTTGTATCTTTACCTTTTTCTTCCTCTTCCTCTTCTTAAAGGATACCTTTCAGCATTTCATATAATCCTGGTTTGGTGGTGATGAACTCCTTTAGCTTTTCCTTATCTGTGAAGCTCTTTATCTGACCTTCAATTCTGAATGATAGCTTTGCTGGATAAAGTAATCTTGGTTGTAGGTTCTTGGTATTCATCACTTTGAATATTTCTTGCCACTCCCTTCTGGCCTGCAAAGTTTCTGTTGAGAAATCAGCTGACAGTCGTATGGGTATTCCCTTGTAGGTAACTGAGTTTCTTTCTCTTGCTGTTTTTAAGATTCTCTCTTTATCTTTTGCTCTTGGCATTTTAATTATGATGTGTCTTGGTGTGGTCCTCTTTGGATTCCTTTTGTTTGGGGTTCTCCGCGCTTCTTGGACCTGTAAGTCCATTTCTTTCACCAGGTGGGGGAAGTTTTCTGTCATTATTTCTTCAAATAGGTTTTCAATATCTTGCTCTCTCTCATCTTCTGGCACCCCTATAATTCTGATGTTGGTACGCTTGAAGCTGTCCCAGAGGCTCCTTACACTATCCTCGCATTTTTGGATTCTTTTTTCATTTTGCTTTTCCGGTTGGATGTTTTTTGCTTCCTCGCATTTCAAATCATTGACTTGATTCTTGCGCTCCTCTGGTCTGCTGTCGGGCGTCTGTATAATATTCGTTATTTCAGTCCGTGTGTGCTTAATTTCTAGTTGGTTCCCCAATATAAGATCGAGGGTCTTATTAGTTTTCGTGTAGATCTCATTAAGTTTATCGGCAGCTTCTAAACAGTTCTTGAGAGACCTTAAAAGTGTGGTTCTGAACTCTATTTCTTCCATTGACAATTTTGTCCTGTTTCTTTGTCTCCGCATTTTGTTATGCTTCCTTGGTGCACCCCCTAGTGGTCTTTGTTCGCAGTCTTATAGTTAAATCTTGATTGTTGTAGCTAATTCCAGGGAGGGTTTGACCTCCAGGCCAAGTGGCTATGAGAATCAGCTGTGTCAGCGGTGAGAGAACTTCTGTCCTCTAGGGAGGTGCTAATCTAGCCTTTGCCTGAGGCTATCCGGCAAATGCTTCTGTGCAGGGCTTGGGCAGGGCGGGTCGCACAGGATCAACAGGGTGGGCCGGAGAGAGGAGTTATGGCGGCTCTCAGTCCTGTCCCAAGGGGCTCTGCCTCTCTGAGTCCCAGCACCCGCTGCAAAGCTGGGAGAGAAAGCTGCACTCGCTCTGACCGAAGCCAGACAGTCCCGCTTCTCCCGTTTGAGTCTGGGTCCCTAAAGACTCGCCCGGATCTGGTGCTCAGAGTCTGCGACTCCCTCCCGATTGAAAACAACAACCGCGCCCTCCGCCGCCAGCCCGCTCCGCGCACTCCGCACCTCAGAATTTGACTTCAGCACTGCGCCTCCTCTGAGTGTCCGTATGCGTTTCTCTTTCCTCCTAGTTGTAGGACTTCCACTCAGCCAGCGTTCCTGTGGTTCTGGGTGATGTCCCTTCCGTTTTTTGGTTTCACTTTTGAAGTAGTTGTTCAAAGCAGCAAACTCCGGCGTTAACCTATGCCGCCATCTTGGTTCTCTGGTTCAGTAGGTATTGTTAGAGCTGCTGCTCTGGGAACCATCCTGTGAGAACCACTGCCTAGTCCCTCTCTAAACTAAGGTTCTCTAAGCCTCACTGCCTTAGTTGCCTCCCCTCCTAACTAATCTTTCACTGTTCGGTCCTGGATCCCCTGGGGTGTTACTTGACAACCTAGAAAGTTATCCTTGGTAGTACTGTGTGTTTGGGAATTCCCTGAGCTCTTCTGAAAATAGTGAATAGCTCCCACTCCAAAAATAATTTACTTTTGCCTTAGGTAAGTCCTGAGATCCCATGAAATATAGAAAGAGGAGCCTGGATGAACCAGTGGGAGATGGCAAAGTAGGCTGGCACCCTGAAGCCAGACCAGCTCTAGAAGGGAGGGGCAGTTTTGTTTGTGTGTTTTTTTGTTTTGTTTTGTTTTTACAACTCTTGGGATTTCCTCTAGGAACTAGTCACAAGAGGGTAATCATTAAAACCTCTTCAGAGCATTCATATTAAGAAAGTTAGAGTTGTAAACGTGAATGACTGGCCCTTTAATGCCCCTCTCCTCAAAACACATTCCTCCACTTGGAGAAGAGACTGTAGCTATATGCCTGCACTCCCTATTTAGCCATTTTCTTTCTCTGCTCAGTCTCACAGGAACCTGAGTAAAAGTAAGAAGCCAGCGGGCCATGTCTGCTTACACAGAGAGCCTGGAGAAAGGGGCCAGTAATCAGGATTAATGGATTTAATGCCTGAGTTGTTTATCTTGCAGGAAACATCACCTGGTGATGTCCCCACTGATCCCTTCAGAGCAGGGCTTTTGTGGACTCTGTAAATAAATGAGCAGTTTAGAGACAAAGCAAAGTAATTCATCAGTGGAGGAAAAACAACTGCAAGGAACACATGTGAATGAGGATCCCAGCACAGCAGGTCCCTCTCCCTTAATGCCATGCCTGCAGCTGTTGTGTGTGCTATGAGAAGGTGCTGGTTCATGAGGTCTCAGACACAAGTGTAAGGCGACTCAGGAACCAGGAGGAAGCCTTTTGGAAGCAGCTGCACCTTCATCATGAAGCACTGAAGGACAACAGAAGCAATGAAAGGCAGGCTCTACTAGGAACAACCAAGCTTTTTGAAGCATTTTCCTTTTCTTTTCTTTTTTTTATTTTTTACAGAGAGGAAGGGAGAGGGATAGAGAGTTAGAAACATCGATGAGAGAGGAACATCGATCAGTGCCTCCTGCATACTCCCCACTGGGAATGTGCCCACAACCAAGGCACATGCCCTTGACCGGAACCGAACTGGGACCCCTGAGTCCGCAGGCCGATGCTCTAGTCTATCCGCTGAGCCAAACCGGTCAGGGCCATTTTCCTTTTCTTTGGGCAGAATTAATAAATCCCTCTCATTTTATCCCCACGAGGGTGGCTAGGGATGAATGGACTGTATAGATGTCAGGATGATCCCAAAAACTACAGAGTGTCTGTTTCTGGGCCTAGGAATGAGAACTATTCAATTCTGGCTACCAGGTTATCAGCCAAGTCCAGCCACATCACAGATTGCTCAAAAGTATCCCAGAAAAAAAAGGAGTAAAAAGGTTAGACATCTATTAATATTATGTCAAGCACTATATTCAGCTGTTTATTTTTACCATGGCAACTCGATAAGATAGGTGTTATTTTTATACCCAATTTATAGGATAGGTAATTAGGAAAACATGAATTTAAGCAATTTGCTTATGCTCACCCAGCAAGTAAGTTTGGAACTGTGGTGCAATTCAGATCTGATGCCACATCCTAATCTTAATCTTTATGCCATATTCCCTCCAAACAGTGCAAAACATGTTTTGAGTCCTAAAACCTAAGAGTACCCAAGGACAGAGCAGAAGGCAAAAGAATATCTCTTTAACTTAGATCTTTGGTATGGAGGGATGTTGAAAAGTATGGTTAGGTCACCCATGGAGTACCTGGAAGATGTAAGCTCTGTCCAGCTCAGTCCATGAGGACTGTGACTCATGAGTCAGCAGCTAAGCATAGTCCTGGAGAAAGGGGATTACACAAGAGGGATTGGGACAGTAGGGAAGGAGAGAAATGGAAACTCCTTCCCTATCTTCTGGCAAGAAGATGGGTTCCTAAAATTCTTTTGAATCTGAAGGAGAGACCAGAGCCATATGCAAATGAAATAATCAGTACACAGTCCCTATTTCACATTTGCCTAGGCATATACATCCACCAGCATCATCAATGAAAGGAAGGATGTATTCAAAGTTAGTTCTTGGCTCACCAGTCTGATCTATGAGAACAAGAAAAGCCCTGACATGAAGGTAGCAGGGCATGACTTCGTGTGGCTGCTTTGATTGGGTAGTTCTCACCTTTCCAGAGGCCTTCCTATCCTGCAACACTTGGCAGTCTAAACCCATCTGCTCATCCATCACTTCTTCACTCCATCATTGGCATTGGGGCTACAGATTTGTCAATGAATGTTCTCTTGCCATCTGGCAATATTAGCTCTCTAATGAATTGCTTTAACTTGTGCATTTGTTTTTTTGACAAATGTGACTTTTAGTTAAATTATGCAACATTCATAAATAGCAAATGCTGGCTGATTAGAATCCATGAAAGGCCTTAGCATTGCCAGCAAAAATGGGCCCTTAACTGTACATGTTACTTAGGTAGCTTAATCATTTGAAAGGCATCTGAGTATTTTTGGAAAGTACTTTTTACACACAAACTTATGTCATCTATTATGTATGTGAGTATGTATTTGAATTTGGATAAATTTTTGCAAGCCAGCCATGCTCTGAATATAAGTGCTAGATACACTTGGCTATGAAGCAAGACACACTTGGGTTGGATTCTACTTCTGCCACATGAACCTGGGTATGTTTCTTAACCTCACTGTGTCTCTAGTTTCTCATATGTGAAATCGATATACTAAATCCCCTGCAAGATTGTCATGACAAATAAATGAAATCACACATGTAATGTGCTTGGCACAGAGTCTGGGTGTATATGGCTCAATAATTTATTAACTATTATCATCATCATGATGTTCTATTCATAGAGGATTATGGAAGACACCATTTGCAATCTCCATAACCCTGCCTTTCTGAAAACTTCCACAGGAATGAGCCTCCAAAGCCATCTTTTAATTATGTAACACTGCTTTAGTGATTGGGTAAGAATAAGGAAACTAAGGAAATGTGACTTGATTCAACCTGGCAGATCCCTTTTCTTGAAAATGCGAATTAGGAATTTGTCTCCATTGGTCCTCTGAACTAAGAAACTATGAGGCAGTCATGTTTGGTAATGTGTATGTTAAGGCAGTAAAGGTCAGTCTACAGAATGATGTAGTTGTGCAGAAAGAAGCAGATCCGACTTTGACTTTAAGTCAGAGAGTGGTGCCTTGGTTCTGATAACTTTCTACTTTCATGAAAAACCCCATTCCATCTATCTATCTATCTATCTATCTATCTATCTATCTACCTACCTACCTATCTATCATCTCCCTTTTGCTCACTACTTTAAATGGGTTTCCAATGTCTTCAACCAAAAGATCTTTGCTCCCAGTGTCGTTTTTGTGCATGAAGCCGCCAAATTTCTGTGAAACTTGGAGAAGCTAAACATTTGAAAGTTACCTGATTATTTTAGAAAATCACACACACACACACACGCGCGCGTGCACACACTTTATGTTATCTGTTTTTAACTCCTGAAGGACATTAAGTAGAAAATCAAAATAGCCATGTATGTAAGGAAGTCATACATGTAAGGAAAAGAAAGAACAAATAGAGAGCCATTAACATTCCTGGTCTTACAAAAACAGGTTACCTTATCGCTTTCCAGAACCCAAACAAGAAGGGAGAGACCCTGGGTCTTTACCTGGAGTTGCACTGGATACTGTTGGCCATTGCTGATCAGATCCTCCTGGTCCAGCCCGTAGAATGCCAGCCTCCTCCAGGTGCACGGAGCTGAGTAAACACATAGACCCAAATAACAATTAGACCACAAATGCCTTTCCAAATCTCATTCCACCCTCAGAAAGTGCTTATACATCTCTGGAGACAGGGCTGCAGCTAACACATTCTACTCATGCTCGAACAGAAGCAATTACTGCTGAGCAGTCACCTTGCAGAAACTGCAAAAGCATTGCTGACTTACTGCCTGCTATATTTAGGCAATAAGCATGTTTTACTTTTATGGCAATTTTGGTCTTCATTAATGCCATGGTCTTCATTTAATCTAACTGGAAACCCATCGGAGGGCTAATGCTGTTTTAACATCTTAATGCTGAAGCAGATGAGGAGAGCTTGTTCTCAAAAGCCCCCAAGCCTCTCTTGCTGGTTCTCTTGTTTCTGAATTCTCTATAGCAGTGGTTCTCAACCTTCCTAATGCCGTGACCCTTTAATACAGTTCCTCATGTTGTGGTGACCCCCAACCATAAAATTATTTTCGTTGCTACTTCATAACTGTAATTTTGCTACTGTTATGAATTGTAATGTAAATATCTGATATGCAGGATGTATTTTCATTGTTCGTGAAGAGGAAAACACACAAAAATTATTTGCTGATAAGTGTAATATTGTTCCAGTTTGGCTACCCAATTAATTCTTTTTTTTAATGAATTACTTTTCTTCTTCTTTTTAAAAATATATGTTTATTGATTTAAGAGAGGAAGAGAGAGGGAGAGAGAGATAGAAACATATAAACATCAATGATGAGAGAGAATCATTGACCGGCTGCCTCCTGAACACCCCCAACTGGGGATCGAGCCCACAGCCCAGTCATGTGCCCCTGACTGAAATGGAACCTGGAACCCTTTAGTCCACAGGCTGATGCTCTATCCACTGAGCCAAACCAGCTAGGGGTACCCAATTAATTCTTAACCTTATATTCTGTTTTACCCTTTCTGTATCTTTTAAAAAATATTTTTGTTGATTTTAGAGAGGAAGGGAAAGGAAAAGAGAAATAGAAACATCAATAATGAGAGAGAATCATTAACTGTCTGCCTCTTGCATGCTCCCCACTGGGGATGGAGCCCGGCAACCCGGGTATGTGCCCTGCCTGGGAATTGAACCGTGATCTCCTAGTTCATAAGTCAACGCTCAACCACTGAGCCAATCTGGCCAGGCTCTTTCTGTATCATTCATTCATAGATGACCCAACCTGCATTTAGGGACTAGAGGAAGCTTAACGCCACCACTCATGGGTCCCAGTTCAGAAGAGATCAATTCAGCCTGAAATATGGCAAGGAGTGAGACATGAACTGGGAGACTATTAGAAGCAGGTGGAAATAGAACGTAAACTGCTCCAGAGTGGAGAGAACAGTGTAGTCATTTGTATATATCTAATGCTAGCACATATTAGACTTTCAAATACTAGTAGGATGAATGAAGAAAGAAAGGAACAAATGGGACCCTAAGGATAAATATCATCCAAGAAAATCCTCACCAATATCAGAGGACTCCTTTAAACTAGGCATTCATTAATTTTGCACGTTAAGTTGCTAAATTAAACTTATACTACTTTTTGAAGGGGTTATATGAGGCAACAGAACAGGCAAACTTGAACTATGTGGGAGAAGGGCATCTACAAATTTAATATTCTCTTACTCTTTGGAAAATCAATAATTAGGCTCTGACCTGTTGCTATTATTCCCTTCATCTACACCCTAGAATCTTCTCTTTTTTTCCCAAATATTAATATCCTTCAGGTGTTCCTGGATTTAAGTTATATGGGTTCAATCAGATTCATTCTGAAGATGTAACTACCCTAGAACCAGCTCAGCTCAAAGCAGAATTTTCAAAGGAATAGTAAGTAACATGATGCCTGAAGCTGGAAAGGCCAAGAAGCCAAGCACATGCATAAAAAAGATGCATAATTCTAATATATGGTTAATGTACTACATTGTGAGTAAAAACTTACATTTAGCTTTATTTCATTTTCATCCTACTTAAATCTATATCTTAATTGAAACCTGAATAGGAGCATATTTGACTTTTTTCCATTTAAAAATGGGATAAGGGTGTGATATGTTTTAGTATTTCAATTTAAGTGTAACTTTTCAAGTGTATCTCATCACTTGGTACTTTTGAAGTAAAGCACTAATTCAATAGTGAAAGAGTTCGTATGGTAAACCATGCTTTTTCCTATTGCGTAGCTCCAACACAATAGCTCGGATGTAGGCAAAAGCATAGCTGGTCTCTAACAAACACAAAAAATCCTTCTGATATCTACTCTATGGCCTCTGCATAAATGTTTTGGGCCTAAAATTATGACCCAGGTTCCAATGTAACATCTCACCAAGTCAACTACCAATGTTCAGCCCTTCACTCATTGCTTCTTATTCAGAAATAGCAGCCAGTATAATTTCTGCTCAATCTTTAATGTTATGCTTAAGAATATATTAATTTATTTTAATTTAATGCATTTTTAATAGACTAAAACTAATTTTTCATTAACTCAACATATACTTTGCATACTCTGTCTTTAAAAATTGATCTAGGTTTGGTGAAGATCAACTTAAGAGTTGCCCAGAGCCCAGCCAGCATGGTTCAGTGGTTGAGCATCTGTGGGAAACCGCCTATTGTCTTCTCTAGCAGAGAGGTGTGGACAAGGAGCCCAGAATGCTGGTGACCTTGAAGCCCTGGCAAAGGTCAGAGCTGTGCACCACTATTTAGTCCAGACAATGGTAGCTGAAGCAACTTCCCCACCAGATAGTCATGTAAATCCTTACTGATAAGATAGTCTGTCTGTTACTGGAACTTGTCTGCCTAAGGGCTATAGGTGTATCCCAAACTAAATAAAAGGATGGCAAGGCCTGAACAAAAGCAGAGTCCATCCTCTTGGGATGGGCTCTCGCCTGGCCCCCCAATTTCCAAGTTATTTTCTGTCTCGACTCTTTCATTTGCGTGCACTCCCTCTTCCAGATCCTGAACCCTGAACTACGTGGGACGTGGGGGAACATTCACATCTGGCGCCTCAGCGGGACATCTGGAAGAGAAGACTTCGTCTAGAGTGAAAAAACGAAGATTCACCGTATAGATGGGGGAGAATTCACCAAATAGGTGGGCACACTGTATAGGTGGGGAGATATTTCACCGCACGCTAAGCCCATGATCAGCTGCAGAATTTGCAATCTGTAAGTAGAGTGAGAACGTGTCTTTCTAGCCAGGCTAATGGGGCAGAATTCAGCTTAAAATATATTTGATGGTCTTTCCAAGTTAAATTTCAAGCCTATAACCAAGGGATGATTTTTGGAAAACTTCAAGGGCCGGGAGTGATTCAAAGAATTTGTTCTCTCTTCTTAAAGGAAATATTTTTGAATTTAGCCGATTTAATATACTTGAAATTGCATGGAAAGCTTTCTCAAATAAAAATTAATAACTATAGTTTACTTATATTTTAAATGTTATGAAGGTTTTGGCCTCTAAGAAGGGCAAAATAAAGTAACAATATATTTCTTAAATACAGCCAAATTTTTCAGATGGAATTTTAAAAGACCCCAGCCCATTTTTATTTTTGAATAGTCGATTGGGAATATACTGAAATTCTAGAGAGAGGCAGTTCCTGAACCAGGGATAAAAGACACTGCTTTGGTAATTTTTAATGCTGGACATTCTCTGGTGTAAACTTTTAGTGTATTCTGCGCACCTGTATAAGAGTGTTGATGTTTTTGTGTCTCTTTGTTGTTGTTCAATTTATTTAAAGAAGAGGCCAGCCATGGCGCAATGAAGGTGAAGGCCGGCCAGGGCCGAGGTGGGATCCCAAGGCCTCTCCAGTCTGCCAAGGGCGCACCACCGGCCCGTCTCGCCCGCTGCGCCGGGGAGGTGGAGCATGAGCGCACGTGTTAGGACCCAAAAGATGGTGAACTATGCCTGGGTAGGGTGACGCCAGAGGAAACTCTGGTGGGAGTCCATAGCGGTCCTGTTGTGCAAATCGGTCGTCTGACCTGGGTATAGGGGCGAAAGACTAATCGAAGTTTCCCTCAGGACAGCTGGCGCTCTCGCAGAAAAAAAAAAAAAAAAAGAAGAAGAAGAAGAGGCAAGTCCCGCTTTGGGGAAGCCTAGCTGTGTGTGGTGGGGTTGAAAGTGTGAGAGAGATTACAAGAAAGTCCCAGCAGCTGCCAAGAATTCTTAATCTTGGGGGCTCTTCTTGCTCTCCCTCTCAGGGTTCAGCCACCAGAAACAACTAGTGAGATTTCTGTTTGTCTGCAATATAATGTTGGCTGTCTATCTCTTAGAGATTTTGGTTTGCTCTTCTCTTGTTTATTGTGAGGATAAACAAATCATCTTTTCTGTCAAAGAACAGTTTAGACAGCTGCCATTTTGGACTGCCTGATTTGGCAGTCGCCATACTGGCCACATGGCTTACCGCTCCCCTGGGGGCCGCCATCTTGAAACAGCAAAGGCCAACCCTTCCCTTTGAATTAGCCAATTGAGAAAGACCATGCGCCTGAGCTCCAGTCAAGAGCAAAGGACAGGTCACCTGCGTTAAGGCACTCTGCTTCAGAAAGGAACTTGCAAAGTTTCAGAGCCAAGTTCAAACAGGAAACTTTCAGGTAGGGTAGCATGTGTCCAGTCAGGGACACCAGGCAAGCCAGGAGTCAGGATCCCCCGTGGGGGCATCTGCCAGTGATACTCTGTGTATTTGCATTTCACAGATAGGGAGTTTATGAATTATTTTCAATGCTCAATACACTGCTTGCAATAAGCCATGTGCCTCATTTTAAAATTTTACATATTATTTATTCTTTATATGCTGAAATCATAATTGAATCCAAGTAAAGTTTAGGAAAATTACTGAAACCTCCCATAATCCCTCTGTAAATGCAAATAAGCCAAAGGGGATACTCTTTAAAAATATAATTGCTAATATTTACAGGGTAAACTAAAGATTGTTGTTAAAATACTAAACCTGACAGTAATTACAGTCACCATAAATGAAAAAATCACTTGAAATATATGGTTTTGTGGCAGTATTTGTTAAAATCTCAAAAAGCAACCAAGTTTATTACATTTGTTGCTTGGTGTAAAAAAGAAAGAAAAGTGTCTGGAAGGAAATAAAAAGAGGTTTCCTTCAGATGTCTAACTGTAATTAAAAATCAATATATTGGGCCTCATAAGCTAAAGTAAGTAATTTGTGTTTTGTTTTGTTTTTAAATATATTTTATTGATTTTTTTACAGAGAGGAAGGGAGAGGGATAGAGAGAAATATCGATGAGAGAGAAACATCGATCAGCTGCCTCCTGCATGCCCCCTACTGGGGATGTGCCCGCAACCCAGGTACATGCCCTTGACCGGAATCAAACCTGGGACCCTTCAGTCCGCAGGCCGACACTCTATCCACTGAGCCAAACCGGTCAGGGCAGTAATTTGTGTTTTTGCCTCCCTAAACAAAGTTTATGTAAAACAAAGTTACCCAAAGATTAATAGAAGAAATTTAATTAATGTCATTTACTGTCCATAACTTAGGACAAGTAAAGTTAAAAAATAAACCTTATTTTAGATTTATTTAAATTGGCTAATTAAAATAAATGAATATTCATAAAAGCTTTGTTGTACTGGGCAGGAAACTGTTCCTGAAGCATTAACTAATTTTTTACTAATGGTTTATCTCATAGTAAACTTGCTTAACATGCAATGAATCCGAAGCAGTCATATTTCTGTGCAGAAAATTAAAATTAAAAACTTATCAAGACTGCATTGCAAAATTTCCAAAAGCCTTTTAATATTATTTAAATCAAAAAAGAAGAGGGATAGTGTAACAATCCCCTGTGAGTAAATTACATCAAGAAAATTTTTTACTTTAAAAATTATTTTTCACTTGTAAAGCTGAAGACAAGACACCCATGAAAACAAACATGGTGTCAAAATAAGCCAAAGGAAAATGGTTTGGGCACAATGAAAAGAAAGGATCCCATGTCTAGTTTATAGAAAAGAATCTTTTATTAACCTTTGGTCGAGAATATGTTTGTATATTTCCAGAAAACTCCTCTAAGCCCATGTGGATTCCTGCAATAAGGGATCCCAGAGAGCAACTGACCAGATTGCTCCAGCCACGAAGACAAGAGGAGAAACAGTCCAGAGATGGGAGATGGTGAAGACACCTTGCCATACTAACAGTCAGCAGCTGTGTGTTGCGACAGGTTGCCCAGGACCAAGCCAGAGAAGGTCAGACCTGCACTGCCACCCTTGGCCCACCATCCTGAGCTAGCATATCGTTACTGGCATGTACACATAAGGAACTGTTGGACATTGAAATTGGGACACAAAAAACTGTTGGCCCAGAAAGAAACTTACAACAGACTGATTCCTTGGATGCCTGGCAGCAATTTAAAAAGGACATGACATTTGCCTCTCAGCATATGTCACTATTGCTTGTCTCATTTTTGTTCTCATGTTTATTTCTAGTCTGCAGATGTGGAATGAAGAGTCTTAAAAGGACTTGAACCCTTTTGGGCAGCATTCATTTTTCAAGATTTTTTTAAGGAAAAGAAAAGGGGGAGATGTGGGAAACCGCCTATTGTCTTCTCTAGCAGAGAGGTGTGGACAAGGAGCCCAGAATGCTGGTGACCTTGAAGCCCTGGCAAAGGTCAGAGCTGTGCACCACTGTTTAGTCCAGATAATGGTAGCTGAAGCAACTTCCCCACCAGATAGTCATGTAAATCCTTACTGATAAGATAGTCTGTCTGTTACTGGAACTTGTCTGCCTAAGGGCTATAGGTGTATCCCAAACTAAATAAAAGGATGGCAAGGCCTGAGCAAAAGTGGAGTCCATCCTCTTGGGATGGGCTCTCGCCTGGCCCCCCAATTTCCAAATTATTTTCTGTCTCATCTCTTTCATTTGTGTGTGGCCCCTCTTCCAGATCCTGAACCCTGAACCACGTGGGACATGGGGGAACATACACAAGCGTCGACCTATGAACCAAGAGGTCACAGTTCAATTCCTGGTCAGAGCACATGCCTGGGTTTTGGGCTTGATCCCCAGTGTGGGGTGTGAAGGAGGCAGCCAATTGATGATTCGCTCTCATCATTGGTGTTTCTATCTCTCTCTTCCTTTCCCATCCTCTCTGAAATCAATCAAAAAAAAAAATTGTTGCCCAGCCCTAGCTGGTTTGGCTTAGTGGATAGAGCATCAGCCTGCGGACCCAAGGGTCCTAGGTTCAATCCCAGTCAAGGGCATGTACCTCAGTTGCAGGCTTGATCCCTGGCCCTGGTCTGGGGCCAGTACGGGAGGCAACCAATCCATGTGTCTCTCACAGTGATGTTTCTTTCTCTCTCTCTCTCCCTTCCTTCCACTCTCTCTAAAAATTGATGGAAAATATCCTCGGGTGAGGATTAACAAAATAAACAAATAAGGCTCTATGACCTAAAAAAACAAACAAACAAAAAACAGTTGCCCAGCCCAGCCAGGTGTGGCCCAGTGGTTGAGCACTGACGCAGGAATCAAGAGGTCACTGGTTCGATTCCAGGTCAGGGCATATGCCCAGGTTGCGGTCTTAATCCTCAGTGTGGGGTGTGCAGGAGGCAGCCGATCAATGAATGATTCTCTCTCATCATGGATGTTTCTATCTCTCTTTCCCTCTCCCTTTCTTCAGGAAATCAAATAAAAAAATATTTTTAAAAAAATGTTGCCCAGATATTTTGAAGGGCTTAAGTTTGAAGTTTATTTCTTCTTTAAAACAAAATCCCTTTGGTGGCAGTGGTCATTGGTTTCTTGGCCCTCCCCATTTGGTTTCCAAAGACACTCACAAATAATGAATCTTTTACTTGGCCCCATGGCATAGATACTACATCAGCTCTGGTAATAATGGTTGTTAATCAATTACTGTCAAAGAGACAAAATAGAGAAAGCAACATTATATTTAATCTGAGTCTCAGAGTAATAATATTACTCTAGATTAATATAAAGTAAGCTAGATTTGGTCTCCAGATATTTAATAAAGGCCCTTCACATGGCTCATCCTCGTAAGAGCCCAAGCCATTGATGGCCATAAGATAGCAACAAGATGGAAAAGATAAAAAGACTCTATCTAATAGGGGTGAACATGAATAAGAATAATTATCAATTATTGTGGCTGACAGACCATAACTATCAATGTGCAATAGCAAATCAAGGTAGACAACATGTACACATATATTACACAAAGTACTCAAGTCGAAACATATTAGTATTATTACAACTTTTACAAGGGGACAGAGCCCTGGCTGGGTGGCTCATGGTTGGAGCATCATCCTGTACAACAAAAGGTTGTGGGTTTGATTCCCAGTCAGAGTACATACCCAGGTTGCAAGTTCAATCATCAGTTGGGGCACGTACAGGAGGCAACCAATCAATGTTTCTCTCTTACATTGATGTTTTGTTTTGTTTTTCTCTCTCTTCCTCGCCCTCCCTCTCTCTCTAAAAAATAAAATAAAACAAAACACACACACACACACACACACACACACACACACACACACCAGATCCTCAGGTAAGGATTTAAAAAAAAAAAAGAAGAAGAAGAAGAAGGAAAAGGAGAAAGTATAGATGGAGAAGGGATAAAGGAGTTGGAATTACTTCCTCATAGAAATTCTAATGAGAGAATGAATACAGCAGCCTGTGTGCAATTTTACAGAAGACATTTGCCAGCACTTGAGAAGCATTTGGCACTGACCACTTCCAATGTTTCAAGGAATAGACACAGAGAAAAATAATTGCATTCCCCTGGCAGAGTGTCTAAAGCTTCCTAGTTTTGACAGCTGCTTCCGGAGCCATAGTTTATCTGAGCCATACCAAGTTCAAGTTACCACTGAGTGAAGGAAGGAGAAAAATACATACCTGTGCATTCCTGCTCTCAGGGAGGCAGAGTAACGCCAGTCAGGATTGGGCTGTCGTGGCTGCAAAATCACAAAGGGAGTTTTTGTTAATATGACCAAACAATAATCTCCTGGTGATGATGTTCATTGGTTAGTTGTTTCTTAAATATTTCCATGCATCTAAAAAAAAAAAAGTACTGAAGGAGCCTTTTCATGTGTCACACTAAGATGATATCCATATATATAGCAGCTCAGGAGAAAATTAGATGATTTCGTCAGGGTCCTTGCACAGGCTAAATATCACAGAAAACCAGATTTAATGATGCTGTGAGGACCGGCTTCAGCTTCACCTCACTCAAAACAGGTCTGTGTTCTTAAAGCAGCACTGTGGAAGGGCCATCTGTTTTGAGACAGGAAACGCTTTTGTTACTTTTGCCCTAAATGCCCCACTAGGGGCACATCCCCAGTTTGGCGTTTGAGCTGTAACAGGGCACATGACTACACAGGCTCTGCAGGTCTGGCTGGACTGCAGAGCACTGCAATCTGCTGCTGGATTTGTAAACTGCAGCGTGTTTGACCCAGGACGATGTGCCCCGTCATAATGCCAGCAACTGGTAACTAACTGCCTCCTCTGCGGATTGAAGAGGAATGCTAGGAAGAGGAAAACAAACCACGGTGCAGTTTGGCCTTGTTTTGCTACATAATCCTTTCCATAATCCTTTCCATGAAATCCCCTCCTTCTCTGAGTGCTTTGCCTCCTCACTCAGTTACTGTTCACTAAGCTCTGATTGTTTCACAGGGAATCGCTGACATGTAAGAAGATGGCTCATTCTGCACCACCAATGTGTTGGAAAGACCTGCGGCCATGTGTCTACAAACTGTCAATCCAAAGTGGAGGAGACCAAGAGGAAAACATGGGCAACTAAATGCTGTTCGGGGAGTTAGTGCTGAACAGAAGCTACTCAGGAATCAGTGGGTACAAAAATCAATGATCATCACTATCTTGTATCAACTAGCAAAAGTTTTATATGAAAAACCTGTGATAGATGTTCCTCTCAAAGTGGCCCTGTCACGAAATACTGAGTTCTATTTGAGTGAAAAGATGAGAGACAGAGGTTGTAATTTATTTTTTTCTTTGGATTATAATGATCATATTTAGTAGACACAAAGCCAGAGTAATACCAATAAACTATTTCAAAATGTCAATAATTCTTGTTCCTATCATAGTTCATTCACAGGATGCACAGTATTCCATAAACACACTTCTTCCCAACATCTAGAGCAGTGATTAGCAGCTCAACTTCCAGAAAGACTTTGAGATGGCTAAATGATATTCAAAGATTCAGCCAAAGTCAAGACCCAGGAAAAGCTACAGCTCTAGGATACTTTAAATGTCTCCATGCATTAACTGTCCTCTCTGGTCCTTTCCACTCTATTGGCAACATATGAATATGCAAGCTGCTTCATCTTTGTTTTATTTTAAGTTCACAAAATGCTATGGCTAGTCCATATAAAGTAGCATAAAACCATCTACAGAAAAAAGGAGGGGCTTCCCATTTTATATCAGTGGTGTTAGAGGGAACAGAAGAGAGATATTTGCAAATCCTTTTATAAACTTGAAACTAGGATGGAAGTACTTTTTATTAATCAGATCATCACCATCTTTCACCTTATTGGCAGCAGTCTTAGCATCAGCTTGTCAATTGTGAGAACCTTCCTTCAAGAAAGACTCTGACATCTGTTGAATGAATGTTGCCAATTTTTCAATGATTGGGTAACATTCATGATGAAAATTGCTGCAGCTTGATCTTTGGAATGAAATCACCAGCCTCATTTTGCTGAATGGCAAAGTTCTAGCAGGATTGACCAGGAAATTCAGTTCCTCACACAAACTCACTTCCTCAGCAACATTTAATTTGTCATGCTGCTATTTTCTAGAATAGACCATTAGCAACAAGATGCTTCTGAACTTCATTTGCCAGAATCATAGTTATGATGGCAGTAAGATCAGGCAGGGAAAAGGTAAGGAAGAAAGCAATAAATGTTTTAAGTATCCACACTAGGCAATGGGATAAGCACTTTTACATATTATTGCATTTATCCTAACACATTCTTTGTTACATAATACATTTTATAAAAATGATTTATCTGTTTTGTTCATAAACCATGAGTATCCAAAAATATTCATAATACATAGCTATGTCCTTAGAGCCTAGCAGGATTCAGATATTTTTAGGTGTTTTTTTTAAAATATATTTTATTGATTTTTTTACAGAGAGGAAGGGAGAGGGATAGAGAGTTAGAAACATCGATGAGAGAGAAACATCAATCAGCTGCCTCCTGCACATCTTCCACTGGGGATGTGCCCGCAACCCAGGTACATGCCCTTGACCGGAATCGAACCTGGGACCCTTCAGTCCGCAGGCCGACGCTCTAGCCACTGAGCCAAACCGGTTTCAGCAAGGTTTTTAAAATGTTTTTGAATAAACTATCATGCAACATTACTGTACTTAAATTATAATAATGAGAAATATGAGTTTTAGAGAGATTAAGTTACTTGCCTAATTGGTGAATTTGGCTGATAGTTATGCTTAGGTCTCCCTAATGTGAAAGTTGTGTTTTAAATAAATTTACATGAAATTATATTTTTTTTTCTTTTTTCTCTGTTTTACTTCTGAATTTCCCAAATATTGCTTTATATTAACATAATACAAAATTAAAAGTAATAAAATGTACACAGATTTTATCCAAATTTGATTAAACTTGGAACAATTTCAAGTTGAAAGGATGATTTCTGATACACTTGACACAGTGAACATGTATACTAAGGCCTTGAACTAATTGCCATTATTTAATTCTTGGATGGTACATCACAGGACTATGCTTAATTTCTATTGGTGAAAAGCCCCAGTATGATCTATTGTTCCAAAGCTTAGTCCTTTAGTAGAATCATGGTCACAAAATTCCAGATGTGGAGAAACTCAACTAGGTATTCTATATGGGTGATATAGTTTAATTAATAGACAAAACCCATTTAAGTTTCTATCTAAATTACACAAAGATTTTACTTATCCTGCAATGATATTTTTGTTATTTTTACCATAGAATATTGATCTAAGGAAAGCTGAATCACCTTTTCCAAGACAGATATAAAATAAAATAGGTTAAAAATACCCTATGTCTCCTGGCCAGGGCCAGAGTGGCTCAGTAGTTGAGCGTCAATGACCTATGAACCAGGAGGTCATGGTTCAATTCCCAGTCAGGGAACATGCCCAGGTTGTGGGCTTGGTTCCCAGTAGTGGGTGTGCAGGAGGCAGCTGATCAATGATTCTCATCATTGATGTTTCTATCTCACTCTTCCTCTCCCTTCCTCTCTGAAATCAATAAAAATATATTTTTAAAATACCCTATGTCATTCATAAAGTCATAGGACTACTCAGGAAATAATATGCTATCTTCTTATCATGAAAATTCATACTGAAGCTATCAATACATGGCCCTCTGAAACATGAGACTAGATGGAGCATCTCATTTTCCTTCCTAATAGGACTCTATTAAGGATGTATCCACTGTAGATTTTTCACAGTGATATTTTGTGAACATTGATATAATCAATGATAGGCAGAATCTTAAAATTGCCCCCAAGATCCACACACCACAGTGTATATGCCCTGAATAATCTCCAAGACTGTATATGATGGATCTTACTCCGTATTAGGTTATGTTACATGGCACAATTGACTTAAAAAAGGAGGATCAGGAGAGAAACCAAGATGGCAGCATAGGTAAACACCTGAAATTGCTGCCTCGCACAACCACTTCAAAAATACAACTAAAAGGCAAAATGGACATCATCCAGAACCACAGGAAGGCTGGCTGAGTGGAAATTCTACAACTAGAAGGAAAGAGAAAAGCACACTGAGACTCAGAGGCGGTGCGGAAGTAAAGTGCAGAGGTATGGAGGCGCACCCGGAAAGGGCTGGCAACTGAGGACGCAGTTGTCTTTTTCAATCAGCAGGGAGTCTTGAGCTCCCGACTGCTCTGAACTCCAGTTCTGGGCAAGTCTCTGGGGACCCAGACTCACACAGGGAGAAACTGGACTGTCTGGCATTGGGTGGAACTCGAGGGCGGCTTTCTCTCAGAGGTGCTTGCAGCAATTACCACGGGACACTGAGACCCAAGGCCTCTTAGGGCAGGACTGAGGATCAGCCATAGCTGTTTGCTCTGTCCTGTTGGTCCCCTGAGATCCTGTCCCACTCAAGCTGTGAGCAGAGGC